>NC_092750.1:80591563-81341224 GCF_047496795.1 Chiloscyllium punctatum
ACAAAGACACACAACATTATCGTTAACTCTGCTGCTCGGCACGCTTTAATCAACATTTTTATTGTTTACAAATGGAAGTGATGGATACAGTCAGTGGGATGGTGCCTTTTCTCACTGGCCCCTGAGTTGTGAGAAACATTGAAATGTTTCCCTGTTACCCCCCTGTGGGATAAGGATGGACAAACCAGCGCTACCCTCAGTCTGTTACCACACTGACAGGCTGCTCCATCGCTGAAACACTGAACTGAAATGAGAAAATCCCGGATGGATTGATTAATGAGGGAATTTGATGGATTGATGGATTTGGGTGAAGGGATATTTCAGCACATTCTTCAGCTGCTGCCTGAACTTAGTCTGGGTCATGGCATAAATCGCGGTGTTTGTGCAGCAACTGAGGAGCTGCAGCATGAAGCCCAATTCCACCACAAAGCCATGGAGAAACACAGACCGATACCCAAAATACCACATCCGGTACCATATAGAATACAGCATTAACGTTGACCATAACAGGATGAAATTGGCCGAGATCACAAACAGTAAAATGATGGATTTTTTTCGGTTTCTCATTTCAGTGTCAGACTGAGTGTCCCCATTGGTGTGAGCGCGGAGTCTCCTGCGGGCTCTGCTGGTCACTAAAATGTGTCTGACGGTGAGAACGTTGAGCAGCAGAATCAGGAGAAATGGGACACACGGGGTTAGAATGTGGTGGAGGGACTCGATTGTGATCCAGACAATGGAGGCTATAACAGCGTCTATTATATCACAAAACCAGGGTGTGTTCTCCAGCGAATACCGAGCCGTGAGCATAAAATACCAGAAAATGTTCTTTAAACAGCTCAGCACAGTCACTGCTCCCAGAACCACAGCCGCCGTTTTCTCACTGCAATATTTACTTTTCAGCTTCTGGCAACAAATGGCTACAAACCGATCAAAGGTGAAAGTGACGGTGAACCAGACAGAGCAGTCAGTGGCTGCATAAAGCAGGACGGCGTGGATATTACACACGGGGACGGAGAACATCAGGAAATAAAACTGTTCCCGATAAAGAATGGGAATGTGTCTCAGGATCAGGTCGAGGATAATGACCAGGAGATCCGCCGCTGCCATACCCCCCAGGTAACGTCTGACACATGGAGACAATCCACAATCTTTATAAACCAGGACGTAGATGGTCACTACGTTAACTGTGAGGAAGGAAAACAAACCCATTATCCATCAGCCTGGAGGCAAAGCGACCCGTTTGATCAGGGACCCAGTGAGATTTTCAAATGTGTCCCTGTATTCAGGGATTTATTAAAATAATTGGAGCTGGAATAACTAATGGGAAGGTCGGAATTACTGACAAAAATGTGACATAAACCACAAGAAACCCTCCCTCCCCAAACACACAGAGACACATCCATAAGGACAGATGGTTTCTCGAACATTCCCACACACTCGATCACTCGAGAGCAGACACAGGTCACTCCTTCCCAGATCCTAATACGGAGGGTGGAAACGTTGCTGTCCTGAAGGATTCTCTCCCAGTTTCCGGAAGACAAACAGAGTTTGGGAATTCCTGTATTTTGGTCTAAATTGTGGTTGATCCTGTGTCGTGGAGAAATGTAAACGCAGGGAAAACGTATTCACCCCTTTAACTGCCTGAGGGCCCTTCGGAACAGTGTCTCCTTCTCCCTGGAACGGGATCTCTTCCCTCGGGATCTTATCATTTGTTCAATTCACTGACGTCCGGCTGTTCACAAACAATGTCAGGGACAGAACGTTCCGGGGAATGTCAGTTATAGAATGTTGGGGACAGAACGTTCCGGGGAATGTCAGTTATAGAATGTCAGGGACAGAACATTCCAGGGAATGTCAGTTATAGAATGTCAGGGACAGAACGTTCCGGGGAATGGCAGTTATAGAATGTCGGGGACAGAACGTTCCGGGTAATGTCAGTTATAGAATGTCAGGGACAGAAAATTCCAGGAATGTCAGTTATAGAATGTCAGGGACAGAACATTCCGGGGAATGTCAGTTATAGAATGTCAGGGACAGAACATTCCGGGGAATGTCAGTTATAGAATGTCAGGGACAGAACGTTCCGGGGAATGTCAGTTATAGAATGTCAGGGACAGAAAATTCCAGGAATGTCAGTTATAGAATGTCAGGGACAGAACATTCCGGGGAATGTCAGTTATAGAATGTTAGGGACCGAAAGTTCCGGGGAATGTCAGTTATAGAATGTTGGGGATAGAACGTTCTGAGGAATTCCTTGACCTGTCCATGACCTTACCCCCCTATCCACCCCACCAACATGATGTACTGTGCAAAGGCCACATATCCATCCAGCGTGGGGAGCTGCACTGACCACATCATTGCAATATCTATAAACCGCAGATAGTCTGACCAACACAGCAGGATGTGCAGTGATCGCAAGGGAATTAATCTGTACACCAGGAGCAGTTACCCTCCCAGCATGTAGGACTGTGTACACCACCCTAGTACATTGATCTGTAACCCATGAGCAGTTACCCTCCCAGCATGTAGGACTGTGTACCCCACCCAAGTGCATTGTTGTGTAAACCAGGAGCAGTTACCCTCCCAGCATGTAGGACTGTGTACCCCACCCCAGTACATTGATCTGTAACCCAGGAGCAGTTACCCTCCCAGCATGTAGGACTGTGTACCCCACCCTAGTACATTGATCTGTAACCCAGGAGCAGTTACCCTCCCAGCATGTAGGACTGTGTATCTCACCCCAGTGCATTGTTGTGTAAACCAGGAGCAGTTACCCTCCCAGCATGTAGGACTGTGTACCCCACCCCAGTACATTGATCTGTAAAACAGGAGCAGTTACCCTCCCAGCATGTAGGACTGTGTACCCCACCCCAGTGCATTGATCTGTAACCCAGGAGCAGTTACCCTCCCAGCATGTAGGACTGTGTACCCCACCCTAGTACATTGATCTGTAACCCAGGAGCAGTTACCCTGCCAGCATGTAGGACTGTGTACACCACCCCAGTGCATTGATCTGTAACCCAGGAGCAGTTACCCTCCCAGCATGTAGAGCTCTGTACCCCACCCCAGTGCATTGATCTGTAACCCAGGAGCAGTTACCCTCCCAGCATGTAGAGCTCTGTACACCACCCGAGTGCATTGCTCAGTAACACTGTGTTAGATCCCTGCCCAGTGTGGGGAAACTTGCAGCCCGGGCTGGAAGTGACAGGATGTACAGCTCTCACCCATTTCCAGCTCCATATCTCCATTGTTGCCATGACAAGGGGGTGCTGTGGGTGTGAACATCACTGCCACAGAGACACGGCGGGGGAATCAGTTTAAATATCATCACATGGGAGGGGTTTAGGAAATAGACAGAGAGGGGGAAACTGAGAGACAGTGTCATGGAAGGATGTGTTCTCAGGTTGCAGAATGCTGAAATGTTGGCACTTCGATAGCATCCTGTAACATGAGCCAGTCTTCCCAGGAAAGATGGGAAAAAAGGATCTTGGTGTGAGGTCAGATGAAACAACAGCTGCTGTGTGGGTTTGAAATTACGTTTATGTAATTTTATTAAGTGTCTTTTTGAAACAGTACATTACTGTAGAGTTGGAGTAGGGTAATAAGCAGTTAAAGAAAGGGGGTCTCAGAGTTGTGAATAGTTGATGTAAAATGTTCAGTTTCAGAGTTAAAAAAATAAATTGATGTTTTTATTTAAACAGTGGAATTTGGGAGTCCTCTGTCACTCATATTTTAACAGTTTACAAGGCCAATTGAGCATTTCTTGATGTTTAGTTTATATTACCAGATGAGCTCAATGTTGTGTCCTAACAATTGCTGTGTGTATCTGTGTATCTCTGTGTGGGGCAGGTCTGGCAGTCTCTGTGGTGCTTAAAGTGATACAATGCCACCCTCTGCTGGCCTCCACACGCCACTGCACAGGCATTGGCGAAGGGTGAAAACCAACAGGGATTCATTCAGAGAGGGGGAGGGAGAGGGCAGCTGCTCACAGCACCATCCAAACTGATGTCTTATCCATGGACTGATCTAAATGTCCTTTAAATGTTGTAACTGTCCCTGCTTTCACCACTTCCTCTGGAAGTTCATTCCACACACAAGCCAGACTCTGTCTAAAATATTTACCTCTCATGACTTTTGTAAATCTTTTTCCTCGAACCTTAAAATATCCCTCAGTTTTGAATCCCCAACTCTAGGGAAAAGACATCAGCCCTCCCTTCAGCTTCTCTGTACCCCCCATTATTTTATAAACCTCTGTAAAGTTACTGCTTAATCTCGTATTCTTAATTAAAAAAAATCCCAGCCGAGCTCAATCCCTCCTTTCCCAGCAACATCTAGGTTAATCTCTTCTGAATCCTCTCCAGCTTAATAATATCAAGGTCAGTAATATCAAAGTGAATAGTCAAGGTATTTTCTTAGAGTACGGGGAGACCAAAACCAGCGGACATCAGCTTAAGGTGAGAGGGGAAACATTTAAAAGTGACCTAAGGGGCAGCTTTTTCACCCAGAGGGTGGTGTGCCTATGGAATGAGCAGGCAGGGTGACCAGACTGGACACAGTATTCCAGTAGAGGTCTCACCAATACCCTGTACAACCACAACATGACGTCCCAATTCCGATACTCAAAGGGTCTGACCAATGAAAACAAGTGTGTTAAACACGTTCTTAACCACACTATCTATATGAGATGCAAATTTTAAAGAATTAAATCTGACGGCCGTAGGTTTCTGTACTACAGCACTGCCAAAGGCTCTGCTTTTAATTGTATAGGTCCTGCTGTTGTTTGATTTACCAAATCCAATGCATCGCATTAATCCAAACTAAACTCCATCTGCTACCCCTCAGCCCAGTGTGTGATATTACTGCCACCTCCCCCTCCTCCTTCAATTTTAAAATGCCCATCCCCCTCTCCAGAATGCCTGCACACTCCAGCCTTGATTTTCACAAAGACCCTGAGCTTGGTTTGCCTTGTGTGGTTATGGGGAGGAGGGACAGATTGCAGACACAGTCAGTGGGGAGGAGAGACTGGGCAATTATCAGCGGCCTGGTGTCATTTCATGGTTTTAGGAAGAGGGCAGTCGCACGTTAGAGGTGGGTAAGAGTGATCGGTGTTTTGGGACCAGAAATTAAGCTCTTCCTTCGTCTCTGGTGTTCAGTAATAAATATCTATTTGAGACCCTTCATTGGGCAGAGTGTGGCTGCAGGATTTCTTTCCTAAATATTGCAGACTTCAGATAATAGCAATTAAAGATGGTCATAGTTAATTTCGATAGCATAGCATATAGACTCAATATCCTACAGTTGAGACAAATATCTTGCATTTGTTTAATAATACAAAGTGTTTTTTTGTAATTCAGTAATGGCAACCTGATTATAATCATCCACACCGAACTGAAAATGGGCACTAAAATATGACCCAAAATCTGAGTATATTAGTTGTATTGGTTAGTGTCCCTGTCTCTGATCCAGAGCTCTGGATTTGATTCCAATTCCTGAACTTGTGTGGAAGTGTTACTAGCTCTGGGCTCGAAGGCCTGGATTCAAGTCCTGCCTGTTGCAGAGGTATGTCCCCGCATGTCAGGACAGTCTGATGAACAAACACACAAGAGAATACTCTTACAGCTTTATGGCTATTGTCGAGTGATGCTAGGGGGAGGTGGCAGTAATATCACACACTGGACTGAGGGGTGGCTGATGGAGTTTAGTTTGGATTAATGCGAGGTATTGGATTTGGTAAATCAAACAATAGCAGGACCTATACAATTAAAGGTAGAGCCTTTGGCAGTGCTGTAGGACAGAAACCTAGGACCGTCAGGTTTAATTCTTTAAAATTTGCATCTCATATAGATAGTGGGGTTAAGAAAGTGTTTACCACACTCTGCTCCACCAGGATAGGGGGTTCCAAAACAAGAGGGCATAGGTTGAAGGTGAGGAGGATTGATTTAGATGGACCTGAAGATAAATGTTTCACACAGAGAGTGGTGTGTGTACAGAAAATGCTGTCAGAGGAAGTGCTGAAGGCGGTTACAATCTCACATTTAAAAAGTATCTGAGAGGAGGGATATTGACCAAATGCTGGCAAATGGGACTGGATCAGATTGGATATCTGATCGGAGTGAACAGATTGGACTAATGGGTCTGTTTCCGTTCTGCATGACTCTCTGATTCTATAAGAGGGATGACAAAAAATTCTGAAAGGACCTTTCAAGTCATAATTCTCTTCGCTGGAAGTTTATCGTGCCTTGATGTTCATGTTGATTGAAAGCTGCGTTAGGTAAATATTTGACAGAGAAGTGAGTCACGGATAATGGGATGGAGCCAGGAAAGTGAGGCTGAGACCACAACCTAATCAGCCACAATCTTAGTGCCTGGTGGAGAAGGCTCAAAGTATCTAATGACTCACTCCTGCTCCTCAGTCCCATGTTCCTGTGTTCCATTCAGCCCGTCAAACCTACTAGACAGGAGCAGTTGGAGGCTACTTACTCCTATAACCTAGTGCACAGAAACAAAGGAGACCATTCGACCCTTCAAGACTGTCCCACACGGTTTGAGGTGATTTGGGAAATGTAATTGGGAAGCCCAGGCTGGGTATGAAAGAGGCCCCTCATCTCTCTTTACAGAGCTTCCCCTCTCTGCAACTTGTGATTCATTTGTTGGTCATGTTGTAGACCCAAATTCACTGAGAATACAGCCCCCATGCCTCACCCAGAGATGGCTCACAAAATCCTCTAGTCTCCCTGACTGCAACATTCAATAACAGAACTTCCATGAAAATAACACCCACTAACTTTCCAATAACAGAATGGGAGAACATCAGAAACAGGGGCAGGTCATTCACTCCCCAAACCTGCCTTGCCCTTCACTAAGATCGTGACTGATCTGCTCTTGGTCTGAAATCCTGTTCAATTCCCAATTCTTCATCGCCCTCACCTCTCTGACAGGTCAATATCCATCTACCTCCTCTTCAAACACTTTCAGTCGTCTTGCTCCCTAACTTTCTTGAGAAGAGAAACCCTGACATTCAATACCATTTGTTTGAAGAAAACACGTGTTGTTCCTATACCATGGCCTATTGATATGAACAAAAGAGGTTGACTCAAGGGTTCAGATAAAAATGACTGGCCCAAATATCAAGGCAGTTGTTGACTTTTATTGACATAAAGGAGCTTAACAAAACTGGAATTAATGGGAATCAGAGCAACATCTCCAGTGTTTGGGGTCAAACATGGCACAAAGGAAGATGTTCATCATCTCAGTCCTGGATCACCTCTGTGCGAGATCCTCAGGGTAGCTTCCTCTTCACAAACATCTTCAGCTGCGTCATCAATGTCTCCCCGCCCCCACCCTCCCCACCATGAGATCAGAAAGTGGGGATGGTCACTGAAGATTCCACAATGTTCAGAACATTTTGTCCCCCGTCAGTTCCTGAACTGGTTTGTGTCCATGTGCAACAAGACCCAGACTCCATTGAGGCGTGTGCTGTTAAAATGTCCACAACATTCATGTAACAGCACTTCCTGACACTGCACATTGCCACAGTAAAACAAGAGTTCATTCAGCACCTCACGCTGTTTTCACAGGAATATGAGGAAGCCATTTAGTCCATTGAAACTTTTGGAGAAGAACAAGGACAGCCGATTCAGTGCCTCCAGCCTATCACTCAGGAAGAGAAGGAGTCCAGTGTGATGGTCCACACCAGAGCCCCTCGAAAATATTTGAAGGCGGTAACCTAGACTCTAATGTTTTCTTATTTTAAAGGAAATATAAAGTGTCTGTCGCAGATGCAATGTGACTGGTCAAAATACTCGGTGTGAAGAAAACACCATTTATTTAAACGCAGAAGATAAAACAAAACCAAAGAAAGAGGAATTTAGAAGAACGTAATTGTATTGGGCAACTAAACAGAATAATCGATCTAGGAGCTATTACTAATAAACTAGTCAAACATAAGAAATTCCCATAAACACAGCCTTTAGCAAAAAGGAAAATTCAGGAATTGAAAACAGCATCAAGAGAAAATTCAGATAGAGTAGCAGCCAGGAGACATTCCCTGAGGCTTCCAACTCTTTGGAGACCACTATAGTTTTTGATGTTACTGAGAAACCAAAACCCAGAGATCCTAATCTGTGAGAACTGGCCACACCCATTCAGGCTGCATTAAATTAAACCTACGGCCTCCCTAGCTGTTTACTCAAGTGGTCTTAACTATCCAGCTTGGTAACGATCGTTCAATCTCTCTCTTAAAAGAAACCAGGATAAAAATAACCTCTTTAAGCTGCAACATTGTCACACTTGTCAGCACATCTAGCTGTTAAACAGGAACCAGGGTAACCAGTCAGGCCCTTGGCCCTATCCAATCGGACGAGGAAGAAGTCAGTCAGTCCCTTGAGTCACTTATACAGGAACAGTAGGAGGCCATTCCCACCTCAATGCACTTACACGGGCGCAGAATGACGGAATTGATGCTGATTCCTGATCAATGTCTCAACATCGATTCTCCTGCTTCTCGGATGCTGCCTGACCTGCTGTGTTTTTCCAGCAATCAACGCTCTACTCTGATCTCCAGCATCGGCAGTCTTAAGGGTCTCCTAATTGATGCTCTAACATGATGAACAAGTGGGGCAGAGGCTGCACAGACAGATTGCTCCACGTTGTTCCTCTTGGCTCTGTTGCTTATGATGCACATGTGGGACTTTAACATGATTTTCTAGAGGTGGGCAGGGAAGCCATATGTCTTGTGTGAAGTCTCAAGAAGGCATCTTCCATCTCCACAAAGACGGCCTGGTGTTCTTTATGCAGGGTGGAAGCTGGTGGGAATGGCTACCTGTTTCCGATGTGGCTGCTGTTGGGGATTGTGAATAACCTGATGTTCAGTACAGGGTTCACACGGCGACTGCACAATAACATGGGGAGAGTTAATTTAGGCATATAAACTATTAGGAAAGTCACGATAGACTGATGAATGGACTCTCTAAGTTCAAATAATGCTGATCTTGTTCATGTTGATCTTGTCTAGTGCATGTCATGTGCAGTGTAACCTGTATGCCTTACTCTGTCCAAGTCTATTTCCACCCTATGATCTGTCTGACCATGTTTACTGTTATCTATCTCCACTGCTCATAAATAAAGTGTTTCCCTGTACTGAGGTACACGTGACAATAAACCAAACCAATCAATCCTGGGTAAAGTATGGAATTTCTCACCCTATCAATGTCTCTTTTGGAAATAAGTGATCGCTGCCACTCCTCGTGTTTCAGCGTCACCATTTCTTTGTCTCTCACAGCTCCACAGATTAAACACTCAGCTTATTCACTCTATCCTCATGTTACCATCACCAGTGTCTGTGGTAAGGAGATCATTCCTTACAAAGGAGATCAAATCTGTACAGAGTGCCTCAAATGCTCTCTCAGCAAGGCTCTACAACAGCAGGAAGATGGCTTTACTTATGTACTCGAATCATCTTACGATGAAGGACAGCATACCATTGACTGCATTACTTACACAGGGTTTGATTCGGAGCAGTCAGGATCGAATTGTTAGTGGGAGATCATGCTTCCCAAATTTCTTAGAGTGCTTTGCTGAAGTGATCAAGAATGTTGATGAGGGCAGAGCGGTTAACGTAGTCTCTATGGATTTCAGTAAGGCCTTTGAGAAGGTTCCACATGGCAGGCTGCTCTGGAAGGTTCCATCACGTAGAATGCTGGGGGAACTGGCCAATTGGATACACAGTTGGGTTGTTGATAGCAAGCAGAGGGATGAATGGAAGGATACTTGTCAGACTGGAGGTTGGGTCCAGAGCTGTTTGTTATCTATGATTTGGTTGAGAATCTATAAGGTATGATCAGTAAGTTTGCAGATGACACTAAAATAAGTGGCAGCATGATCAGTGAGGAAGTTTATCAGAAATTGCAGCAGGACTTTAATCAGGTGGGCAACTGGGCTGAGAAATGGCAAATGGAATTTAATATAGATGTGTGAGGTCTTGCAGTTTGGAATCTCAAATCAAGGCAGGAGTTTCATGGTGAATGGGCGGTCCTTAAGGGGTGTCATGGGCAGAGAGATCTTGGAATTCAGGTGCACGGTTCTCTGAGAGTGGAGTCACAGGTAGACAGGGCAGTGAAGAAGGTTTTTGGCACATTGTCCTTCATCAGGCAGGATATTGAGGATAGAAGTTGGGAATTTGGCACATTGGCCTTCATCAGGCAGGATATTGAGGATAGAAGTTGGGAATTTATGTTGCAGTTACACAGGACTTTGGTAAGGCTGCACTTGGAGTATTGTGTTCCACTTTGTCACCTTGTTATGGGGAGGATGTTATTAAATTAGAAAGAGTGCAAAAGAAATTTACAAGGACATTGCCAGGACCCAAATGGTCTGAGTTATAGGGAGAGGTTGGACAAGCTAGGACCTTTTCTTTAGAGTGTAGGAGTCTAAGGAAGTCCTTATAGAGCTATATAAAATCACGAGGGGTACGGATAGGGTTAATGCTCTCAGTCTTTTTCAAAGTTTAGAGAATCGAGGACGAGACGGGACCAGTTTAAGGTTAAAGGGGAAGGAATAAAAGGGAACCTGAGGGACCACTTATTTACATAAATGGCTGGTACGTGGATGAGCTGTCAGCAGATGTGGTTGAGGGGGGTACATTAACAACATTTCAAAAGCATTTGGATAAATATGTGGATAGGAAAGGACGAGGAGGATATGGGCCAACTGCAGGGAAATGGGGTTAGTGTGAATGGACATTTACAAGGTGGAGTCGAACCCCCTCTGTTAATTAAAACCAAACACCCAGAAAAGCTCGCCTCACATCGTAATCTGTTAACATACGAGTGATACAGATCTCCTACATTCCACTATTTAAACAAAAAATAGCAAGTTAGTTTCTTAACTTTAATAGTGAACACTAAACAAAAACTATTCGCAAATACAAGCCCCTCTTTTCTTTGCTACTTACTATCTGACTCTAACTCTGTAAAAATATGCTGTTCCAACAACCCACATATTAAACGTTACAATCTCAAAACCACACAGTCTCTATCTTCCCCGCTGTGTTCACTCTTTCAGCTGCTGATGTCACGTGGTCATATTTTTAAAAAATGCAAGTATGTTTTACATGAACATGTGTCTTTGATATAGAGTGTTTGAGATGGTCAGTAAGCACTCCTGTTCTACAGCAGTTACTCTGCTGTTGGATGGCAGTGGCTCTCCCTCTAGTGTTCAAAATGCTGGATTTATAAACGCCCCATGATATAATAATTCTCATAATTTGATTGATTTCCAGGTGTACGAACAATAATATTCAAATTCTATTGGCTTCAGATATTCTGAGCATTATTTAAAGTCTTTGATTGCTTTTGAACTGCTGTCAAAACAGCAACCAAAAACTCAGGCTTCCATTTCCCAGCTAATTGTTACATTTGGAACAGTCTGACCTTTAGCTGGCATCTGTGGCTGTACTTTCGATTCAGCAAAATCCGTCCTATCTTAAAGTGAACAGACATTGATCAGATTCCAGGCAGTAACACACCCCGGCTATCTGTTATTCTGTATACTAACATTCTTGAACCCTCGATTAGATTCCAGGCCGTAACTCATTCTGGGCTATCCGTTATTCTGTATATAACCCACCCTGAACCTCTCGATTAGATTGCAGGCTGTAACTCACTCTGGGCTCTCTGTTATTCTGTATAAAACCCACCCTGAACCACTCGATTACATTCCAGGCTGTAACTCAGTCCGGGGTATCTGTTATTCTGCAGATAAACCACCCTGAACCACTCAATTAGATTCCAGGCTGTAACACACCCCAGAATATCTGTTATTCTGGATATAAACCACCCTGAAACCCGCGATTAGATAGCAGGCTGTAAATCACACCGGGATGTCTGCTGTTCTGTATATAAACCACCCTGAACCCCATGATTAGATTCCAGGCTGTAACTCACTTCAGGTTGTCTGATAGTCTGTATATAACCCACCCTGAACACCTCGAATCGATTCCAGGCTGTAACCCACTCCGGGCTATCTGTTATTCTGTATATAACCACCATGAACACCTCGATTCGATTCTAGGCTGTAACTCACACCGGGCTATCTGTTATTCTGGTTATAAACCACCCTGAGCCCGGCGATTAGATTCCAGGCTGTAACTTCCTGTCAGGGTTGAAAGGGAAGGCTGGTAGTTATTGGGAATGCTGGCTGACTAAAGAAATTGAGGGTTTCGTTCAGAAAAAGAAGGAAGCATGTGTCAGGTATAGACAGGATAGATCGAGTGAATCATTACAACAGTATAAAGGAAATTGAAGTATACTTAAGAGGGAACTCAGGAGGGCAAAACGCGGACATGAGATAGCTTTGGAAAATAGAATTAAGGAGAATCCAAAGTGTTTTTACAAATATATTAAGGACAAAGGGTAACTAGAGAGAGAATAGGGCCCCTCAAAGATAAGCAAGGTAGCCTTTGTGTGGAGCCACAGAACATGGGGGAGATATTAAATGAATATTTTGCATCAGTATTTACTGTGGAAAAGGATATGGAAGATGTAGACTGTAGGGAAATCGATGCTGACATCTTGCAAAATGTTGCAGATATACAGAGGAGGAAGTGCTGGATGTCTTGAAATGGTTAAAGGTGGATAAATCCCCAGAACCTGATTAGGTGTACCTGAGAACTCTGTGGGAAGCTAGAGAATTGTTTGCTGGGCCTCTTGCTGAGATATTTGTATCATCGATAGTCACAGGGGAGGTGCCAGAAGACTGGAGGTTGGCAAACGTGGTGCCACTGTTTAAGAAGGGCGGTAAAGACAAGCCAGGGAACTATAGACCGGTCAGCCTGACCTCGGTGGTGGGCAAGTTGTTGGAGGGAATCCTCAGGGACAGGATGTACATGTATTTGAAAAGGCAAGGACTGAGTCGGGATAGTCAACATGGCTTTGCACGTGGGAGATCATGTCTCACAAACTTGATAGAGTTTTTGAAGAAGTAACAAAGAAGATTGATGAGGGCAGAGCAGTAGATGTGATCTATATGAACTTCAGTAAGGCGTTCGACAAGGTTCCCCATGGGAGACTGATTAGCAGGTTAGATCTCTTGGAATACAGGGAGAAATAGCCATTTAGATACAGAACTGGCTCAAAGGTAGAAGACAGAGGGTGGTGTAGAGAGTTGTTTTTCAGTCTGGAGGCCTGTGACCAGTGGAGTTTCACAAGGATCAGAGTTGGGCCCTCTACTTTTTGTCATTTATAGAAATGATTTGGATGCGAGCATAAGAGGTACACTTAGTAAGTTTGCAGATGACACCAAAATTGCAGGTGTAGTGGACAGAGAAGAGGGTTTCCTCAGATTACAACAGGATCTGGACCAGATGGGCCAATGGGCTGAGAAGTGACAGATGGAGTTTAATTCAGATAAATGCGAGGTGCTGGATTTTGGGAAAGCAAATCTTAGCAGGACTTCTACATTTAATGGGAAGGTCCTAGGATGTGTTGCTGAACAAAGAGCGCAGGTTCATAGTTCCTTGCCAGTGGAGTCGCGGGGAGATAGGATAGTGAAGAAGGCATTTTGTATCCTTTCCTTTATTGGTCAGAGTACCGATTACAGGAGTTGGGAGGTCATGTTGCGGCTATACAGGACATTGGTTAGGTCACTCTTGGAATATTGCATGCAATTCTGGTCTCCTTCCTATCGGAAAGATGTTGTGAAACTTGAAAGGGTTCAGAAAAGATTTACAAGGATGTTGCCAGGGTTGGAGGATTTGAGCTACAGGGAAAGGCTGAACAGTCTGGGGCTGTTTTCTCTGGAGTGTCAGAGGCTGAGGGGTGAACTTATCGAGGTTTACCCTGGTGTAAGGGAGTCCAGAACTAGAGGGCATAGGTTTAGTTTGAGAGGGGAAAGATATGAAATAGACCTAAAGGACAACTTTTTCACGCGGAAAGTGGTACGTTTATGGAGTGAGCTGCTAGAGGAAGTGGTGGAGGCTGGTACAATTGCAACATTTAAGAGGAATTTGGATGGGTATATGAATAAGAAGGGTTTGGAGGGACATGGGCCAGGTGCTGCCAGGTGGAACTAGATTGGGTTGGGATATCTGATCGGCATTGACAGGTTGGACCGAAGTTTCTGTTTCCATGCTGTACATCTAGATGATTCTATGACTCTGCAACTCACTCCGGGCTACCTGTTATTCTGCATATAAACCACCCTGAAACCCTTCATTAGATTCCAGTCTGTAATTCACTCTGGGGTATCTGTTATTGTACACATAATCGTCCTGAATCCCCTTGATAAAATTCCAATCTGTAACTGACTTCCAATTTTAAGGGACTGTGTACATTAGCCACTTCAATCGTTTGATTAGATTCCAGTCTGTATCACACTCCTGGGTATCTGTTATTCTGTATATTAACCATTCAATCCAAAGCTGTTAAAATTGTTCACAGTGTTCAGGGATGTGTATGTGATGTGCATTAGTCAGGGGTAAATGTGGGGAAATGGATCTGGATGGGTTATTCTTCTGTGGGTCAGTGTGGTCTTGTTGGGCTGAAGGGCTTGTTTCCCCACGGTCGGGATTATATGAATTACCCGGAACCCTCTCGATTATATTCCAACGTGTAACTCACTTCCATCTATGTGTGACTGGCATGATTCAAAAACACCCCAAAACCTTCAATTCTATTCCACTTCGATAAACACGAGGTGCTGCATTTTGAGAAAGCAAATTTGAGCAGGATTTATACACTTAATGGTCAGGTCCGTGGGAGAGTTGCTGAACAAAGAGACTTTGAAGTGCAGGTTCGTAGCTCCGTGAGAGTAGAGTGGCAGGTGGATAAGATAATGAAGGCAGCGTTTGGTATGCTTTCCTTTATTGGTCAGTGTTTTGAGTATAGGCATTGAGAGGTCATATTGTGACTGGACTGGACATGGGTTAGGCCACTGTAGGAGTATGGCGTGCAATTCTGGTCTCCTTCCTATCGGTAGGATGTTGTGAAATTTGAAAGGGTTCAGAAAAGATTTACAAGGAGGTTGTCAGGGTTAGAGGATTTGAGCTACGGGGAGAGGCTGAATAGGCTGGGGCTGTTTTCCCTGGAGTGTCAGAGACTGAGGGGTGACCTTATCAAGGTTCATAAAATCATGATGGGCATGGATAGGAGAAATAGACAAAGTCTTTTCCTCGGTGTAGGGGGGTCCAGAACTAGAGGGCAGAGGTTTAGTGTGAGAGGGGAAAGATATGAAAGAGATCTAAGGGCAACTTGTTCACTCAGAGGGTGGTACATGAATGGAATGAACTGTCAGAGGAAGTGGTGGAGGGTAGTACAATTGCAACATTTAAAATGCACCTCGATGGGTATATGAATGGGAAAGTTTTGGAGGGAGATGGTCCAAGTGCTTGAAAAAGAGACTAGAATAGGCTAGGATATCTGGTCGGCATGGACGGGTTGGACCAAAGGGTCTGTTTCCATGCTGTACATCTCTATGACTGTATGACTCCGTGATTTTGTGACTCACTACTTGTCATCTGTTATTCTGTATGTAAACCACCCTGAACCCCTCGATTAGATTCCAGTCTGTCCCTCACTCCTGGGTATCTCTTATGCTGTATGTAAACCCTAAACCCCTCAATTAGATTCCAGTCTGGAACTCACTCCTGGGGATCTGTTATTGGATCTGTGAAATGATCCTTGTTGGATGTTAGACTGAAAACAAGATAAACTAAATGGTCAAATGTTACATTGGAAGCAAGAACACACAAAGCTGTTGGTTCATTTCTGTTGTGTTATATATCTCAAAGTTTCACATTGGGCTGAATTTCTGTCACAATGGGGAAAGTCTCAAAAGCTGTTTACTGTCCTGCATGAACGCATCATCATAACATGAATTCTCTTGCAAGATAGGAAATGGAGACAGCTTCTGGAAGGTGTCTATATCCCTGTGTGTGTGATTCGGTGTGTCTGTGATTCTGTGTGCATGTTCAATGTTTTATATATTTTCAAACTGTATTGATGTTGCCAGTCTCTCTTGCTTTTCCTAATTTATAAACTCAATGTCATCGTTTTGCTGATATAAAATGGTGGCTGTGGACAAATCTAAAATGGCTGCCTGACTGATTTGTGTCCGGAATACATTCAGCAAGGGAGAGGGGGCAATGTGTCAAAAGCCATTTCCATTCATTGATGCCAGCAGAGATAGGAAATGGAGACAGCTCTTTGAAGGTTGTTAAAATGTAAATCCCAGAACCTTTTTACAGTGAATGCGGAGAGACAATGTGACATTCCAGTAAGGTCTGCCTGACTTTCCAAGCTCCTGATATATGAGAGAAACATAATATACAAAACCTGAAAGAGCTCAGCCACTGATTTGTGGATTTGGAGCATTGGATCAGAATAATGCCTGGAGAGGCGTTATCCGAAATTGAAGGGTTTCTCAAATCCCACACTGACCTTCTGTGGGTTCAAATTGTGTGTTGTCTACAAATAAAAGAAAATAATATACCTGCAATTGAACAAAACTCTTTCTGGAACTTTGTGCATCTGTTAGTTTAAGTATCTTTCAACAGGATTGAAGATAAATGAAAGAGTGAGAGATAGGTGGCACTGTAACCAGAATGGCAGTGCAGTATTAAAGGTATATTAATACTTTCAGTTAAAGGGGAAAACAGAGGAGGATTGTTTTCAAACAAGGAAACTTGGGAGTCAGTAAAGTTTTGCAGTTTGTGACTGCATTATGTTTGCGTGAGTCAAGATTTGAAACCAGTTGGCCAATAGTACACTTTGTGACTCACTCCCAGTTACAAGTTATTTCACATAAAAAGGTTAACATATCCCTCAATTAGATTCCAGGCTGTAACTCACTCCGAGCTATCTGTTATTCTGTATCTAAAACTCCCTGAACCCCTCGATTAGATTCCAGGCTGTAACTCACTCCAGGGTATCTGTTATTCTTTACATAAACCATCCTAAATCCCTCGATTAGTTTCCAATCTGTAACACACTCTAGGCTATCTGTTATTCTGTATATAAACCACCCTGAACTCCTCGATTAGATTCCAGACTGTAACTCACTCCATGGCATCAGTTATTCTGTAAATAAACCATCCTAAACCCCTTGATTGGGTTCCAACCTGTAACACATTCCAGGCTATCTGTTATTCTGTAAATAAACCACCCTGAATCCCTCGATTAGATTCCAGGCTGTAACTCACTCTGGGCTATCTGTTATTCTGTATATAAACTCCTCTGAACCCCTCAATTAGATTCCAGGCTGTAACTCACTCCGGGATATCTGTTATTCTGTATATAACCCACCCTGAACCCCTCAATTAGATTCCAGGCTGTAACTCATTCTGGGCTATCTGTCATTCTGTATATAAACAGCCCTGAACCCCTTGATTAGATTCCAGATTGTAACTCACTCCAGGCTATCTGTTATTTTGTATATCAACCACCCTGAACCCATTGATTTGATTTCACTTCGTGACATGTTGAGCTCATGTTCCCAACACAATCTAATCTCAATAATGATGAATGTATCACTGGTCCTCCTATCTGCTGTCACTATCATCATGTTAACTTTCTGATGTTTACATACATGATTACCTGTAGCAGTGAGTCGCAGGTAGACAGAGTGGTGCTGAACACATTTGGCACATTTGCCTTAATCAGTCAGAGCATTGAGTATAGGAGTTGTGGTGGTATGGTGCATCTGTACAGGATGTTGGTGAGACCACTTTAAGAATACTGCGTACAACTCGGATTTCTGCAGAAATGACTTACCCGTATGTTCCAGGACTGGAGGTTTGAGCGACAGGGAGAGGCTGATTTCGTTGAGGTGTTTCCCCCTGGAGTGTCAGAGGTTGAGAGGCAACATTATAGAGGTTTATAAAATCATCAGGGGCATGGATATTCTGAACAGCCATGTTCTGATCCCAGGATAGGGGAGTCCAGAACAAGACAGAATAGGTTGGAGGGGAGAGGCCGAATGATTTAGAAGGGACCTGAAGGTAAATATTTCACACAGAGAGTGGTGTGTGTACAGAAAGTGCTGTCAGAGGAAGTGGTCAAGGCGGGTACAATCACAGGAGGAATATTCGCCAAATGCTAGCAAATGGGACTAAATCAGATTTGATATCTGATCGGAGAGAACAGATTGGACGAATGGGTCTGTTTCCATTCTGCATGACTCTGATTCTATAAGAGGGATGACAAATAATTCTGAAAGGACCTTTCAAGTCGGAATTCTTTTCAGTGGAAGGTTATCGTGTCTCTGTGTTCACATTGATTGAAAGCTGCGTTAGTTAAATATTTGACAGAGAAGTGAGTCATGCATAATGGGATATAGACAGGGAAGTGGGGCAGAGACCACAACCTGATCGGCTACAATTTTAGTGCCTGGTGGAGAAGGCTCAAAGTATCTAATGACCGACTCCTGCTCCTCAGTCCCATGTTCCTGTGTTCCATTCAGCCCCTCAAACCTGCTAGAAAGGAGCAGTTAGAGGCTACTTACTCCTATAACCTGTTGTGCAGAAACACAGGAGACATTTCAGCCCCCTCTGTACTGTCCCACACGGTTTGAAGTGAATTGGGAACGTAATTGGAAAACCCAGGCTGGGTATGAAAGAGGCCCCTCATCTCTCTTCACAGAGCTTCCCCTCTCTGCAACTTGTGCTTCATTTGTTGGTCATGTTGTACAACCAGATTCAGTGTGAATACAGCCACCATACCTCACTCAGGGATGGCTCACAAAATCCTCTGGTCTCCCTTTCTGCAACATTCAATAACAGAACATTCATGAAAATGACACTCACTAACTTTCCGAGAACAGAATTAGAGAACATCAGAAACAGGGGCATGTTGTTCACCTCCCCAAGCCTGCCTTGCCCTTCTTTAAGATCATGACTGATCTGCTCTTCGCCTCAAATCCTCTTTCATATCCAATTCTTCATAGCCCTCAACTCTCTGACAGGTCAATTTCCTTCTACCTCATCTTCAAATACGTTCAGTCATCTCGCTCCCCGAACACCCTTGAGGTGAGAAATCCTGATATTCAATCCCACCTGTTTGAAGAAAACACTTGCTGCTCCTATATCATGGCTTATTGATGTGAACAAAAGAAGTTGAGAAAAGGGTTAAGGTAAAAATGACTGGCCCCGATATCAAGGCAGTGGTTAACTTCTGTTGACATCAAGGAGCTTAACAAAACTGAACTTAATGGGAATCAGAGTAATCTCTCCAGTGTTTGGGATCAAAGGAAGATGTTCATCATCTCAGTCCTGGGTCACCTCTGTGGGAGATCCTCAGGGTAGCTTCCTCTTCACAAACATCTTCAGCTGCTTCATCAATGTCTCCCCGCCCCCACCCTCCCCACCATAAGATCAGAAGTGGGGATTTTCGCTGAAGATTCCACAATGTTCAGAACATTTTGTCCCCCGTCAGCTCCTGAACTGGTCTTTGTCTGTAACTAGCAGGACCCAGACTCCATTGAGACTTGTGCTGTTAAAGTGTCGGTAACATTCATGTAACAGCACTGCCTGGCACTGCACATTGCCACAGCAAAACAAGGGTTCATTCAGCACCTCACGCTGGTTTCACAGGAATATGAGGAAGCCATTCAGCCCATTGACACTATTGGAGATGAACAGGGACAGCCCATTCAGTGCCTCCAGCCTATTACTCAGGAAGAGAAGGAGTCTAGTGTGATGGACCTCACCAGAGCCCCTCGAAAATATTTGAAGGCGGTAGCCTAGATTCTAATGTTTTCTTATTTTAAAGGAAATGTAAAGTGTCTGTTCCAGATGCAATGTGACTGGTCAGACTACTCGGTGTGAAGCAAAACACCATCTACTTAAACACGAAAGAGAAAATGAAACCAAAGAAAGAGGAATTTAGAATAACGCAATTCTATTGGATATCTTAAGAGAATAATACATCTAGGAACTAGTACTGATGAACTGTTCCAATATAGGGAAATCCCATAAACACAGCCCCTTGGCAAAAAGAAATATTCAGACACAGATTGTCACAAACATTTCTCCAATCCAAGAATTAAAAACAGTATCAAGAGGAATTTCAGAGAGAGTAGCAGCCAGGAGACATTCACTGAAGCTTCCAACTCTGTAGCGACCCCAATAGTTTCTAATGTTACTTAGAAATCAAAACCCAGAGATCCTAATCTGTGAGAGCTGGCCACACCCATTCAGGTTGCATTAAAATAAACCTAAGGCCTCCCTAGCTGTTACTCAAGTGGTCTTAACTAGCCAGCTTGGCAACAATCGTTCAATCTCTCTCATAAAATAAAGCAGGACAAAATAACCTCTTAAAGCTGCAACATTGTCACACTAGTCAGTACAATGAGCTGTCAAACAGGAACCAGGGTTAACCAGTCAGGCCCTTGGCCCTGTCCAATCGGACGAGGTTGAAGCCAATCTCTCCCTAGAGTCACTTACACAGGAACAGCAGGAGGCCATTCCCACCTCAATGCACTTACACGGGGGCAGAATGAGGTAATTTTTGCTGATTCCTGATGAATGTCTTATTCCTGAAATGTCGATTCTCCTGGTCCTCGGATGCTGCCTGACCCGCTGTGCTTTATCAGTAATTGATGCTCTCCTCTGATCTCCAGCATCGGCAGTCTTAATGGTCTCCTAATTGATGCAGGAAGATGATGAACAAGTGGGGCAGAGGCTTCACAGACAGACTGTTCCACGTTGTTTCTCTTGGCTCCGTTGTTTATGATACACATGTGGGACTTTAACATGGTTTTCTAGAGGTGGGCAGGGAAGCCATATGTCTGGTGTGAAATCTCAAGAAGGCATCTTCCATCTCCACAAAGACGGCCTGGTGTTCTCTATATAGGTCGGAAGCTGGTGGGAATGGCTACCTGTTTCAGATGGAAGGTATTGTGGCTGCTGTTGGGGATTGTGAATAACCTGACGTTCAGTACAGGGTTCACACGCCGACTGCACTATAACATGGGGAGAGTTAATTTAGGCATATAAACTATTAGGAAAGTCACGATAGACTGATGAATGGACTCTCTAAGTTCAAATAATGCTGATCTTGTTCATGTTGATCTTGTCTAGTGCATGTCCTGTTCAGTGTAACCTGTATGCCTTACTCTGTCCAAGTCTATTTCCACCCTATGATCTGTCTGGTCATGCTTACTATGATCTTCCTCCACTGCTCATAAGCAAAGTGTTTCCCTGTACTGAGATACACGTGAAAATAAATCAAACCAATAAATCCTGAGTAAAGTATGGAATTTCTGTCTCTGTCAATGTCTCTTTTAGAAATAAGCGATCGCTGCCACTCATCATGTTTCAGCGTCACCATTTCTTCGTCGCTCACAGCTCTACAGAGTAAACACTCAGCTTATTCACTCTATTCTCATGTTACCATCACCCGTGTCAGTGGTAAGGGAATCATTCCTTACAAAGGTGATCAAATCTGTACAGAGTGCCCCAAATGCTCTCTCAGCAAGGCTCTACAACAGCAGGAAGATGGCTTTACTTATGTACTCGGATCATCTTACAATGAAGGACAGCATACCATTGATTGCACCCATTACTTACACAGTGTTTGATTCGGAGCAGTCAGCATAGACTTGTGAGTGGGAGATCATGCTTCCCAAATTTCTTAGAGTCCTTTGATGAAGTTACCAGCACGTTTGATGAGGGCAGAGTGATAGACGTAGTCTCGATGGATTTCAGTAAGGCCTTTGATTAGGTTCCACATGGCAGGCTGCTCAGGAAGGTTACATCTCGTAGAATGCGGGGGGAACTGGCTAATTGGATACACAGTTGGCTTGATGGGAGGAAGCAGAGGGTTTAGTGGAAGGATGTTTGTCAGACCGGAGGCTTGGTCCATTGCTGTTTGTTACCTATGATTTGGTTGAGAATGTACAAGGTATGATTAGTAAGTTTGCAGATGACATTAAAGTAATTGGGAGCATAATCAGTGAGGAAGTTTATCAGAAATTGCAGCAGGACCTTAATCAGGTGGAAAATGGGCCGAGAAATGGCAAATGGAATTTAAAAAAGAAGCGTGAGGTCTTGCATTTTGGAAACTCAAATCAAGGTAGGAGTTTCATGGTGAATGGGAGGGTCTTAAGGGGGCAGTGGGTAGAGGGACTTTGGTGTTCAGGTGCACGGTTCTCTAAGAGTGGAGTCACAGGTAGACAGGGCAGTGAAGAAGGCTTTTGCCACATCGGCCTTCATCAGGCAGGATATTGAGCATAGAAGTTGGGAGCTTATGTTGCAGTTACACAGGACTTTGGTAAGGCCTGCACGTGGAGTATTGTGTTCAGTTTTGTCACCTTGTTATGGGGAGGATGTTATTAAATTATAAAGAGTGCAGAAGAAATTTGCAAGGACATTGCCAGGACCCAATGGTCTGAGTTACAGGGAGAGATTGGACAAGCTAGGACCTTTTCTTTAGCGTGTAAGAGACTGAGGGAGTCCTTATAGAGCTGTATAAAATCACGAGGGGTATGTATAGGGTTAATGCTCTCAGTCTTTTTCCAAGGTGTAAAGAATCGAGGATTAGAGGGGATCGGTTTAAGGTTAAAGGGGAAGGAATAAAAGGGAACCTGAGGGGACACTTCTTTATACAGAGGGCTGGTACGTGGATGAGTTGCCAGCAGATATGGTTGAGGGGGGTACATTAATAACATTTCAAAAACATTTTGATAAATATGTGGATAGGAAAGGACTGGAAGCGTATGGGCCAACTGCAGGGAAATGGGGTTAGCGTGGATGGATATTTACAAAGTGGACTCGAACCCCTCTGTTAATTAAACCCAAACACCCAGAAAAGCTCGCCTCACCTTGTAATCTGTTAAAATAAGAGCGACACAGATCTCCTACATTCCACTATTTAAACAAAAATTATGAAGTTAGTTTCTTAACTTTAATAGTGAACACTAAACGAGAAGTATTCGCAAATACAAGCCCCTCTTTTCTTAGCCACTTACTATCTGACTCCAACTCTGTAAAAATATGCTTTTCCAACAACCCACATATGAAAAATTAAAATCTCAAGACCCTACAGTCTCCATCTTCCCCACTGTGTTCACTCTTCCAGCTGCTGATCTCCCTGGGTCATGCTTTTTCTATTGCAAGTAGGATTACATGAACATGTATCTTTGATAGAGAGTGTTTGGGATGGTCAGTTAGCACTCCTGCTCTACAGCAGTTACTCTGCCTTTGGATGGCAGCAGCTCTCCCTCCAGTGTTCAAAATGCTGGGGTTATGTACTCCCCATGATATAATAATTCTCATAACTTGATTGCTGTCCAGCTGTCCAAACAATAATATTCAAATTCTGTTGGTTTCTAGTATCCTAAGCATTATTTAACCTCTTTGGTTGCGTTTGGATGGCTGTCAAAATAGCAACCAAAACTCAGGTATTCATTTCTCAGCTAATGGTGACATGTGAAACAGTGTGACCTTTAGTTGGCATCTGTGGCTTTAATTTCTCTTCAACAAAACCCGATCTGTCTTAAAGTGCCCATACATGTTTTTGGCTTCATAACATCTTCCTGCTTCAGAAAATAAAATGAACAAGCAGAATGAAAAGATGGCTACATTTATTTTCCTCTATTTCTTCATCCCAATTACATGAAATACAAAAGTATTAATCTCAGTTATATCATTCATATTAATTCTGCACACCAATACAACACTGGTATAAGTCAAATCTTATCTGCACTGCTTTCCTTTAAATCCGCGATAACCCATCTGCTATCACATTATAGGAGCCACAGCATGTACATTTTGTGAGTTTAAAGTCAGTAAGGTAAGACTCCAATTAAATAGTCTCATATTCTGGTCTATAAATATTCCAAAAAATGCGAGAGATTTGTCGTTGTCCACAACCATCTCTGAAAATTTGTTTGTCATATAAACATTAAAATATTGTCAGGCCAGTGTGGAACATAATCATTCTTTTTCACTAATGGAGATTTTGCATTTTTTTTTCTGGTGGATATTGAGTTTTTTCGACAAGTAGCCAATTAGCCATTCAATTCCATCATCCTCTTTCTGTATCAATACATCTCCGACCCCGATATCCCGAGCATCAAACACAATTTTCAAAGGGTTTCAAAGTATTTGGTGTAGCTAAAACTGGTGTGGTGATTAATCCTGCTTTAAAATTCTCAAATGCCTCCTGGCATTGTTCTGTCCACCACAATTCTGTGTTCTTCTTTACTAAGTCCATCAGTGGTGCCAATATGCTGCTGAAGTTTGGAACAAACTTCTGATAGAATCCAATCAGTTCCAAAAATTGAAGCACCTCTTTCTTCGAGGATGGTTTGGAAATTCCTCAAAGCCCTTCGTTTTTGTGTTCCATGGGGTCAACCTTCCATGTCCAATGTAATGTCCCAAGAACGTCACCTCTGCCTTCGCGAATTCTGTTTTCTTTAAGTTTATTACCAAGTTTGCTTCTTGTAATCGTTCAACATGCTCTGCCAATTGTAACGTGTGAGCTTTCAATCACTTGCTAAAGGTCACTACATCATACAGATAAACTACACAATTTGTTCATCTGACCATAACTCTGTTCCTGAGTCACTAAACCTGGCTGTGAAGGGAATTCCTATCACTGGTGACAATACTAATACGTCATCCCCACAGGAAATCGTCAAAATTTCAGAGGTTTTATCTGCCACGTGCTTCATTCTATGCTGTGCCCTTCAGGTGCTGTTTAGCGAACTCACCTACTCCATCTAATCTCTCCCTCACCTCACATACATAATCCGAGTGTGAGATCTCTGACTTCGGTCCTGTCAATTTATATTCAACTAATTCCAAAGGACCTCTCACTTCAAATATTAACTCAATGGAAGTAAACTGAGTAGATTTATTTGGGGCAAATAATTTTTGTCTAATGGCAAACAATTTAATGAGACACCTTCATTCCAATCATTCCGGTAATCCTGACAGTACACTGTTAATATGGTCTTCAGCGTCTGATGCTAACTTTCCAAGGCTCCCTGGGATTCAGGATGGGACGCCCTTGATTTAAACTGCTGTATGCCGAAGCTATCCATGACTTTCTTAAACAGCTGAGCGGTAACATGAGACCTTGGTCTGAATGAATCTCTCTGCAGAGCCCACAGTGAGTAAAGAAAGCTACCAACTCCTCCACCTCCCTTTTTACCTTAACACTCCATAATAGAATTGCCTCTGGAAATCTGGTAGACACATCCATTATGGTTAGCAAATATTAGTTTCCACTTTTATTTTAGATAGGGAAGCTACACAACTCATCATAACCTACGTGAAATGTTCTTCGAATGCAGGAATTGGTAACAAAGGTTCTGGCTTTATTACTGCCTGTGACTTACCTACCATTTAGAATGTTTGACATGTACGTCAAAAAATAACCACGTCCTTGTGCATTCCAGGCCACTAGAAATGCCTCTGGACCTTAACCTGAATCTTCTGTACACATCAGTGACCCCCTGTCGTTAGTTTATGTGCTACCCGTAACACTGTACGCTACCTCTAAAACAATCTGGTGCACTTCGGCCCATTTCCCTTCTGCACTAACCTATCGGGGTCTCCATTTTAATTTTAGCATTCTATCTTTAAGTTAATAACGTTCGACAATATATTCTGATTCCTTTTCTGTGTGTGTGCATGTGTATGTGTGTGTGAATGTGTGTGTATATATCTGTTGTAGGTCCATTAGCCTTTCTGGACTAAACCCCTCTGCCTGACCCTCTGCCTGTTCAGGTTTTTCCTGCACCATGACATCAAACAGGGGGTCAGTTCACTGAGCATCAACTCATTTGTCTTTTTCGTTCGTTTTTCCTTCCTGCTGTAGCTTATGACAGTGGGATCTTGTTACTACACAGTCTGGAAAAATCCTGGTAATTTTTCTTTTAACTCCCCAATTCCCTAGTTTTCCTTTTGCCTTCTCCAACACATGGGGTGCCACTCCCACCTTGGATCCTGCTAAATCGTTCACAGTAATAAACTGTTTTCCTGGAAATGACACTCTGTTACTCACTGTCACTGTTACTTCCCCAACCTTGATTTGGCATTCCATTCTGATGTTACACAAGGGAATACTTAATTTCTAACCCCATTCCACAAATTGTCACGATCTTGATTAATATGTCAGAAAGAGTGAAAATTCTTTCATCTCTCACTATTAGAGGCCAAGAGAAAGTGAGGGCTGCAGATGCTGGAGGAGAGAGTTGAAAAGTGTGGGGCTGCAAAAGCATAGTCAACCAGGCAGCATCTGAGGGGCAGAAGAGTTGACGTTTCAGGCATAAATTGTTCATCAGGAAAGTGGGAGGTGGGGTAAGGGAGGGGGAAGGGGGCCGAGAAATAAATAGGAGGGTGGGGCTGGAGCTGGGTGTAAGATAGCTTGGAAGGCGATAGGTAGACGCAGGTGGGGTGTGATGGTGATAGGTCGGAGAGGAGGGTGTTGTGGATAGGTGGTAGGACAACTAGAACCCTCAAACTAGAACCATCATCAACGTTGACTTCACCAAATTCCAAATCTCCCCTCCCCTAACCTCTCCCAGATTGAACCGTTCAACCTAGCACTGCCCTCTTGAACTGCCCTAACTGGCCAGCTTCCTTCCCACCTACCGACTCCACCCTCCAAACCGACATATCCCTATTACTCCCACCTATTGCCTTCCCAGTGACCCTCCCACCAGCCCAGCTACTACCCTCATATTTATCTTTCAGCCCCATTGTCCCCCCATTGTTCCTGACGATGGGTTTCTGCCTGATATTCGATTGTCCTGCTGTCTGGATGCTGCCTGATCTGTTGTGCTTTTCTGCCGCCTCACTTCTCAACTATTAGAGACTGAGCAGATCCCATATCTCACAAAATTATAACTTCTTGTCCTTCTCCCCCTGTTCTTTCTGAGTAAACTTTATCTACAGCGGTGAATTCTTTCTGAGACCAGGTACCGACTCCATACCCAGACCCTGCCTCGGCTGTGCACTCTCCTGCAGCTCCTCAGCTCTACTTGGGGTCTCCTTTACCAGTTTCACTAATGCCACTGGCTTAGCCTCTTCTACCGCATCGTCCCCAAAGTGCCTTCCTTCAACGACCATCACAGTGTGTCCCAGCTTACCTCAATGAAAACACCTTTTCCCAGTGCCCTTCTTAATCCATCAGCACTGTCATTTTATGTGTTCCACTCCCTTATAGTGAGAACACCTGAGGCCTTTCAGCTCCTTTCAACCCCTTTGGGCTTCTTTTTTCACTTGTGGTAAACTATTGTGCGCTACTGTTCGCTTTGTAATGTGTGAACTTCCCTTCTCCCAATTTCTATCCCTCATAGCATGAAAATTCTCCCGGAAGTTAAATTTCATCTCATGCACCAATGCATATTTACCTGCCATTTCTGCCGCGCTTCTCGCTTTTTGAACTTTCTGTTCGTGCACATGAATTTTTACCGTTTCTGGAAGTGAGTCTTTCAACTTCTTCAGCATAATAATCTCCCTTCAAGCCTCACAGGTCTTATCTATTTTTAAGGCCAGCACCCACCTGTCAAAATGACTGTAGTTAATTCTTTCAAACTTAACATAAGTCAGACCTGGTACCGTCTCTATTTTTATGAACCTCTGTCTATATGCTTCTGGTACCAATTCATAACCAATCAAAATAACCAATTTAACATCTTGATAATCTCTTGATCCCTCATCTGACAGCGCTGCACATACCTCACCAGCTGTGCCCACCAGCTTAGTCTGAACGAGCATTACCCACAAGTTCACTGGACACGTCATCTGCTGAGTCATTTTTTTTCAAATGAAATAAAAAAGGTTTTGACATTTTTCTCACCGAAATATGGCAAGGCACTAACATAGTTGTATACATCCCGACGTTCTCCCTTCATCTCCATCCTGTTAATTTAACTTTCTTGTCTAATTCCCAACTTCTGAATCTCAAATTCTCTCTCTCTTTCTTTTTCCTCTCCTTCACTGTTTTTCTCTCTCTGTTTCCGTCTCTTTCTTTATCTTCTAACTTCAGTTGCCATATTTGCAACTTAAGTTTTATCTAACTCGACTGCACTTGTCTGTTTCTCTAATACATCAAAGTGCTTTACTAACTCCATTACAATTTCAGCTTTCCTTTGGTCCCTGGTTAAACCCAATTCCAACCTATTTGCTAATTCTAAAAAATGTCCTCCTTTTGTCTTTCTAAACTTTCTTGGCAAATTTGGGAACCTCTTTAGTAATGTTAAAAGCCTTTTCCCTCACTTTTAATTTAAACAACCACCAGTAAACAACATTAAACAGATTTTCCGACCGGTTTTATTTGAAGATCTAGGTCACTAATTGCAACGTGTTGGAATTTGCTGGGATATTTTGTACCCGAAATCTGTTCAAATCTGTCCAAGTCCCATACGGCAGGGCCCTAAACTGTGGAGACATCTATGTCGAGCACTCCTGTTAATTAAAACCACAAACCTAAAGAGCTCACCTCACCTCATAATCTGTTAATACATGAGTGACAAAGAACTCCCAAATTCCACTAATAAAAGAAAAATAACAGTTTGTATGTATGCAAGTTAGCTCGCTGTGCTTGAAGGTTTGTTTTCTGACGATTCGACACTATGACTAGGTAACATCATCAGTGAGAGTCTCTGCTGAAGTGCTGGTGGTATGTTGCGCCTCTCTATTTATAGGTCTTGGGTTCTTAAGATGGGTGATGTCATTTCCAGTTCTCTTGTTTCACAAGAGAAGGTAGATAGGATCTAAATTGATGCGTTTATTGATGGACTTCTGGTCAGAATGCCATTCCTCTAAGAACGTCCTTGCGTGTCTTAGTGTGTGTGTGCATTGTCCCAATCAAAGTGCTGCCCTTCTTTGCCTGTATGTATGGAACATAGTGATAATGGGTCATGTCTTTTGGTGGCCAGTTGGTGTTCATGTATCCTGGTAACATGACAACAGGACCAATTCAATGGCGGAAAAATGATTTTATATACACTGTTTAAATAATGTGTGTGCAGATAAGTAACATTTCTCACATGTGCACAACACATTCTAAATGAACAACGGAGACACAGTTAACAAAAAGTGATGCATATGATGTATAAAATTTATAAAACATTAAACATCATTTGATTCTCATCTAAAATGATATGTTCCCCTTCCCTCAACGTTCCCTGTTTTTCTGGAATTCTCCACTCCAATCTCTCATTCTTATCAGGATGTGTTATAAATTCTTGCTTCTGGTGTCCCAACCTATTTCAGTTAATCCCCTTTCTACCAGAATTCAATATATTGGCCTGTTGGATACTTTCCAAAGCTAGTGTCTGTCATATTATTGGAGATAAAAATTCTGGCATCAGACTCAGCATTTGAACATATTGCTCTGTTGTACATGCACTATACAAAGGACCACAGCACACAGGAATTGCCAAAACATTGAGGGATGTGCATCTACTTCTTTCGATGATCTAGTTTTCTCATTTTTCATATTTCCTCATCTATGTTGTCTCGCTCTTTCTCTCTTTGTATCTAGTTAAGAAATTTACCAATTACTCTTTGCGTCTCCTCTCTCAAAGCTCCTTCTGTCGGTTTATATCTATTGGTGTCTTCTTGATGTAATGTGATTATAATTGAACAATGTAACTACAATGACATGTGGGAGGAGCTGGCCAGAGTTAATTGGAAGGGGAGCCGAGCTGGGCAGACCACGGAACAGCAAAAGCAGGAATTTCTGGGGATATTTCGGAGGATATCAGAAATTCTCCCAAAGGTGATGAAACATACTCATGACAGGACAAGGCAACCATGAGTAATAAGGCATCAAACCAAAAGAGGAAACATACAATGTGATGAAGATGATTGGGAATCCAGAGAATTCATTGGCTCGGAAACTACATAAGGCTGGCATCACTGACACGACAGAGCTCTTAATCATGGTCAGGGAGAGAAACAGAGGAAACACATTCACTTTAAACACAGAAAATGGTATTACTCAAGGAAAAAGATTCAGATGAATTAAACAATTGAATTAAAATCAGTTAATTGTTTTTTCAGAATGTGTCAGATTGAAAGCATGACCCGGGAAGAGACCCTCAGCAGAATGACAGTATGAAAATGGAAGTGTTACCACACCAGAAACCAGAGTAGGTCACTGAGTACATGACTGATGGGTGAATGGGTCTCGATGTGAACTAAGGGACGGACAGCAGAATTGCATTGCAGATATTGCAGCTCAAAACTGCGTATTTATGTCGTGCTGTAGACTACAGCAGCAGAAGCAAAACAGCATTCAACCACAACCTGTAACTTTTAGCCTCGAATAATTTCCTCAGTCTGCCATTACCATCAATATGATCTATGTTTCAGTAATGACTGTGGGTGAACATGACTGGGTCAGAACCACGTGAACCTAAACCTGACGTGAACCCATTAAAGATACCACATTTGACCAACAGATCTGATTGAAGCTCCGCAATCCTCTCACATTCTGACATAACTGGTGATGGATGATTAAACAAATGACTGGAGCAAAGGGCTCCACAAATATCCCCATCCTCAGTAATCGAACATCTCTGCACATCAGTGTAAAAGACTCGGATGTGGTATCTGCACCACCCTCAGCCAGAGGTGTTGAGTTGATGATCCAACTCACCCTCGCCATGATACCCACAGAATCACAGATGCCCGTCTTCAACCAATTCATTTTGCTGTACGTGACATGAAAAACAGCTGAACACAGTACGTACGAGAAAGGCAATGGGCCCTGACCCCATTCCTGTAATAGGACTGAAGACTTGTGCTGCATAACAAGCTGTGTCCCTGGGGAAGCTGTTTCATTCCAGCTCCAACTCTGACATCTCCCTGGTAATGTGGAAAATTACTCAACTATGTCCAGTTCCTAAGAGGATTATAATTACAATCTGACCAGTTACCTCCCCCTCAGACCCACCTCGACAGTCAAATATGTTGGGAGTTCTTTTTGACAGAGTTATCAAACAGAACACAAATAACCTGCTCAGTACAATTTCAGATAGGCCCCCATGTAGAGATGGTGCTGCTGTGGAAAGGTCACTGGATTACTAATCCAGACCAGGCTAATGCACTGGCAGCTGGTGTAAGTTAAACACAATTGACAAAATATAAAGATGCAAAATCTGGTGTCCGTAAATTGTGACCTTCAAGCCAACGTCGATTGTACACACCAATTTGCTTCACAAATGTCCTTTCAGAAAGTGAATCTCCCGTGTTTTCCTGGTCTGGGCTAAACGTGACTGCAGACACACAGACATGTGATAAACTCTTCAATGGTCTCTGAATCCGCCAAACAAGACATTCTATTGTATAAAACTGTTCCGAGGTCTAAAGGATAAAACCGGACAGAACACCCGGCCCCAGCCTCGGTATCGGAAAAAACGAATAAGAAACACAGTCCTGTTGACCCTGCAGAGACCTCCTTCCTAACATCTGAGAGCTTGTGACAACATTTACAGACTACATAGAAACATCGGGAATGGAGTAGGTCATACAACACATTGAGCCTTCCCCATTCCAGTTCATGTTCAAATATGTACACAATGCACTTTTTCCACACACTGTACACATTCCTTCATGTGATTAACTGTGGGAAGCTATAAAATAGGAAGTGCAGTAGTCTATTTGGTCTGTCGAGTTTGCTACCCAATTCAATATAATGATATCTTGCCCTTTATTTCCATATCGTTCTCGTTCTCTCCCACCATTCCTTTACTGTCTCTACGTCCATATTTATATTCAGTGTCTTGGCTTCCAGCATCGAGCGCATTCCCCAGGTTCACCAGTCACTGAGTGCAGACATTTATTGTCATCTCATTGCAGAATGGTCTGTCTGTACCTAATACTGTGGACCCTTGTTTTAGACACCACAGCCAGGGGAATTATTATCCCTGCTTCCAATCCGTCTCACCCTGTCAGAGCTTTATATACCTCACTGAGATCTCCACCCATTTTCCTAAACCCCATGGAATACAGGCCCAGTCGCCCCAAACTCTGCTCCCACAACAAGCCTGTCACCCTAGAGATCGGTCTGGTCATCCTTCACTGCTCTCCCTCAATGTCAGGTTTGTCCTTTATTATGTACTGACACCAAATCATCAGAATACTGCACAGTGTTTGAGATAGGGTCTCACCAAAGCCCTCTACAGCTGCAGTAAGACACCCTTACTCCTGGACTCAAACCCCCCTGAAATGAAGGTCAGCACATCATTGATCTTCCTATCTGGTTCTTGCTCCTGCAATGTTGCTTTCAGTGACTGGTCTACAGGGAGATCCAGATCCTTTGCAATGTTACAGCTCCCCACTTGGTAGGTCTATGTACACTGGGCAGCGTGTGAATGCCATTCCCAGTATTGCCTTGTGGGTTCAGACCTCACTGTGCTGCAGGGACCTCAGAGGGCCGCGCAGAAGGAAACAACAAAAAGGCCCATACGTCGCTTTTCAGATCAACATGTTTCAAACAATCCCTTTTCAAACGAAAAGCTGCCAATCTCTTGTTCCCACCAAAGGGCACACTGTCACCTCAACCCACCTTGCTCTCCATCTGCCACGTAGTTGCCCATTCATTCCACTTGTCTTAGTCACCTTGAAGCTTTTTTACAACCGACTCACCCACTCGCAATCCAACATCCTTTAGTTCTCTCAGCAGGTTGGGATATATCGTATTTGATTCCGACAACCAAATGTTTAATGGGTATTGTGAACAACTGGGACCTGAGCACCGATCTCTGTGATATCCCAGAAACCTTCCTCTGTGATTTTTTTGAAATGATATTTATTTCGTGAATCTGGGTGTGACTGGCTGGGCCAACATTTACTGCCTGTCCCTGGTTGCCCCTTGAGAAGGTGGTGGTGAGCTGCCTTGTTGAACCGCTGCAGTCCACTGTGGATTCAGTGACAGTAACACCATTGAATGCCAAGCAGCAGGTTAGATTGTATTTTAGTGGTGATGTTCACGGTTTGGCATTTGTGTGACGTGACTATTACTTGCCACTTGTCAGCCTGGATACTGTCCAGGTCTTGTTGTATTTGAACATGGACTGCTTCAGTATCTGAAGAGCCACAAATGTTGCAGAAGATTGTGCAATCATTGGCAAACATCTCCACTTCTGACTTTATAATAGAGGCAAGGTCATTGATGAAGCAGCCCTGAAGATGTTTGGGCCTAGGCCACTGCCCGAGGGACTCCTACAGATTTATCCTGGAGCTGAGTTGACTGACCTTTATCAACCATGACCACCTTCCTACGTGTCAGGTATGATTCCAACCAGCGGGGAGTTTGCCCCTGATGCCCATTGATTCCAGATTTGCTAAGGCCCCTTGATAACACACTTGGGCGAAGGCAGCCTTGATTTAAAGGGCTATCACTCTCACCCCACCTCTGGAATTCAGCTCTGTTGTCCATGTTTGAACCACGGTAATGAGGTCAGGAGCTGAGTGGCCCTGGTGGAGCCCAAACTGGCGTCATTGATCAGGGTATTGCTGAGCAGGTGCTGCTTAAAAGCACTGAGACCTTCCACCACTTTACTGATGATCGAGAGTATACTGATGGGGTGGTATTGGCCGGATTGGATTTGGTCTGCTTTTTATATACAGGAGATACTTGGGGTAATTTTCCATGTAATCGGGGAAATGTTGTTGTAACGGTATTGGAACAGCTTGGTGAGGGCAGTGACAAGGTCTGGAGAACAACATTTCAGTACTATTGCCAGAATGTTGTCAGGATATGTACCCTCTGAGGTATCCAGTGTCTCCAACTGAATCTGGATATCGTGTGGAGTGAATCAAATTGGCTGATGGCTGGTTACTGAATTGTTGAGCACCACTGGAGGAGGCTGAGATGGATCATCCACTCAGCACTTCTGACTGAAGAGTGTTGCGAATGTATAAACGTTATCTTTTGCACTGAAGTGCTAGGCTCTTCCATCATTAAGGATGGGGATACTTGTGGACTGTCCTCCTCCGATGACTCGTTTAATTGTCCATAATTATTCTCTACTAGAAGTAGAAGGACTGCAGAGCTTAGATCTGCACCGTTGCTTGTGGGATCACTTAGCTCTGTCTATGACTAACTGCTTATGCTGTTTGGCACGCAGGTAGTCATGGTTGGTGACTTCATCAGGCTGACACCTCATTTTCAGGTATTCCCAGTGCTGCTCCAGCCCTCCTGCACACTCCATTGAATCAAGGTTGATCCTCTGGCTTGATGGTAATTGTTGTGAGGAGGATATGCCAGGCCATGAGGTTGTGCTGGAGTACAATTCTGCTGCTATTGATGACCCACAACATATTATCGAAACCCAGACTTGAGCTGCTAGATCTGTTCAAAGTCTGTCCTATTTAGCATGGTGACAGTGCCACCTAAAATGGTGGAGGTTATTGTCAATATGCAAATGTGACTTTAACTCCACAATGACTATGCGGTGGTCACTCTTACCCGATCCTGTCATGGACAGATACTTCTGCAGCTGGCAGATTAGTAAGGCTGTGGTCAAATATGGCTTTTCCCTCTTGTGGGTTCCTTCACCACCTGCCGCAGACCGAGTCGAGAAGTTATATCCTTTCGGACCCAACCAGCTCAATCAGTAATGCTGCTGCTGAACCACTCTTTTTGTGGACATTGACATCCCTAACCCAGAGTACATTTTGTGCCTTTGCCACCCTCAGCGCTTCCTACAAGTGTTGTTCAGCTTGGAGGAGTACTGACTCATCAGTTGGAAGATGGTAATCAGCAGGAGGTTTCCTTTCCCATGTGTAAACTAACGCCATGAGAGTTCAAGGGATACAGAGTCACTGTTGAGGACTCCAAGAACAATTCCCTTCAAACTGCATCCCACGGTGCCACCACTTCTCCTTTGTCTGTCCTGCTGGTGAGAGAGGAGATATCTGGGGAAGGTGATGGGGTGTCAGGGATATAGTCAAACTCACAGAATCAGACCTTAAATACAATGTCAGGCTGTTGCTTCACAAGTCTGTTTATTTCAATTCACTGTCTCCTGCCAGCTGTCCCATTCTAGAAGGATGGCCATATATTCACCCCAATCCACGAAGATTTGATTTTGCAAACTAGGCTTGGAGCTTTACCAAAATCTTTCTGAAAATCCACATGTTTTACATCCATTGCTTCTCTTTCATTTGTCTCCCAGTCTGTTTCTCAAACATAATTCCCATTTCATAAACCCGTGTTAGTGTTGTCTATGACCATTATTTTCAGTCCCAATAATTTCTCCCAAACGATTTACTTACTATGTTCTATGTTCCATGTACTATTTCGTTTTCCACGCCAGACGTGGTTTTCCTGGTATTGTCTGTGTACTGTGAAGACAGAACTGAAGTAGTGGATTCATAGTTTTGCCATTTCCCTGTTTCCCATTCTCCATTCTCTGGTTTCAAACCGGAAAAAACCTGCACTTCTTTTTCATACTTCTCACATTTACATAATCTGACAAGCTATAACAGTTCACTCTTATAACCTTTGTGAACATTATCTTCAGAAACCCATCAATTCTTGTGTAAAGTTGCTCAATCATTGACCTTCCACATCATATACTCACAGGAGCATAGTCTCTGTGCCAGCAGAAATAAAGCACGATCTATATTAGTCCCACTTTCCGACAAAAGGCTGTTAGCCTGGAATGTTATGGCATTTCCAAGTGCTTGTCCAAGTACTTTTAGCAGTTGAGAGGTTAACCTTGATAACCCCCGCCCCCTCATAAAGTACTTTCCAGACCCCAACACCCTCTGGGTGAAGAAAAAGTCATCTTTAAATCCTCTCTGAACCTCAAACCCTTCACTTTAAAAGTGTGCTCCCTTGTTCTTGATCCTCTGTCTAAAAGGAACAGTTGCTGTCTGTCCAATCTGTCGATGCCCCTTGTTAACTTATCCTTCTGAATCACATCCCCCTCAGCCTCTCTGTCAAAAGTAAACAACCCGAACCTATCCAGCCTCTCTCCATAGCTGATATGCTCCATTCCAGGGAACATCCTGGTGAATCTCCTCTGCAACCCCCTCCAGTACAATCACATCCTTCCTTATAATGAGGCTCCCAGAACGACATACAGTACTCCATCATGGACTAAACCAAGCCCTGTATAATACTTATAAACTACTCCCTGATTAATAAACGTTCCACCCAAGGTTAAATTCTTAACTAGTCCATTACCCTGTTCAGTCACATTCAGAGATGTGTGGAGAAACACCGTCTGAGCTCCCTAGTGTGCTGCCAATCATTGTGTACACCCCATGTCTGGTTCCTCCTTCCAAAGTACATCACCTCATATTTATCAGGATCACATTCCATCTGCCATTGATCTGCCCATCTGATCATTCCACTTGTATTTTCCTGTAAAATCAGAACTTTCTCCTCACTGCCAACCACACGGCCAATCTTTGTCTCAAACACAATCTTGCTTATCACATCTCCCACCCCTCCACCCACTCCCCCTCCAGATTCACATCTATACCATTTATGAATGCTACAAACAATAAGGGACACAGCAGTGATCCCTGTGGTACACCAGGGGACACTGGTCTCCAGTCACACAAACAGCCTTCTCCCACCACCCTTTGCCTCCTGACACTAAAACAATTTTTGCTGTAACTTTTCAAGTTATCCTTGATAATCTGAGATTTTACTTTATTTTTTTCAGTTTCCCATGCGGAACTTTCTCAAAGGCATTGCATCAAAACTAAATAAGCGACCTCCTCAAACTAAGTGAATCAACTCCATTAGTGTGACTTCACTCTGATAAAGTCATGATGATTATCCCTGATCAAGCCTTGCCATTCTGATTGGAGTTCAATTTTCTCCTTCTCTATTTTCTCCAGTAGTTTCCCGAACAGTGATTTAATACTCGCTCGTCTATAGTTTCCTGGTCTATCTCTACCACCCTTACTGTGAAGTGCAATCATAATAGCTGTTCTCCAGTCCTCTGGCACCTCCCCTATTGTCAGATTCTAATTAAAATTTCCAATCAGCGTCTTTCCTCACTTGACTCCAACAGTATCCAGACCTGCATATTGGTCCAATTTTATACCAGAGAAAGACTCAAACCGCCGCTCGTATTTTACATCAATCTCTATCCAGTCCATCTTCTCGAATTCTGTACCTGCATCCTCCTTCTCCCAAGTAAAACAGCTGTGATGTTTGCATGTAACAATCTATCAATGTTCTCCGGTTTGACACACTGATTGCCCCTTTGGTTTCTAATGGACACGAACTGTTGCTGATTATTCTGTTCTACTTGTCCGTGTAGAATATCATGGGATTCTCTCTCATCTCTCCTGCTTGCACTTCTCCATGTCCCTCGGTTATTCTCTCCCCTCTATGTTTCTAAGTTTCACTAAAATCACCTCTCATCTTTTGAAACTCGAGATCACAGGCTGAGTTTCCACATCAGACAATCTTGCCATCTTAGGGATTAATCTGGAGAATACCTTTTGCAGTTCGTCTGTAGTATATTCTATCTTAGATTGGGACTCCAAATGGTACACAATACTCTCAATTTAGTCTCAGCAACACTCTGTGCAGCTGGCGCATGGCATCATCTATATTTCAATTACATTCACATGAATGTAAACCTAATTTTTCGTTTCCTATTTGCTTGCGTTTAGATTACATTGCATTGCAGTGTGAAAACAGGCCCTTCTGCCCAACAAGTCCACACAGACCCGCCGAAGCGCAACCCACCCATACCCCTACATTTACCCGTTACCTAACACTACGGGAAATTTAGCATGGCCAATTCACCTGACCTGCACATCTTTGACCTGTGGGAGGAAAACGGAACACCCAGAGGAAACCCACGCAGACACGGGGAGAATGTGGAAACTGCCTGAGGCGGGAGTTGAACCCGTGTCTCTGGCGGTGTGAGGTAGCAGTGCTCACCACTGTGCCACTCTGCCGTCCAATTCTTCCCAAGTCCTTTCACTTTAACTTTTCTTATGATGTTAGTAGGAGAGTTCTTATAAAATATTCTCTTGAATATCCAACTATACGTTATCCATTAGCTCCTCATTGCCTACGTCCACAAGAATCATCTTCAAACCATTCCAAAAAATGCTTGCCACTTATGGTTTTCGTTTCATCGATGCATTATCATCCTCCCCAGTTTTCCCATTACCTTCTATATATCCAGTAACACGTTCTTTATAATCGAGCCCAACAGATACCCGACCGCAGATGACAAGTTACTGATCTGTAGTTCACCACTCTCCATCTTCATCCTTTCTTAAACTGTTGGATAATATTTGTAACCTTTGCCTTATCCAGATTGGCTAAATATCTTTCGGGAATGTATTGGAAAACAACGTGATAATCTGCGATGCAATCAATATGCCTAATGCTGCTTCCTCTGAAATTCTTTTATGAAGTACTTTTGATCTGTCAGGTTTATAAATACTCAATGCAGCTTTCTTTTCAAAGATGACCTCAACACTGATAAGAATGATCTTAGACTTTACTTACACAAGTCCCATGGTCACTTGGTATTTCTGGGAGAATTTCTGCCTTGAAGATAGACACAAAGAAACTGTTTCTTTTCCCTGCGATTTCTCTTTGTCTTCAATAAATTATTCTGTCCGCACACTCACTGTTTCATATTTGACCTTGTTTTTATTTTTGTTTCATACACTGATGTACTTTTTTTTAGCAGTCTTTATGTTTTTCTTTTGTTTTTATGCTTTTTCGCTTTTTGATTTTCTTTTCTTGGTCATCCGTTGCTGGGTCCTATATTTCTCCGATTCCCCTGGCTTACTACGGTACTTGGCATTTTTCTAAGCTAATTCCTGTGATCTACTAGATAGTGGAAGGTGAGGCTGAAAGGGTGAGGTCGGAGAGGCGGGTGGACCAGATTGATCGGAAGGAAGATGAACACATAGGAACGTTCAAAAGGGGGGAGGATGCTGAGTTGGAAGATTGGACTGGGATAAGGTGGAGTTAGGGTAAATGGGGAAACTGGTGAAACCTACATTAATCCCCTGTGGTTGGAGGGTCCCAAGGTAGAAGAAGAACCTTTCTTCATCCATGCTTCGGGTGGTTAGGGTTTGGCGATGGAGGAGGCCCAGGACTCTCACGTCCTTGGCAGAGTGGAAAGGGGAGTTAAAGTGTTCAGCCACAAGGCGGTGGAGTTGGTCAATGTGGCTATCCCAGATATGTTCTCTGAAATGATCCACCTGCCTTACCAATGTAGAGAAGACCACACTGGCTTTAACGTATGTAGTAGATGAGGCGTTCTGTCTCCCTTCATCACCTATCACTTTCAACCCCACCTTCATCTACCTATCGCATTTCTAGCTACCTCCCTCCTGCCACACCGCCTTCTCATTTATCTCTCAGCCCCCTTATCCATAAGCCTCATTCCTGATGAAGGGCTTATGCCAAAAACGTCAATTCTCCTGCTACTAATACGCTGCCTGACTGTGCTTTTCCAGCACCACACTTTTCGACTCTGATCTTCCAGCACCACACTCCTCGACTCTGATCTCCAGCATCTGCAGACCCCAATTTCTCCTCACACCTTCAGGGCTTGCATTATTCAGATTTATGACTATTACTTCAAATAAAACAAAAACTACCGTGTACTCAAACAGCATAAAAGAAAACCAATGCATTGTGGTCACTGTTCCCAAAAGTTCCTTTACAGCAAAGTTTTCAATTAGTTCTTTTGATCATTCAACATCAATTTCTAAATAACCTGATCTCTTGCTCAGTGCTCGAGAAAATGTTAATGCCAGCTATCTAACATATGGTCATGAAATCCATTTTTCCCAACATGAGCATTCAGTTGGGTTAACACAGTTTAGATATAATGTAAACAGTACGTTATTACTGCAGTAGCCACAAATGTGTATATCTCATTTCCCGTTTTATAACATGTCCAGCATTTGTATTGCAGCTTTCACTTTGATATATAAATCCCATCAATGTTTCCTTCTCCTTGCTGTTTTTGCACTCCACCTTATTAGATTCTGGAGAATCTGAGCGATGTGGGATTTGAGGAGATTAATGGTCGAGATCATCTCGCCACATCATTTATGATCTTCTTAAGCATCATTTCACATTTTCTCCAGATCTCCCGTTATGCTAGTGGAGTAGAGAAGGACAAGGATCGTTCATAAATGCTGTGTATTTCCCCCAGAGAGCTAAGACTGCTCTAACCTGGGTGGGAACCTTACAGCAGGCTGGTAAAGCATTGCTGCAGCTGTACAGGATCTTAGTGAGATCACATCTGGAGTAGTGCGTACAGATTTAGCCTCTTCAATGAAGAAAGGATGTTGTTATGTTGGAAGCAGCTCAGAGATGGTTCCCTCAGCTGATTCCTGCAATGAAGGTGCTAGCTTATAACGAAAGGATGATCAGGTTCATCCAGTAGCCATTGGAGTTTACAAAGATAAAGGATGATCTTATTTCAACATAGAGAATTACACAGATAGTGGGGGAATCCATTCCGTTCTTCAGCCTGTTACACAGGAACAACAGGAGGATATTCAGGCCTTCGAGCCTGTTACACCAGAATAGGACGACACTGTTCAGCCCCTCGAGCCCGATGTATATTTATAGGAGGAGGCCAATCAGCCCCTCGAATCTATAACACTGGCCCCAGATTAGGCCATGCTGCACCAGTATCCTGTTACACAGCAACAGGATCAGTCCATTCAGCCTCCTCAAGTCTGTTACATAGGAACTGGAAGTGGTCACACAGTGACTGGAGATTGTTACACTGCGATAACAGGAGGCCATTCAGACCCACCGGGTCGGTTGCAAGGGAAATGTGTTCGGATAAAAACTATCTGAGACTTCTTTCATGAGAAAGGAAGAGGTAATTCAGACACGTGTCTGTTGTATGGGAACAAGAGAAGACCAATTGCTCCCTTCGTCCCATCTCTGGGATACATGAGGAGACCGTTCAGTATCTCCACCGATTATGGAGAAATATGAGAAGACCCATCAGCCCCTCAAAATGTTACACAGCAACGGGAAGATTCCATAATCCCCCACCCCTCTAACGCATCAAAAGGAGGTGGTCATTCTGGCCTTGGAGATGACAACATGGAAACACCAGAAGGACTTCATCCCATCGATTTTGTACACCAGCAGGATGATGAGTCCAGTCAGCCACACATACAGCTTATGCAGCAATTGGAGCACATCTCTTAAAACTCTGCTCCTTCACACTCCAAGTGACCCCATTGCTCTCCGTACACATGGAATGTTTTGAAGTGTTTGGTTGGTGATGGGGATGCTGTTTTCAAACATGTATTAAGGGGTCGGCCTTTATCCAAGATACATTCATTCATTTCTACATGGAGATCCGAAGACGATGGGAATGCTGTCTGCTTGTGAATGAAGGAACTCTGGCTGCTGTCAGGACAGAGGTATTCACCAACATAGTGTACTGTTCATGGACACACGGTAACATTAACAGAGAGAGAGCTCCTTCACTTCCTCTACTACACCCGGCAGCTCCCTGCTGTGGGGGAAACGATGTATTTACCTCATCCACCATATATATCCTCCATCACCGAATGGTTACATTGATGGCAACATACTGGGAGATGATGGCTATGTCATTCAGGCCTGTTTGGAAAGTTCCAGAAGATAGAAGCTGAATGAAACTGTGACCCGAACAGCCACTGGCAGCGCCATCCTTTCCCCGGGGGGGAAGCTGCAGGAATCGTTAAAGGACGTGACACTGCTCTGTGACCAGCTCCTTGTTCAATCAGTGTCCCATCACACTCTGCTCCTGGGTTAAGTGTAGCTTGCGAGGCTGTTAATGGAAAACTCGGGTGGGTCCAACAGATCCCTTTCCACACATACACTAACTCTGTGTTTTCAGAGTTTCCCCACTCTGTAACCTTTGCTCCATTTGTTGCTCATGTTACTGACCCAGATGCTGTAACTACAGTCCCCAGGCTCCACCCAAAGATGGGTCAGCAAATCCTCATGTCTCCCTGAATGTCTCAGGCAGCTCACAGCACAACCTCCAGCAAACCATCCCCAACCCCTCCACTAAATTTTCAGTAAGAGTCAGTCAGAAACTCCTCATCTATAAGTGTTGTGGACCAGACCAGATCCCTGCAAAATATTTTAAGAAGGTCGCTTAGACCCAAACCTTTCCTTATTTTAAAAATAGATGTGAAGTTTGCGTTCCAGATATGTTGTGACTGGTCAAACCGCTCGACATTAAGCAAAATATAATCTATTCAAATGCTTTAGTTAAAATACAATTAAAGAAAAGAACATTTTGAAATAGCTTATATGTTTGAACACTTACACAAACAATAGATACCGTACCTTCTTGGTATACACTGCTTGGCACAAAGATATATTCAAATACAGATCCTTAAATGCAGTTTTCCGATGGAAGAGATATCAACATCAACAGAGATCTCAGAGAGAAAAGCAGCTGTGGATCATGTATTGAAACTTCCAACCCTTTCCGGGATCACCAACAGCTTCTGAATGCTGCAGCTAAAAGCAAAACGAGAAAACCTGGTCTGGGAGAGCTGGCCGCTGCCCTTCCATTGTTACCAATGTTTTAATAAAACCTGAAGGCTTTCTCAATTATTTACTTAAACTGTTTTCAGACAGCAGTTCCGCACCTCTGTCTTTATAACCTCTCTTCAAAAAAATCCCAAGATAAAATAACCTTTTTATAGTGATAGTATGCTCACAACTCCACCTTTAATAAAATGATCCATCAATATACAAAAAGGGATTCATTTTAAACCTCCTAATCTTCCTCTATGAGTAGACTGGCGGGAATGGCGGATTACCTTACACTGAAAGACTGAAGTGACTGGGCTTGTATACCCTTGGGTTTAGAAGACTAAGAGGGGATTTGATTGAGACATATAAGATTATGAAAGGATTGGACACTCTGGCAGCAGAAAACATGTTTCTGCTGATGGGTGAGTGCTGAACCAGAGGACACAGCTTACAAATACGGGGTAGACCATTTAGGACAGAGATGAGGAGAAACGTCTTCACCCAGAGAGTGGTGGCTGTGTGGAATGCTCTGCCCCAGCGGGCAGTGGAGGCCCTGTCTCTGGATTCATTTAAGAAAGAGTTGGATAGAGCTCTCAAGGATTGTGGAATCAAGGGTTATGGAGATAAGGCAGGAAGAGGATACTGATTAGGAATGATCAGCCATGATCATATTGAGTGGTGGTGCAGGCTCGAAGGGCAGAATGGCCTACACCTGCACCTATTGTCTATTGACTGCAATGCATATATATTACATTGAATCTGAGCATACAAATGTTCACAAGGAGATTCGATTTCAGTCATTTTACTCCTGCCACAGAAAGCCTTTGTCTTTCTTCACTCAAGTTTCCACAACGTGTCAAAACTTAGGTTTTCTAACCCTGTCACATGTATAATTTCATATTGAATGGCGGGAATAATAAGCTCAGTCGACACAGACTGGTATTTTTGTCCCTAAACTTCTCCAAAAACTTTAAGGGGTCACGATCAGTGAAAACGATTTGTCTCAGATGCGTTATTTGCAATTGAAATGCTGAAATGTTGTAATGCCAACACCAAGCTCAAGGCCTCCTTCCCCATTGTGGAATAAATCTGTTGATGTTTCCATTAGACACTCCAACCACACGTTACATAATGGAGCACTTCACATCTCTCCAATAGTCCTTCTGAATGAAGTAGCTCCTCATGTCTCAGCACAAAAGAATTACATGTTTCTTTACCTCTTAATGCTGTAACCTCTTTACCTGCTACTCCTGGCCTATGCCAGTAAACCTTACTCTCATAGGGATATGTTCTAAGAAAATCTCACACATTCTTCTCAATCTCTCACAGAAACCAAACTTTGATTTCTGAACTCAATCATCATCATCAGCCATTTTAGCTTCTAACCTTCCCATTGTTACTCTCTGCTCTTCCACATGAGTTCTCATGACTGCAGGAAGTAAATTGTTGAACTTCTCGAAAATAAGAATCTCTCTAAGGGTCATAGGTTTGCTCTTTTTTAATACCCTTCCCCACCTTTCAAAATGTGTTTGATCCTTTCAAACACAACGTGCGTTTAACCAGGCATGCTATTTTAGATTCCTGAAACACTGTCTGTCAGCTTCTGGCACAAGCTCATATGCACTTCAAATGGCTTTCTTTGCCTCCTCATACTCAGCAGATACCTCCTCTGATAGGGATGCAAATGCCTATCAGCTTTGTTTAAATCAACTAAATCCACATGTTCTCTGGCAACTGCATTTGTTTAGCCACTTTCTGAAATGATAGTAAAAAGGCTCCCTCCATCATTCTCATCAAATTTAGATAATACCTGGATGTATTTAAACAGAGCCCCATCAGACCTTGGCTATATAGGGTTGCTCATCCTCACTATCCTCCTTATCCAGCCGACTGTCCGCCTTCATCTCTACCTTCTATGTCAACTTTCCTCTCTAATTACTAACTTTTGAAGTTGAAACTCTCTGCTTTTCTTCTCTCTTTTTCTCTCTTTCGTCTTCATTTCCTTTTCTTTTATTTCTACTTTTCATCATCATTCAAACTGTTTCAATTCCTTCTCATGTTCAAGGTGCCTCATTTGAAATTGAATTCTAGCCATTTCCAAAGATTCTGATGGTGTTTCAACCAAATGGAATTGCTGAGCTATAGCTGTAATGATCTCTAATTTTCGCACAGACAAACACAATTCCAACTCCAGCTTGTCTGCCAATTCCTACAGCTTCCCTTCATTACCTTTTGTAAAACCCCTAACTTTACTTCTTCCACACCCAGAGAACGCTTAGTGACTGAAATTATCTTTATACTCAACACACTGTTTAAACCAACCGAATTCAACATCCAGAACCAAAGACACTAACAACTACCATACGCGACCTTTGAACCCAATAGCCTCCCAGTGCATACTCTCCAGTGTTTGCATGAGCTTATTCTGGATTCTCTAGTTTCCTCTCACAATCCAAAAGTGTGCATGTCAGGTGAATTGGCCATGCTAAATTGTTTGTAGTTTTCAGGGATGTGTGGGTTAGGAGCCTTAGTCGGGGTAAATGTGTAATAATAGGGGAGAGGAATGGGTCTGGGTCGGTTACTCCTCGGAAGGTCGGTGTGGACTTGTTGGGTCGAATGGCCTGTTTACACACTGTAGGGATTGGAATTCTAAACCCAATATGGTAATATCGATTTAGAACCAGACAAGAGTCCCCAGTTTGTTATAGACCAACCAGACTGACTCAAACTAGTTTAAGGAGGTAGGTTGGATGCGAACCTTTTCTTATTTTAAATGCAGATGTGAGTTGGGTGTTCCAGATGTGATGGTACTCGTCAAACCACTCACCATTAAGCAAAACACAATGTATTTAAACACTCTAATCAAAATCCATACACAATGAAAAGGAATTTAGACTAACTTAGCTATTGGAAACCATAACAGAATAATGGATACAGTACCTTCTACAAATGAACTGTTCCAATATACTACAATCACCTAAACACACCCCTTGGCAAAAAGGAACATTCAAACATGCATTCTTGCATACAGTTCTCCAATCCAGGAGGAAAGAGCATCAAGTGAGCTTCCAGAGAGAATAGCAGCTAGGGATAATTTACTAAAACTTACACCTGTTCTGGGACCCCAAGCACCTGGTAATTGTTATTGCTACAATGAAAAGAAACCTAGAAAGCCTGGTCGATGCGAGCTGGCCATTGTTACTACTATTTATTAAAAACCCTAAAATCCCCGTAAGTTATTTACTTGAGCTGTTTTCAGTAAGAAGTTTGGCCTTTAAGACCTCTTACTAAAAATAAAGAGAAAATAACCTTTTATTTAAAAAGTGACAGCATTGTCAGGCAATTTAGATGCCTGGTCCTTTACTCAGTGGTCTTCCTCGTGTTACTGATCGCAAGGTCACCTGAGAGGGACAGCCACAGGTACACACCAAGTTACAAGGATGTTTCTCATAACTTCTGAAACACGCCTGTCCATGAAACATCACATGGGACACACCGGGAAGTGAACAACAGCCTGACACACGCCATTTCAGTATTTCTGAGCTATACAATGCCAGCACTCGATACACTAGGGAGACAAAACCCAAGGCCGGGGAAAGAGACAAAGGGACAAAGAGATTTACATTAAAGACAGAAACAGGCAGTTAATTAACTGAAAAGATGTTGTGGAAATATGGGGAAAAAGACAGGGCAGTGGGACTAACTGCAGAAGTGAGATCTTCGTGAGTAAATTTACAAGAATGAGAACATTGAAAACAGGCATTGTCAGATCAGCTGGAATGGTTTGTTATATCAAATTCTGAATCTGCTTCACAGAACACCACAAACAAACATAAACTGGGACAAGATGACAGCCCAGCATGGAGAGCTGTGCATACCATGCTAGTGTGTTCCTTAGTGAACTGCACTATCTGGAGAGTATTGCAAACTTTAATAACATATGCTAACTATACTCGCATCAGATTCCTGCCTAGAATGGGAAGGTTTGCTCTCTCTGTGTGTTCATCAGAGACTGAGAGAGTGTGCGCGATTGGCGTGGTTGAATGCGAAACTCATTGTTTGAGAAGGAACGCACATGGAGAAAACAATTTTAAATAAGAACAGCTGGCAGGCTTTTTGTTTATCAATAAAGAGAACGAGGGAAGTTTCATGGACAGATGAGGTAAAGTGTTTGACAATGTAAAAATAAAGGCATTGCCAGACAAAACAGCAATATACATCAGCGTGCACATGAATGACAGATGGATGGGAGTTTGGTGTGAGTTCGAATCGGATTTGCTTCGGCAGGTTTGAAGCCGGGAGCATCAGCAGCAGATTATTGACTTCATTAAGCCTGTACTTCATAGCTCAAGGTTCAAACAGCAGATGGAATAAACCAGTGAGATATATTCTGGAGTAGTGAGTATTTCAAGTTAAAAATGTCAGGGAATGGTGTCAAGAATCAGATCATAGTCAAAGAGATGTCCCACAGTTGTGACTTGTCTGCTTCAGCTGCAGATATTGGCCAGGGATGGGATGGAAACAGTGGAAGGAAGTGGAGTTTGTAACCAGAGCAGTAGACGGTGACCTCTATGCTCTTAACAGCAAAGGCAATGATACAATGCATTGTGGTTCTCCCCTGAAACTGAATAGATCAACATAGAGATCCGTGAGTAACACTGCCAGAGCAGAGAGCGAGACAGTAATTGAACACCTTCATTGATGCAGTTAGTAATGGTCTGTAGAATGAATATCTAGATTGAGAGATTGGATTGGATTGGAACAATAATAGTGGCAGGAAGTGTAGACGATATGCAATAACAATAATACAGTCATAACTGGTTTATAGAAAACAAAATCTGGATAGTGACACTCACCAGGAACACCAACGATAACCAGGAAGGGATAATAAAAGTACTGAATAATGAGAAGAGCGTAATAGATCCGCAATGATAATGACAACCAATCAAATGCAGAAAGATGCCAAACATTATCGGCTGGGCTCCTGTCTATTGTTGGAATATTCCTGTCTAATGTTCTCAGATTCTGATCCATTGTTTGAATATTCCAGTCTAATGTTCTCAAATTCTGATCCATTGTTGGAACATTCCAGTCTCATGTTCTCAGATTCTGATCTCTCCTCCACTTCTCTCTGAATCTGCTGTTCCCTGTCAGTGCTGTCGGTGATGCTCCGCTCATGTTATGGGTTGACACATTAAACGGAGCCCATTTATCATTAAAAGATGGAAACCCTCCACTGGGATAATTAGAATCCATGGAGATTGGCATTAATCGCAGTCACTGAACAAATAGGCTCAGTTAACCTATTCAAGACACCACTTTTCATATATTGGATGCAATGGATGAGGGTTGCTGAGGGATGGACCATAAATCTTTCAATATTTTATATCTTTTTTTCCTTGTATATGAGAGTATTAACAGAACACTGCAGGGGTCTATGTATGTTCCATTCTGTTTATGAAAGGAGGCAGTTATAAAATAACAGATCGGCTGCATAAAAAAGTTGGTGGGGGTGGTGTGGATTGGTTTCTAGATACCTGAACACAAAGTACGGTACTTATTGACCAGTGTGCGGCCACTCCTGGTTTTAATGTCCTGTTGTCAAATCCTTTCATAACCTTGAGATAGAGCATTGAGACTGCTGCTCAGGAACAGGCCGAAGAAACTCTCTCCCAATGGGCCTCTTACAGAGGGAGAAGAGAAGACCATTCAGCCCATATTAGCCTGTTGCTACTTGAAAAGGTGGAAAGCTGGAATATTGGCACATTTTGTCAACAGAATCATTCAGAACAAAGAGATGTGTTGCTGTAGCTGCATAAAGTGTAACTGAGAGGGCACCTGCAGTACATTGTGGTGTCTGTGTTTCTGTATCTGAGAAAGGATGGACCTCCATCAGATACAGTTTAATAGCTGCTCGTAATCCATGGGTTGCTGTGTCTCGGATCTGTTACACAAGGACAGGAGGAGGCCATGCAGCCTCTCGAGTGTGTTTAGAAGAACTGGAGGAGGCCATTAAGCCTCTTGAATCTATTACAGAGGGACAGAAGAAGCCTAGTCAGGCTTTCGAGCCCGTTATAGAGGGGCAGGAAGTGTTGATTTAACTTTCAAATCTGTTTCGCATAAATATTAGTTTTAAATTAGTTGTGGAATAGGAAATACCTGATGTAAACATTTAAGTTCTAACTTTGAACAAGGCCAATTTTGAAAATGTTAGGCGAGCCCTGTGAAAGGCTGATTGGAATACCCTATTCACAGGTAAAGGGATGGTTGGTAAATGCAAGGCCATCAAAATGTGGTTTCAGAGAGTCCAGAGCCAACGTGTTCCCATTAGTTAGAGGGGCAAGGCTGGTGGGTGCAGGGAATCTGGATGGTTAGATATATTGATGCGCTGGTCAAGGTAAGGAAGGAGGCATATGTCCGGTAAACAGAGCTGAGATTAAGTGAATCCCGAGAGGAGTATAAGGGCAATAAGTGTATAGTCAACGGGAAATTCGGGCCAGAAAAATGTGGACATGAGATGGCTTTAGAAATAGGGTTAACGAGGCATTGAAGAAATTCTACAAATCCTTTTATGGTAAAAGATTAACTCGGGGGAAAAACTGGGCCCCTTAAAGATCAGTAAGACTACCTATGTGTGGAACCACCCGAGATTGTTGGGATATGAAACAAAACTTTCTCCTCGGTATTTAATGAGGAGGAGGTTACAAGAGCGAGAGAATGAATAAATACACAGTGAAACATTGAAAAGTGTCTATATTACAAGGAGGTGTTTGACATTTTAAAACACATAAAGGTGAACAAATCCCTGGGACCTGATCAGTTGTATCCCAAATGTTTGCGAGAAGCTAGGAAAGAAATTGCTCTGCATTTTGCTGATATATTTGTATCATTGATTTCCACAGGTGAGGTGTCAAAAGACTGGAGGGCTGCTAACATAGTGTCATTATTTAAAAAGTAAGGAAAAGAAAACAGGTAACTGTAGATCGCTGAGCCTGATGTCAATGGTGACTAAATCGTTGGAGGGGATTTTGTTGGAAATGATGTAAATGAATTGGAAAAGACAAGGACTGAAGAGGGCTTTGTACATTGGAGATCACGTCTCACTGACTCGGTGTAATCTTTTGAGGAAGTGATGAAGATGATTGATGAAGACAGGCCAGTGGATGTTGTCTTTATGGAATTCAGTAAGATTACCAAAATGTTCTACATGGTAGACTGGTTAGCAAGGTTAGACTTCCTCAGATCCAGGGAGAACTCGCCATTTAGATCTGAAATTTTCTTGAATATTGGAGACAGGCCGTGAGAGTGGACATGTGTTCATTAAACTTGGAGACCTGTGACTAGTGGCATGCCGCAAAGATCAATAGGGGGTCCACTGCCTTTTGTCAGTGATACAAATCATTTACATTTGAGTATATGAAGTATGGTCAGTAAGTTTGTAGATAATTCAAAATTTGGTGGTGTAGTCGACAGTGAAGAATGATCTCTCAGACGATAATGGGACCTTTTTAGGTGAACTGAGGAGTGGCAGATAGAGTATATTTTAGTTACATGTGAGGTGTTGCATTTTGGCAAGACAAATCAAGGTAAGACTTACAGGTAGTGCCCTGTCGAAAGCTGCCAGTGAAGGAGAACTCCATTGAAATTATTGAATCCCTACAGTGAGGAAACAGGCTTTTCGGCCCATTGAGGCCACACCGAACCTCTAAACAGTATCCCACTGGACAAACACCTGCCCTATCCCTCTGAGCCTGCATTTCCCATGGCTAATCCACCTCCCCTACACATCCCTGGGTACGGTGCGTAATTTAGGATGGCCAATCTACCCTTATCTCTATATCCTTATACAGTTGGAGTAAAACATAGCACCAGGAGGAAACTCACACAGACACGGGGAGAATCTACAAACTCCACACAGCCAGCCATTCAAGGATGGAATTAAACCCAGGTCGCTGCCCTGTGAGGCAGCAAAGCTAGACTCGTGGTGCAGGTTCTCCGTTCCTTGACAGTGCTGTCACAGGTAGACAGCGCAGTGATGAAGGCATTTGGTGATCTTCCCTTTATTGGTGCATGCTTTGAGTCGAAGCATTTGCATGACATGTTAAGTCTGTACAGGACATTGGTTTGGCCACTTTTGTAATATTGCCTTTAATTTTGGTCTCTCACTGTCGGAAAGATGTTGTCAAACTTGAAAGGGTGCAGAAGAGATTTAAAAGAATGTTGCAGGTGTTGGAGGGTTAGAGTTTCAGGGAGAATTTTAATAGGCTGGGGCTATTTTCAAGTGTTGAGGCTGGGGGGGTGGGGGATCCTTAAAGTGGTTTATAAAATCATGAGGGGAATCGATAAGGTAAACCGTCAATGTCTTCCCAGGATAGACGAGTCCAAAATTAGAAGACAAAGATTTAAGGTGAGAGGAGAATGATTTAAAAAGGGACATGAGGGACAACATTTTCACACAGAGACTGCTGTGTGTATGGATTGAACAGACAATAGAGGTGGTGGAGGCAGGTACAGTTACACCATTTAAAAGGCATTTGGATGGATACATGCATGGGAAGGGTGTAGAGGGAGATGGGCCAATGGCTGGCAAGGGGGACGAGATTTATTTCGGATATTTGGCGGTATGGATGACCAGACCGAAAGATCGTGTTCCGTGTTGTACATCTCTGGGAGTCTATTGACGCTTCAGTGTATAACACGGGAACAGGAGGAGGCCATTCAGCATCTGAATTCTGCCAATCGGCTTGTTTGCTCAATCACAGAGAGTCAAATACAAAAATATATCATTCAGAATTTGATGGTGCTTTACAGAAACGGGGAAAGCCCTTTATTCAAGAAAAAGCTGTAAAGAATGTGAAGAGGCCATTCAGTCCCTCACCTCCATTCCACAGGAGCAGCAGGTGAGCACAGAGCTCTTGGAGCCTGTTGCTCAGGAGCAGGAGGAGAACATCTACTTTCACAAACTTGGGATCAGGCGGGAATCATTCAATTGCTTGAAACTGGGGCACAGGGACAGGAGACAGTCACTCAACTGTTCGAGACTTGGACACAGGAACAGGAGCCAATTATTCAACTGCTCAAAACTGGGGCACAGGGAAATCTGGAGGCTAGTGAGGCTTGAGGATACTGTTACGCAGGAACAGGAGGAGGTGATTCACTCCCCACCAGTATGGGACACTGGGAGAGAAGGGGAGTTTGCTTGGAACAAAGAGAAATATATGATAAGTTGCATCAGTGGTCCATTCAATCCTGCCCCACATTCACTAAGACCAGGGCTGATCTGATTGTGATTCCTTCATTCCATTTTACAGAGATGCCCCTCTCTGCAGCCTGTGCTCCATTGTTGGTCATGTTGCACACCCAGATGCTGTAACAACATTTACCATGACTCATCCAGAGGGTCGGGCCTAACTGGATGAGTCAGGATTTGAAGAGTCCAATCACAAGAATTAAAACAAAAATAAAGGCATAGCCGGATGTTTAGTTCTCTCACATTCACAATCTAACTCACATAACCATTACATATTCAGGATGGAGCACTGTGGAGATCCGGCTAGTGTCTGCTGAATGCAACCCAGCTCTGTGCAGAGTGAAACTCGGTGCAGCCCACACCAATGCTGAATCTATAATCCTGGGCTAAATGTCCAGCGTGGGGGGCTGTGCAGTCCGCACTGGATCATTCATATATAAACCCAGATTGTTGCATTGTTCGGTAACACTGTGTTAGATCGCAGCTCAGTGTGGGGAAACTTGCAACCAATGTTGGAACTGACAGGATGTGCAGCTCCCATCCATTTACAGCTCCATATCTCCAATGTGCCTTGACAAGGGATGCTGCGAATGTGAAAGTCACTGCGAGGAAGAGATGTCAATGGAAACAATTTAAATACCAATAGTTCTGATGAAGGCGCGTATCACTCTAATATTTAAAGATGAAATAACTGAGATAATATCCAATGAGATTTTGTAAATGATGCAAACAATAAGAGGGGTTGGTAACGTTTTCGTGGTTGCACTATAAGCCTTCAAATAATCAATGGGAATTAGAAGAACAAATATGCAGGAAGACTGGTGAGACTTGCAGGAGCAAGAGGGTTGTCATAATAGGTGATTTTAATTATCCGAACATAGACTGGGACTTTCAGAGGGTTAAGAACTCAGATGGAACGTAATTTGTGAAGTGTGTTCAGGAAAGCTTCCACAAGCAGCATGTACAGGGTCCTACTGGGGAAGGGCGACCTACTGTTGGGAAAGTAGGTGACTGCGGTAAAGTGGGGGAGCATTTTGGGAAAAGTGACCAGAGATGTATTAATGTTAAAATAGGTATGGTAGGGACAAAATTGGTCCACAGATTCAAGTTCTAAATTGGGGCAAGGCGAATTTTGTTGAAATTTGACAGGGGATTGCAGGGCTTGATTGGAGTAGTGTCTTTCCAGGTAAAAGGATCCCGGGCAAGTGGGAGGGCTTCAAAAGTGAGATAGCTCGAGTTCAAGGTCTGCATGTTCCTGTGAGGGTGAAGGGAAAGTGAGGCTGGAAGAGAGAACCCTGGATGACAAGAGATATTGAGGCTCTGACCAGAAAGAAAAGAGGCGTCACTCATGTACAGGCAGCTGGTTCCAAGGGAATCTGTGGAGGTACACAGGGGTTACAGGAGTTTACTGAAGAAGGAAATCAGCAGGGCTAAAATGGGGTATGAGTTAGCCTTGGCTGAGCAGATTAAGATGAATCCAAATTCAGTATAGTAAATAAAAAGAACAACTAGAGAGAGATAGGACGCCTTACAATCCAAAATAGGCATGCATGTGTAAAACCTCAAGAGATGGGTGAGGTCTTCAATTTCCCCTCTGTGTTTATCATGAAGAAAGACATGAAGAAAGACATGAAGATCTGTGACCTTTGGGAAGTGAGTTGTGATATTTTGGTACAGTCCATATCACAGTAGAGGTGCTGTTGGACATATTAGAATGCACAAAGTCAGATAAATCTCTTGGTCCTGACCAGATATATCTAAGAGCACTGCACAAGGCGAGAGAAGGTAGTTCAGGGGCAAGGTCTCGGAAGACTGGGCAGTAGCAAATGTAGTGCCCTTATTCAGAAGGGCTACAAAGAAAAACCTGGGAAATATAGACCAGCAAGCTTCACATCTGTTTCGGAAACCACTTGAGAAGGTTCAGAGATATAAGATATGGATGCATTTGGGAAGACAGAGTTTGACTTGGAGCAGTCAGCATAGCTTTGTGCGTGGCAGATCATGCCTTACAAATTTTGATCAAGATTTTTGAGGAAGTGACTTGGAAGGTTGACGAGGAAAGATGGTGGATATAGTCTATATGGATTTTAGTAAGGCCTTTGATAAGGTTCCACATGGTAGGCCGCTCTAGAACGTTAGATCGCATGGACTCCAATGTAAACTGGCAAATAGGCGACACAATTGCTTAATGTTCTGAAACAAATGGCTATGGTGGAGGTATGCTTGTCGGACTGGAGGCCTGTAACTAGTGGAGTGCCTTAGTGGTCGGTCCTGGGCCCATTGCTGTTTGTTATCTATACCAATGATTTGGACCAGAGTGCACAACGCAACGTTAGTAGGTTTGCAGATGACACTAAATTAGAAGACATCATTTACAGTAAAGAACGTTATCAGAAATTGCAGCAGTACCTTGATCAGCTGGGGAAGTGGGCTGAGAAATAGCAAATGGAGTTTAATTTAGATAAGTGTGGCGTCTTGCATTTTGGAAAGTCAAATCCAGGTAGGAGTTTAATGATGAATGATCGTGCCTTAAGACGTGTAGTGGAACAAAAGGACGTTGGAGATCAGGTGCACGGTTGTCTGAAATTTGAGTCACAGATACACAGGACAGTGAAGAAGGCTATTGGCACAATGGCCTTCATCAACGCATTGAGTATAGAAGTTGGGACGTTATGCTGCAATTGTACGGGATGTTGGTAAGGCTGCAGTTGGAGTATTGTGTTCAGTTTTGTTCATCTTGCTCTAGAAAGGATATTATTGAACTAGAAAGTATGCAGAACAAATTTCCAAAGATGTTTCCTGGGCTAAAAGCTCTAATTTATAGGCAGAGGTTGGACAGGTTAGAACTTATTTCTTTACAGCGTAGGAAACCGAGAGGGTTCTTATAAAAGTGTAGCCCTTATAAAATCATGAGAGGCGTGCATGGAGTGAATACTTCAAACTTTTTTCTCAAGTTTGGTGAATCGATGACGAGAGGACATCCATTAATGTTTGGAAAGGATAAAAAATATAAAAAGGAAACTGAGGGGCAACTTTTTTACATAGAGTGTGGTACGCATATGGACTGAGCTGTCAGTGGAAGTGATTGAGATGGGTACAATAACAACATTGAAAAGGCAATTGGACAAATACACAGATAGGAAAGGATTAGAGGGATACAGAACAAGGGCAGGGAAATGGGGTGAGTCTGGATGTACATTTTGGTTGCCATGGACCAGCTAGGCCAAATGACCAGTCATACTGGAAGTCTCGTGCAATATGACTGTAAATGTGTGTGTTTTGGGGTGGAGATAGGATGCGGAGGGGGGGGGGGGTGGAGAGACTGAGATAAAATGTCATGGAAGGATATGTTCACAAGTTTCAGAATGAAGACATTTCGATAGTATCATGCAACAGGGGTCAGTATTTCGAAGAATTATGAGTGAAAAGGATATTGCTATGAGTTCAGGCGATGGAGAGTTTTGGATGAGCATTTGTTCTGCAGCTTTGTAACTAGGAGTGAGGACAGCAGAGTCTTCGCCTCACTGGGCTGAATCTTTCAAAAAACTGTCGCAGTGACATTTTAATTAAGTGTGACAGAGGGGTTGTCTGCACAAGGCCGAGCTAGTTTCCTGGTGCTATCTTACCAAACTCACCTCATTAACTACCCACCCCACTACATAATGTCCCTCTCATACAATGCCAGCCCGGTTCTCCAACCCATCAAGACTGGAGGTACTCACCATTGCCGGGATGCTCCGGATATTCTGTGACCCCTGACACTTGTTCCATATTTAAAAAATCCAATGGGTACATGGTTGTGCTTTCTCAGTTCAGAACTGCCCTGCACAGTTTGCCCCGAGCATAGCAGCTAAGGGGAAATTACACCACGGTTTGTCAACAGGGGCACGGAGGTCCTGGTGGATGGGCTAGTACAAAGGGGGAGCATTCTCTTCCGAGAGGGATCATACCACCAGACCCACCGAGCATGGTCTGAACTCCTCACCCAGGTCAGTGCAGTGTTCGGTTTGAAGAAATGTCCAGCAAAACAGGACAAGCATGAATAATCTTCCCCACTCTGTCAGGATAAGGGTCACCATATTTTCTCTGCTCCCTCACACTCAGTGTGTACTTGTTATAGCAAAAACCCCCGAACAAGGCTCATGCTCCACCACTCTCACTACTGCATGCAGCACCTTCTCTCTCTTTCTCTCTTGCCTTTCTAATGCACCTCCACCCCACCCCACCCCCCCACACACACACATACAGAGTTACAAAATATTCTGGAGAATGCCAATTATGGAATGTTCCAGATAATGTTCCAACTTATTCCCACTTACAGAAAAATGGCTGTGCCCCAGTGTGTAACACGTAAAATGATGGAGTAGAGATGTGTGTTTTTCAAATCACACACAATTAAAATCCATCATGAGGCCATTCAGTACTTCAAATATGCTCCAACATTCAATACGTTCGGGGGCGATCCGATGGCTTTCTCAGCTCCATGTTACAGGAACTTTCAGTCATTCAACCCCCAGCTTCCTGTTACTGAGCACGATTCTCAGACACTTCATACCCCGGGATTCATCTCGCATGTTGTTCAGAAGGCATTTCCCATGGGGACGGACTCTCCTTACAATATATTTCACCTGATTTATAAATTCATGCAACAGTCAGTATGCTTTCCACAGACCAATCAAAAGCATGCACTTATTTTATGGTTATCGATATCAAACCACAATTAGTCATTCTGGTTATTTCACTTGTCTCACCTTATTGCATTCAGCCAAAGGCAGCTTCCAAAAACTTGTCTCAATGTAAAATACAATTTCTAGCAGCGAACGTTTTTATCCTCAGCCGTTATCATGACGATTATCTCAAATATACCTTTTACCTTGTCATGAATGTTTCTCTTGCCCTTTGTCTGTGACTGATTCTGTGTGTAACGGTTACACAGTCTCCCACTCAGTTGGCTGGATGGTTGGTTTGTGATGCAGAGGGAGGACACCAGGGCAGGTTCAATTCCCCACACTGACAGAAGTTACCATGAAGGGGATGCTCTCTCAACCTCACCCTGTCACTGGGGTGTGGTGACCCTCAGGGTAAACCACCATGAGTACGCTCTCTAATGAGAGTCCTTTGGGACTTTATTCTGGCATTTTAATTTTTTAACAAACATATTTATTGAAAATGAGGTTTTTATTATTATATTAAACCAATAACAAAACAACTCAAATAACTGAACAAAATTACATCCATTTGCATGTACATACAAAACAAGTTAAAGTCTCTAATTGGACAAAAGAAAAACAAAAAATAAACAATAAACAATAAATAAATAACATGGCTCAGCATAACAAAATGATTGTTCTCGTTCTTCGAGAGCATTACACATTCATATGTTAATAATTCTTCATACTAGATTCATTAGACAATATCGTCATGGCTATGTAAAAGCCCTTTTTAGATTGGCAGATAAGCCTGTATCGGGGTAATCCAAAAAGGATTGCCATATCTTAAATAACTCTCTGCTTTTTGGTGCACCATACTCGTGAGAAAGTCCAAAAGGATATTCTCCATGATAAGCTTACAAGGACCCAACAGACCCGGGGGCTTTTCAGACATCCAACATAACAGAATATTTTTCCTAGCACAGGAAGTATGGGGGAGATACTAAACGAGTATTTTGCATCAGTATTTATTGTGGAAGACATAAAATGTAGGGAAAAAGATGGTGACACCTAGCAAAATGTCCATATTACAGAGGAGGAAGTGCTGGATGTATTAAAATGGGTAAAGGTGGATAAATACCCAAGGATGTCTTGAAACGGGTCACCAGGACCTGATCAGGTATCCCCTAGAGCTCTATGGGAAGCTAGAGATGTAATTGCTGGGCCTCTTGCTGAGATATTTGTAATATGGAAAGTCACAGGTGAGGAGCCGGAAGACTGGAGGTTGGATAACGTGGTGCCACAGTTTAAGAAGAGTGGTAAGGACACGCCAGGGGACTATAGACCAGTGAGCCTGACGTTGGTGGTGGGCAAGTTGTTGGAAGGAATCCTGAGGGACAGGATATGCATGTATTTAGAAAGGCAAGGACTGATTAGGGATAGCCAACATGGCTTTGTGCGTGGGGAATCATGTCTCACAAACTTGATTGAGTTTTTTGAGGAAGTAACAAAGAGGATTGATGAGGGGAAAGGGGTAGATGTGATCTACATGGATTCAGTAAGGGTTTTCATAAGGTTCCCCATGGGAGACTGATTAGCAAGGTTAGATCTCATGGAATACAGGAAGAGCTAGCCATTTGGATACATAACTGGCTCAAAGGTAGAAGATAGAGAGTGGTGGTGGAGGGTTGTTTTTTCAGACTGGAGGCCTGTGACCAGTGGAGTGCCACAAGAATCGGTGCTGGATTCACTACTTTTTGTCATTGACATAAATGGTTTGGATGCGAGCATAAGAGGTACAGTTAGTAAGTTTGCAGATGACACCAAAATTGCAGGTGTAGTGGGCAGCGAAGAAGGTCACCTCAGATTACAACAGGATCTTGACGAAATTGCCAATGGGCTGAGAAGTGGCAGATGGAGTTTAATTCAGATAAATGTGATGTGCTGCATTTTGGGAAAGCAAATCTTAGCAGGACTTATACACTTAATGGTCTAGTCGCAGGGAGTGTTGCTGAACAAAGAGACCTTGGAGTGCAGGTTCATAGCTCCTTGAAAGTGGAGTCGCAGGTAGATAGGATAATGATGAAGGCGTTTGATATGCTTTCCTTTATTGGTCAGAGTATTGAGTACAGGAGTTGGAAGATCATGTTACGACTGTACAGGACATTGGATAGGCCACTGTTGTAATATTGCGTGCAATTCTGGTCTCCTTCCTATCGGAAATATGTTGTGAAACTTGAAAGGGTTCAGAAAAGATGTATAAGGATGTTGCCAGGATTAGAGGATTTGAGCTATAGGGAGAGGCTGAACAGGCTGGGGCTGTTTTCCCTGGAGCGTCGGAGGCTGAGGGGTGACCTTATAGACGTTTACAAATTTATGATGGGCATGGATAGGGTAAATTGGTAAAGTCTTTTCCCTGGGGTCGGGGAGTCCGGAACGAGAGGCCATAGGTTTAGGGTGTGAGGGGAAAGATATAAAAGAGACCTACGGGGCAATTATTTCAAACAGAGGGTAGCACGTGTATGGAACGAGCTGCCAGGTGAGGTGGGGGAGGCTGATACAAGTGCAACATTTAAGAAGCATTTGGATGGGTATATGAATACGAAGGGTTTGGAGGGTTTTGGGCCGGGTGCTGGCAGGTGGGACCAGATTGGTTTGGGATATGTGGTCGGCATGGATGGGTCTGACCAAAGGTTTCCATGCTTTACATCTCTCTGACTCTATGACTTATACTAATCTCTGTTTTTTGGTGCACCATACTGGTGAGAAAGTCCAAAGGGATATTTTCCATGAGGAGCTTACAAAGACCAACAGCCCCGAGGAGTTTTCAGACATCAAACACAACAGAATAAGTTTCCTAGCACAGAAAGCAAGGATTTTTTTTCCCATGCGTAAGATACTCTGGGCAGGCCCAGGAAAAGAGAAACCGGGTCCATCTCCAATTCGGTCCCCAAGGCCCACTCTACCACACCGAACACAGTGCTCCAATATACATGAAGCCTGCAGCAGGACATTATGCAATGAGCAAGAGTGCTGTTGTCATTCTGCATTTATGACATGCTGAAGATAATCCCACTTTGAATTTTGAGAGAAACACTGGTGTCAGATTGACCCTATGAAGAATTTACAACTGCATGCAATGTGTACTGTTGCAGATCAAAATCCTTTGAGCATTTTCACAAATATCCTCAATTGTCTCTGAAGAGATCTAAACCCTCAACTCTCTCGCACAGACGTCACGAAGTTGCATAGTCTTGTATGAGGGGATATTATCCAACTGACGATAAAGGGTACTGACAGAGAGTGTATTCTTAGCAAAAAGAACCCACTTCTCTGTATCGGATCAATCAGTCTCCGTTAATTTTTTTAAAATCAAATCTCTAATCTGGAAAAAAACAGAAGAAGTCTCTACTAGGTAGTCCATACTTAACGAGTTATTTGACCAAATGATATCATTGTTTCTCCCTCAAGTAACACGTGGTGGCTCAGTGGTTTGCACGGCTGACTCACCGCACCAGGGTCTCGGGTTTGGTTCCAGCCTTGGGTGACTGGCTGTGTGGAGTTCGTATATTCTCAACTGTGACTGCGTAGGTTTCCTCCAACAGTTACAAAGATGTGCAGGTTAGATGAATTGGCCATTGCTAAATCGCTCATAGTGTTCCAGGATCTGTAATTTGGGGCATTAATCAGGGTAAATATAAGATGGTAGGGGAATGGGTGTGAGTGGGTTACTCTTCAGAGGGTTGAAGTGGTCTTGCTGGGCCCAATGACCTGTTTCCACACTGTAGGGATTCTACTAATTCTAAATCACTCAAGCAAGGTATCCGCCTCACTGCCCACAGTTTCAACCTGGAATCCATTATCCCCGGTTGACAACCCGGTAAACCAATTATAGGGGTAAGAAACATGTTTTTGTCTGTATTGCCCTCGATCTGACGCATTGTTCTTAAAGTTTTAACAGTATTGATCATCATTAGTTTATGACAATACTCCATAAACGTTGTCATTTTATCTAAGAACAACAGACTAATAAGGGTTCACTTTGTCTGAGAGGGCTCAATGTCGAGCCATATTGATGCCGAGACCACAGTGGACCAGGCACTCACATCGGATGAAAAACACCTAATTGATTGCTTTTAATCGGGGAGATGATCTCCCAAAAATCTGTGGGGCAGTTGCTATTTTGTTAGCTTGATAAAGAATCACTTATGGTGCCATATAAAAGAGCTAAACCAGCCATTATTTTCTAAAAATCATCTTAGATTACTTAAAGTTTGCAAACAGGCCCTTCGGCCCAGCAAGTCCACACTGATTCGCCGAAGCGCAACCCACTCAGACCCATTCCCCTATATTTACCCCAAAATTCATTTTAATAACAGCTACCCGACCTAGCCAGGATATTGGAAATGCCTCCCATCTTTGAAGGTCTTGTTTAATTTTGTCAAACAAATGGATACAGTTCACGTTAAATAAATTATCAAAGACAGATGCAATGAATATACTGAAATAGAGAAACCACCCCAGTGACCATTTAAAAGGAAACCAGGATTTGCCCACAGTATCAGGTATTTCCCTAAGACCTCCCATAGGCATGGTCTCCAATCTTATCGCCCGGAAAGACAACAAGCGAATCAATGAATTGCATCACATGAACTACCGAAATTGCGGAATTTGACAAAAAATCATACAACGTGACTTCTATCCTACTTCTAGGGCAGATATGTTGGCATCCCTACGGATGGCCTCCGCCAGTGGCTCAATCCCCAACGTAAACAACAATGGTGAAAGGTGTTAACCTTGTCGGCTGCCTGGAGAAATAGTAATATTATTGGTTGGCCACACCATTAGTGAGAACCGCAGCCAGAGGATCACGGTAAAGGACCCTCAGCCACTTGATAAAAACCTTGCATAGACCAAACCATTCTAATGTACAGAAGAGATCCGGCCACTCAACCCAGTCAAATGCCTTCTCTCATCTAAAGAGATCATTAATCCCTGGACAGATTGTTGTTGACACTCTTGGATCATATTGAGTAAACTCTTAACATTGTAGGAAGATCTGTGGCCCTTTATAAAGCATGCTTGGTCCTCTTTGGTAACGGAAGGCAGCAAAGTTTCCAGCTTAATGTACAGGTCACAGACGGGATTTTGAAACCAAAATTTAAAAGTAAGATTGGCGTGTAAGAAGCACAATCATCCAGGGTCTTCCATTCTTAAGCATCAGAGAGATATGAGCCTCTCTAAAGGATGGAAGGAGGGGTTCGTGACTGTATGAGTGATGGAACCTGTTAAACATCAGCCGTGACAATAGGTTTATAAATTATTTATAAAATTCACTCAGAAATCCGTCAGGAACGTGCACCTTTACATTCTGAAGCTGCTTCACACTTTCCCGTGCTGACAATGGTGCATTAAGGCACAACACTTATTCAGGGGTTACTCCAGGAAAACCCAGGTTCCTGAAAAATGACTCAATCTTAATCCATCTATCCTCAAAATGTTCAGGCTGAAATAATTCGGAGAAAATTCTCGGACAGGCTGCATTAATCTTTTTGGAATCGGAGGGAAGGATCCCAGTACATTCCCTAATTGAGGTAATGGCTTGAGGGGACGCTCATTTTCCTGGCAAGTTAGGCTAAATACTTGCCTGGCTTATCACCATGTTCAAACAGCCTTTGTTTTTCAAAAGTAAGTTCCTTCCTGGCTGTCTGTGTGAGCGTGGAATTCACTGTTGACTGAAGCGTTTTGATCCTCTGCAGATTAGGCACTGAGGGGCTATCACAGTATGCACTCTCGGCTGTCCTCAGCTGTGCCTCAAACCAGCGTTCCTGCTCCCCCTTCTGCCGCTTCCTGATGAATAACTATTTCCTTGGCATGAGCGTTAGTAGTTTTACATAGAATGGATGTGTTACAGGTTGAATCTGTATTAATGGCTAAGAAAGATCTGAAATCTTTACAGAAATACTCAATGAACTAACTAGCCTTAAGAAAAAATAAGGATCCAATCGCCAGCGTCTCAAAACTGTGAAACTGCTTCATGGTCAGAAATGGTAATTTTCCCAATTGTGCAGGATGCCACGGACTCTAAGATTGTTGCAGGGATGGAGAAGAGATCAACATTCGTGTGGCATTTATGTGGGTGATAGGAGAAAATAACATCCCTACTTGTGATGTGGATCTGCCTCCAGACATCCACCAGCTCTAGTTCTGCACAAGAACCAACTAATTGCTTTCATTATGACGAGGGTATTGGGGGACTTTGGACATTCTGTCCACTGTGGGGTCCATAAGACAGTTGAAATCATCTACACTAATGCACCATGAGACAAGATAACTTAATTTGGAAAATGCATCTACCACGGTTTTAAGATGGTGCACCGGGAGGCAATAACCATTCAAAATAATGTATTCTTTCCCATAGTTCAAGGGGTTGGGGATTATGATCCTCCTGTGAATGTCTAATGTAATCTAGTACTTTAACTGGAAGATTCTTCCTATCCAATATGGCTTCTCCCCTACTCCTATTATTAATAAAACGAGAAATAAACCCGATCAAATCCGCCCTGCTGTAATATCAAATGGTCCTTGTCATCAAGGTGCATCTCCTGCAATAGGACAACATCCACCCTCTCCTTCCTAAGACTAGACAGTACATTTTTCCTCTTGACTGGACTATGGCTCCGCTTATTGTTCCAGGTACCCCATTTAAGCACATCATTATCCATCACACACTGGAGCAACATTTGAGCTCTAGAGAGGAAGAACTCGAATTACACATCACTGATCAGAAATGAAAAAAGACTCAAAAGCTTAAAAACAACATGAACTAAGACTACTACATCTAACAAGCTCTCAAAACTTTCCAAAACTAAACACACAAAAAAAAACAAAAAGTGAAACAAAATCCAAAGTGCCAATGACCCTCCCCACCACCTGCCCCCCCACCACGCCCGTCCAGTGAGGACGGTTACATACCCCAAAGCTTCATCTTCTGCCTGCTACCAACATGACATTCAGGGCAATTAACGACAAAAATCGGGCTTCAACTGCCCTTTGGTCGGTATTTAGTCATCACAACTACCTTTGTAACCCGCTCCAGCTTGAGTCGCTCCGCAGACACAAGCAAGGAAAGAGAAAAAGTGTAGTAATACTAATGAAGAAGTTAAAAGTGAGTACTCTACCCATCCCCGACTATAATTTAACACTGGTTAATACCAGAAAAATCCAAGAAAATTTCTTTAAGAGAGAAACGTGATTATCTAAACATCCATCTTACTTTAAAATGTCACAAAGTTTTCGCTTTCTCTGGAGAGTCAGACAAGTGTATGGATCAATTGAAAGCAATACGGAGCACCGCTGGGTATACTGAGGAATACTGACTCCCGAGTTCCCTTACTCTTCTCTTGATATCATCCAAAGATTTTCTTTCCTGAATCACCGCCGTTGAAAAGTCCTGAAAGAACATCATCCTGGAGCCCTCGTGAATTAAAGCCATCGGATCTTTCCCTTGGGTTCTGGAAGATTCCATCTGCCTTTGTTTATCCCCATAACTATGTAACCGCACAAGGACAGGGCGAAGGCGTTGGTCTGAGTCTGACCTCCGCACCATAACTCGATTAACTGTCTCAGTCTTCACCTGTCCCTTTTCAGTTTTGAAGTGAAGGAATCGCTGCAGCCAGTTTTCAATAAACTCACTGGCTGACCACCTTCCATCCGGTCCAGCAAACCGACGATGTGAACATTCTTCATCCTATCCTTGTTCTCGAGGTCGTCATCATGGTCAGTTAAGGTATGGACCTGCTTTTCAAAGGCGAGGATCCTCTCCTGAAAGGAACTGATCGCGGTCTCTGTCGCTGCAGTTCAGCGCTTGGCATAATCTGTTCTGTTTCCAAGGCTGTCAAGTTGCCGCTCATGTTTTTGGAGCACGGCTGAGAGTGGATCTAGCCACTGCTCAACCCTTCTTCAATCATTACTTCAATCATTTCACATAACTTGGTGAACTCAGTGACCAAGGCCTGGTGAGTAACTGGGTCTATGGAACGAGCAGAGTGGGTTGCAGCTACAGCCTCAGGCATGTTCGATGCTTCTGACGGTTGCACTGTGTGTTGGGACTTAGTCGATCCTTTCCCATGTTTTGTCATTTCCATATGATAAAACGGGATTAGTAAAGATTCCATCGCTCTTTTAGTGTTGAATTTTACGTAAATGGCTGGGATGGGTTGTGTTAGAGAACCACTTTGCCCGTGCTATGATGCAGAGCCCAGCAAAACAGACCTTCCGGATCTCCGGTATCTTGGATTCCCCCTCAATGTTTTATCGATATTATCATTTCATTTTGCATTATATTCCTGGATGTTCCAGACCGGTGTAATTTGACACCACTGTCCACATTTTCCTCTACGCTGCAAATTGCTGCCCATTCCTCGATAATCCTTGACTCTGTTGTTATTCATGAACCTTCTGTCGGTGCCTCAAAAATATTCAATATTTCTGCCTCCAACGGTCTGTGGGGAAGAGTGTTCCAAAGACTCTCAGCACTTTGAGAAAACAAATATAAACTTTATGATCTGAGTGTGAGATTAAGTTTTTTGTGTCGCCTTATCTGAGAAAGGATATAATTACATTGAAAGCAGTTCAGAGATGTTTCATTTCACATATTCCTGGGGTGAAGGGCTTATATTATGAAGGCTTTAACAGGGTACGCTTGGAATGAGAATGAAACATACAAGACCTTGATAAGTGTGGATTAGGTATATACCCGCTGGGTGTTTGTCTAGGCCAAATTTGTTGTCATTGTCACAGAACTTCTGCAGTGTGGAGGCAGGACATTCCGTCCATTAAGTCTGCACTGATGCACTAAACTGCATCCTACCTGGACGTGGCCCCCTACCTTATCCATGTAACCCTACATTTCCCATAACTAACCCTCTTAACCTACACATCCCTGGGCACTATGGGCAATCCACTTTAAACTGCACATCTTTGGACTGTGGCAGGAAACTGGAGCACTGGGAGGAAACCCATACAGGCATGGGGAGAATGTTCAAACTCCACATGGAGGGTTGCCCGCGGTTGGAATCGAACCCAGCTCCTTGGTGATGTGAGGAAGCAGTGCCACCCACAGATCCACCATACTCCTCCGTTAGTTCTGTTAGTAACTTGTGGCTGACGAAAGAAATCTGCCTGACTTCTTATCACTGAACCTAAGCCAGTCTGAGACCTTTATCATCGGCCATATCACCAACGTGGTTACATTTAAAATTTGTTGTGAGCAGTGGAGGATTGGGAGTAGAAAAGGAAAGAGTGACACCCTTCATCCTCAGTCACAAATGGACTGAGAAGAAATTCACAAAGTGGGAATTCAGTCAAGTGGAAATCCTCTTTCCCAGAAGGTTGGGATGGCTGAATCTTTATATTATATCGAGGCTGGCTTCATCTGATTGTCCACAGACAGGTGAATCAGGGATAATGGTGCATGGAGAGAAAAGTGCAGCTGGGACCACAATGAGATGAGCCACGATCTCATTTACTGGTGGGGTAGTGTCAAAGGGCCGAATGGCCCACTCCTATCCCTCAGCCCTGTGTTCTGATGTTCCATTCAGCCCTTTGGACCTGCAAATCGAGGCCACTCCGATGGTTAGGTGGAGTTTTGGAAATGTACTTGGAAAATCTAGCCTGGATCAGGAAGTGACCCTCACCTCCAATCCCTGTTTCCATGCTTCCCATCTCTGTAACTTCTGCTCCAAATTTAAGCCATGTCCCAGACCCAGATTCGCTGTGACTACAGCCCCCATACCCCACCCAGGGTAAACTCAAACTAATCCTCTGCTCATCCGAATGTAGCATTACACAACACAACTTCCAGGAAAATAACCAGTTACTTTCCAAAAGCATAACATGTGAAATTAATAACAGTAGGAACAACAGTCGGCTATTCGGCTCCTCAAGCTTGCCCTGTCATTTAATATGAACATGGCTGATCTACTCCAGGACTCGACTCCACTTTCTTGCCGACTCCTTGAGGAGAGTGAATGAGTTATATATAGCGGCTGGGTGTTTGTATAGTCCAAATTTGTTGTCCCTCCACACCTTTCCGGGTTAGGGAATTCTAGACATTCACTACCTTCTGAGAGAAGACATCACTTTGCATCTCAGACTGAAATCGATATTCCATAATCGGTATCTATGTCCTCAAGTTCGGGACTCCACCCAGGAGTGGTAACAACTTCTCAACATCTACAGTGTCAACCCCTCTGTGTGTCTTGTATGTTTCAGCAGTATCACTCCTCATTCATTTAAACCCCAATGAATAATCGCCTCACCATTTTAGAGATTCTCATTAACACAATCCTTTCATCCCAGGAACCCATCGTTTGAAACAACCCAGTTACTTGCTGCACCAGCATGCTGACTTTAAGTTTCATACACGGGAAGACTCCAATCCCTTTGTACTGCTCCTTTTCTGGAAGTCCTCTCCATTAAATAACAGCCTGCCTTTGGTTCTCAGTGTCATCCATAAATTCGGATGTATGTTGCACTCAACTCCCTCTTTCAGGCTATCAGTATAGATTGTAAATAACTGATGCCATCGGACTCAGAGCTGTGGTACTCCAGCAGATACACCTTTATCATGAAGATTCATTAATCCTGACTCTCCGATTTCTATGTGCGAACCAATCATCATCCCATGTTAATACATTATCCATCATCCTACAACCTTCTGTCATGTGTAAGAACTTTTGTTTTGTAATACCTTGTGGAAAATCTCTGGAAAGCCTAGTGTCCACCAGATCCCTTTTATCAAGTCTGCTTTTTACATTCTCAGGCATCTCCAGAAATACTTTGCATAATTTTACAGGGCAAAGTATAATTTCTCTTTCACAAAACCACTTGGACCCTGCGTGAAGCACTTCTAACTGTCCATGCTGGCCAAGTTTTCCAAATTAAGCTCGTCCCACCTGCTTTCATTTGGCCCATATGCCGCGAAATGTTTCCCATTCATATGTTTGTCCAAATGAGTTTATAATGTTGTAGTTGTACTGGCACCTACCCCACTTCCTCTGACAGCTTATGCCATACCCAACCACCCTCTGTGTAAAAATGTTGTCCCTTCGTTCCTTTTAAATCTTTCCTCTTACAGCTTAAACCTGTACCTTCTATGGCTGAACTCCCCCATGCCGTTGGAACGATCTTGGCTATTCACCCTATCCATATCTCGCATGATTTTAGACGCTTTTACAATGTCACCACCCAACCCCCTACACTCCATCTGATACTAATTTCAAGAACAAGCATTTAAAGATAAGCACTGCAAATTTAAACAATATTAAACATGACAGGTAAACAATACTCAGCCCAAACTTCATATGCTGATTTGTCTTTTCTCCATATTACAATACTAAGGCAGCATGAAATGCTTACTAGTGCCAATAAGAAGTCAAACACTTGGATTCCTTTGTCTAAAGGGTGTGATGATCTCGACAGTGAAAACGTATCTATAGCCAGATCTATATAATGCCACATAGTCAACACTCTCCCTCCTGGCCTCGCTATGACCTTGTGTGGTTGTGTCTTCTTTATCTTGCACTCAATTGAGAGAACCCCTTTCCCCCATTCACACTTTAATTTAAACACATTTTACATCATGCACTCGTTCAGCAGTGCTAAAAGCCCGTTAATTATTGCCACACTCTCTTTTCCCTGTCATCCATCCCCCACCTCTGACAAGGGATTAAAAATCCCAGGTTCCAATCCTTTTCAGTTCTGAAGAAGTGTCACACTGGGCTTGAAATGCTAACGCCGTTTCTCTGTCTCTGCAGATGCTGACCGAAATGGTGAGTTTCTCCAGAAATGAATAGGCACAGAACAAATTTTCACTAAAACAAATAACTGTGGCTACTGGAAATAATAATACAAAAATTGCTTGAAGAACTGGGAGCTTTGTAAAGGGTCGTTGGATCTGAAAGTTCAACTCTGCATTCATTCCAGAAGATGCTGCAACACTTACAGTAATTTCTTCAGCAATTTCTGTTTTTGGACAATTTCCAATGAAGGATGTCAATGATGCTGAAACATCCCATCCAACCTGTAGCGCCGTAAACTAGGGACTGAACGATAATGCATTGTGCACAAATTCCTAGATTCTAAAACTGCACAAGACTGACATCATTGACACTGCAGAGCTCTTAATCAGGTCAGGGAGAAAAACAGAGGGAAACACATTCATTTCAAATACCGAAGTTGACATTGTGGAAAAGAAACGATTTAGATTATTACCTTAAATGGATTGAGATAAAGTAACAAATTGGAGGTGTGACACCAGAGAGATGCTCTCAGCAGAATGAGAATATGAAAATGGAAGTGTTACCGCATCAGAAACCAGGTTAGGTCACTGAATACAGGGCTGATGCCAAATACGGTATCACGTGCACCTAAACCTGTTGACAAACCACACGTGACTGGTTGCATTCCAAACAGCAGAAATAACTTCTGATGGAGAAGGGGAAATGATCCCAAGACTAACAGATTGGATCTAAGCTCTGTCGTCCTGCGAAATCCAATCATAAATGTCGATGGATTATTAAACAATTTACTGGAGCAGAAGACGCCATAAATATCCTCATCCTAAATATCGGAACAACTCTAAATCAGTGAAAAAAAGTCTGCACTACCCTCAGGTGTTGACTCACACTCACACTCATCATGATGCCCACAGACTCACAGATGCCAGTCTTCAAGCAATTCGATTTGCTGTATGTGACGTGAAGAAACAGCTCGACACAGTAGATATGACAACGGCAATGGGCCCTGAAACCATTCCTGCAATGGGAGTGAATACTTGTGCTGCACAACAAGCCGCGTCCCTGGGGAAGCTTTTTCATTCCAGATTCAACTCTGACATCTCCCTGGCAATGCGGAAAATTACTCAGCTATGTCCAGTCCCCGAAGAGGAGAATAATTACAATCTTACCAATTACCACCTCGAACTCCCATCACGACAGTCAAATTGGTGGGAATTCTTTTTGACAGAGCTGTCAAGAAGCACAGAAATAACCTGCTCAGTGTGGTTTCCGATAGGTCCCCATGTGGAGATGGTGCTGTTGTGGAAATATCATTGGATTACGAATGCAGACCAGTTCAATGTCTAGCAGCTGGTGGAAGCTAGAAACAATTAATAAAATATCGAGTCCGAAAATCTGGTGTCAGTAATAGTGCTCTTGTGTCCAATGTTGATTGTAAACATCGATCTCCTTCGCCAATGTACTTTCAGGAAGTGAATCTCCCTTGCTTTCCTGGTGTGGCCTAAAAGTGACTCCAGAGGCACAGACATGTGATCACCTCTTCAATGGTCTCTGAATCGGCCAAGTAAGACACTCAATTGTATCAAACTGCTCTGAGGTCTTAAAGAATAAACCAGGACAGAACACCTGGCACCAGCCTCGTTATCAGAAAAGGGAACGGGAAACACAGTCCTATCGATCCTGCAGAGATCTCCTTCCTAACATCTGAGAACTTGTGACAACATTTACAGAGCTTTCCCACAGACTGTACACAAACATCGGGAAAGGAGGAGGTTATTCAATACGTTGAGCTTTCGTCATGCTAGTTCAGGGCCGCACATCTCCTCAATGCAGTTTTCCTCATACAATGTTCATATCCCAAATAATATGTTTAAACATTGTGAAATATAAAATGAGAACGGATGTAGTGCTTTCGGCCCATCAAGTTTGCTTCTCTATTCGATATACACGCGGTTCTTTGATAACGCTTGTGTATTAAATACGATTTGACTGTTTTCTTTAAAGTGAACTATCATCCCTGATTCCAATCTGTCTCACACTGTCAGAGTTTGATATATTTCCTCCGGCTGGTGAGGCCAGAAACAAGGCGATAATGGACTTGAACGTGTGGCTGGGGAACTGGCACAGGAAGCAAGGATGTAAATTCTTGGATCACTGGGGTATGTTTTGTGGTAAGCATAAATTATACAAGAGAGACGGTTTGCACCTTAATAGGTTGGGGGACCAGCATTCTCGCAGGCAGGTTTGCTATTGCAACACAGCTGCATTTAAGCTAAGTAGCTGGGGGGAGGGGACAAACTGGATGTTTGAGAAGGAAATTGAAGGGAAGGTTAGAAAAAGGGAAGTCAAGAAAGACAACTGTATCAATGACGCAGAAAACTCAAAAAGGGATCATGCTATAAGGTTGAGTGAAATATGAGTTTTTTTGGGAAGGGTGAGGATAGTAACAAATTAAAAATACTGTATATGAATGCACGAAGCATTACAAATAAGATGGATGAGCTTGAGGCTCTTTTGGAAATTGGCAGATACGATATTGTGGGGATAACTGGGATGTGGCTTCAAGTGGACAGGGCCTGGGAAATAAATATTCAAGGCTACACGTGCTATCGTAAGAACAGACTGACGGGCAGAGGGGGTGGGGTGGCCATGTTGGTAAGGGATGATATTCAGTCCCTTGCCCGGGGGGACCTAGAATCAGGGGATGTATAGTCAGTATGGATAGAGCTGAGAAATTCTAAGGGTAAAAAGACTCTCTTGGGAATTATCTACAGGCCCCAAACAGTAGTCTGGATGTCGGATGTAAGTTGAATCAGGAGCTGAAATTGGACTCTCGCAAAGATGTTACTATAGTTGTTATGGGGGATTTCAACATGCAGGTAGACTGGGAGAATCAGGATGGTATTGGACCTCAAGAAAGAGACTTTGTGGAGTGCCTCAGAGATGGATTTTTAGAGCAGCTGGTGCTGGAGCCGATCAGGGAGAAGGCAATTCTGGATCTGGTATTGTGCAACGAACCAGAATTGATCAGAGACCTCGAAGTAAATGAGCCATAGGAAGTAGTGACCATAATACAATAAGTTTCAATCTGCAATTTGAAAGGGAGAGGGTACAATCGGAAGTGACAATATTTCAGTTGAATAAAGGGAACTATGGATCTATGAGGGAGGAGCTGGCCAAAGTTCAATGGTGCAATACCTTAGCAGGGATGACAGTGGAGCAGCAATGGCAGATATTTCTGTGTATAATGCAGAAGATGCAGGATCAGTTCATTACAAAAAGGAAGAAAGCTCCTACGAGGAGGCATGGGTGGCTGTGGCTGACGAGGGAAGTTAAGAAACATATAAAGTTAAAAGAGAAAAAAGTATAACATAGCAAAGATAAGTGGGAAAACGGAGGAGTGGGAAGCTGTTAAAGAACAACAGAGGATTACTAAGAAGGAAATACACAGAGAAAAAAAGAGGTACGATTGTAACCTGGCCAAAAATATAAAGGAGGGTAGAAGAAGCTTTTTTACATAAGTGAAAGGCAAAAAAAATGGTTAAGAATAAAATTGGGCCCTTGAAGATAGAAACAGGGGAACATATTACAGGGAACAAAGAAATGGCAGAAGAATTAAATTTGTACTTCAGATCTCTGTTCACTGGGGAAGACACAAGCAATCCCCCTGAGGTAACAGTGGCTGAAGGACCTGAACTTAAGGGAATTTATATTTGCCAGGAATTGGTGCTGGAGAGACTGTTAGGTCTGAAGGTTGATCAGTCCCCAGGGCCTGATGGTCTACATACCAGGGTACTGAAGGAGGCGGCTCGAGAAATCGTGGATGTGTTGGTAATTATTTTCCAGAATTCCGCAGATTCGGGATCAGTTCCTGCGGATTGGAGGGTGGCTAATGTTGTACCACTTTTTAAGAAAGGTGGGGGAGAGAAAACAGGAAATTAAAGACCAGTTAGTCTGACCTCAGTGGTGGGAAAGATGCTGGAGTCAATTATAAAGGACGAAATTACGACACATCTGGAGAGTAGTAACAGGATAGGTCAGAGACAGCATGGATTTATGAAGGGGAAATCTAATTTTCTGGAATTATTTGAGGATGTAACTCTGAAGATGGACGAGGGAGATCCAGTAGATGTAGTGTACCTGGACTTTCAGAAAGCTTTTGAAAATGTCCCACATAGGAGATTAGTCAGCAAAATTAGTGCGCATGGTATTGGGGGTAAAGTAATAACTTGGATTGAAAGCTGGTTGGCTGAGAGGAAACAAAGTGTCGTGCTAAACGGCTTCATTTCGGAATGGCAGGCAGTGACCAGTGGGGCACCGCAGGGATCAGTGCTGGGACCGCAGCTTTTTACAATATATATTAATGATATAGAAGATGGTATGAGTAATAACATTAGCAAATTTGATGATGATACTAAGCTGGGTGGCAGGGTGATATGTGAGGAGGATGTTGGGAGATTACAGGGTGACCTGGACAGGTTAGGTGAGTGGTCAGATGCATGGCAGTTGCCGTTTAATGTCGGAAAATGTATGGTCATCCACTTTGGTGGCAAGAACAGGAAGGCAGATTACTACCTAAATGGAATCAATTGAGGTAAAGGGGCAGTACAGAGAGATCTGGGTGTTCTTGTACAGCAGTCAATGAAGGTAAGCATGCAGGTACAACAGATAGTGAAGAAAGCTAATAGCATGGTGGCCTACATAACAAGAGGGATTGGGTATAGAAGCAAAGAGGTTCTTCTGCAGCTCTACAGGATCCTGGTGAGACCACACCTGGAGTATTGTGTGCATTCTGGTCTACAAATTTGAGCAAAGACATTCTGGCTATTGAGAGAGTGCAGAGTAGGTTCTCGAGGTCAATTCCTGGAATGGCCGGACTACCTTGTGCGGAAAGACTAGAGCGACTGGGCTTGTATACCCTTGGGTTTAGAAGACTGATAGGGGATCTGATTGAGACATATAAGATTATTAAAGGATTGGACACTCTGGAGGCAGGAAACATGTTTCCGCTGATGGGTGAGTGCCAAACCAGAGGACACAGCTTAAAAATACCAGGTAGACCATTTAGGACCAAAGATGAGGAGAAACCTCTTCACCCAGAGAGTGGTGGCTGTGTGGAATGCTCTACCCCAGAGGGAGGCCCAGTCTCTGGATTCATTTAAGAAAGAGTTGGATAGAGCTTTCAAGGATAGTGGAATCAAGGGTTATGGAGATAAGGCAGGAATAGGATACTGATTAAGGATGATCAGCCATGATCATAATGAATGGTGGTGCAGGCTTGAAAGGCAGAATGGCCTACTCCTGCACCTATTGTCTGTTGTCTATTGTCTAATGATATCTCCACTCATTTTACTAAACCCCATAAAATACAGGCCCAGTCACCTCAAATCGCTGGTCCCACAACAAGCCTGTCATCCCAGAGATCAGTTTGGTCATCCTCCACTGCTCTCCCTCAATGTCCTTTACTAGGCAAGGAGACCAAAACTGCGAACAATATTGCACAATATTCGAGATGGGACCCTACTAACGCTCTATACAGCTGCAGTAAATCATCCTTACTCCTGTATTCAAATCTCCCTGAAATGAAGGTGAATACACCATTTCTCTGCCTTCCTGCTTTCTGCTCCTACAATATTACTTTCACTGATTGGTGTACAGGGAAATACAGATCGTTTTCAATGTTACAGCTCCCCACTTGTTGGTTATATATACACTGGTCAGCGTGCCAATGCTATTCCTAGTATTGACTTCTGGCTTCAGAACTCACTGCCTTACATGGACTCGGAGGGCCGCGCAGAAATAAAATGAAAATGCAGCTTAAGTTCACTTATAGTGCAACATTTTTCAACCACTCCCTTTGCAAATGATAGGATGCCATTCTATTGTTCCCATCAAAGTGTACAACATCTCATCTCTCCGATTGCTCTCCATCTACCACGTATTTGCCCAGTCTCTCCACATATCTGCATCACCTTGGAATCTTTTTTACATCCTCCTCATCCACTCACAAGCTGACATCGTTTATTACTGTCAGCAGACTGGGGAATATAGCATATGAGCCACTCAACCAAAGATATGATGTGTATTGGGAATATTTGATGTCAAATCTCGATATATCCTTGTTATCTCCTCGAAGTTTTCCATTCAAAGAAAGACATGGTTCTATTCTTACTCATTCTTTCCTGCCAGCTCTCCCATTCTAAAACCATGACCATATATTAGCCCCAGTCCCACAGGATTCGAATTTGCACAATAGGCTTGGGGCTTTATCAAAAGTCTTTCTGAGATTCCAATCGTATTGCATTGATACCTTCTCATAATTTTGTTTAAAGCCACTTTCTCAAATATGATTCCCATTTCATAAATCTCTGTTGACTTTGTCTATGCCCATTAATTTCACTCCAATATTTTTCTCTAAAACTGTTTAGTTGCTAATTTAGTTGCTATTCCCTTTTTCTCACCAGCCTAAAGTTCTCTAGTATTTCTAAGAAGATTTTTTTTTGTTTTTTTATCTTCTGTGAAGGCCTAACTGAAGTATTTGCTCCATTGATCTGCTATTTCCCTGTCCTCAATTCTCTGGTATCAGACTATAAGAAAGCTGCAACCTTTTCTGTTAATTTTGCCATTGTTATATTTTTAGAAGATATTACAAGTTCCCTCTTACATCCTTTGGTCAGATATTCTTCAGAAACCCATCAATTCTTATCTTAAGCTACTCAATGATTGACCTCCCACATCCATACAATAACAGAAGCACAGTCTCTGTTCCATCAGAAATACAGCACGACCTACATTCGGCCCACTTTCCGACACAAGCTTGTAGCTGTGAATCTTATGGCATTTCAACTGCAAAACTATGTATTTTCTAAAGATTTTGAGGTTATCATGACAGCTCCCCTCTCAAGCAGTGCATTCCAGACCCCACAAACTCTGGGTGAAAAACAGTCCTCAAATCCTCACTAAACCTCAAACTCTTCACTTTAAAAATGTGGCCCTTTGACGAAAAGGAACAGCTGCTGTCTATCCACCCTGAATCTTATCCTTCTGATTCACATCCCCCCCCCCCAGCCTTTTCTGCTCCAAAGTAAACAACCCGAGCTTATCCAGCCTCTCTCCATAGCTGATAGACTCCACCCCAGGGAACATCCTGGTGAATCTCCTCTGCACTCCCTCCAGTACAATCATATCCTTCCTGTAATGTGGCCCCCATAACTACACACAGTATTCCATCTTGGCCTTACCAAATTTCTGCATAGCTCTTATAATCTATGCTTCGATGAATAAAGGCTGTGTTTACGCTCCCCTATGCGTTCCCAAGTTGTGCAATAACCTGTCCAGTCGCATTCACGGATGTGTGGAGAAGCACCCTCTGACCGTCCTAGTGTGCTGTCATTTATTTAGTCCTCCCCTGTCTGGTTCCTTCTTGCAAAGTGCATCACTTCATATTTTTCAGAGTTATATTCCATCTGCCATTGATCCACCCATCTGACCATTTTCTCTGTATTGATGTGACCATCTGACCATTCCATCTGTATCTTCCTGTAACATAAGGCCTTCCTCCACACTGTCATCTACCCGGCCAATCTTCATATCAATAACAAACTTACTTATGACACTCCCCACCGCTCGTCCATATTCACAGCTGCATCCTTTATGATAAGGTTTAAAATCAGAAAACTTCAGCTTATAGTCCAACAGGTTTATTTGGAGGCACGGGCTTTCGAAGCGCTGCTTCTTCATCAGGTGGTTGTGCGCTTTGATGAAGCACTTCGAAAGCTCGTGCCACCGAATAAACCTTTTGGACTATAACCTGGTGTTATGCAATTTTTAGCTTTGTCCACCCCAGTCCAACACCAACACCTCTGAATCAGAAATAATAAGAGACACAGCACTGATCCCTGTGGTAAACCATTGGACACTAGCCTCCAATCACACAAACAGCCTTCTACCACTCTCCTCTGTCTCCTACCACTAAAGTTGATTTGGATGTAGGTTGGCAAGTCATTAATGAGTCCTACCTGTTCCCTGGTTATTCTGTTCTCCTGGAGACACTTGTAGAATGTCAGGACATTCTCCCTCATCTTGCCTGCTAGTAGGTTCCCATCCCCCTGTGTTAGTTAGTCTCCTCCAACTGATGAATTTCCTCCTTATTGCAGTCTTAAGTGACCTGTCCCAGATCCTGCCATTATTTGCCTTGAATGTGGAATAGACAGCGAGGGAAGCGTTCATGTTAATTTTCAACTTGTCATATGTTTTGTGAATATTTTAAATTTCACTGTGACCCACCTGTCATTCTTTGAAACTCTAGCGAACACAGGCCGAGTTTCGTCATCAGGCAATCTCACCATCTGAGGGATTAATCTGGAGAATGTCCATTGCACTTCCTCTGTGGTCAGTATATCCTTTCTGAGATTCGGTCACCAAAACTGTACACAATACTCCAGGTACAGTCCCACCAACACGCTGTGAAACTGCTTCAACATGTCTTTGTATCAATGTTCTGACTCTCTTATATGAAGGCGAACCAAACTTTAACTTTACACTTACATATATTCCTCCAAATACCCTTCACATTCATTGACATTTACAACCTCGTTTTTTGAGTTCTTATAGAAACCCTTCGGAAAATCCAATCTATGCCACTTCTACTGATTCCCCATTATCTATGATGTAAGGAACAACTTCGAACAATTCCGAAGTTTATCAAGTATGATTTCTCTATCAGAAATGCATGCTGATTCTCTCCATTGTTGCTGTTAATTTCTAAATCGCAAAAATGTCACCCTGTGTAATAGATTCCAACAGTTTCCCTACAAATGTCAAGTTAACTGGTCTGCAGTTAGCCACACTATGTCTTTTTCCCTTTGTCGCTGTTTGGATCCCTTCCATTCGTCGGTCGTTCTTGGATCACGTTTATCCACAACAGTTTCCGATCTCTGCAGAATGTACAGGAAAATAAAAGACAGTCATCGACAGGGCAATTAATACTTCTATTGGTGGTTTATTTCTGACATCGTGATAGGACGTACATCTGTTTCGTCAGACTTAGCAATGCTCAATCCAGCTCCATGTTCAAGTACTAGCTTGTTTCTGATATGAATTGACTTTATGTCTTTAGCTCCAGGAGTCCGATATGATCACTTGGTATTACTGGGGGATTTTCTGGCTCTTCCTCCATGAAGACAGATGCATAGTAACTGGTTATTTCTCGGTCATTTCCCTGTTCTGCACAATGACCTCTCCTCTCCCGATTACAAATTTCCACATTTGATCCTGCTTTTATTTTGGTTCCTTTGAAATATAGATCGCAGATTGATGCAGTCTTTGTGTTCCTGTTTGTTAACATGTACGTTCTCTTTTTGATTTCCTTTACAGTTTCACGGCCTTTCTTTTTTGGTCGTTAATGTCTGAGAATTCTCAGGTTTTCACAATAGCTGGAATTCTTCTGAAGTCACTTCCTATGATTAACATATTTTCTAATTTGTGATGTTAACCATCATTGAGTCACTTGCTCACTCTTTGGTGTTTGTACCTGAAATAAATAGATGCATGTTGCAGACTTTACAGTATTTCTAAAAACTCCTGGTCCTGACCAGTTATATTTAGGAACACAACAGGAGGATAAGAGGATAGAGAAGAAAATGCAGGAGCACTACTTGGCTCTTTTCTATCATCGCTGGCCAACGAATGAGATCCCGGATGACTGGAGCATAGTGAATGCTGAGCCTGTGGTCAAGAAGTGCTACAAAGATAAACCTGGGAACTAAAGACCAGTAATCCTAAAATCTAGTGGGTAGGTTACTTTAGAAGATTCGGAGAGATTGGATATACATGCATTTGGAAAGACAGGGTGTGGTTCGGACTAAGATTAGAATGGTGCTGGAAAAGCAGAGCAGGTCAGGCAACAATACGAGGAGCAGGATAATCAATGTTTTGGGCAAAAGCCCTTCATGAAATTCAGCACAGGAGTTTATGCAAGGAAGATCATGACTCACAATTTTGTTGGAGTTCTTTGATAAAGTAACCAGCAATGTTGAGGAGGTCTGGGTGGTATCCGTAGTCTGGATGGATTCCAGCAAGGCCTTCAATAAGGTTCCACATGGTACGCCGCTCTGGAAGGTTAGGTCGCATGGAATTGAGGGGGAACTGGCAAATTAGGTACAAAATTGCCTTGATGGTAGGAAGCAGAGAATAATACTGGAAACATGCTGGTCGGACTGGAATAGTGGAATGCCTCAGGAGTTAATGCTGGCACCACTACATATTACATATATCTATGATTTACATGAGAATGTACAGGCATGATTTGTAAGTGTGAAGACGGCACTAAAACAAGCGGCATCATGGAGAGTGAGGAAGGTTATCAAAAATTTCAGAAATTACAGCAGTACTTTGATCAGCTGGAGAAGTGGGCTGAGAATTAGCAAATGGATTTTAATAGAGATCAGTGTAAGTTCTTGTATTTTAGAAAGTCAAATCAAGGTTGGAGTTTCATGGTGAATTTTTGAGTCCTAAGGAGTGTAGTGGAACAGAGGGACCTTGGAATTCAGGTGCATGGTTCTCTGGAAGTTGATTCAGAGGTAGACATTGAAGAAAGCTTCTGGCACAGTGGCCTTAATTGGTTTATATCACTGAGTATCGAAATTAGGGAGTTATGATGCAGTTATACAGGACGCTGGTGAGGCCATATTGGTAGCGTTATGTTCAGTTTTGTTAATTTTGCTATAGGAAGGATATTATTAAACTGGAAAGTGTGCAGAAAAAAAACTTACAAGGATGTTGCCAAGGTCTCAATGGTCTGAGTTTTAGAAAGAGGTTGGACAAGCTAGGGCTTTTTACTTTTGTGTGCATGAGGCTGAGGGAGGATCATATTGTAGTTTATAAGATCAAGTCAGCCATGGATACAGTGAGTTCACAGTCTTTTTTCCCAGGGTTGGGCAATCACAGACTAGAGAGCATCAGTTTAAGGTCAGAGGGGACACAATAAAAGGGAATCTGAGGAACAACTTTTTAACTCAGTGGCTGTTATGCAGATGGAATGAGAAGTGGGGCATTTGAACAAATACATGGATAGTAAAAGATTAGAAAGATACGGGACAATTGCAGGGAAATGCGTTTAGCGTGAGTGGGCATTTCGGTCGAAATGAACCAGTTTGGACTGGAGGGCCTGTCTCCGTGATGTCGGATTCTATGACTCTAACAACCATTGCTTGTCTCCCACTGAATGTTATATTGTACTTTCCAAATTCACTGTAGATATATTGAACTCTAGCCTCCAATCTTCAATGATGTTTGACTGGACTATTCAAGCATTCTATATTGTATGCAGACACCTTGTAAAATGCAACTTATAAATGTCATTATTCCTTAAAGGCTGCTTCGGACCAAGGTTAATAATTCGACCTTCTGACCACGCAACATCAAATCCGAAATAACCTGCTCTCTAGTTTGCTTCGCAACATACTCTTCAACTCACCTCATATAAACTAACATAACTTATTTTTCACAGCTTCAGCAGTCGCTTACTTAACGCAGTTTAGATACAACTTGACACCATTCAATAAGACTGCGGTATCCACAATACTTGCCTATCTAATTTCCAGGACATATGATGCTCAGATTTTCTGCTACCATTTGGTTTCGATATATAATACACTAATATTTGCTTGTCCTTGCTATCTGTAAATTCTACCTCAACTGATACTGCGGAACCTGAGGGACAGGTCTGTGTCGTTATTAGTGATAGACCTGGACAAAACATTCAGGGAGGCTCACTTCGCCGCTGAGATGATCTGAAGGAATGTCCCACAATACTTGACAAGCAACAATATCCTCCTCGCTCTGTTAGGATAAGACTTACCATATACTCTCTGCTCCCTCACACTCACTGTATATCTGTTATAGCACCTAACCCCGATTAAGGTTTACGCTCTATCTCCAAATAAGGCTCAGGCACTACCATTCTCACGATTGAATTCAGCAACTAATCATACTATATGAATTCAAAACTGTCGACTGACTCATTGCAGACACCTCACAACTCCCTCCACCTACACCAGCATAAACAGCAGGGTCACCCATTCACACTCTGCCTCCATCCCTTTCTCCCATTCCAGGAGAAACAGCCTGGAATAGGATAGAAAGGGCCAATCCAGGTAGTGGACTGCCAGATATCCGTTCTCTCACTCCCCTCACCCCGTCATGTGGGAAGGACTCTTAAAGAGCTGGAGAGGACAAGGATGCCTCGTGTGGAGAATCTGAAACATCCACGTCTTACTGACAATGTTAAGTAGCAATGTTCAGTGAAATACAGTTCTTAGTTTAAACCCACTGGCAGTTCCAACAACAGTCCTTTCACTCGCAAAAAAAACCCCACAGATACCTCACTGCACAGAGACGCAGACACAGAAATACACAGACGAAACACACACAATACTTAGAAGGATATAGATATACATACACCTATAAACACACAAATACATATACAGTCACATACAAATCGACATAAATACAGATCGAAACGCAGGCTGAAACACAGACAGACAGATGTAGACACGCAAACACACAGATTACAAGCATTTGGACACACACACGCACACACACACATACAGACACACACATACAGACACACACAAACAGAGGCACAGACACACATACACACAGACACACGCACAAACACTTACATACAGATACACAGATGCACAGACACTAGTGTCATTAAGACACAAATCGATGTGTTTTGATTTGTAAGGGGATCAAGGATACTAGGGAGAAGGCAGAAGAATGAGGTCGAGGTACATATAAGAAATTATTGTCCGGAATTTCCGACTCGATAGGCTGAATGGCCTCAATCTGCTCATTTCCTTAATGCTCCTGCGGTCTTCTGCTATCAGGCATTCTCTTCCTGAGACAGCAGCAGAGGCTGGGTATGATACATATTTAATTGGAAAGGGACAGTGGGAATGTGGGATAGGTTTGGAGTCCGGAATGAATTATGTTCCTAATTATTCCATATTATTCTGTTCTTATGTCTGAAAAAATGTGGTGATTTGATGTTCAGTTAACACAGTTTAAAAATAACAGTCCCACAATGAAATAAGGACGTCCCTTTCACTTTAGTGTTGTGCTACCTGTGGTGTTCTCATCCTCAGGGAGCAGTGAAGACTCGGTTATTGAAGATATTGAAGGCTGAGCTCGGCTCATCTTTACTGGACAGAAGTGTCTATGTTTATTGGGAACAGACAGGAAATGGATGATCAGACACACTCGGATCAGCCATGAACATTCTGAATGGTGCAGCGGAATGGGCAACTTCTGCCCATCCCATGTGTTGCTCCCTCAATTCACTCCTCCAGGCTCTTTCAGAGATATACTGCTGTCCCTACCCCATGTGTTGTTTCCTTAATCCAACAAGTTGGGGACCACTCCATTCAGTCAGACAGGGTCATTACAATGACACAGGAGGAGACCATTCCGCCCTTGTCAGGAATTACACAGGAGTATAGAATGAAGTAATTCAGCTCGTTCAGTACACTACACAGTCCAGGAGATGGCCATTCAACCCACCTGAGCCACTACACAGGAAAAGGGAAGCTGTCGCTAACAGGAAATAGAGAGTAGAGGTAAATATTTATTTTCAGGCTGTAACTGATGGAGTGCCTCAGAGATCACTGTGGGGTTATCAGTGATCAATAATCTGTATCAAAGATCTGGAGGAAGGGGAGCGAGCCGCTTGGAGCTCCATTAGCTCGTACACCAAGATGGTCATTCAACGTGTCGTCAAATGGAGGTAGTGAGTCTGCAATGTGATACAGACAGGGAAGGTTAGTGAGCAAACCTTCAGCAGAAATAATATAAGGTAAGTTGTCTATTTTGGCGTGAAAGATTAAACAATGGTAAACAATTTAAATGGAGAGAGATTGCCGAACTCTGTGATACATGTTTCCATGTTCTTGCGACATGAATCATATGAAGTCAGTCTGCAGATGCAGCAAGTGATTTGGAAGGTAAGTGGAATGATGCTGTTTTTGGCAAAAGGCATCAGGGTTAATCGCAGGAATGTTTTACTGCATCTGTACAGGCATTGCCGAGACCACACCTGATGCACTGTGTGCAGGATTGATCCCCTCAACTAAAATAAAAAGATATAATTATTTTCGAAGATTTTCAAATCGGTTTCACTGTACTCATTCCTGGAATGCCGGCCTTTTGTTATGGGGGATTATCAGTTTTGATCTTAGCTGAGAAATAGCATTGAACCATCCGTGACTTTCTGAAGAGTGTATCAACTGGATGCATATTATCTCCTGTCAGGGAGACGAAAGCTAGAGAAAAAACTTTAAGAAGAAGATGCATTTATATTAACACACATACTATGAAGGCACATACCAATATTTACAAATTACACAGACACAGGTAAGCATGTCTTCAAATTATAAAGAAGGGACATTTTTTTGCGATTGGAAGGAATTGTGTACAACAAGAGCAATGACGCACCTGCATATAATCCATAATAAGGTTTTCCACATAATGGTCCAGTTGGGTGTTCCGTTGACAAAATTGTATTTTCCAACACAGAGAGGGTGAAAAATGTCCCCTGTCTGAGAAGGAGCAGCCGATTGATCCCTCTCTCTTACTTTGTTCCGCCAGATAGCAAAGTGTGAGACCATGAAATCCTCGTGTCATATTTACCACTTGTGAAGGATTCCTGGTGAGGACTCATTGGAATCTCTCCACTGCCTGAAACGAAGGGAATTCAGCCAAATCCCACTGTTAGAGAAAGAAATCCCACTGCTTGTGTGAGCAGAATAACTTCAAAGGCAGAATAACATTTGTGGCACTCTATCATTTTACCATTTGTTATGAGTTCAACGTTCTGTGCCTCACATTTTTCTAGAAAATGGTCTAGTCTAAGACCTAAATCATTGGACACCTCATTAAACTGCCTGCTTTTAATATGGGTGTAACCAATGGAGGGGTGGGACTGGATTAGGGCATCGTGACCCTTCAACATTTGTTGGAACACAAATGAGAAATTCTCAAAGGGATGTTCTAGTAGAAATTCCCTTCCCCAGAGGATTGTGGTTTCTGGATGTTTGCATTGATTCAAAGTTGTTTTTGGTATGTGTAAAATGGTATACAGACAGAAACGTGCTGCTAAGACCAAAAGCACACAGAGCGGTGACAAAGTATCTAATGGCCCACTCCTGCTGCTCAGTCCTGTGTTGCTATGTTCTATTCAATCCCCCACATCTCCTGCAAGGAGCAGATGGGGGCCACTTGCTCCAAATACCTGGTCAGCAGTAACACAGGATCTCATCCACTCCCTCAAGACTGTCACACATGGTTTGGTCTCCGTTGGAAAATGTTATTTGGTTCGAAAGACGCCTCTGGTCTCTTTACAGAGTGTTTCCTCTCTGCAACTTCTGGTTCATTTGTTGGTGATATTATAGACCCAGATTCACCGTGAGTACAGTCCCCATACCTCAAACAGAGATGACTCACAAAATACTGAACGTTCAATAAAAGAACATTCAGGAAACTTGCAGCCATTAACTTTGCAATTGCTGAATATGAGGACCGAAGAAACAGGGTCAGGTAATTCGGATGATCAAGCCATTGCGTAACATCATGGCTGATCTACTGTTGTCATTAACTCCTCTTTAATGCCCAATTCTTCACCCCATAGCTCTCCGACAGGTCAAAAATCCATCTAACTCCTCCTTAAATGCTTTCAGTGATTTAGCTCCCCTAGGTCTCCAGCCCAGATCCTTCCTGACAGTGATTACCCTCTGTGAGAGGAAAACACTCCCTACACATACACCGTCACCTATTGATATGACCAAGAGGTGAACACAGGGGCTCAGGAAAGAGCGAATGGCTTTGATACCAAGGCAGTATTTGACTGAGGATGGCATCGGGACCACCTACTTATTTGAGCTGAATGTGGATCAGGTGTAACCTTCCCACTGGACGGGGTCTTTCCGAACACAAATAAAGAGGTTTAGGGTCAGTCACCAACAATCCTCTCAGTCCCAGGACATCTCTGCAGGAGATCCTCAGGTTATACTCCTCAGCACAAACATCTTCAGTTGCTCCTTCAATGTCTTTTCCCATCATAAGATCAGAAGTAGGTATGATGACTGAAGATCACAGAATGATCAGAACATTTTGTCTCCATCAGCTCTTAAACCATTCTGTGTCCATGTGCAGCAAGACCCAGACAGCATTCCGGTTTGTGTTGTTAAAGTGTCGGTAACATTTATGTAACAGTACGGCCAGACACTGCACATTGTCACAGTTAAAAGAGGAGCTCATTCAGCATCTCAAGCTGGTTGAGCACGGGTATGAACTAACATTCAGGAACAGAAAGAGTGACAGCAGATTCAATACTCCTGCCTGTTACACAGGAAGAAGAGTGGTCTGTTCAGTGCATCGAGCTCGTAAACAGGAACAGGCAGAGCCCAATCAGACCCTTAAACCTGTTCCATGAGACCAGGAGGAGGCTATTCATCCCCACGAGACTGTTATACAGGAACAAGAGGGGGTCATTGATATTCCAACATGACAAACCAATGAAACCGGGACTGCACTGATAGAGGACTCAATGATGTTAATCATGGTTCAATTGTTTGTAGAACGAGTGCTGCTTTAACGTGGTTTGCTGGTAATGAGGAGGAAAGCCAAATGATTTGTGCCAAGTCTCAAGGAGGTATTTTCCATCTCCGAGAAGACACACCCATGTTCTCCATGGGAGTCAGAATCTGGTGGAATAGTTAACAGTTTTAGCATGAGGGTATTGTGGCTGCTGTAGGGATTGCGGATAGCGAGACTTTCAGTGCAGGACTACACAGCAAATGAACTGTATTAATGTGGAGAGAGTTTATTCAAAGACTGGCCCTCTGTCTCTCTCATGTGACATGGGGATTGGGTGTGGAATGAGGTGAATATTCTCAGAGGCTCTTAAACTATCAACCATCATGCAACCCGAGTAAAAAAGAAGCCATGGAATTTTTCACTGTATCAGTGTCTATTTAGAACATCGTGAGTGACTGTCCCTCCCCCTCAAGTTTCAAGGCAATCGCGTCTCATTCTCTCACAACGCCAGAGATTAATCTTCACTATCTCTTCATGGTACCAACATCCCAGGGATTAGTCTGGTGAAAGTCCATTGCACTCTCTTTGTGGCAAGGCGATCATTCCTTATAAAGGAGAGAAAGTCTGTCCACAATATCCCAACAGCAACAGCAACAGCAACAGCAACACTCTTAGCGATGATCACAACAACTCCTTTTCCACTTACACATCTCCGTTTCTTTCCTGTCGTGTAAAAAAAGACTTTCTCTACACTGCTGGAAAGAGTTAACACTTTTATAATGAAGGTATTGTTGCTGCTGTCATGATTATGGATAACATGACGTTCATGGCAGGATCACGCATCAGTTGAACTGTATTAATGTTGGGAAAGTTTATTCAAAAGCATGAAAGCACACACACCCCCCCCCCCTCTCTCTCGCTTTCTCTGTCTCTCCTTTCTTTCTGCTCTCTTTCTCTCTCTGTCTCAGTTGAAATAGGGAGTGGGGTGGGTGGGTGGAACGTTCGTAGGGCTCTTAAACTGTCGAGAAGCATGCAATCTGTGAGGGAAAAAAAGCCATGAAACCTATCACCATATCAGTGTCTGTTTAGAACATCATGATTGACTGTCCATCCCCCTTGAGGTTCAATGCAATCACTTCTTATTCACTCACTGAGCTTCACTCACTGCTCATGGTGACAACATCCCAGCGATTAATCTGGTGAAACTTGAGAGAAAGTCTATCCACAGGACCCCAAATACTGCCTCAACAACACTCTCAGGGATTGTCAAAAAACATATTTTCTCTCACTTAGACATCGCTATTTCTTTCCTGTGCCACAAAAAGTCATTCCTTCTCTATGAACGACGACTGACATGGAATTTATAAGTCCCTTACATCTGTACGTCAACATCAATAAAGCGAGCACCAGAGATACCTATGGAGCTCTGCATCACTCTCGGGGAGAATTTCAATGAGATTGAACCTAAAATAGGGGATGATCACGTACCTGAATGGAAATAAGATGTAGCAATACAGAAAACAGGCAGAGAAAGGGAGCAATCTCTACCTGTGTTCTTCTCTCACAGGATGTATGAAGCCCTGGTCAGGGCAGCATGTTATGCAGATCTTGAACTGAGTGGCTGATTCAGCTATTCCACAGTACCATAAAGAGTAAAACACATTGCTATGGGTTTGTAGGGTTGCAACACAAGATAAATCTTCCTGCTTAATTAAAACCAGCAACAGAGAAAATATTTATCCCATGCAGTAATCTGTGATAATTCTAGAGTCCAAATCTATTTAAAGTAAAAAATAACAACTTTATTTCTTAAAGTATAACAGAGAATAATAAACGAACGACTATTTCCAACTTCTTCCTCTAACCTGTCATTTACCTTCCCACTCCACAATACTAGTCCTATAAGACACCTAATTAAGATTTACAAAACAAAACTTCTTATATCGAAACCAGGAAGCTTTCAGTTCTTCTCCATATTCCTGTCTTCTTTTCTTCTTGGGGTCTCTGCTTCACCAGCTACTAATCAATAAAGGTATCTATAGGAGAGCTATTGTTAAGGCTGTCTTTGGATGCTGGTAGGTTGGAGGTTCTCCTCTCAACTGTTCAATTTTCCATGGTCTTGTACTGCCAAACTATTGGATTATATTATTGGGTGTTAAGATTGTCAATATAATAAATTGAATCTTGGTAGGTGGGTATTTTGGGTTAAACTTTAATATGTTTTGCTGAATTTGTTTTCAGGTAATGAGCTAATTGGTTTATTTGACCAAATGTTACATTTTATCTATTTTTCAGAACTCTTGGTGCTGTCAGGTAGTTAGTGTTGGTTTTTAATTCTCTCAAAGGTACAGTACACCCACGTGTTTATCACAGAAGTCACATGGAAACTTGACGATGGAAGAATGGCACTTTGAATTCCCTAAAGGACTTAAGGCAAGCAGATTAGTTTTTATAACAAATAATAATGGTTGCTTTTAAACTACCCAATTTCCTTCATGAGATATCATCAGACCATTATTCTGTGACTCTAGATTATGAGCAAATGGCTTGACCACCATAAACTGTCTTCCCTTATGTGCAGAGAACAAGTTAAACATTCTCAACAGCAATTATATAGTGACGGACATGTGGTCACATGGAACGTGAAACTGTTGCATATGGATTGAACAAACGCCCAAATGTTTTATTCAGATATCGAACTGAGACTGAAGGAGAGATTGGGATATCATGATGGTGATATTGGACAGGATTGGTGAGTGGGGAGGACATGGAGATCTAAATCTGTGAAGGACAAAATGGATTATGGAGTTTGAGAAGAGTCTGGTTCCTTCTCGCATATCAGTGAGTAATTTATAAATCGTAGTTTGATGGTTATAATATATAAGGAAATGAATTTTGGTTTGGAACTGAAGATATTGACTTGCACTTACTTAATGTACATATCATGCGCAGAAATTCAGTTCAACCCAGTTTAGTAGACAAATATAATGACTTACCAGGAACACTAACTAATGCGAGAATGGGATAGTAACTACCTTGAATAATCCAGGAACACTAACTAATGCGAGGATGGGATAGTAACTACCTTGAATAATCCAAAGAATATTCTGGATCCGATATGCTTATGATATCCAAGGCTGGGAAAACCAGAAAAGACTCAAGGATAAAGTCCTGTCCATTGTTGGAGCATTACATTCTAATGTTTTCAGTTTCTGATCCATTGTTGGAACATTCCAGTCTAATGTTCTCAGATTCTGATCCATTGTTGGAACATTCCAATCCATGGTCCTCAGATTATGAACAATTATTTTAACACTCCTGCCTCATGGTCTCAGATTCTGATCTCTCCTCCTCCTCTCCCTCGAGCTGCTGATCCCTGTTAGTGCTGTCAGTGATGTTCCTACTCAAACTATGGGATAACACATTGAATAGAGTCCATTATCTTTCAACGATGGAAACTTTCGAATGTGATAATTAGGATCTATGGAGGTGGACATTAATTACAGTCACTGAACAAATAGCTTCATTTAAGCCCTTTGAGTTCAATATTGATTTTATTAAAAATCAAAAGAATGTTTAAAATTTACTCATTTAGCTTAGGATATATTGGGGGTGACTGAGGGAAGGAATATTGGAGATGGTAGATTGATTAAGTGTAAACATTCAATCTGCCTTAGATATGGGAGTAAAGTCAAAGGATTGTCAGGATAAACAAGTTTTTCCATTTATAAATTGAAACATACAGTCTGTAACTACTGATCAGTGATTATAATGTCAGTAAAATATGGAGAGAAATTTTCTAGTCCATAATCTGACAGGCAAATGTGCCTACGACAACATGAGTTATAACAGACAAATGGCATGGAAATGTTAACAGAGAATATGATGCGACAGACAATTCAGATGGTTAGTCGAGGATCAGAGAGGGCAGGTGAGGGTCATGCGGTTAATGTTGTCGATGTCAATCAACTGTGATTAAATACCATGCACTGGTTTTCAATTTGAGTGTGATTATGATAATGGGGACATGGCTGCAGAGACTGGAGGGAGGGAACAAGATATTTCCCAGTCATCAGTATTGGGATGTTACTCTTTATAAGGCATAAAAGGATCAAATTCCAGGATACATCTCCAATGAAAAATGAGGAGAACCAATATTAACCATAGGAACATTGGAGCAGAAATTTGGCCTTTCAGCCCATTGAGCCTGCTCCGCCATTTAATGATGGGTGTTAAGCTTCTCAACCCCATTCTTCCGCTTTCTATCTGTAACCTTTCATCCCTTTTACAATCAAGAACCTATCTGTCTTAAATATACTCTATTATCTGGCCTCGACAGCCTTCTGTGGCAGTGAATCTCTGAGATTCACCACTCTCTGGCTGAAGAGGATCGTCTTTATCTGTGTTTGAAAAGGTCTTCTCTTTACTCTGTCCCCTCGGGTCCTAGTCTCCCCTCCATTGGAAATATCTTCCCAAAATCCACCCTGTCCAGGTCATTCAATTTTTTGTAAGTTTCAATTAGACCTCCTAACATCCTTCTGAACTCTATCAAATATAGACCAGAACCCTCAGATGTTCTTCATCTGTTAAGCTTTTCATTCGTGGGACCACTTTCGTGAATCTCATCAGAAAATGTTCCAGATCCAGCAGAATAATCCAAATGTAGTCTGACCAAAATCTTATAAAGCCTCAGATCTACATCCCTGCATTTATATTCAAAGCCTTTTGAAATGAATGGAACCATTTTATTTGCCTTCCCAACTGCTGACAACCTGCAGGTTTACCTTTCAAGATCATTGGACTAGAACCCTCCCACTGATCCCCCCCACAACCAAGTCTTCTGAACTTGCTCGCTATTTAGAAGATAGTCCATGCCTTTATTTTTCCTGGCAAATTGCATGGCATCACACTTACCCACATTATACTCTACCTGCCACTTCTTTGCTCACTCCCCTAACCTGTGCAAATCCTTTATCAGAAGAACGTGAGGACCATAGATGCTGGAGATCAGAGTCAAAAAGTGTGCTGCTAGAAAAGCACAGCCAGTCAGGCAGACTCTGAGGAACAGGATATTCGATGTTTCTGTCATAAAGCCTTTATCAGGAATGAAGTGGGTTGGCAGAAGGAGGTTGATAGATGAATGGAAGGGGCTGGAGGAAGGTAGCTTGGAAGGCGATGGCTAAATTGAGGTGAGTGGTGAGAGTGGAAAGTGGAGTGGATAGATGGGAAGGAAGATAGACACATAGGACAGTTGAATAAGAGGTGCTCAGTTGGAGGGTTAGATCTGGGATAAGGTGGAGCGAGGGGAGATGAGGAAAATGGTGACATTGCACTGGATACCATATGATTGAAGGGTTCCAAGGTGGAAGACGATGCGCTCATCCTCCAGACGTCTGGTGGCTAGAATGTGGCAGTGGAGGAGGCCAAGAACTTGCATGTCTTTGGAGGAGTGGTAGGGGGAGGCGAAGTATTCATCCACTGGGAAGTGGGGTTGTTGGGTGTGTGATGGAGAGTGTTCTCTGAACTGTTCTGCAAGTTGATGTCCTGTCTCCCCAATGTAGAGGAGACCAGGAGCAATGGAGAGAGTAGATGAGGTGTTTGGATGCACAGGATATTTTCTTTCTGATGTGGAAGGATCCCTTGTGGCCTTGGATGGAGGTGAGGAAGAAGTTGTTGGCACATGTTTCATACCTCTTGCAATGTTGAGGTGTGGGATGGGGGATGCGTGAACCTAACGAGGGAGTCGTGAAGGAAATGGTCTCTGCAGAATGCTGATAGGGGTGGGGAGTGAAGTATATCTCTGGTGGTGTGGTCTGACTGTTGGTGGCAGAAATGGCGGAGGATGATGCATTGTATCCTGAGGATGGTGGTCTGGAAGGCGAACATCAGAGGGGTGCTAGAGGGTGCTACTGCGCCCTCCTGCAGCCGAACCACCTCTTCGATGCTACATATCCCTCTATTCCATCCTTGCACTGTTTGAAAACTTAGCCAGAATGCCCTCAGTTCCTTCATGTAGACCATTGATGCTCAAAGCAAATTTTGTGGTCCCAACACTGAGTCTTGAGGAAGACCACTTGTCACTGGCTTCCATCCTGAGAAGGACACTTCTATCCCACTTTCTGCTTTCTGTCATACAGCCATGCATCTATCCAAGCTAGCACCTTGCCTGTAACACCAGGGCCCCAATCTTTCTCAAAGCCCTCCTGCGTGGCACCTTATCAATGGAATTTAGAGAAGCAGGTGGATAACATCTACTGGTTCTCTTTGGTCAAATCTGCCCGTTACTCCCTCAAAGTATTCCAGCAGGTTTGTCAGGCATGACCTCCCATTGATGAAATTATGCTGACTTTGCACTGTTTTACTAAATACTTCGAAGTATTCAGAAATCCCATCCTTCACGATGGATTCCAAGATGTTACCCACAACCAAGGTTAGGCTAATCAGTCTGCAATTTTCCATCTTCTGCGTAATTCCCTTATTACGTGGAGTGTCACGTTAGCAATTTTTCAGCCTATCCTGATTTTAGTCATTCCTGAAAGGTTACCACTTTCACTTTCACTAAGTCTTCAGCTATCTCCCTTAAAATGCTGGGGTATAGTCCATATGGTTCAGGTGATTTATCCAAATTCAGGTCATTCAGTTTTCTAGCATGTTCTTCTTGCTGATGCCCACCAGACCCAGCTCTGCCCTATCACTCCCTTCATTTTTTGGGAGATTACTCGTGTCTTCCACCATGAACATTGATGCAAAGTTCCTCATTCATTTCTTTGTTTTCCGCTACTGTTTCTCCAGCATAATCTTCCAGTTTTCCATATTCACTTTTGCCTCTCTTTTGCATTTTATAGATCGAAAGAACCTCTGACAGTCTCTTTTCTATTACTGGTTAGCTTACCTCCATTACTAATCTTCTCTGTCCTTTTTTGCCCTCTGTTCGTTTCCCAAATTCTCTAGTTTCCCACTGTCCCTCACCATATTATGCGCTTGCTCTTTTGCTTGTATGCAATCCCTGACTTCCCTCGTCAGCCCTGGTTGTCTCATCCTCCCAGTACCATGCCTCTATTCCTCGGCAAGAATCTCTGCTGTGTCTCCTGAATTAATCTTGGAATCTGCTGCCATTGCTGTTCCCCTGTCTTTCATGCTTGACCCCTCTCCCAGTTAATTCTACCCAGCTTCTCCCTTATGCCTCTGCAGTTGTTTTATTCAGCTGAAATACTGTTATCTCTGATTCTATCTTCTCTCTCTCAAATTGCACAATAAATTCGTTCATGTTCTGATCATTGCTTCCGAAGTTTACCTTCATCCTTACGAATCCTGCGTCATTAAATCCAGTATCATCTGTTCCCAAGTGGACTCCACCAGAAGTTGTTCCAAAAAGCCATCTCATAAACGTTCCTAAAATTCCTTTCCTTGTGAACCACTACCAATCTAATGTTCCCAGTTTCCCTGCATACTGAAATCACCCATGATTACTGTACTTTGCATCTCCTACACATTTTTCTTATCTCCTGGGGTATCCTGTGCCCCAGCTCCTGACTACTCTTTGCAGCCCTGTACAAGACTTCATCTGTGGTTGTCTCACCTTTGTGGTTCCTCAATTCTACTCACGGAGATTCTACACCATCTGATCTTACTTTCTTTCTTACTATTGATTTAATTTCATTTCTTACTAACAATGCAAACCCACTCCCTCTGCCCACCTGCCTATCTTTTCGATAGGATAAATATCCTTAAATATTCAGATCCCCTTGTAGTCACATCTCTGTGATGCCCATCGCTTCATATCTGCCAATTTAATTCTGCGCCACAAGCTCATTTACCTTATCCCTTCTGCAGCATGCATTCAGTTGGAACCCCCTTCAGTCCTGCATTAACCGTCCACCTTCTCATTGTCATTCATTTGTGCAGTGCGTTTGAAGTGTGATATGTTAAACATTTCCAGATGCTCTATCCTATTTGTGTCTGAGATGGAGATTTTAATAACGTCTCCTGTGTTCTGTACTCTTACCTCCTCTTTTAATTTGGCTTTCCTAATTAAACCCTATAAGTGCATCCCCACCCCCCCACCCCCAACCGCGACACACACACACACACACACACACACACACACACACACAGACACACACAGACACACACTCCTAATCAGTTTAAAGCTCAGTTGACAGCCCTGGTTAGGATTGACTCGGATTCTGCTCCCAGCATGGTTCAGATGATAACTGTCCCATCGGAGCAGGTCCTTTCTTCCTCAGTAATAAATACGCTTATTCAACACAAAATACAAGGATAAAAAGGCTTTTGTGTACATACCAAAGTATGAAAACTACAAAAAGACAATGTTGTTAAAATACAATTACTATGTGAGCTATATAAATTGTAATGTGAATTGCAAAACGATGGAAGTGATGTGCAAACTTTATCAATCATTATTTGACCCAGAGCTGAGATCCTGATTTCCCCTCTGCCAGTGATTCCCTTCACTGAGATTCCACCCTGCCTCTCACGCAGTGTCGAGAGGGGCTACAAGTACCTGTTGGCCCAGAATATTTAACTTAATGCATCTTCTCCATGGAACCAATCTATTGGTCTATTGGATTGTGTTTCGCTGTCAGCAACTCAGCTCTGTGATGTCATTGGCGATAAATGATCTGGGATGACAGCCAGTATCAGCACGGTACTCACAGGGTATCGCACCAGACAAAGGGCTTATTATCAAGTCTATCCAGATTAAAGAAAAGGCCTTGCTGGAGTTGTGCTGAAAGGATATTTGAGTTTTGGAGACATTAGAATATGTCACGTGCGAGTGAGGTTAGGAATGGTCAAGTAGAACAGATAAATAAACGGCCAAAGAGCTGGTCGGGGAGGCAGCACTTCCGATATGTGGATCATTGGGATTCCCGAGTCGGCAGATGGCCGAGGATAAGCAGAAGATTAGAAAATGTGAGAGCAGATGGATGTAATTCAGCCTGTTCACTCAGCTTTGCGATTCAACTGGATTCTAGTTATTCTGTTCCTTTCAATGGCAGGGTCTTTACCCAACATCCCCAGCGGGTCAGAAAGTTCTCAGTGTCGTGTGCACAGTCCTGTGAAGAGAGTATCCAGTGCCAGGGAATGGGGTGTGGGGAGTCCCGGGGTAGCACAAGGAAAGGCTGCATGTAGTGACGATGGACTGAGGGAACTGAGAGAGATGGAATAGGCATCCAGGGACACTTCACTCAGACTAGTGGCCGGGCAAGATTCCTAAACACCCAGAGGAACCCGCGAACCACGGCTGCTTTTACAAAAACCTGTCACATTTGCTGCGTTTCTCCATCGAACAAAAGCAAAAATAGTTTATGTGGTAGAAATATGAAGCAAACACAGAGACGTACTGTGGAGAGAGAAAAGAGTTAACGGTCCCAATGCAGAGACGGGTGAATATACAAAGTCCACACAGACAGGGTGCAGAGATTGAAAATGAACCCAAGTCCCTAGCACTGTGAGGCAGCATTGCTGTGTCACTATGCTGCCCAATGATGGATAATTGGGGATAGTATAGTTAAAAGCATAGATACTGTTCTCTGTGATCGGGATTAAGAGTTCTGAAGGTTGTGTTGCCTACATGAAGCTTGGGTTTGAGATATATCATCTGGGTTGCAGAACTTGGAGCGGGAGGGGAATGATCCAGTGGTCAGGGTCCGTTTAGGTATCAGTAGCTGGACAAACAAATGACAATGAGAAGAGCGACGGGTAATAGAGGACTGAAGTATTATATCGAAATGCATGCAGGATAAGGAATAAGGTAAATGAGCTTGTGACTCATCCATAAATTGGTAGGTACGACATACTGGGCAGAACAGTGACATCGCTGCAAGAGCGTCAGGGTTGGGAGCTGAATATTCAAGGATATTCATCCTGTCGAAAAGATAGGCAAGTGGACAGAGAGATAGAGTTGGCTCAGTATTAAGAATGGAATTGAATCAATAATCAATAATAAGAAATTAAATAAGGTCAGATGGTGTAGAATCTGTGTCGGTAGAATTGATTAATCAAAAAGGTGAAAAACTGCAGGGAGCTGGGGTGTAAGATACATCAGGAGTTAAAAGGATCTGCAGGAAATGCAAAGTTACAGTGATCATGTAAGAGTTTATTATACAGATGGTCTGGGAATTCAGATTGATAGTGGTTGGCAGAAAAGGAATTTGTGGAACGTCTACGAGGTGGCTTTTTGAAGCAGCTTGTGCAGGCAGACTGGATGAGGGGAGCTGCAAGTGACAGTGATCATAATATGATTGAATTTACTCTTCAAGTTCAGGTGGAGAAGTTAGAATCAGAAGTGACGGTATTGCAGCTGAATAAAGGCCATTACACAGACATGAGTGAGGAGCTGGGTGGAATTGACTGGGATTCGGGCCCAGCAGGAAAGACAGTGCAACAGCAATGGCAGGACATATTTGGAGTAATTCAGGATAAGGCAGAGATTTATCCAGAGGAAAAAGAGACTTGTACAGGGAGGATGGGCCAACCATAGCTGACTAGGGAAGTCAGGTATAGCATAAAAGCAAAAGAGAAATGATATAATGTGGTAAAGTGCAGTGGGAAACCTGAGGATTGGAAAGCTTACAAAGACAAAACAGAGGGCAAATAAAATAAAATAAGGAGGGAGATTATTAAATATGTGGGTAAGCTCGCCAGTAACATATAGGAAGACTGGAACAGTTTGTTTCGATATATAAAGTACAAAAGAGCGGCAAAAGTGAACATTAGACTGCTGGAAAATGACATTGGAGAGATAGCAGTGGAGGAACGAGAAAATGGCCAAGGAACTGAATAATTACTTTGCATCAGCTTTCATGGTGGAAGGCACGAGTAATACCTTAAACATTCAAGAGATTGAGGGGCCAGAGCTGAGTATGATGGCCCCCACCATGGAAAACATGCTAGAAAAAAAATGTAATGGCCCGAAGGTGGGTAAACAACCTTGACCAGATGGACTACATCCCAGTGTTATAAGGGAGATAGCTGAAGAGGGAGTGGAGGCAATCGTGGTTATCTTTCAGGAATCACTAGAGTAAGGAATGATCCCAGAGCACCGGAAACCCACTAACGTGACTCTCCTTTTTAACAAGGAAGTAAGGAAAAAGACAAAACAAATCCCACCATGAATAGTTTAACCTCTGTCATGGGTAAGATCCTGGAATCCACTCTGAAGGATGAGATTTCTGAATAGTTGACAGTGTTTGGTAAAATAGGGCAAAGTCGGCATGATTTCATCAAGGGAAGTTAATGCCAGACAAATCTATTGGAATTCTTTGAAGAGGAAATGAACAGGCTCGATCAAGCGCAGCCAATGGATGTTATCCACCTGGAATTCAAGAAGGGCTTTGACATGGTGTCACACAGGAGATTACTGAGTATGATAAGGGTCCGTGGTGTTCGAGGCAAGGCAGTGGCAAGAATAGAAGCTTGTCTGTCTGGCAGAAAGCAAAGAGTGGGGATAAATGTGTACTTCTCAGGATGGCAACCGGTGACAAGTGGTGATCCAGAATGCTCAGTGTTGGAATTATAACTATTTACTTGTTACATTAACGAATCTAGATGAAGGAATTGAGGGCACTCTGGCTAGGTTTGCAGACGATACAAAGACAAGGAGATGGAGGAAGTGGAGAGGCTGAACAAGGATTTGGACATGTAAAGAGATCGTCAGATGCATTCCAACGTTGGAAAGTGTGAGGTCATGCACTTTGGCACGAAGAATAGAGGCATGGTCTATTTTCTAAATGGCGAGAAAATTCAGAAATCTGAAGTGCAAAGGGAGTTGGGAGTTCTAGTGCAGGGTTCTCTCAAGGTCAGCTTGCAGGTTGAGGCAGTAGTTAGGATGGCAATTGTAATTATGATTGGGAGCATTTACTCCGACAAGAATTGAACGTAAGAACTGACTGTATACGGCTCTGAACAGACCATATTTGGAGTATTGTGCTCATTTTTGAGCTCCATACCTCAGGAAGGATGTACTGGTCCTGGAGCGTGTTCAGAAGATTTTCACGAGAATGGTCATCGGAATGAAAAGCTTATTGCATGAGGAATGTTTGAGTACTCTGGGTTATACTTGGTAAAGTTTGAAAGGATGAGAGGGAATGTAATTGAAATAGACAGGATACTGAATGACCCGGAGAGAGTGGATGCTGATAAGATGTATCCATTGGATTAGAATCCGAGGGCACAGCCTTAGATGAAAGGGAACACTTTTTAGAGAGTGATAAGGAGAAAGTTATTTAACTCTAGAAGGGTGGAACCTTTGAAATTTATTGCCACAGAAGGCTGTGGGGGAAGGTCATTGAGTATATTTGAGACGGAGATAGTTTTTGATTATCCAGGGGATGAAGGGTTATGGGTAGAAGGTCGAAGCATGGGTTTGAGAAACCTATCAGTGATGATTGAATGACGGAGAGACCCGATGGGCTAACTGTCCTAATTTATGCTCCAATGTCTTATAGTCTTCTGGTCTAAACCTTAAGGAAGGACCTTGTATCTCTGAGAAGATAGATTCATGTTCTTCATAAAGGTCAGAGATGTTGGAAATAGTTAAGCTTTAGAATGAATGTACTGTGCCTGCTGTAAAGGTGGTGGATAATATAACATTCAGTTCAGGATCACACACCAACTGCACTGTATTAATGTGGGGAGTGTTTATTCAAAACTTGGACCTCTCTGTATCTCTCAATGGGGAGTAGGGGTTGGGGTGGGTGGGTGTAGTCCGCCCAGGCACTTAAACTATCCCGAATCACGCATCCTGAATGAAATAGCAGTCGTGGAATTTATCACCTTCTCATTGTCTGTTTAGTACATCAGGAGTGATTGTCCATCCCTCTCAGGGTTCAAAGCAATCACCTCTTATTCCCTCAGAGCGCTATAGATCAAGCTTCACTCACTCCTCACGGTGTCTTAATCCCAGGGATTAATCTGGTGGAACCCCTCATCACTCTCTCTGTGGTAAAGAGATCACTCCATATAAAGTAAAGAAAATCTGTCCACAATACCCCAAATATTGCATCAACAACACTCTCAGGTTTGATTACAATAATTTCTTTCCCTCACTTAGCTGGCTGCATTTCTTTCATTTGACACAAGAAGCAATTCATTTACATTGCAATGCCATTGATGTAGAATTTAAAAAACATCCTTACATCTGTAGGTCAGCATCAATAAAGCAAGCACCAGAGGTGCCCATGGAGGTGGTCATCGCTCTTGGAAGAGACTCAATCACAAAGAATCCATCTAAAACAATGAATGGCTACCTACCTGAATGGAAATGAGCCGTTGGAATATGGGATGTAGGCAGAGGAAGGGAGCTAACTTTCCTTTTGTTCTGCCCTCACGGGATTTGTGCAGCCATGCTCAGGCCAGCACGTTATGCTGATCTTGAACTGAGTCGCTGTTTCAGCTGTTCCACACGACAATAAATAGTACAACACATTGTCGTGGGTTTTCAGTTAAACAGAGACTTAACCAGAGAAGGATGATCCACTGCCTTCTCTAATGGGCAAAGGGAAGCCAATATCAACAGGTTATTATTCTGTGGTTCTAGAATACGAGCCAATGACGTGACCCACCATACACTGGCTGCCCATCTTCTAGATTTTGTGCAGAGAACAAGTTAAACATCTCAAGTGCAATTATTTTGCAATGGACACGTGGTTAGAAGGGCGTTGAAACAGATGTATCTTGAATTAACAAAGGCACAAACGATGGTTTATTCAGGAATTCAACTGAGGCTGAGGAGGAGACTGGGACGGCTTAATGGTGGTACTGGACAGGATTGGTATGTGGGGAGGATATGGAGATGTACACTTTGCAGGAGAAAACGAATCAAAGAGGTTGAGAACAGTATGTTTTATCCTCGCGTATTGCAGAGTAATATGTAAATAATAGTTTGCTAGTTATAATTCCTAAGGAATAGAATCTTTGACTGGAACTGAAAACGTTGGCTTGCACCTTTCCAAAATCTGCATATCCTGAGCATCGAACCAGTTCAGACCTTTTCACTAAACAGAAGAGTGACTTACCAGGAACACCAACTATAGCAAGGATAGGATAGTAACCACCTTGAATAACCATCAGTACATCTTCAATCCGCGATGTTAATGATATCCAAGGTTGGGAAAGCCAGTAAAGACCAAAGGATAAACTCCTATCCATTGTTGGATCATTCCAGTCTAATGTTCCTAGATTTCCATCTTTCGTGCCCTTCTCTCTGAAGCTGCTAATCTCTCTTATTGCTGTTGGACATGCTCCCGCTCACACTATGGGATAAAACACTGAAAGTATTCCCTTATTGATAGATGAGAAAATCTCTCTAGGGACGCTTAAAATCCACGGAGACTGACGTAATTACAATCGCTGAACAAATAGCTCCACTTAACCCCTTTGAATTCAAAGCTACTTTATTAAAATTCAAAATAACGTTGAACATTTATGCATTCTGGGTGTGATATGTGAGTGTGACTGAAGGAAGGAATGTTAAAGATGGCAGATTGATTGTGTGTAACCATTCAGTCGGCCTTGGATATGGATGTAAGGCCAGAAGTTTAACGGAACATAAACATGCTTCTCTGCTCATAAATACAGAAATGAATCCTGCAACAACTGATCAGTCATTGCAATATCTGTAAAACATTGAGAAAACAACTATCATCCATGATCTGATCGCAAAATGTACCAAAAAAAACGTGGGTTACAACAAAATAAATGGCATGGATACATTAACAGAGAAGTGCACATTGCAAACACAGTGCAGATTGTTATTCCAGGATCAGAGAGCGCAGGTTTGGGTCATGCTGTTGATGTTATCGATGTTAAGGAGCTGTCATGAAGTGTCATTTAATGGACTTTAATTACATTGTGATTATGATATTGGGGAAAAGGCAGAAGACGGAGAGGTCTGGAGGACATGGCGGAGGGTGGAGGGACAGTGATGTTCCCCATTTACCAGTATTGGAATGTTACTCTTTATTACTCATATGAAGAACAGATTCAAGAATACATCTACAATGAGGAATTAGCAGAGACAATATTAATGAAATGCATTTATGCAATACAAAATACAGGAACAAAATGATTTTCTGCACAAACCAATATATGCAAAGTACAAAGAGATAAAGTTGTTAAAATACATTCCTGATATTGAGCTATATAAATTGAAATGTGAATTACATAACTAGGAAAGTGGTATGCAAACTTTATCAATCATTATTTGACCTACAGCTAAGATCGTGATGTCACCTCTGTCAGTGAATCCCCTCACTGAGATTCTCTGGCCTAATCTCTCATACAGTATCGGTGTGGGAGGAGGGGGTGGGGGGATCGTGGAGGCGGGGTGGTGGTTATCATTTCCTGCTGCTCTTGGCACAGTCTATTTAAAAACTCTGCTTTCTCCATGGAACCAATCTATTGACCTAATGGGTTCTGTTTAGCTCTCAGTAACCCAGCTCTGTGATATTGTTGTAAATAAATAATTTGGGATGACAGCCAGTATCAGCACAGTGCTCACAGTGTATGAAGCCCAGACAAAGGGCTTGCCGTCCAGAGGAATTTCTAAATAAAGATTCTAACTTCTGTCTGTCCATATTTATCGAACGTAATGCAGTCTTCTGATCTACCTAACTTCACCCTCATCTAACACCTCTTCCTCTCTCACTCAGTCAGTCACTCCCCCTTTTCTATCCTCTCTCAGTTTATCTCCCTTCACTTGATTTCTCTCTGTTTATTTCTCTCTCACACAATGTCTCTTTACACACTCTCTCTATCTCCAATTGTGCAATTAGAGAACTTGTGACTCCACGATGGGCTGAATGCCCTTCATCCATGTCATAATAATTGAGATTATCTGACCCACAATAAATATTTCTGGGGCAGACATGCTGGTCCGGTGACAGGTACAGTGCACAATCACCCATTCTCTTTTCCTACTCTTCTCTGGTGTACAACTGCCTTGAAATGTCTGTTCAAACAAAACAGACTGAATGAAATTCGAGCAGTCGAGAAGACGTCCATGAGTGTGTATATCAATCAGGATTTTATGAAGGATGAGATTCCAGAATAACATAAGCAATGAATGAAAAACAGGGTAACACAAGAAATGGCAGCTGAGTACAACATGTGGTTCCAAGTGGGTATCGTGACATTACCAAGAGATTATCAATCCAGAAAAATCAGCTCCTGTTCTGTGAATCCAGGTAGAATCCCACCACTGCAGATGATGGAAATTCAATTCAATAATGTAAAAAATATCCCTGGAATTAAGAATCTACTGCTGAGAATGAAATCATTGCCGATTGTCGGAAAAATACATCTGGTTTACCAATATCCTGCAATGAAGGAATCTTCCATCCTCACCTGGTCTAGCTGACATGAAACTCCAGACCCAAAGCAATGTCATTGACTCTCAATCGCCCCCTGAAATGGTCTAATGAGTCATTCAGTTGGATCAATCTCTTCAAAGTTTCAAACAAATGAAGCCGGATGGACCACCTGGCATCAAAATGGGCATCAGAAAAGTCAACATTAGAAACATCACTGTAGAACCTTAAAAGTCTTCCTTACTAACATCTGAAGTCTCGTGCCAACATTGGAACAACTGCCTTACAGACTAGTCAAGCAACAGCCTGACATAGCCATACTCACGGAATCATACCTTACGGAAATAACAGAAATTAAACATGGACAACAGAGGCTCTTACTGATTACCACGTAACGTCGTTCCTCAGCTGAATCAGTCCTCCTCCATGTTAAGCAACACTTGGAGAAAGCATTGACTGTGGCGAGGGCACAAAGTGTATTCTGGCTGGGGGATTTCAAAGTCGACTGTCAAGAGTGGTTTGGCAGCAACACTACTGATCATGCTGGTCGGTTCCTAAGGATATAGCTACTAGATTATGTCTGCAGAAGGTGGTGACGGAATGAACGAGAGGGTAAAAAAGCATATCTGAACCCATCCTTACCAATCTACCAACTGAAGTTGGATATGTCCATGACAGCATCGGTAAAAGTGACCACCACACTGTCCTTGTGGTGATGAAGTCTATTGTCTCCATAAACTCTATTGTGTTGTGTGGCACTATCACCATGCTAAATGGCACAGACTTTTAGCAGATCTGCAACTCAGGACTGACCGTCCACAAGACACTGTGGACCATCAATAGCAGCAGAACGATACTCCAGCACAATCTGTAACGTCACGGCCCAGCATGTCCCCCACTCAACCATTGCCATCAAACCAGAGGATTAACCCTGGTTCAATGGAGAATGCAGGAGGGCATGCCAGGAGCAGAACCAGGAATATATAAAGATAAAATGTTCATCTGCTGAACCTTCCAAGCTGCATGCCAGATAGCATAAACAGCAAGGGACAGACAGAGCTTAGAGATCACAGAATCAATGCATCAGATTTAAGCTCTGCAGTCCTGCTAATCCGATCGTGAATGGTGGCGGATGATTAAACAACTCACTGGAGTACGAGTCTCCACAAATATCCCCAACTTCAATGATGCAAAAATAAGGCTGAAGCTTTCGTTGAAATCTTCAGTCAGAAGTTTTGAGTGGATGATCCATTTCGGCCTCCTGCGGCGGTCCCCATCATTACAGATAGCAATCTTCAGCAAATTCAATTCATTGATATCAAGAAAGGTTTGAAGGCATTGGATACTGCAAAGGCTATGGCCCCTAATAACATGCTGACAATTGTCCTGAAGACTTGTACTCCGGAACATCCCGCCCTCCTAGCCAAGCTGTTCCAGTATGTTTACAAACTGACAATAGGGAAAAACTGCTCAAGTACGTACTATACATAAAACGCAGGACAAATTAGACCCGTCCAAATACCGCCTTATCAGTCTACTCTCCACCATCAGTAAAATGATGGAAGATGTCAATAACAGTGCTATCAAGCAGCACTTGCTCAAAAAAAGCCTGCTCAGTGACGCCCAGTTTGGTTTTTGCAAGGGTCACTCAGCTCCTGAACTCGTCACAACTTTGGTGCAAACATGGAGAAAGGAACCGAATTCCAGCCCTTGTCATCAAGGCTGCATTCTGCCAAATGTGACATCAAGGACCCCAAGCAAAAACAGTATCGCGGGGCCAACACTCCATTATTGGAGTCATACCTGACAGATAGGAAGATGGTCATTATTGTTGGAGGTCAGTCATCTCTGCTCCAGAACATCTCTGAAGTAGTCCCTTAGGATAATGTCCTAGGTCCAAATATCTTCAGCAGCTTCAACAATGACCTTCAATTCCATCATAAGGTCAGAAGTGGGGATATTCAACAATGACTGCATAATGTTCAACACCATTCGCAAATGCTCACATACGGAAGCAGTCCATGCCCAAAGCAACAATATCTGGGCAATATCCAGGCTTGGGCTGGCAAGTGGCAAGTAACATTTGCGCCACATAAATTCAGACAATGACTGTCATTATTAAGAAACAATACAACCACTTTGTATTCAGCAGCATCATCATCATCACTAAACTCCACACTATCAATATCCTGGGGTGTATCATTGACCAGAAACTCAACTGGATTCCCCACATAAATATAACAGCAGATCAGAGGCTAGGAATACTGCAGGAGAAACTCACCTCCTGACTACTCAAAGCATGTCCACCATCTACAAGGCACAAGTCAGGAATGAGATGGAATATCTTCACTTGTTTGAATGGTGCAGCCCCAACAACACTGAAGAAGCTTGACACCATCTAGGATAAAGCAGCCCATTTGATTTGCACCACATCCATATGCATTCACTCCCTTCACCATGGTCACTCAGGAGCAGCAGTATGCACTATCTACAAGACACGATGGAGAAATTCCCCAAAGATCCTCAGACAGATCCTTTCAACCTAACGAACACTTCCACCTGCAATGACAAGGGAAGTAGACTTTTGGGAACACCACCACCTTCAAATTCGCCTCCAAACCAGTCAACATCCTGATTTGGAAATGTATTGCCGTTCCTTCACTGTTGCTGCGTGAAAACATTGGAATTCCCTCTTTAATAACTAGTGGGTCACCGCACAGCAGGTAGATTGCAGCAGTTCAAGAAGGCACCACCTTCTGAAGGGCAACTAGGGACGGGCAAGAAATGCTGGGCACATCCAGCGATGCCCACATCCAAAAAAAAATTTAAGAATAGTTCGAAGTTGAGCATCTCGATTGGACAGGTTATCTGATTTGAACACGAACAGCAAAGCAGTGTTTCCACTAGTGGACATTTTAGACTTTTCTGTTATTAAAGGGTGTTCAGTATTCGATGACATATTGTTGCTGAGTGCTGTGATAAATTGCACCTGTTTTGTTTAAATCAACAATACTGGCGTAACAGGATCAATCCTTTGAAAATGACAATCATCGTAAAGAGAATGCACTCCCGCCCGATGAGACTCACTGACAGCTGCTCACATTCAAAGTATTAATGGAGTCCTGGCTGACACTGAATCCTCCCACTGTCCATATCACAGGGGTTACCATTGAACAGAACGTGAAGTCAAATCGACAGACAAATACAGGGTTACAAGAGCAGGTCAGAGACTTACAAGTCTATACTGAATAATAGACCCTATGACCTTAACGGCATGAGATATGGCAAGTAGATTTAGGCCATTCAGCCCATTCATTAACTCTGATACTGTGCCATTTTGTCATTGTCTCTATGAAAAGTGGAAATATCTTCTACACACTGACTGTATCAGTCTTTGCAGTAACCCATTAGTTTCAATCAGACACCCCCCACCCACCACAGTTCTTGTAAATTCCATCAAGTACACAGACTGCTGCTCATATGACAAGCCGTCATTCCCAGGATGGATCACCTCCAACACCAGCATATCTTTCTCCAGAGATAGTGTCCAAAACAGCTCACAATTGGCCAAATTCCGTCTGTCCAGAGCCCATTACATTCTCAGCAGTATGTCTCCCGTCTTGCATTCTTGCTCTCTTGAAATGAATGCGAACATTGCTTTTGCTTTCCTAACTGCCAACTGAACATGCAAGTTAACCATAAGAGAGGACGAGTGTTTCAAAATCCCTTTGTGCTTCAGATTTAATGGATCCTACTAGAACATAGTGTCTCCTCTATTCCACCTACCAAAGTGCAGATTCTCTCACGTTCCCATAATTGTGTTCCATCAGCCACGTGTTTTCCTACAGTCCTAAACTGTTCAAGCCGTTCTCCAGCTTCCCCACTTCTTTAATATCATCTGCAAATTAGCGAAACCTGCCCTCAAATCCTTTGTTCACATTGTTCATATATAATATAATTCCTGGCTCATTAAGGACCGTCCACCCTCTCCAAGGCACAACAGTCAAGGTGCTTGACACCATTCAGGTTGAAGCAGTGGATTGACTTGAATTACACCTGTAAAGTCTTCACTCCCTGCAGCACTGACTCTCAGTAGAAGCACACGCTACCCCCTTTTGGTGTGAGTTTACTTCATTGTGGCACACAATCCCAGTCCATTGATGTCACTCTGTCTCAACACTAACTGAGTGGTGCTCACACGAACCATGTCACTGTGTATTGATGACGATGGAGGGAGGTCGGCGAAGGGATGTCTGCGATGAATGACTGTGTGACTGCCAGGCTGAAACCTGCCCCGACACCCTCGGATATACCTGTGCCCGCTGTCACTGCTGCAGGCATGATCAGTCTTCCTGCAGGTCAAATCATGGAAAGCGATGGGCCTGGATAGTGTTCCCGGCTGAGCACTCAGATCCTGGGAGGACCAACTGGAAGAGGTATTCATATACAATTTCAGCCATTCCCTCCCACAAGCTGAAATCCCAACCTGCTTCAAGAAGACCAACATCAACCTTGTAAGTGAGAAAGCTCATGCTTTAATGACTTAATGATTACCGCCCAGTGGCTCTCCCCTCAATAAACATGGAGTGATTTAAAAGGCTGGTTATGGCCCACATCACCTCCAATCTCCCAGCCTGACTTGATCCTATATAATATGCTAACTGATGTAAAGGGTCCACAACAGATGCCATATCCCGAGCCCTGCACTCATCCCTAGGACATCTGGACAACAAAGACACCTACACCAGACTCCTGCTCATTGACGACAGCTCCACCTTAAACATCATTATCCCCCCTCCAGACTGATCTCAAAATTCCGTGACCTTAGTCCCACCTCCACCCTCTGCAACTGGATCCCCGAGTTTCTGACCCACAGACCACAATTAGTGAAGGTAGGTATCCTCACCTCCGCCATAATAGCACTCAACTCTGGTGCTCCTGGAGATTGTGTCCACAGCCCCACACTGTACTCCCTGTGCACACACGGCTGTGTCCCACAGCCCCCTACTGTAGTCCCTATACACACGGCTGTGTCCCTCAGCTCCCTACTGTACTCCCTATACACAAGGCTGTCCCTCAGCCCCCTACTGTACTCCCTGTACACACACAGCTGTGTCCCTCAGCCCCCTACTGTACTCCCTGTACACACATGGCACTGTCCCTCAGCCCCCTACTGTACTCCCTGTACACACAGGGCTGTGTCCTCAGCCCCCTACTGTACTCCCTGTGCACACACAGCTGTATCCCTCAGCCCCCTATTGTACTCCCTGTACACACACGGCTGTGTCCCTCAGCCCCCTACTATACTCCCTGTCCACACACTGCTGTGTCCCTCAGCCCCCTACTGTACTCCCTATACATACGGCTGTGTCCCTCAGCCCCCTACTGTACTCCCTGTACACACACAGCTGTGTCCCTCAGCCCCCTACTGTACTCCCTGTACACACACAGCTGTGTCCCTCAGCCCCCTACTGTACTCCCTGTCCACACACGGCTGTGTCCTCAGCCCCCTACTGTGCTCCCTGTACACACACGGCTGTGTCCCTCAGCCCCCTACTGTACTCCCTGTAGACACACGCCTGTGTCCTCAGTCCCCTACTGTACTCCCTGTACAAACGTGGCTGTGTCCTCATCCCCCTATTGTACGCCCTGTACACACACGGCTGTGTCCTCAGCCCCCTATTGTACTCTCTGTACACACATGGCACTGTCCCTCAGCCCCCTACTGTACTCCCTATACACACAGCTGTGTCCCTCAGAACCCTACTGTACTCCCTGTACACACAGGGCTGTGTCCTCAGCCCCCTACTGTACTCCCTGTACACACACGGCTGTGTCCTCAGCCCCCTACTGTACTCCCTGTACACACAGGACTGTGTCCTCAGCCCCCTACTGTACTCCGGTACACACGTGGCTGTGTTGCCAAATTCCAAACAATGCCAACTGTAAGTTTGCTGATGACATCACTAAAGCTGGAGGGATATCAAACAACGATGAGTCTGAACACAGAAAGGAGACAGTGGGTTTGGTGGCATGGTGGAATGATAATAACCTCCCTCTCAAATTCCGCAGACGTAAAGAACTGATCATTGACTTTAGAAGGAAAGGAGGGGAACAAGCCCCTATCTACATCAACGGTTGAGAGAATGCAGAGCGTCAGGTGCCTCGGAGTGATGATAACTGGCAACCTACCCTGGACTTCTCACATAGGTGTGACAGTCAAGAAGGTTCAAAAACGTCCCTCCTTCCTCAGTTGGCTAAGGATATTTAGCATGCACTACTTCTACAGATGCACTATTGTGAACGTACTGTCCGGGTACATAATGTCCTGGTTCAGCAACACTCTGCCTAGGACCATCAGAAACTACACAAGATTGTGCTCACAGCCCAGTCTACTACGGACTCCAATCTCCCAACCATTGACTCTATTTACAAGGCTCGTTGCCGCAAAAAGGATGCCAACATCTATCCAAGATTACTGAGGGAAGGGAGAGAGGAAATAGCTAGGGTACTTAACAGATATCTTTGTAATATCGTTGAACACAACTGAGGTCCCAGAAGACTGGAAAGTTTCTAATCGCCTTGTTTAAGCAGGGTAGCATGAATAATCCAGTTAATTATCGACTGGTGAGCCTGACGTTTGGAGTAGGGAAGCTGCGAGAGAACATACTGAGGGGTAGGATCTATTCTCATTTGGATGAAAATGATATTATCAGTGAGAAGCCACATGGTTTAGTGCAGTGAAGGTCATGTCTTATCAATTTAATAGAATTATTTGAGGAAGTGACAGAGTTGATTGATGAGGGAGGGGCTGTAGATGTCATGTACATGCACCTCAGGAAGACGTTTGATATGATTTCCCATGGTTGCGTTATGGGGAAAGTGAAGTCACGTGGTGTCCAGGGTGTGCTAGCTACATGGATGAAGAACTGGCTTGTCAACAGGGGACAGAACGTAGTAGGGGAAGCGAGTTTCTCAAAATGGAGAACTGTGACCAGTGGTGCTCCATTTAAGATGTTTCGGGAAATATACATGAATGGGCAGGGAGCATAGTGATACAGACCTTTAGAAAATATGAGACAGGTTGAGATGGAGGATTTGGATCGGCACAGGCTTGGACCGCCAAATGGCCTGTTCCTGTACTGGAATGCTCTTTGTTCTAACATTACCAAAGACCCATCATAAACCTGTAAAGATCTCCCACAACCTCTTCCATCAGACTAAAAAAAATCAGACGCTTGAACACACAGAGCAACAAGTTCAGGAACAGCTTCTTCCTAGCTGTTATTAGACTGATGAATGGGCTCTCATCTCAGATAATGCTGATTTTGTTCATATTGATCTCGCCTAGCGCACGCCCTGTGCAGTGTAACCTCTCAGACATGTTTTACGGCCATCGTTCAGTACATCCATTCTTACCATGATCTTCCTGGACATCTTGGCACAGGACAAAATAAATCCTGAACTCCCTACCCCCAGGTCACTGCCGTGCTCACGCCCAGGTCTCTCCGGTCATCACCCCCAGCTCCTCCCATTCCCCCGGCTCCCCATGACCCTAGCCCCAGCTCGCTGTGACCTTTGTCTCTCACTGTTTCTCTCACACTACCTATTTCCCTGTGTTTTCCTTTTCCTTGTCTTCTGTTTCTTTCCCTGAACCTATTACCTTCCCTTCTCCCTGCACATGTGACTTGTCTGTTTCCTTGTTTTGTTTCCTTTCTCTCTTTGACTGAATGTCCATCTGTTTCCCTCGCTGTGTCCTCTCTCTCCTTCTCTTTGTTTCTGTTTCTTTCTCCTTCGTTGTCATGGTGATGGCTTCGTTTGAAGCAAGTGATGGCTCATTAGTTCGATGTTGGCAATACAATACACTCAACAAGGTTTTTGTATAGAGGACATAATTTAAAATTATCAGTTAAATTTGAATTGTTATCAAAACAGCAACCAGAACGTGGGTATCCACTTAACAGCCAATTGTTACATCGAACTATTTTGAAACCGCCCATCTCCCAGTGCTCTGGATACTGGCAACTCAAAGCATTCTATTCGGGTGCATAATGACCTGACATGGTAACTGCTCTGTCTAGGACCATAGGGAATTACAGACGGTTGTGTTCACAGTCCAGACCATCACGGAAGACAACCTTCCGTCCATTAAACTTGTCATTGTCACAGAAAGGCTGGCAACATCAAAGATCTCTCTCCCAAACTGACCATGACCTCCTACAACCTCTTCCAACAGGGAGGAGACACAGAGTCTTGAAAGCATGGAGCAGCATGCTCAGGAACACTTCCTTCCCTACCATTATTAGAGTGACAAATTGACATCTCTCACTTTTCAAATAATATTAATTTTGCTAGTGTCGATCTTAATTTGCACACCTCCTGTGAAGCTGTAACCATGTCTGCCTCACTCTGTCCAAAGACCCTGTGATATCTGTTTTCTTGTTTAGGGTCATGTGCCTGCACTACAATAAAAACAAACCTTTCCATTGTGCATTTGACTAAAATAAATGAAACCATATCAGATCAAACACGTGGACTGCAGTGGCTCAAGGTCTTCTCAACTGGAAAAATGAACTCATGCTGCCCCAGTTAGAGATACCCATATCTAATTACTGAATATAAGAAGATGACAACACTTCGGGAAGACAGACAGAGGGAATCAAATCACTTTAAACATGATCTTAGATATATATAGGTTTCCCTCACTATTTATAAATAGAGCGTTCCTATGAAACCATTCGCAAGCTGATATGGTGTAAAGTGCAGTAGCACTAATTCATATGGGAAAAAATTCGGCTTTCTTCATAAAAGTGAAAATCCTGTTCGGATATCTTTTGGTTAGCGAAAAAATGACCTAATGTAAGTCATTCAGTGAGGGAAGTGGTGAAAAGCGAACTTTTGAAAAGTGTGGATACCTATATTTACAAGGGCAAGATATTCAGGAAAATGGGAAAGGCGAAAAATAAATGAGGTGAATCTCACATTTGATTGCCAGTCCAGCTGATCATCATTCTCTTTGTTTGCTCTTTTTCTTCTATATCTCTCTTTCTCTATTGATTTCTCCTCCTCTTCAAAGCAGACTTCCCTGTCAACGGTATTAATCACACTCCTTTCCAGCTGCTTTCAGTTCAGGAAAGTTCCCCAGCACTTTCTGTTCGTTTCTTTGCATTTCTTTCTATAATTGCAGATTTTCAGCATCTTCCTCTATTTGATTTCACCTTCAATTTTGTTAATTCGTGGGATGTTGGCATTCGTGGGAAGGGCAGCATTTGGTTACCATCACTAATTGCTCTGATTATGAGGCCATTCCACAAGCCAATATAAAGTTACACACATTGTCATGGGTCTCAAGTTACAATTAATCCAGACCGGGTAATAAAATTAAATTTCTTTACTGAAGGTGATCAGTGAAAGATGAAGGTTTTCAGACAAAATGTTGCTTTTATGTTTGTTTTTTCGTGAAATTCACTTTTATTCCAATTCTTATCATTTTTTATTTAAGTTCTGTCATCAGCTGTAGTGGTCTTGAAACAAATCATTTGAAACAATATCTTTCGTTTAATAGGCTTTGCTTCTGAATTACATCCAGCGACATTCCTACTTTCATACATTGTCCTAATCATAAAGTAACGTCCGAGGCAAGAGCAATTTTGTGATTGAAATATTTGTAATTGGAAAAGTGGTCAGAAGAGAGCTTGAAACATTAAGTCTGAATTTTACCAACGTGCAGCCAATGGTTTGTTCAGCAACATCACTGATGCAGCGGTGAAGATTGGGGATATTATGAGCTGGGAGTGGACAAGTTTGGTGACAGAGAGAACAGGAGACATAAATCAGTTCAGGGCAAAAAAGGATCTCGAGGTTGTGCACATTTTTGTTCTCAGATGTTTGTGAGGGAGTGGTCTGTAATTCATAGATAATGAATGGAGACTGCAATTGAAACTGAAGACAATAGTTTCTTTCTCTGACAAATATCGATAACAGAAATTACAACGGAGTTCAAACTTGTTTATGGGATTAATGAATGGACAGAGGTAGAGACCACCAACAATAGCGAGAATAGGTGAGTAGCTCACCCTCCACCCTGCCCAGAATAATCATCAGTACTGCTGATATCCGATATGGTAGAAATCCCCAAGTGGGGGAAATCTTGAAAAGACTCAAGGAAAACCTCCTCTCCATTGTTGTAATGCTCCAGTCCGCTATTCTCAGATTCAGATCTATGCAGCTGTTGATCTCTGTTACTGTTGGAGCTGATGCATTTGTTACTACAGTGGGATAGCGCACTGAATAAAGCCTCTTACTAATAGGAGAGAGAAAGCCTCCAGTGACAATGTTGCATTGCATGGAGACTGACATCAATCACAGTTAGAGCAAACAGTCCCAGCTTTCAATACAGCACATTCAGTTCGCAATATATCTGGACTGGACTACATGTTGACATTGCTGGCTATTGGTCACATCTCCCATCACCAATTGCTCGAGTGAAGTCCGTTGTGAGGGAGAATAAGAATATTTTCCTTTCGTAGGCTACATGATTCTGCTCTCTTGTCCGTTTAAGTGCTGTAACCATCTCTCCAAAAATCCTTCCACCCCCAAAAGAATCCCAATCAGGGTGTTGTTACTGTGCTGATCTCTCCTCCACGGGAACAAACGCTAGCGAACAGACTGTCATTGAGCACAGTCGCCCTGAATATAGAGAGGAAATGTGGACTTCTCCGAATGTTCCTCTCACTGCTCTAATAAGGCAACTTTGGAACTTCCATTGGGAATATGCTTCAGTAATGTATTTATATAAATTTACAGACTTCTAAATGCAGTTTTATTTGCTGTAAACCGTTTTTTTTCTGCATTTTGGCCTCAGTCCAAAACTAAAAGTGATAATTACAATGAACGTATTCATTAAGACTTATGCATAAATGAGTCAGGTTCGAATGAACATGTTATTGGCTGGGAGATAGGTGGAATGGGAGCAGTGGCTGTGGAGACTGCATGGGGAGTACAATGATAATCCCCAGTCATCATCACTCTTTCTGACAGATAGAATTAAATCTAATGCATAACAAGGAAACAGCCAACATTTGGGAGGTGCAATACTGAATGACAGTGTGAACTAAAAGGATAATATTAAATGTGATAAATTGAATTATATTGTATATACAAGCCATTTAATCATTGGGAATACAGATTGAGTAAGGTCACCGGACCTAAAACATTAACTCTGATTTCTCTTTACAGATACTGCCAGACCTGTTGAGCTTGCCCTTAAGTTCTGTTTTTTTTTTGTTTGAGATTGATCATATTGTTCATATCTGGCAGGATACTTACAATTAAAAGCAGCCGCTAATAACAAAATGTGGAGGGCTATGGGGACAGTAAAGGAGACTAACAGTAGCGATATATTCATTCCAAGCTGGAAGAGACAATGGGCTGAGTTTCCCCCACTTCTGCTGTAAATAATTCTGTGATATGAAACCAAAGCCTTTGCAGAAGTGATAGACAAGCTAGTTCAACGAAGGTCACAGAGTGCTCCACCATCAATAACCTATTCCTATTACCTTATGAAATGTCAGCTGCCTCTAAAATGTCTTTTCAAACAAAGTGGAGTTCCTGAGATTTGCAGGATAATCAGAAAAATATTCTTTTTTCCTTTGACTCTTAAAGAAGAAACAGATTTCGGCCGTGACACAGACACACCAACTATAATAGGAACAGAAAAGGGCTACATTGTCCATATGTAACCGAATTCAGCATGTAGCCCTGTCAAGAAACATGAAATATAGTGATACGAAACATGAAATGCAAACAGAGAATGATGGTAGAAGCGCAACAGATGAGGAAGTATCTGCAGAGAGAAACAGAGTTAACATATCGAATATGATGTGACACTGCTCTGAAAAAGTCATATTGAAATCAAAGGTAATTCTGTGTATCTCTGCTCAGAGGGTGCCAGACCTGCTGAGTTTCCCTCTATCGATTACTTTTTCTTTCTGAACTGTGACAAATTGACTGATCTGAACGATATAAGCAAAGCTGCTATCTCAGTTGAATCTCGAGGATTTTATATGGACATTAAATAAGAAATTACAAAGTTCCTATGTTTAACAGAGCTCTAAATATCCATGATGTGTTGTATCGCGATACAAAAACATTGTGAGATATTGTTGAAACAAAAACCGACGTTGCTGCAAAGGATCTGCAGCTTTTGTGCAGAGAAATCAGAGTTAACGTTTCTAGTTCAGTGGCCCTTCCTCAGAACGGATGGTAGCCCTTAAAAGTTGATTAATATACAGAAGAGACTGAATAGCTGTTAACGGAGACTGTTAGTAGCTAACAATAGGGGATGATGATTTGGAGATGCCGGTATTGGACTAGAGTGTACCAAGTTAAAAATCACATAAGACCAGGTTATAGTCCAACAAGTTTAATTGGAAGCACACTAGCTTTCGGAGTGACGCTCCTTCATCCGGTGATTGATCAAGGAGCTAGTGTGCTTCCAATTAAACCTGCTGGACTATAACCTGGTGTTGTGTGATTTTTAACTTTGTACACCCGAGTCCAACACCGGCATCTCCAAATCATGACTACTATCGACACCACTAACTGCCGGCTTAAAGTGGAGAGGATCTCCAAGAAGATTACACATATCGATACAGACATCCCTTTTCTACAGGAATGCAGGCAAGCAGGAAAGATCCCGAAATGATTACGGATCACGAACCCACTTAGGTCGACCTACAACACAGACTATGCAGAGAGACTTTGCCACCACACCACTCGTAAACTTCTCAATCATCTCATGCACCAACTCTGCAGCAGGCGCCACAACCTTAAAATTCAGATGGAGTCCACACTCTCAGCCTGCACACAGGATACATCAGTACAATTACGTGACATTGCCAAACAGACAAGGCGACAAAACTACACCACGTACATGCACGCCAAGAACAAAAAACTGGAGAAGCTTGGCATTCTTACCAGTAATAGCAAAGCCCGCCCTGGAACCAGAGTAGACAACATTATCACTGCGGGGAAGTCTATTGTCAACGTATTGGACCACACCCTACGACCGGAAGAGATTGAAGCCCTGAGTAGGGGTCTCAACTTCTGCCCCACCACCAAAATGGACCGATTGGTTCTGGCAGCAGACACAGAGGAGTTCATCAGATGAATGAGACTCCAGGAATTCTTTCAAGGTGCCAGCAGTGATCCCACTGAGCCCACTGATGAACTTGAACAGTCATCACAGGGATCTGTAGAGGAGCGACCAAAGAACCTCAACGGAGGGCCGCTGCCCTGGGCTTGACATGTATGCTCAAACTGTCAGGGAATATATAAATGCCAGATTCATCAGCCGTACCCACAAGGTAGAGCAAAACATCACCCGTTCACAATGCAATGCCAACCAGGCTCTCAAAACCAATGACAACATTGTCATCAAACCAGCAGATAAAGGAGGAGCCATTGTCATTCAGAATAGAACAGATTACTGCAAGGAAGTGTACCGACAACTTAGACAATCACCTGACGAAGGAGCGTCGCTCCGAAAGCTAGTGTGCTTCCAATTAAACCTGTTGGACTATAACCTGGTGTTGTGTTATTTTTAACTTAATAGGGGGTGAGTAATTGAAGGCTATGTGAGAACTAGGCCTGGTGTATGTGTAGGGTGTATTGAGGAGTTCAGTCCCTAAAATTATTGAACATTATTTTGAGTCTGAAGGGCTGCAGGGTCCACCCGGGGAAAATGAGGTGTTGTCCTTCCAGCTTGCGTTGAAATATCCTGGAACACTGCAGCAAGTCTGACGCAGAGATATTGACCAGGGAGCAGGATGGGGTATTAAACTGGCAGGAAACTGGAAATTCAGGGTCTTTGGTATAGGTACATCTTGGTTATTCTGTGAAGTGGTCACCCAGTCTACCTTTAGCTTCCCCAATGAAGAGCAGACCACAATGTGAGCAGCAAATGTAGTAGACCGGATTGTGGGGAATGTTGCTGCTTCACCTGGAAGGTATGTTTGGGCCCTTGAATAGTGACGAGGGATGAGGTAAAGTGTTACATCTCCGGCAGGGGAATATGAAGTATACCTGTGGTGGAGGGGGGGTGGGTGGATGTGTGGGTAGTGAATAATGAGCGGACCAGGGTGTCCTGGAGGAAATGGTCACTTCAGAAGGCAGAAAAGAAAGAGGAATAAATATGTGTCTGGTGGTGGCATCTCGCTGGAGGTGGGGAAAATGCAGACTGATGATCTTCTCCATGTGAATGCTGGTGGGATGGTCGGTAAGGTCAAGGAGAACTCTAATACTGTTGCATGAAGGAGGAGAGAGGGTGAGGGTAGAATCGCAGCAGGTGGATCAGAACTAGTTGGGGGCCCTATCGACAACAGTGCTGGGGAATTCTCGGTTGAGGAAGAAGGTGGACATTTCAGAGGCCACATTTCTGAAGTTGACATCATCAGAAGCAATGTGGTGGAGACGGAGGATCTGGGGGAATGGAATGGAGCCTTTGTAAGAAACACGGTGTGAGAATATATACTCCAAGTAGCTGTGGGAGTCGGTGTGTTAATACTGGATATCAGTGACCAGTCTATTCCCAGAAATGGAAGCAGAGGTGTCAAGGAAAGGAAGGGAGGAGTCAGAGATAGACCTTGTGAAATTGAGGGAGGGGTGCAAATTGGAAACGAAACCTTTTCAATTTCTGGACAAGAGAGAGGTGAAGCAGCTATGATATCATCTACGTATCGGAGAAAGTGTTGTGGATGGGAGGTGGAAAGAACTGGAACAAGGAATGGTCTACGTACCCCATGAAGGAACAGGTATAACTTGAGCCCACATATGTATCCATGCGCACCCCTCTGTGTGGCAGGAGCTGGCGGAAGCAATGGGTTGCCCAGGCAGTTCTGTTTATGGATTTTCAGGAGAAGATAAAAGCGAGCTCTGCGATCAGAGGACCATCACCTTTGGGGCGAGTGGGTGGGAATCTCCAGATGAAATGTCGTCAGATTTAGTTCATAAAATGGCCTGATGTGCCATGGAAAGGTTATAGACCACCAGGTGATATGTGGAGTTATCTGAGAGCTGGAAATCAGCCTCTGAAATGGAGAAGTGAGTCCACCACCCTTATCGACACAGGCTGAATAACACAGTCAGGGTTGGATCAAAGCATACAGCGTACAGTCTGTTCAGAGGGTGATAGGTGTGATAGGGTGAGGGGGATGCAGAGAAATTAAGACAACGACTGGAAGTTCTCAATGAACAGATTGAGTTCAAGTAAACGCCAGAGGAATGTGCCCAGGTGGACGGACAGTGTTGGAGCTGGGTGAAGGGTCTGTGGGATGGGGAGTGGACTCTTGTCCAAAGAAATGGACACCGAGGAGAAGACGGTGGAAGAGGACTTCAACATTATGTCGTTCCTGAAATTCATTAAAGTGGGGGCACAGCGGGATAAAGCTGAGACCTTTGCTGAGTCCAGAACATTCAGCATTAGAGCGTGGAAGTTTAGCAGGAATATTGAATACACGACAAGAGGTGGGCTTGGGAGAGGGGATGGACTCAGATGAAATGCAAGAAGGAGAGATTCAGATGTGCATCATCTAGGTCCCCAAATGTGAGAAATGTGTAAAGGAGACGGGTGGACTCAGAGCGCAGGGCATGGGTTCGGTGGCAGGTTCCAGAGGCTCATAGGCATCTCTAAGTTACTCCATCTTGTGGGCCTCATATATCGGGCGAACATGGCAAATGAGCTGGAGAATGAAGTAGAATTGGAGAATGTTGCAGCCTTGAGCCAATGTGATGAGATGCTGTTGGACAGAGAAAATGTTGATCTCAGTGGCACTGACATCGTACGATCAGTCCTCAGAAAGTAACTGATTGAAAATAATCGGAATCATTATCTTATTGTAAACTTCTGATTTTATTGGGGTGACACTCAACCAGCAAAGTCTTACTGTTCTGAGAATTTAGACCGAACTGTGAAAACAGATTTGTCTTCATGTTATTAATAAGACAAATCCATCCATGATTCTGAGGAGAGGTTTGTCCTATGTGTGACGAGGCTGTTTGCTTGAGCGCTGTGACACAGAGACAGACAAAAAGTTCCACTCTGGATGGGGAACAGAACCATCCTTTTCATTTTGTATTGGACAGTGACAGACATACACTATTGTCTGTTCCTCTTGGACATTGATCATCCCAATCTCATTGTTGACTGATGACCAATAGCAGCACGAAAACAACAATTCCCATCTCCCTAGTTGGAAAGCAAAAAGGGCAAGGGATGGCCAGTGGAAGTGGGAGTAACTAGGGAACTGGTGTAACTTACAGTGGGAGTGGGAGAAGAAAGATGTGAAGAGGTATCATCAATGGAAGAGTATGTAGCAGCACAAGGAGTAATGCAAGGGAAGTAGGAGTGTAAAAAAAAAGAGTAGGAAGGTGGAGGAAGAATGGCTAATGAAGTTTTAGTGACTGGGAAAAACTTGCTTTAGCAAAAGTGAAGTTGGGTGAAAAACATCACTGTTCAGGAAAATTGGGATCTGGTTCCATTGAAAATTATGATTTGTTATATTTCTTTTTCTATCACTTGATTCTTGTTCAGATTGCACATTCACTCTATATTTCTGTATCTCTATCAAAAGCAGATGACATGTCTTTTTTCCCCTAGTATGGTGTCTCAACATTTTTGATTTTTTTTAACAGTATGTATTTGCTTCCAATTCAACGTAATCATGAGCATATGATTTGATCTCCTGCAGTTTGTCCATAGTCTAGAAGTTAATTGAATATTATCCTCATCACATTAGCTGATTCTAGCAATGAGTTTGCGTCCATCCTGCAGATGAAAAATTCTTCAGGTCTGACTATTGTTACAAAGAACAGTGCCACAAAAAGACGAATGTTCCAGTGCAAGGTGCCAAACCATTGTTCATTCTAAATTAGGTACACACTTTATGAATAAGACATGCTGAGGGGCAGAGTTTAAAAGTTGAATTCAACTCTGTGTCGAAAATGCTATTTGCAGCTCCCTCATAATAAGTGTTAACTACATCACTTTGTAAATTCACCAAAATAAGAATAGCAAGAGACTGGAATTCTTAATTCTTCTTCTGTGAATTACATCTGGAGAATAGGAAGGACATCAAGATTTGTTTGTGATATTCATAAATGATGATTGTGAGAATGTCGAAGATGGATGGCAGTGGAATGATAACTAATGAGGATAACACAAACATTAGCTGGGTGGTTCACAGTGAGGAGGAAAGGGTTAGGCTACAGGACGATATAAACAGATGATTTCTATATCCAGATTAATGGCCGATGAAGTTTAACACTGATAAATGTGAGATAATGCAAATCTGAATTAAGAAGACAAGCGAGTACTCAGACTGTGAAGGGCGAGGGATAACTTTGCTCTTTTTTTCATTGCAGCAGGGAAGGTTGAGGAGGAAATCTGGTACAGGTGTACAAGAAAATAAGGTGAATGGAGATGATGAACAGACAGCAGCTGTTTCCCTTACTTGAAGGGTCAAAAACAAAGGGATATATACTTAAAGTGAAAGGTAGGGGATTGAGAGAGGATTTGTGAGTCTGTTTTGAGCTGGGAGGGTGACACATAGAATATAAAATCCCCACTGTGCAGAAATAGGCTGTTTTGCCCAACCAATCCACACTGACTCTCCAAAGAGTAATCCACCCAAACACGTTCCTCCTGTATTTACCCCTGACTAATGCACCTAACCTACACATCACTGAACACTATGGGTAATTAAGCATAGCAATTCACTTAAGTTGCACATCATCGTATTGTGGGTGTAAACTGGATTACCTCGAGGAAACCACGTAGACACAGAAAGAATGCACAAAATCCATACAGGCAGTCACCCGAGGCTGGAATCAAACCTGGGTCCCCAGCGCTCTAAGGCAGGATTGCTAATCACGAATCCGTCATTCTGCCCCTGGTTACATGTGTCTAAAATGCATTGCATAGGTGGGTGATTGAGCAGGTAATCTCACAAATTTTAAAAAAAGCCTTTGGATATACACTTGGTAGTGCAGGGTCCCACTTTCATTCAATGATTCTATGTGGTGGCAGCCATGAGCACTCTGATGTCATCTGAAGCAATAGCTAATGGCAGTTCCTAATTTGTTCCATTTACTGTACTCAGTAAGTTTGCCTCCAGTGATGTGCTGGTGTTATCTTCCACTTTCTATTCAAGTGTTTCGGTTTCCTTGAGTTGGTATTGTAATTTCCTGTGTCGATGATGTAATTTCCGGCCCTTTTTCTCAGCGAGTGGTACATGGAGTCAAAATTGATGTGTTTGTTGATGTAGTTCCGGTTGGAATGCCGTGTGTCTTGGAATTCTTGTGCTTGTCTCTGTTTGGCCTGTCCTAGAATGGATATGCAGACCGAGTCAAAGTGACGTACTTCCTCAGCAGTACGTAAGAAATTAGTTTTGGGGTCATGTCTTTTGTGGCTAGTTGATGTTCATATATCCTGGTGACTAGTTTTCTACTTGTTTTCCGTGCAGTGTTTGTTATCGTTCTTGCAAGGCTTATTGTTCCTGGAGCAAAACAGACAAAGATGTGAATTTATTGCGGTGCTCAAAAGTATGAAAAAAGTTGCAGAGTAGAAAAAGAATACTCTATTAGTTGGCATTACAGAATCATGGAATTCTAATTTCAAGGTTGTCCGCAAAAGTGCTCGGAGTGAAATAAGGAAAAATGTGTTATTTAGAGAGTTGTTACGAATTGGAATTGACCGGCTGGGAAAGTTGTGGATGAAAATTCAAAAGAGAACTGGATATATATTTGGAAATTATGAATTTAACGGGCAATAGAGAGAGGGCTGGAAAATGGAAGGTGCTTGGGGGACATTTTTGGAGCTGATTCATACCTAATGGCCAATGGCGTCCTCCTGTACTTTAAAGGGACACTGTGTTAAGGAGCTGGAGCTGGTTGGCACGGTCGCTCAGTGGTTAGCACTGCTGCCCTCGCAGCACCAGGGACCAGGGTTCAAAAACTGCCGCTGTCTGTGTGGAGTTTGCACATACTCCCCGTGTCTGTGTGGGTTTCCACTGGGTGTTGCGGTTTCCTCCCACAGTCCAACGATGTGCAGGTTAGGTGAATTTGTCATGCTAAATTGCCCATAGCGTTGGGTGTAGGGGTGTGGGTCTGGGTGCGCTGGTCTTCAGAGGGTCGGTGCCAACTTGTTGGGCCGAAGGGCCTATTTCCACACTGTAGGTAATCTAATCTAGGATGTACTCAGGGTCATCTGAGATACTGAGAACTTCATAGATAAGTGCTTTGGTGTGGTGGCCACACCCAAGACACGCCCCTAGTTATGTTTCTGTAATGACTGTAATATTCCAGTCATCGCCCTGCGTTAATTAGCCTTACCTGTCAGTCCTGTTGTATTTAAATAAACACAATTTAATCCAACAGACGTTCCTTGCTTCCTGTCGTGTTCCAGGCAGAAAGTAGATCGACGACCACCGGGAATGGCAAAGGGAGTAGGCAGGGAGTTAAGGAATCGCCTGTGGCCATTCCTCTCTAAAACAAATATACCATTTTGGATTGTTGGGGGCGATGACCATTCAGGGGAAAGCAGCAGTAGACAGGTTGGTCGTACTACCACTGGCTCTGGGGCAAAGCAGGAAAGAATAAAATTAAACAGGACGTTACAGAAAGGAGGGTCGATTGTTAGAGGGACAGATCGGAGATTCTGTGGCCACAAACGGGAATCCAGGATGGTGGGTTACCTCCAAGGTGCTAGGGTACAGGATGTCTCCAAGTGGCTGCAGAACATTCTCAACGGGGAGGGGGCAGCAGCCAGAAAACATTATGCACGTTAGAACAAATGATACCCGTAGAAATAGGGATGAGGTCCTGCAGTGTGATTTCAGAGAGCTAGGAGAAAAATTTATTTTTAAAAAAAACCTGAACAGTGGTAACCTCCTGAGAGGGAGATTACCATCAGAAATTTGCACTGGAGGGAGCACCAATATCTTGGCGGCCAGTTTTGCTAGTGTTACAAGGGAGTGTTTAAAATAGATTGGCAGGGGGTGATATCCTCAAGAGCAGGGAGGAAATTGCGAGGCTGGAAGGAGATACAGTAATCAGAAATCTGTAAGATTAGGCTGGAAAACGACACAGAGAAAGTCCTGCCTTATGTATTAAATTGCAAGTATTTCAATGCAAGAAGGCCTACAGGTAAGGCCAATGGACTCAGGGCGTGGATAGGTAGGTGGGACTGGTATATTATAGCCATTACAGAAACATGGCCAAGTGATGGATGGTACTGATAGCTTAATGCACCAGGGTAAATGTACTTTAAACAAGACAGAGATGGTGGAAGGAGGGGAGTGGAGTTGCACATCTGATTAACGGGAGTACAACAGCAGTAATCAGAGATAAAATAACTGATGGATCACCCAGTGAGGCTTTGTGGCTGAAGGTAAGAAATAGGAAGAGGATGGTGACGTGATTGGGGTTGTACTATAGGCCCCCAAATAGTCAACAAGGATGAGAGTAACAAATATGCAGGGAGAGAAGGGAGACCTGCAGGAGCAATAGGGTTATCATAATAGGGGATATTAATTTTTCTAACATAGACTGGAAATGCCTGAGCGTTAAGGGATTGATGAAATAAAATCTGTAAATGCGTCAGGAAAGTTTCCTCAAGCGGTATTTAGAGTGTCCAACTCGGGAAGTGGCAAAACTCAAACTTTTCTCAGGAAATGTGGAAGGACAGGTGACTGAGTTAATACTGGGGAGCACTTTGGGACCAGTAACCATAGTTCTATTAATTTTCAAATAGTTATGGGGAAGGACAAAACTGGTCCTCAGATTCATGTTCGAACTTGGGGCGTGGCCCAAGTCCAGGCAGCTGGGATCAAGGGAATCCCTGGAGATATATAAGTGATACAGGAGTTTACTGAAGAAGGAAATCAGTAGGGTGAAAAGTGGGCAAGAAAGAGCCTTGGCGGAGAAGATTAGAATGAATCCAAAATGATACTTTAAAAATATTAAAAGAAAACGCAATAGCTACAGTGAAAATAGGCCCCCTCGAAGATCAAAGAGAACAAGTATGTGTGAAACTATAAGAGATGGGTGAAGTCCTCAATGATTATTTCTACAGTATGTTTACCGTGGAGAAATACATGAATACTTGGGAACTTGAGGAAGTTGGTCGTGATATCTCAGGGACAACCAATATCACAGTAGAGAAGATTTTGGATGCAATTGCTCTTTCATGCACAATTCATTATAGTCCTCCACTCTCTGATGTGTCAAAATCCATTGACTCCCAATCGCACCCCCCAAATATTTCAGTGGTGTAGCCTCCCCTAACTGTCTGGTCCCAACCGTCACTATCCTCTGAGAGAAGGAAACACTCCCCACGCATACACCTTGGCCAATTGACATAAACAAATGATATGAACACACCGTCAGATATCATGGCAGTAATTGACTGAGCAAGGTGTCAAGGAGACTGAACAAAATTGAACTTGATGGAAATCAGTTGTGAAGTCCCCACTGGTTGGATCATTCAGAACACAATGGTGCTGGTGGACATCAATCCTCTCAGTCCCTGGATATCTCTGTGGACAATCGCAGGATAGCTTCTTCGGCACAACCATCTTCAGATGCTTGATCAATGTCTTTCCCTCTGTCATATTATCAGAGGTGGGGATGTTCTGTGAAGGTTATTAGAAATTAGACGGAAGGTTATTTGAAATTGGAGAATTCAATGTTGAGTCCCCGGGGTGTAGGCTGCACAAGTGACATATGAGGTCTTGTTACTCCAATTTATGTTTGGTTCATTGTGGCAATGGAGGAGGCCAAGGATGGCCATGTCAGAAAAGGACTGGCGGGGAGAATTGAAATACGAAGTGATTGGGAGGTCAGGTCAGCCCTTAGAAGCCTGACTGCAATACTCTCAAATCATTCACTTCATTTACATTTGGTCTTCCTGATACAGTGAGACCACATCGGGTGCACCAGCTGCAGTAAACTAGGTTTGGATCCCACCACCTGGCACATCTCCCACAAGACTGTCCCCTTTGTTCTCGTGCCACACTCCCCAACAATCCCCCCATAACCCCCAGGTACCTTCTCCTGCAACTGCAAAAGATGCATCACCTGCTGGCACACCACCTCCTCCACCTCCTTATAGGGCTTCAAACAGTACTTGCAGGTCAGACAGAGGTTCACCTGCCTCTCTTCCAACCGAGTTTACTGCATCAGATGCTCCCGATGTGGTCTTTTCTACATTGGGGAGACCGACCATAAACTATGGGCACATTTCACTGAGCATCATAGCCGGGCCTGCAGGGGCCAACCTGACCTCCCAGTCACCGCCCATTTGAATTCCACTTCCCACTCCCTTTCTGACATAACCTCCTCTGTTGCCTTGGTGAGGCATACCGCAAATTGGAGGAACAACAGCTCATCTGCCTGTCAAGCCTATCACCTGGAAGATGTAACATTGAGTTCTCCAATTTGAAATAACCGTACTACCCATGCCCTTACTCCATTTTCTGCCCATACTCCTCCCTTCCATTCCATCTAACGACTCCGCCTTCCAGCTCCCAACTGGATTCATCCCTCCCATCGCCCAACCAAGTTGCATCCACCACTTGTGTACACGTATCCTTACCTCACCATCCCGCTGCTCTCCCGATCCCAACCACTCCCTTCCCTCTTTATCTGCAGCTCCCACTACCTCCCACTCCCAGTTCCTGAAGAACTGTTATACCTTAAAGTTTGACTTTCATACCTCATGATGCTGCCTGGCTTGCTGTGTTCTTCCCTCCCCCTGTTTGTCTCCGATAATTCAGGAAGATAGAGTCGAGTCAGCACAACATGCTGGTAGGCAGGAACCATGGGTTGCCCATTGAACTCCTTGAACCTCTGCCCTCAGGCCAGGAGTAAAACATTTTGTCCCTCGAGACACTGACTCATGATCAGAATAGGCCATTCAGTCCCTCCACTGAAATTCGAGGATGTGATTGATCCTGCAACACGTGAAACCAATGAGGTATAGACTGCAAAGACAGACTGCTCCATGTTTTTCCTCCTTGGCTCCATTGCTGTTGGTACACATGTGTTATGTTAACTTGGTTTGCTGACCATGAGGAGGGAAAGTGATTGGTTTGTACCAAGTCCCAAGGAGGCATCTTCCATCTTCGAGATATTATGGACGAGGGTAGACCACTCAGAACATTCTTAAGCAAGCGGCCCAGAGCATAACTTTGAAATTTGTGTTGGTAACTGTACAATGAAAGTTACCCAGAGTACTTTAACTTAGTTGACTACCAGATTTTAAAACAGACAAAAACTTTATTCATAAAATTATACAATGAAACACAAAGAGCAGAATAAGGAACCCCGATAGAATTCAACCTATTCAGCTAGATTAATTATGATATTCCGAATATACACAACTGTTCCAATAAGCAAACTCCAAGAAAAACCAGTATAAATGGAACACATGCTCCCAGGTTGAAGTTGAACGTCAGAAAAAGAAACAGTTTCCACATAGCTCCCTGTTGAACTTCCCAGTTGAAGACTCAGCTGAAAACTGCTCAGTTCAGTCGTTCAGCTAAAAGAGCTCAACACTCCCCCGTTCATTATACAGATCACTTATAAAGCACGACCACTTTGGCCTATAGTCTCATCTGTTTACATTTTCTGGCAATATTCCTTCAGGAGTGCATATCTCCTCCTCGCTCAGCATTACAGACTGAGAAGATCCTCTGCCCCTTAATATTGGAACCTCCTTACCAATTACTTCTGGTCTATGTGAATAAACTTTACCCTTGCATGTATATTTGTTCAGCAGATCTGGCCCGTCTTCTGGCACGTCTTCTTTGTCCCCATCAAGGGTTTCTTTTTTGACCCTGTGGTAAATTATCCTAATGATCTTCACTCTGATCTACTTTTCCCTTTCCACGTGAGAATATCTCTTTGCTCCAATTTGTATTCCTCTTGGACTGAAATCGAGTCTGGAAACCAAGCCGAGTTTATGGACCAGTTCATAATCATCAGCCTGTCAGCTGCTAACCTTGATGTTATCACTCTCTGCTCTTCCACAGGAGTTCGCATTACTTCAGGCAGTGAATTTTATGGTTCATCCAAAATGCTTTCCTCTCCAACGGCATCATAGTTTTGCTTGATTTTTAAAGCTCTTATCCATCGATCAAAATTACTCTGTGTGATCCATTCAAACTCAACCTAGGTTTGAACAGGATCCCTCCTTCGATTCCTGAAAAGTTACGTATAACCTTTTGGGACAAGCTCAGTTAAAATAGCCTTTGTTCACCTCCGCATACTCCCCAGATACCTCCTCTAATCGAGATGCGAATCCCTCACGAGCTCTACCTTCAAGTTTCGTTTAGATCATTAAACCCACATTGCCTCTGGCCACTGCATTTGTTTAGCCATCTTGTCAAATGATTTGAAGACGACTTTCACATCCTTCTCATCAAATTTAGGCAATGCTTGAACATACTTAAACAGCTTCTCACTAGGCTTCTGACGACCAGTGTCTTGCTCATCCTCACTCTCTTATTGACTAAGTATAACCTCAGCCTTTAACGCTGACTTTCCTTTTTAAGTGTAGTTTTTTTTTTGCTGTTCAAAAGCACTGTCTTTCTCTCTCTTCTGATGCGTTTTCTTTTTGTCTCTCTTCTGCTGTTCTCTTTTTTGCTCTTTTCTGCTGCTCTCTCTTTTTGCTCCTCTTTTGCTTTTAATCGTAATTCAAACTGTTTAATTTCTGCTGTCCTTTCCTTATCCCTCGCCGCTAACTCATGCTGCTTCATTTGCAATTGAATTCTTGCTAGCTCTGTAGATTCTGATGGTTTCTTCAGCATGTTTAATTGATGATCTGCTGTAATTATCGCTCCTTTCCACAGAAGCAGTCAGTTCTAATTCCAGCTTCTCTGCTAATTCTTGCAACGTTGTCTCATTCACCTACTGGAAAACTTCCAAAGTCACTACGCCCACATCCAGAAAACTTTTGGCGAGTGAAAGAACCAATTACTATCCCAAGCTTTTTCTACTCAACGAAACCAATACCGGAAATAAAGACACGACCACCTACCACTCACTGTTTAAAATCCCGCAAAGAGCCCCCAATATGTTAAGGAGTCGACGAGGCCACACAAAACATTCTTAAGCAGACAACCAAGATCATAACTTTGCGACTTGTTTTGGTAAGCTTCAATGAGGATTACCTGGAGTAAGATAGCTCGGTTGTATACTAGATTTTAAAACAGACAAAGCCTTTATATTCACAAAATTTTACAATGAAACACAAAGAAAAGAATAAAGAACTCCGACAAAATTCAACCTAACCAGCTAGACTGAATTATGCTGCTCCGAAAACACACAACAGTCCCAATAAGCAAATTCCCTTTAAAACCCAGTAGAAATGGTACACATTCTTGCAGTTTGAAGTTGAAGAGCAGAAAAGAGAGTTTCCACACAGCTTCCTGTTGAACTTCCCAGTTCAAGACAAAACTGAAAACTGCTCAGATCCGCTCAGCTCAGCGAGTTCAGTTGAAAGAGCTGACCACTTCTCGTTCATTATCTCGGTTACATCTAAGTCATAACCAATTTGGATTGAAGTCTCTTCTGTTTACAAATAAACAGAAAGCCTCTGGAAATCCTTTTCATCTATGTACCAAACCAGACTGACAGGATTCAGGTCCTGTTTTATTGCCCCTCTGAAAAAAGACAAGGACACTGTCTCCTTGAGCCAAGGAACACCTTTTATATAAAAAAGACTAGCTTTGTGATAGAGAAGACAGGCTAGTGTTCTGTATGGAGGTCAGAAGCTGGTGAGAATGGTTAACAGTATCAGAGGGTGGCTACTGACAGATTTGTGAACAACATCACGTTCAATACAGGGGCACACATCAACTGCACTTTGAGATGATGAGAGTTTATTCAGAACCTGGAGCTCTCTCGCAACCAACATGGGGGCTCCACAGAGCTACATAAACTATCATAGTGTCATAGAATCCTACAGCATGGAGACAGGCCCTTAAGCCCAAACTGGTTCATGTTGACCAAAATGTTCATCGATGCCCACCCCGTTTCCCTGCACCTGGCCCATATCCTTCTCAACCATTCCTATCTATATATTGCCCAAATGTAAAGACATGTATCGCGGAAAACATGTTGTATTTGTTTTGGAAATAATGAATGTTGGTACATAACGCTAAGGTTTTAATGCAATCAGTTTTTACTCTTTTGTAGCATTACAGATTAAACACTCATTTCCTTCACACTCTCCTCATGGTACCATCACTGCAGGGATTAGTGTGGTGTAACTCCTTTAAACTGTCTCTCTGTAGCAAGGAGATCATTCATTATAATGGAGAGAAAATCTGTTCACAGTGACCAAAGTAATGTCTCAATAACACTCTACAACTGCAGGAAGGTGTCTTCATTCTTATATTTTAATCACTTTGCAATGAAGGACACTACACATTAACTGTGCTGATTACTTACTGCTCCGTATGAATTCTGTCAGTGTTGATGACCAAGGACATCCAGCTCCTTCTCACCAAGAGCACTTCCCACTTTCGCGCCTTCTCATAAATACAAAATGAGAAGGGTGGTATGTTTTGTCAATTCATTTCTTTGCCTTATGAAGCAAAGCCACACCAATGGCAACATCACTATTGCCAGCGAAGATGGTTGGAGATGCTGAGGAGGTGATGGCAGATCTGTCTCTGGAATATTAATCCAGACCCCGGATTCGAACCCCACCACAGCAAGTGTTGGAAGTTGAATTCAATAGAACATCAGGAATTATGAATCAAATAAAACAATGAAAACATTGTCGTACCTGGCACCCTCATTCCCTTCAGGGAAGGAAATCTACAATCTTCACCTGGTCAGGCCTACGTGTGACTCCTGACCCACAGCAATGTGGTTAACACTCAGTTGCAGTTTGAAATGGCCAAGCCAGCCACTCAGTTATATCACTCACTATAAACTCTCAAAGAAATGTAACCAGTCAGAAGTAAGCACTGACTACTCACAGCCCACAGACACTGGTTCCTGTTGACCAGTGTCAACACCTTGTCGAAGACAATGAAGAAAGGGAATTAAATACTGTCTCTGCATCCATTAATGAATAAAATTGGCTGATCACTCTCAGTGAAGACAGACAAAAGGACATAACTCACTTTAAACAGTGACTTTGATGTAGACACTACACGGTTACGATTTTCAGCAGTATGGGAACAGGAAAAAAATAAATAAGATTAATCTCGTTTTTTTTTATTTCCATATCAGCTGATCATCAACAATCCCTTTGTTTGCTTCTTTCTCTCTCTCTCTTTCTCAATCTGTTCAACACAGTCCTTCTCCCCTTCACAACAGCTATCACTCTCACCAACATCAATTACACTATTTCCCAGCTGTGATCCATTCTGATGTATGGCCATTGGACTGAAAATGCCAATTCTGTTTTTCTCTCGAACCGAGGCTTCCAAATCTGTTGTTTTTTGGACTTTCACTTTCTTTTTGTTTCCAATCTCGAGCATCATTCTTTGTGTTATTTAACCTTTAATGTTGTTATTACATGGGATGCCCGGATCACAAACAGGGGCAGCAATTGTTGACCTCACTAAATACCCTTTACTGTGAGGTCATTCTTTCAGACATTACACAGCCAAGCACATTGCTGTTGGTCTGATGTCAATCTTAAGCAAGACCAGGTAATAATGCTGGATTTCTTTACCAAAGGACATCATTGAGATAGATAAACGTATTGATAAAGTACTGGTGATGTTATGGTTGCTATTAGTGAAATTTGCTTTTATTTCCAATTCCTGTCATTTGGGTTCAGGTTCTGACGTCATCTGTCGTAGGATGTAAAACAGTTTCTTTCGTGTAATAATCTGTGCCTCTGAATTACATGGCCAGAAATATTATTACTCTAACACAGTGTCCGTATCAAGAATTTGCTTTAGAGACCCGACCAAGGTTGTAATGGAAATATTTGCAACTGAAAGAGTGCTTAGAAGAGAGCTGGAAAAAATGAAATCTGAATGTTACCAAGGCCGAGATAATGGTTTATTTAGCAACAGCAGTGAAGCCAAGATGGGGACAGGGGATATTGTGGAGCAGGTAGTGGATAGGTTTGGTGATGGAGAGAATACCGAGACATAAAACAATTCAGGGCAAAATGGGAAATCATGACTGTGAACATTCTTGTTCTCAGATGTTTGTGAGAATGGTGGTCGGGGAGTGGGGGGACAGTTGTGGAATTCTGCTAATGAGTGGAGTTTGTAATTGAAACTGAAAACAATAATTTCCGTATTTGCAAACTATAGATAACAGAAATAACAATGAAGTTCACCATGGATTATGAGATTAATACTTGGATAGAAATGGGGAGACTTAACAAGTAAACCAACAGTAGCGAGCATGGGATAGTAACCTCCCTGAATAATCAACAGTACACCTAATATCCACCACGGTAATGTTGTCCAAGGTGCGGAGAGATAGTAAAGACCCCAGGATATACCCCTGTCCATTGTTGGAACATTCCAGTTTAATTTTCACAGATTCTGATCAATTATTGTAAAATTCCTGTCTATGGTTCTCAGATTCTGATCTCTCCACTCCCTGTCTCTATAGCTGTTGATCCCTGTTAGTCTCAGAGTTCATGCATCTGCTGCTACAATGGAATACACATTGAAAGAATACCCTTACTAATAGGAGAAGGAAATGCTGCAGTGACATAATTAGAATCCATGCAGACTGACATCAATCACTGAACAAACAGTTCTAGTTAACCCCTTTAGGTATGGTAACTGGACTGGATTGAATGCTGACATCACTGGCGATTGGTCGCATCTCCCATCATGAATTGTTCTTATGAAGTCAGTGGGGAGGGAGAATAATGGATGTTTTCTCAGTGCAGGCTAGATAATTCTGATGTGTTGTCTGTTTGCAACACTGTAACCACCTGAACCCCACATCCCTGCCCCCACCAAAAAAAAACGCAATCAAGACGTTACGGTGCTGATCTCTCCTCCACTAGAACAGGTACCAACCAATAGATTTCCAGTGGGCATATTTGCACTCCAATACACAAGAAGTGTGGATTTGCCTGGGCATTTCTCTCGTTGCAATAAGCAATTTTGTATCTTCAACACACAATGCGTTTCTGCACTGATTTTATATAAATTCACAAACACATTAATACATTTGATTGGCTACATTCAGTAAGTCTTACATTTTGTTAACTCAGTCCTAAGCCAAATGTGACATGTTGTCACAAAGTCGGTCCCTTTACAAGGTTTTGTTCACCTTGATTTTCTTTTCCCAGAGACGTTCTAAACGACCCACATTTCCAACATGCCTGAATTTTGAATGTTTCACAGGGGGCCCTTTTGTTTATAGCGAACAGATAATTCCTCAGGCAGAAGGCTTTCAAGTCTTTCAAGTAAAACTGATACAATGAAGGGCGCGTCGCCAGCTCTCTGGTTGCACAGGTCAGTTCAGTTCAAGGGATGGTTGAGTAAAGGTCACTGTTGAAACTGGACGCTATCCCTCTCCTTCTGCCCTTCTGATTTTGTAACATGTTAGCTTTTTGAGCCATTTTTACTCTTTATGCTAAGGGGTTTGTTTTTTGGGATTGTTGCATTTACTTTGGAAAAGCATGCTTAAGTGGGGATAACCTGTCGGGTTCGGATAGGATGAGTTGTTCGGTATTCTGTTTTCGGTTCATTTTGTTTCATTCCGTAATTTCGTAAATAAATGCTGTTTGTTAAACACTCGGCAGTGTGACCAGCTAATTCCCTCATTGAATATGCACTGTACACTTACCTTCAAATACCACAGTTATGGTCTGGGTTACGTGCTTCAAAATATTTGAGGGGTCTGGCCTTGTCCCAAACAATGTATAACAACCTTGTTCATTAAAACCCAAGGATTAATGCGTCAGGGATGGAGCAAATCTGATATTGGCTGGGAGGCAGAAAGGAGTGGAACCAGTGGCTGAGCAGACTTGAGGGGACTACAGTAACATCTCCCAGTCAACCCTCACTCTTTATCACAAATGGAACGAAATGCAATGCAGAGTGATAGAACAGATGAATTTGGGCGATGGAATGCTGAACGACAATGTGAATAGAAAAGGCAATTTTAAACGTGATGGATGGAATTATAATTTACAGATAGAGTATTCAATCATAGGCTATACAGGTTGATAAGATTGTTTATCTGAACAGGATATTCAGAATTAAAAAAACAGACACATAACACCATGAGTGGGTTTACAGGGAGATACAACACAATAAGAGTTGTTATATTGCTCATTCCGAACTGGTATTGAGATAATAGTCTGAGTGACCACCACCTTTGCTGTAATGAATCTGCGAAAAGCTTTCAGAGCATCTTGGGACAAGCTTATTAATAAAGGACATGAATAATGTTATCATCAATAAACTATTCCTGTTATTTCATAAAGTGTGGAAGTGAGGACTGCAGATGCTGGAGATCAGAGCTTATAAATGTGTTGCTGGAAAAGGGCTTATGCCTGAAGCGTCAATTCTCCTGCTCCATTGATGCTGCCTGACCTGCTGCGCTTTTCCAGCAACACATTTTTTTGTTTCATTAAGTGTAGCTATCTCTAAAATGTCTTTCAAATCAAAATAAATGTGTTGAGATTCGCGCATTTAAGTTGACCTTGGCAAATAGAGTTATTTTTAGATCTTGAAGAAGAAACAGAATCCAGTTTAATCCGAGTGTCACCGGCACAAGTCACGGGAACAGGAATGGAGCAAATTGTTCAAATATAATATCTAGACCCATCCAGAAAAGCAACACATTAGAGATAATGGAAATCAGACATACAAGCACAAAATGGTCGAGAAGTGCAACAGATAAGGCAGGCTATGGAGCGAGAAACAATGTTAACACATTGAGGCCAATACGAACCTGTTCTGAGCAAGTCATACTGGACTCAAGATAGTTAATTTTGTTTCTCTCTGTTCCAATGCTGCCAGAACTGCTGAGTTTATCTCCAACACTTTCAATTGGCATCATAACAGGCCCCAGAGAGGAATGGTGGGTGGTTGCTTTTCAGACTGAGGCATGTGACCAGCATTGTTCCACAGAGGTTCATTCTGGGTTTTCATTGGTCGGTCATTTATGTAAATGATTTGGATGACAATATAAAGAGCATGGTTAGTAAGTTTGCGGATGACACCAAAACTGGTGGCACAGTGGACAGTGAAGAAGCCTTTCTAAGATTACAAAAGGATCTTGATCACATGGGTCAATAGGCTGACAAACAGCAGAGAGAGTTCAATCTGGATGATTGTTAGGTGAAGACCATAGTGTGTGTTTGCCGGTGTCTGATGCACTGGGAATGGAATGACTTTATTCCCCATCTGCTGTGGTACAACACAAAAATGTCCTCCTTAATCTTTAAGATGCCTTGCCCTCTCCCTGGTTACCTCTTGCTTTTAACGTATTTGTACAATATATTTAGTTTTCTGAACTTTATCTGTCCATGCTATCTCATGTCCCCTTTTTGCTTTCCTCATTTCTCTCTACATAATGTCCAAGACGCTTTATATAGTTTAAGAGATTCGATTGATTAAAGTTGTCTATATCTAAATTAAGATTCTCTTTTATTCTTGAGTAGAGCTTCAATATCTTTAGTCATCCATTGTTCCTTATTCTTACCAGAGTTATCCTTCACACTAACAAGAACATAATGCCTCTCAGTTCTCATCACCGTACCTTTGAATGTCTTCCACTAGTTACACGTTCTCTTCACCTGCTGACAATCTCCTTCAATCAAACTTGGAAGGTCCTTGTCTCATGCCATTAAAGTTTATGGTACTCCAATTCAAAAGATAATATTAATGGAAGGCTTATCCTTTTCCATAACCATTCTGAAATGATTAGAGTTATGTTCGCAACAGCCATTATATTCCCCCACTTTTACTTCAGTCACTTGCCCTGATATTGCACAAAATAAGGTCTAGTTTTGTTCTTTCTCTACTAGAAGCAACCACATATTGATAAAGAAAATTTTCTTGAACACATTTGACAAATTCTTCATCGTCCAAACCTTTAGCACGAAGGTAGTAACAGTCAAGTTTTGGAAATTTAAAATCCCCCATTATTACAATCTTATTAAGTTTACATATATCTGAGATCTCCCTACATATTTGTTCTTAATTTCTTCCTTACTATTGGGGAGCATAGAGTACAATTCCATCAACATGTTCATTTCTTTCTGACATTTTAATTTCCACCAATATATTTGCACTGGACGATTTGTCACAAATGAGCACTTCGCACAGTCTCTTCGAAGGGTTCTTGACTTTCTTATCTTAAATTTCTACCCATATATTTTAACTGAACGCATTTTTAGTAATATCTCCCCTAGTTCGAACAATAATTTATTCCTTAATCAAAATTGCCAGCCCTGCCCACCCACTGCTCCTCCACCCTATGTCTCCTTTTCTGTCCTTTCTGTAGCATCTAACACCTGGAAGATTCAATTACCACTCTTAGAACAAAAAGCAGAGAACATAGAACAATACAGCGCAGAATCGGCCATTAGGCCCTCTATGATGCGCCGACCATTGAAGTATTCTCAGCTCGTCCCCTACACTATCCCAAAATCATCCATGTGCTTATCTCAGGATGGTTTAAAACCCCCTAATTTAAACCTGAGTTGACTACATTAGCAGGTAGGGCATTCCAAGCCGTTCCATCGCTCTGTGAAACGAACCTGTCTCTGACATCTGTCTGAAATCTATCACCCCTCAATTTGTAGTATGCCTCCTCATATATGCTGGCGCCAACATCCGAGCAAAAAGACTTTAACCCATCTCATCCTCTGATCATCTTACATGTCTCTAACAAATTCCCTCTTAGCCTTCTTCTTTCCAATGAGAACAGACCCAAGTCTCTCAGCCTTTCCTCATACGACCTTCCTTCCAGACCAGGCAGCATCCTGGTACATTTCCTCTGCACCTTTTCCAATACTTCTACATCCTTTTTGTAAAGGGTTGAACAGAACTGTACACAATATTCCAAGTATAGCCGCACCAGCGTTCTGTATAGTTGCAGCATGATATTGTGGCTCCGGAACTCAATCCCTCTATGAATGAAACCTAACAAACCGTCTGCCGCCTTAACAGCACTATCAACCTGGGTGGCAACTTTCAGGGATCTATTTACATGGACTCCAAGATCACTCTGCACATCCACACGACCAAGAATCTTTCCATTAACCCAGTACTCTGCCTTTCTGTTATTCTTCCCAAAGTGCATCACCTCACATTTAGCTGGATTGAACTCCATTTGCCACCTCTCAGCCCAATTCTGCTGTTTATCCAAGTCCCCTGCAACCTGTAACATTCTTCCAAATCGCCCACAACTTCAGTGACTTTAGTGTCGTCTGCAAATTTACTAATTCATTCACCTGTGCCTGCGTCTAAGTCATTTATAAAAATGACAAACATTAGTGGTCCCAAATCAGACTCTTGTGGCACACCACTAGTAACCGGACACCAGGCTGAATATTTTCTATCAACAACCACTCGCTGCCTTCTTTCAAAAAGCTAGTTTCAAATCCAAACTGCTAAATCACCATCGATTCCACACCTCTGCATTTTCACCAACAGCCTACAATGTGGAACGTTATCAAAGGCTTTACTGAAGTCCATGTATACCACGTCAACTGCCCTACCCTCACCTACATGGTTGGTCACCTTCTCCAAAATAATCAATAAGATTTGTGAGACATGAACTGCTTTTGATGAAACCATATTGACTATCTGAAATCAAATTGTTGCTTACTAGATGATATAAATCTTATCTCTTATAATCCTTTCCAAAACATTTCCTACAGCAGAAGCAAGGCTCACAGGTCTGTAATTGCTTGGGTCATCTCTACTACCCTTCTTGAACAAGGGCACAACATTTGCAATCCTCCAGTCCTCTAGTAACAAACCTGTAGACAATGATGACTCAAATATCAATGCCAAAGGCTCTGCTATCTCCTCCCTAGCTTCCCAGAGAATCCTTGGATAAATCCCATTCGGTCCAGGGGGTTTCTCTACTTTCACTTCTTCCAGAATTGATAACACCTGTTCATAACTAACCTCGATCCTTTCTAGTCTAATATCTCATACTTCATTCTTCTCCTCGACAATCTTCTCCTTTTCCTGAGTGAAAACCGATGAGAAATGTTCAATTAGCAACTCTCTGATCTCCACAAGGTCCACACTCAACTTCCAGCTTCTGTCTTTGACTGGCCCTATTCCTACCCTAATCATCCTTTTATTCCTCACATATCTCTAGAAAGCTTTACGGTTCTCCTCTATTCTATTTGCTAAAGATTGCTAGTGTCCTCTCTATTCTCTTCTTAACTCTCTCTTTAAATCCTTCCTAGATGATCTGTAACTCTCCATCGCCTCATCTGAACCATCTTGCCTCATCAACACATAAGCCTCCTTCTTCTTCTTAACAAGAGATGCAATTTCTGTTGTAAACCACGGTTCCATTACCTTATCACTTCTTCCCTGTATGACAGGGACATACCTATCAAGGACACAAAATAACTGTTCCTGAAACCAGCTCCACATTTCCACTGTCTGCATCCCCTGTATTTTGCTACCTCATTCTATGCATCCTAATTCTTGCCTAATCGCATTATAATTGCCCTTACCCCATCGATAACTCTTGACCTGTGGCATGTACCTATCCCTTTCCATCGCTAAACTAAACATAACTGAATTATGGTCACTCTCTCCAAAGTGTTCAACTACAACGAAATCAAACACTTGGCCTGGCTCACTGCCAAGCACCAGATCCAGTGTGGCCTCCCCTCTTGTCGGCCCTTTGACATACTGTGTCAGGAAACTCTCCTGTACACATTGGTCGATAACTGATCCATCCGATGTACGAGAGTTATAGCATTTCCAGTCAATGTTAGGAAAGTTAAAGTCCCCCATAATGACCACCCTGTTCCTTTCACTCCTACCCAGAATAATTTTGATAATCCTCACTTTCACCTCCCTGGAACTCTGCGGAGGATATGAAAAAAAACTCCAAGCAGTGTGACCTCTCCTCTCTCTGTTTCTAACCTCAGCCCACGCTACATCAGTAGACGAGTCCTCAGCAAAAGTTCTCAGAGCCAGCATTATACTATCCTTGGCTAAAAAGACCACACCTCCTCCTCTTTTACTGTCTTGCCTGTTCTTATTGAAAGATCTTGAACATCTTTCACCCAAGTTCCTATCATAGCTATGATGTCCCAATCCCATGTTCTGAAACATGCGCTGAGTAGATTAGCCTTCCCTGTAAATCTCATTGCACTAAAGTAAATGCATTTTTGTTCTTCAGAATTACTGTATAATCTGATTCTCTCATCTTTCTTTTCTCTCAGTGGCATGTTCTCATCATATTCAGAGATTTCTCCATCCATCCTACAATTTACACTGCTACTTAGAGTACCTCCACTTGCATCGTCTGTCAATATAAAGTCTGCCTTTATAGGGTGAGCAAATCTCCCTGTGAAGATATCGGTGGCTTTCCCGTTTATATTAGATCAATCCTTTTGGAACAGGCCTTTTCTATTCCAAAAGACATTCCAATCTCCCAAAAATCTGAATCCGTCAACAACACAGCAGCTCTTCATCACATTGATTTTTCTCCTTTAACCTTTATTTTCCCTTCCCTGCTTGAATTTATCATTGGGAGCAAACCAGAAATTGCTATTTTAAGGTTTTGTTTTTAATCCTCCACATCACCTCTTTAATTCCCTCCGGACTGTTTTAATCTTTTCCCTAAAAATGTCATTCATACCAATATATACAATAATTTCTGGCTTCTAAATCACACCTTTAACAATATGCTTGAGAATTTCTGAGACGTTCTTAATCCTAGTACCGGGAAACCAATAAACTATCCTAAATTTTCGCTCACTGCCACAGAATCTCCTGTTTATGCCCGTGACAGGAGAGACCCCTGTCTCAATAATTATAAAAAATCTTCTCAAATGCTGCCTAGGCATAAGAATTTTTCCAACAGTCCAATAACCGATGGCTCTTCCATTTTCCTCAGAGAGACTAACCACTTCATCAGTTCCAAAAGCTGGACATCTGTTTGATAGAGGAATAGCCACCGGAGATTGTTGAACTACCTTCTTACCTGTCCTGACAGTCACCTAGCTATCTGACTGATTTTGTTGCATAACAACTTCCAGCTATCTCTCTCTCTAACTTATATATCTGGCCTTAATATTATTATGCCTATAAACAGAATTATTCATGACATTAAAATAGAAAATACATCCATATACTTATCAAACATATAAAAAATAAATGATATCAACAATTTGGTAAACTAACTCAACAAAAATATTCCTCTTCAATAAGTTTCTCGAAGAAAAAAGTCTTCTACAGAGCTGAACGCGTGTCAGACTCTCCAGAATAAAGGCACATCCTATTTAAAAATAGTTTTTGAAACAAAAACAACTTTTGCATTTAAAACTAAGAGGATGACTTTTGAAACATATATAGACTTTTCTAGTTTGTTTTGTAGATTCCACCACCCCACCCCCCCTTGAAAAGCTCGTTAAAACAATGTTCGTTCGAGAAAACAATTATTTTGCTTGTTTTTTTAGTTTGTTTTTGAATTTTAATACAACAAAATGGAAAAATAATCTTATATTAATAAACTATATGTACTACATTAAATTGAATAAAAAATATATTTAATCTTTAGCTATGCTTGCAATCCCAGGAGCAGCTGGTTGATCCATACTGCTCTAAGAACATGTATTAAAACTTTTTTTTTTACAATTTAAAGAAGAGTGGGCATATGTTCTAATAATTTGTTTCAAATGCAAGGTAGACTTGGCGATATGATTTGATCTACGACCGTGTGTATATGTGCAGCATTTAATTGAATCTTTTTCCTCATCTCTCCAGCTCTTTCAAGCGATCATATGAGCCTGTGCCCATCCTGCAGATGAAAACTTCCTTCAGCTCTGAGTATTGCAGGGAATATTACAAAGAACGTTATCCAGGTCCACGTAAAATACAAATGTTGCAGATGAAGTAAGCCCGACCTAGTCCAACATTAAACACATGCAAGCATTATGAATGAAACATACAGAGAAGAAAAGGATAAAAGAAGAATTCAGCTGCATGTCCAAAACAAATCTGTGGCTCTCTCATAAAAAGACCTCAACTGCATCAAGCTGTAAATTCACCAAAAATAGGAAGAACAAGAGACTGGAATTCTTAATTCTTCTCATTTGAACAACATCTGAAGAACAGAAGACATAAAACAAGTCTTATCTGTGAGCTTCATAAGTGATGATGATGAGAATGTGAGGGATGGATTTTGGGGGGAATGATAAATAATGTTATGGATGACACAAAGATTAGGTGGGTGGTTCACAGTGAGGAGAAACATGCTAGTTTAAAGATGATATAAATGGTTTGTTCAGGTGGCTAGTTCAATGGCTGATGAGATTTGACTGACAAATGTGAGGTGATGCATTTCAGAAGTAACAAGACAAGAGAGAATACTCAAACTATGATGAGAGGTTAGATGTTTTTGAAGCAGAGGAGGTTGAGAGGGGTTCCTGATTGAGGCATTTAAGAGTATGAGGTTTATGGACAGTTGGAACAGAGAGCAGCTATTCCCCTTACTCGAGTGCTCAATACAAAGGAGACATAATTTTGAAGTGAAAGTGATCTCACCATTAATCTGTAAAGCTTAATTGCAGATTTATGTTGTGTTTAGATTCCAGCATTTGCAATGGCGGCATTTGAATCTGAGTTCCTAGAATATTATCTTGATCGCTGAATCAGCAGTTGGCGATAATACCACCAGGCCATCACTTTCATCTTATCATAGTCTTCTTTGTTAAGGTATGAATGACGTTTTATCTTTTTGCAATTCCTCTTCCACTCAGGAATAAACTTTAAATGATGTGTTTGTACTATCTTCCTAAGTATTTGCCATTGTTCTTCAAATGTTCTGCCCTTCAATGTTATTTTTTCGAGTCCACTCAGGCCAATCCTTCCACATAATTATCACTGCCCGATACTAAAACCCTTTATTTTTGAATCTGAAAGTGAAATTCCAGCATGTTACGGTCACTCTTTCTAGAGGATCCTCTACTATAAGATGATTTATCACTCCTTCCTCATTATTCACACCAAATCTAAAAGCCAGTTTTCTGGTTTGTTGTTCTAAGAAATAATCCCTCATGCATTCTGCGCTTCGTTATTTGAGGCTACCTTGCCAAATTGATTAATTAAGCCAATATGCATACACAGATTGCTCACTCTTGTGCCCTTCTCACAAGCCATTGGTATTCCCTGGTTTTTGAAAGTATGTTTGGAGGATGGGAGTATTGTGGCATGAAATTACTCCTAGAAGCAGGTTTGCTTCCATGTGCTTTATTTGGATCCAAACTGATTTCTCATTTTGGTCCCTCGCGCTAATGTCATTTCAATGCAGCCTTGATATCATTCTTAATCAATGCAGCATCTCAACCTGCTGTACGTTCTTGTCTGAGTAATGAGTCCCCTTGGACATTTCACTTCCCAACACTGACCTTCCTGTAACCACCTTTCTGTAAGTCCCACCAGGCCGTATCGTTTTAACTCTGTTTGTGCTGTCATTTTTTCCAAATATTCCATGTATTCAGGTACAAAGTATTTACATAAGTTGTATTGGATTGGTTTATCTCCTTTAATACTTTTGGCGCACTCCACATACTCCATTCTTATTTTTTTGATCTCCGATAATACTGAACCTATCATTTCCACTCACATTTTTAAAATTGCTATGATTATTTTCCTCAGCACAGTCATTAGACTGGCCCTGCCTGTGTATTCTATTAAACTCTAATTTCAGCTCACTTGCTGTCCTGCTGCTCTGGTTTTCAGTCTCCTGCATTATTTATTTAACTCCACCCAAGATGCATCATCAAACCTCCCTGCCAGGATGTTGGTGTCCCTCCAGTTAAAATGGACCCTGTCCTTTTTTACAGATCCCACCTGCCCTGGACAAAATCCCAACAAGCCATAAATCTGAAACCCTCTTCTGAACCAGTTCTTCAACCACATATTAAAGTTTTCTCTCTTCATCTTCCTTATCCCACTTCCACCTAGCACGAGGAGTAACCCAAGATTACAACCCTGGATATCCTGCGTTTCCACTCAGGCCAATCTCCCTGCACTCTCCTTGCAGGATCGTGTCACATTTCCTGCCAATGTTATTGATACCAATGTGTACCACTGGCTGAAAACCTTCCCCTTCAGTGTGCCCTGAGCATTCTCGGAGACATCCCTGATCCTCGCACCAAAGACACTTTTTATGAAGAATGCATAGAATCGTCGAATCCCTATATTGTGGAAAACGGCCATTTGGGCCAATATGCCCACACTGACCCTCCAAAGAGTAACCCACCCAGACCCATTAGCCTATTCTCATACTCTACATTTACCCCTTACTAATATACCTAACCTCCACATCCCTGAACACTATGAGCGTAGTAACCTGGCCAGAGCCAGTCTCCTACGATATATTGATTCTGGTTTCGCACCACAGATACTGCCAGTACTTCTGAGCATTCCCAGAAACTTCTGGTTTTGACACCAATGACGATCACATACTGATCAAAACGTATCCAACTCAGATCTGAAAAAAAAACCTGAATTTATTTTCTCATTAAAAATCCAAATATTTAGTAATTCAAGAACCACAGCAAATATCCATTAAATTATTTTTGTTTGGTCCATAATTGTCATTTGTTCACTTTGCCAAACCATGAATAAAAGACCTGTTTGCATGTTTTGTGCATTATGTTTTGGGAGGAGTTAGAGAGAGGTGGGGGGGGGGGGGGGGGGAGGTGAGGGGCTGGGACCAGGGGGTTTCTGGGAAGGTTAATTTCCCACTAAAAACGGACTTACCTCCAGCATCAGGCCTCCATTTGCAGCAGTGGTGAGAGCGAGGAGCGGAGTGGGAGAGGATGAATTGTGCGCTGGGAGGGTAAGTGATCTGACATATTTTGCCAGCGATTGAACGTGAGACACTACATGTGTAATGTCTCCTACCCCGAACACCTCACCTAACCAAAGCAAATGAACTCTGTACTGTGTTGATAAGGTGCTTCTCTTGTTTTTTTTTAATCCCGTGATTAGTTAAATAAAACCCTTTCCTTTTCCGTTTATCTAATTTAAGACCAAGTTAAGCTTTAGAGTAAAAGTGATAGGAGATCTCAGAGCCACGTTATGCTCCACTTGCTCAATGTGGGAGCTCAGGGACACAGCTGCTGTCCCTGTGCTCATGCAGGACGTGTCCCCATATCCCTGCACTCTCCTTGCAGGATCTTGTCACGTTTCCTGCCAATGTCATTGGTACCAATGTGTACCACAGCCGCTGGCTGTTCAGCATCCCCTTCAGTAAGCCCTGAGCATGCTCGGAGACATCCCTGATCCTCGCACCAAAGACACTTCTTATGAGGAACGCATAGACGGGATGATGACTCTGGAGCGGCGGATGGACTCACCTTTGAACACACACAATGCGGACGAGGTTGTAGATAGCACATTCAGTGAACTGATCACATCACAGATGAGGATTGCTGAAGGAGAAAGGGAATTGGTGACCAAAAGCAGAGAAAGAGCAGGAAGGCCATGCAGGTGTCCCCTGCGGTCACCTCTCTCCTTAGCAGGTATACGGTTTTGGATCCTGTTTGGAGAGATGGCTCACCAGGAGATGACAGCAGTAGCCCCGTTAAATGCACCGTGGTTGGACCTGCTGTTCAGAAGGGCGGGAAAAATACTGGAAGGGCTAAGTCATAGGGGATTCAATTGTAAAAGGAGTAGATAAGCATATTTCTGTTCGAAGTCAAGACTCCAGAATGGTATGTTGCCTTCCAGGTGCAAGGGACAGTAATGCCTCGGATCGACTGCAGAACATTCTGAAGGGGAAGGGTGAATATCCAGTTTTCATGGTGCATGTAGGCACCAATGATATAGGTTTAAAAAATCAGGATGAGATCCTACAAACACAATTTAGGGAGTTAGGAGTCAAGTTAAGAAGTAGGACCTTAAAGGCTGTAAGCTCAGGATTGCTACTAATGCCACGTGCTAGTCAGAGTAGGAATGAGAGATGGTGCAGGAGGGAGGAGTTCTAATTTTTGGGACATTGGGACTGGTTATCTGGGAGGAGGGACTATTACAAATTGGACAGCCTACACCTGAGCTGGAATGGAAATAATGTCGTTCGGGGTACTTTTACGAATGCTGCTTCGGAGGGTTCAAACTAATGTTGTAGAGGGATGGGAACCAAATGAGGAGCTTAGTCGATATTAAGGAAATAACAACTGCAGCCTGTAAGGAAATAGATAATGAAGTCAGCGTGAGTAGGGGGAAGAGTCGGCAGGGAGTAGATGATGAACACAAAGGGACAGGTTATCTTAGGTGCATTTGTTTTAATGCAAGAAGTGTAGTATGTGCAGATAAACACAGGGCTTGGATTAGTACCTGGGAGTTGATATTATTGCTATTAATGATACTTGGTTGAGGGAAGGGCATGATTGGCAAGTAAATATACAAGGATATCAAAGCTTCAGGTGGGATAAACAGGGGGGTAAAAGGGGTATAGGAGTTGCATTCCTGGTCAAAGAGGATACCACAGCTGTGCTGAAGGAGGGCACTATGGAGGACTCAAACAGTGAGGCAATAAGTTTAGAGATCAGAAATAGGAAGGATGCAGAAACAATATTGGGGCCTCCCAACAGTGAGCGTGAGATGAAAGTACAAATATGGAAACAGATCATGGAAAGATGTGGGAACAACATCGTGGTGGTGAAAGGCAATTTTATTTTCGCAACATTGACTGGGGTTCACTTAATATTAGAGGACTGGATGGAGCAGAGTTTGTAAGGAGCAGCCAGGAGGGATTTTTGAGCAGTATGTAAACAGTCCAACTCAGGAAAGAGCCATTTTTGTCCTGATGCTGGGGAATGAGCCTGGCCAGGTGGTTGAAGTTTCAGTTGGGGATAACTTTGGGACTATTGATCACTATTCCATACGTTATAGAATACGCAAGGACAAAGACAACAGTTGTCCTAAAGGAAGAGTGCTAAATTGGGGGAAGGCCAACTATACCAAAATTCAGCAGAAGTTGAGGAATATAGATTGGGAGCAGTTGTTTGAAGGTAAATCCACATTTGATACGTGGGAAGCTTTTAAAGAGAGGTTGATTAGAGTTGAGGTCAGATATGCTTCTGTGGAAATGAGGGGTAGGAATGGCAAGTTTAGGGAACCATGGATAACAGGTGAAACTGTGAGACTAGCTTAGTGGAAAAAGGAAGTGTACATAAGGTCTAGACGACTGAAGACAGACAAAGCTTGGGCAGAAAATCGGGAATGTAGGACCAATATGAAACAAGGAATTAAGAGGGCTAAAAGGGGTCATGAGATATATTTAGCAAACATGATTTTGGAAAATCCCAAAGACTTTAATTCATATATCAATAGTAAGAGGGTAACTAGAGGAAGGGTTGGACCACTCAAGGACAAAGGAGGAAAGTTATGCATGGAGTCAGAAGAAATGGGTGAGATTATTAATGAGCACGTGATATCACTATTCACCAAGAAGAAATGTTGAGATTAGGTATGGATGCTTGATTCCTCTAGGTCAAGCTGAAATAAGGAAGTGTTGGTTATTCTAAAAGACATTAAGGTACCAGGTTCCCAGGTCCGGATGGGATCTTGGATGAGAGAGGAAACAGGTGGGACCATAGCAGATATCTTTGCAGCATCTTTGAACACGGGTGAAATCCCGTAGTACTGGGAAATTGCTAATGGTGTTCCCTTGTTTAAGAATGGCGACCCTGACGTTAGTGGTATGGAAGCTGCTGGAGAAATACTGAGGGATAGGATGTATTCCCAGTTGGAAGAAAATGTGCTCATCAGTGATGGGCAACATAGTTTTGAGCAGGGAATGTCATGTCTTGCCAACTTAACAGAATTCTTTGAGGAAGTGACAAAGTTTCTTGTTGAGTGACTGTCATTAGATGTCATATACATGGACTTTAGTAAGGCGTTTGATAGGGTTCCCCACGGTACGCTGATTGAGAAAGTGAAGTCACATACGGTCCAGGCTGTACTAGTTAGATGGATAGTCTAGTCCCCTATTCACTTTCTTCTTCTTGGCTGTCATGTCTGCAGGGTGATCTGCTCTCTGTGTGAGCTATCCACCTAACTCTCAGTATCACAGATGCCCCATAGAGTCTCTAGTTACTATCTGAGTTCCATGACCCAGTGTTCATCTAGGACACGAGCAGGGGCTATGACTTCCCAACGTAACAGAACAGATTTTCCATCGAACAAACATGTCTTGTCATGTCTTAAAATGAAACATGTCGAGAGTAACTTAATTAATTACTTAGAATTAAATTAACATCAGGGAAAAAATAACAATCTGGTTAACTCCCTTATACAACTGTGGTTTACTGAGGGTAATATATAATATATTGGCTCAGAATTTCACTTCTCCCTCTTATTTCTGAGTTCAATCCTTATTTCAGAAGTTGAAAAAACAAATTTGCTAACTTCTACCAATTCACTGACAGGCGCTAATAACGGTGTATTATCTGCCAATGAATTTACAGCCTTTTCTGTGAAGGCTCTTGTACTTCTTCCAAACTCAGTGCAGGCCCGTCCCAGCAGCAGAAGGTTATCTCTCTGACTCCCAGGTACATGTAATCCTCCAGCTCCCACTCCACTCTGCTCCCTCACAGGGTCACCGTCTCTGTGACTCCCAGGGACGTGTAATCCTCCAGCTCCCACTCCACTCTGCTCCCTCACAGGGTCACTGTCTCTGTGACTCCCAGGCACAATTAGGCCATGATCCTCAATGCTGATTTATATCCTCCCACTTTGCTGCCTCTGTAACTCCCAGGTGTGAGTGAGCCTCATGCTCCTGCTCCAAGTTGCTCCCTCACATGGTCACTCCCTCTGTGACTCGGTGCTGATTTCGAGCCTCCTGCTCTGCTGCTTCTCCAACTCCGAGTCCTAGTCGGCCTCGATGCTCGCTACTGATTAATGTTCTCCCCCTCTGTGCTGCACTCTCTCAGGTTCTCTCCCTTTGTGACTCCCAGGTAATGGTAGGCCTCAAGCCTCAGCTAAGATTTATAACATCCCATTCCGCACTGCTGCCTTACAGAATCGCTGATGTGCCTGGAAGACAGTGGGGAAGAGGAGGATTAGACAGAGCAGAGGGTGTTACAGTGATTGAGTGAGCTATATGGGCTGGAACAGGTTATCTGTGGAGCATGGCAGACCTGCAGTGTCGAAAGCAGGTTATTGGAAGATACAGTGAGAGTTGCAGACACTGAAGAAGGCGAAGGAAATAGAGATAGTAGTTTGTTCATGACGGAGCTATGCAGAGTCAAAAGTACTTTTTCTGTGCTGCTTACAGAGATGTGTAGAGTTCAACAAATACAAATTGAGAGCCAGCAAGTGTTGTATGGTACTGGAGACTGTTGGATATTACAGAGTTAGAAGACTTGCAGTAACTGGGGGGAGTATAAACTTTTGGAGCACTGGTGGTGTTCAAGGACCCTCAGGACATGAGGATTTGCAGAAAATGGGAGCATTCCAAATAGTGGGATTGTGGGGGCTGGAAGTCCCGAGATAGATAAGGAGGATGAAAAGTTCCGATTTACCACACGCAACCATTGTAATTATCGAGATTTAAGGAAGGGAACCTGTGCTGTCATTGATTACAGTTATATGGAGAGTTACAGAAGCTGAAGGGGTTACAAATTTAAAAAGGGAGAGATTTTAGGTGATCAGAAATTTAAACAAGAATAAAGAAATTTTAGAGATCTCAGGCACAGATGGGAATGGAAGAGGTGAGATAGTGTGAGGAACTATAAGAGTTATAAATCGGGGAGGATGCCAGATATAAAAGGGAGAGCTGCATTGTCTGTGTGCAGTTAGAGACATGAGGAGTGTTGTAGCGCCTGCTGGAGGCTACACGGATAACAACAGTTCTATCGGCTGGTGCAGTGGTTCAGGAAGGCAGCTCACCACCACCTTCTCAGGGACCACTCCAAATCAATAATAAATGCTGGCCCAGCCAACAAAGCACATGTGCATGAATGAATGGAGGAATAAAAGATCTACAAGTAGCACTGAGGTCACTCAGGAAGGCCCTTTCAACGGCACTTTACAAACCCGGAACCACTATACCCTGGAAAGACAGGAGCTCCAGGTGCACGGGAATAACAGCATTTCCAAGGTGCCCTCCAAGCCACGCTCCATCCTCCCAGCACTGAGTCTGTCCCTACACCCAAAGGACTGCAATGGGTCAGGAAGGCAGCTCCCCACCACCTTCTCCAGGGAATTACAGATGGGAAGGTAATGGGGAAACTCTGCTGTTTACAGCCAGACAGAAAAATAAATCCAGCAGTGGGTGTGAAATGACATTTCCGTTTCACAACAACATGTTGAACATGGATAGAGGATTTGTCTGATTGGCACAAGGCAGAGAGTGTGAAGAAAGGAGTCTTTTTCACCATGGGAACTGGTGATGGGGGAGCTCCGCAGGGGTCAGTGTTGGGACTACACTCAACACGTTATTCATTCAGAGTCTAAACAAAAGATGTGAAGGGGTACGAGAAATGGGTTTCCAAGAAAGATTTCAGGGATGACATTCGTGTCATAGGAGGAGCAGGTAAAGTCTCTGGGTCTGCACTTGATGAAGTTTCAGAGGCGGCGGCAGAATCTCATTCAAACTTACAGAATACTGAGGGGCCTGGATGGAGTGGACGTGGGCAAGATGTTTCCACGAGCAGGAGAGACGAGGGGCCAAGGGCACAGCTTCAGAGTAAAGGAGGAGCCTTTAGAATAGAGATGTGGAGGAATTTATTCAGCCAGAGGGTGATGGATCTGTGGAACTCACTGCCTCATGGGACTGTGGATGCGAAGTGATTCAGTGTATCTTACTCAGAGATAAGCAGGTTCTAGATGAATAAGGAGATCAAGGGTTACAGGGAGTGAGAGAGTGGGGTTAAGAAACAATTCATACACAATCGAATAGTGGAATAGACCTGATGGATTGAATGGTCTAATTGTACCCCTTTACATGATGGTCTTACGGACTGCGCTTATTCCATAGGTTTCTAAGTGTGCAGTTAGTATTTCTGGCATATCGTTTAACATACATTCCAGTACTTTCGTGATTATTGCTGTCAGCTCTTGGTTTCAGATCAACTGCAGAAAGCTACGCTATGGCCTAACCTGGGAATCCTGGTGTATAAATCTCAGAAAGTTAGCATACAGGGACAGAAGGACATAGAGAATGTAAATGGAATTGATTTCAAAGGGAATGGAGAATAAAAATAGGGAAGGCTTGTAATAAATATAGAGGACTCCAGTCGGTCCACACTGAGAATACGGTGAACAGGTTTGCTCCCCTATCTGGAGGGAAAATATCCTTGCATTGGAGGCAGCCCAGAGAAGGTTCACCAGGCTGATCTTCAAAATGGAGGAATATTGAGAAGAAGAGGTGAAGAAGGTTGAACTTGCAGTCGTTAAAATTTAGAAAATGAGACAAATATATTGATACACCAAAGATTCTTGTGTTCTTACAGATTTGGTACTGAGACATTGTTTCACTGAGCAAGGATCTGTAACCGGAGATGAAGGGGAATACAGTTACCAGAGAAGCCAATAGAGAAAAGCTGGGCTGTAGAGACTGGAGGATGTTACAGAGTTCGGTGGTTTGAGATCAGTGTTCGTGGTTAGAGATCAGATGGTTGGCTGGCTGAAAGATGTCAAGGATTATCAGTTCTGAAGGATTTACAGAGATTGGGAGGAATGTAGGGATTTGAGATTGCACACAGTAGTAGTTGGAGCTACAGAAGTTTTTCGAGAAAGGGAGTGTTAAAGGCACTGGAGAGTAGACAGATGGGGTAGTATTGGAGCTACAGGAGTTGATAGAGAAAGGGAGGATTGGAGGGACTGGAGAGTACACAGGTAGGGGTTGTAGTTGGAGCTGCAGGAGTTTATAGAGACTGGGAGGATTGTTGGTGCTCGAATTACAGTGACATGGACAAAGGTTGGAGCTGCAGGAGTGAGTGAGATAGGGAGGTTTGAAGGGGCTGGATCAGTTCACACAGCCAGGGAGAAGCATAGGGATTGGAGGAGCCAGAGATGCTGAGGGTTGTCGGGCTGCAGAAGTTCAGAGAGTTACTGAGGACTGAAGGCAGGTTTACAGCATTCCCATCAGTTACACAGAGATGTAGAGTGCTGTTCTGGAGTGGGTTACAAAAATCGAGAGGGTTGCAGATACTGGAAGATATTACAAAGACAGTGAGCTGTAGAATTTGAGGAGGTTACAGCAACAGGATGCGTTGATTAGTTGGAGGCTGCTCCAGGTGATAAACATGCTGCAGAGGATCAAAACCTTACATTGATCAGGGGGATTGGAAGCTCTGGAGATAAAGAATGAGAATTGCAGTAACTGAAGAATATCACAGAGATGGGGAGTAATATATGAGTTAGAGGAGTTATAACATGGGATAGGCTGTATTCAATGGAGTCAGAGAAGATACAGGGAGATCTGAAGGGACTACAGGTGATCGAAAGGACAGGGAGGCTTCTCACTGTTGGATTGGGTCAGTTTACGCAGGCATGGGGTATTTTATGGAATTGTGCTACTTACAGAGAATAAGAGAGTTGTATAGGATTGAGGAAAGAACAGAGATATGGAAGGCTGTAGTTAATGAAGACTTTTGTTGATGTCAGATGCTGAGATTCTGGAAAGAATATGGACTGGCAAGCTATACAATCTGTCAGAGCTTACAGAGACAGGAACAGCAATAGATCCTGGAGACACAAACACAGATAGGGAGTATTACAGACACTGGAGGAGGTTTTTGCTTTCGGGATGGTTGTAGGGGAGTGTAACGTTTACACAGATAGGGGTGTAAGAGCTGGAGAAGGTTATGGAGATGATTAGATTGATGGGGGGATCGAAGGAGTTTACATTGACAGGGCGGGTGATAGCGATGGGAGAAGGTTACATTGATAGTAAGTCTTATAGAAACTGATCGGGAGAGTCACAAGCATTGGAGCTGGTTTCACAGATCGGTAGTTTTACAGTGTCCTGGGAGGATTACGCAGATAGTGAGGTTTGTAGGATGTTCACATTTTCAGAGTGTTTCAGGAATGGAAAAGGTTACACAGTTAAGGAGGGATGTTGGAGTGTGGGAGTTCACAGAGACTCGGAGGTTTGAAGGGGTTGGGGCTGATTATGGATAGATGGATATATTTGGGGCAGTAATATGGAATGCAGAGGGAGAGTTTGGATTAGATTCCCTACAGCATGAGAACAGGTACTTCGGCCCAACAAGTCCACACCAACTCACCAAAGAGTAATTCACCCAGACCCACTTCTCTCCGACAATGCACCTAACACTATGGACAATTTAGCATGGCCGATTCACCTGACCTGCACATCTTTGGACTGTGGGAGGAAACTGGAGCACGCGGAGGAAACCCACGCAGACACAGGGAGAAGGTGAAAACTCTACATAGACAGACAGTCACCTAACGCTGGAATCAAACCTGGGTCCCTGGCAGTGTGAGGCACCATCGCTCACCACTGAGCCACCGTGCTGCCTAAATTGCAGAATTACACAAAGAGAGAGAGTGTTTGAGGTGCTGGGAGGACTGTAGGGAGTGGACGAGCAAACAGAGATGTGGAGTGCTGCTGTGGCTTGAATAGGGTCTGGAGGTGTTCATATCGGTAAGGAGGTCGGTAGGGTTGGGAGAAGGTTACTGTGGTCATGTGGTGCTATAGGCCAGGAGACAGGAGTGTGATCGGACCTGCAGAAGGTTACAGTGATATCATGTTTTCTTGGGGCTTGAGGAAAGTACACAGGTGGGTATTTTGCTCCAGGCTGGAGGATTTTACAGAGACGGCGTTACTGGAAGTATTGTGAAAAACTACAGAAATGGGAATTATTGCACTGAGCGCAGGATGAGATCATTGAGATTGGGCATGTTATTGACATTGGAGCAATTTACATACAGGGAGAGTTGTCAGCATTGGAGGAGATTTCAAATATACAGCGGGAATTTGGGAGGGGTGGAGGTTACAGAAATAGGAAAATTTCTGGGAATTACAAGCATTCAAGACATTGGCACATACAAGTTAGACCGAAAGGCATGTTTCCTTGCTGTCTGACTCTATCACATGAGAAGAGAGAGTGTGAGAGGGAGAATATAGAACAGAGAGATCCCAGGTTTCAATACCATCTCCTTGAGGGAGGCCTGCTTTCCCCTCTGTTGTACTGATCCTCACTAAGACAGCATAGACCTGAATTGATAACGGTCAACTTACTGTATTGACATAGGAAGGCTCAGTACAGCAGAGATGAAAATTAACAAGAGGTGGGGTTTGAGCCTGGGACCATCATGCTCTGTGTTTACCCTTCAACACTGTATCTGTGTCACGTCTTCCGGACCAAAGTTCAATCCCTTAAATACACTCTGCTCTGTTCACTGTGAGTGATCTTACCTCACTGCAGGATTTACTGCAGGCTCCAGATCTCACTCTCCATCTCTCGGGCTGACCAACTGTCTTCAGTGTGGTGATGGACGAGACAGGAATTGGGAATTCTATTGAGTCAAGAGCATCCTGAGTATCTACAGGAGATAGAGAAACAGACAGAATGGGAAATTAAACTGATGCAGTGAGGGTTACACATGGAGAATGGCACCAAGTCCCACTGAGATCTGGAAAATCCCAGTCTCCATCCCTGGTCTGTGTTGCCTCATCTCCCTGGAGTGGAGAATTCTGTTGGCTCAGGATTTGGAATAGTTGCAAAAGGTGCAGTCACCGGCATCAATTAGACCCTCACAGTGACAGAGACCAAATGGAGAGAGACTGTGTGATATCACCAGAGAGCAGGAAGGTATCAGGATCAAATCACGGTCAGGAAGAAGGTGAACTGGGATCAGTACTCAGGGATGAGGGAGCTATCAGTGGACCAGGCAATGGCCTCGTAGTACTCTCACTAGACCGTTCATCCAGAATTTAATGCCAGAGTCAGGGATACACATCTAACCGCTTAATAATACCCTTTCAGTAAGCAAATCTGTTTTCGGCTGCCAGTCTGGCCTACACATGAATCCAGACCCAGGGCAATGGGATTGACGCTCAAATGCCCACTGTCATGATCTGGCAAGTCACTCAGCTCTAAGGCTGGTCAGGGTGGGCATGCGATGCTGACCAGCCAGAGACAGCAACATCCCATGAGTGAGTTAAAATCAACACTGCTGGGAGCAGTGTCCTGGCCAATCATGACGGTAGGTTTATGGACAGGGCTTTAAACTGACAGAGAGGATGCAGGGACAGGGTTCAGGTGAAAGGAGCTTTCCAAATCCAGAGAGAAAAGGTGAAGCCTCAGAACAGCATGGGAATGTGGCTGAAGACAAGCAGAAAGGAACAGGAAGGGACAGAGTTTAACTAAAACTGTACATCAATGAATTGGTTTGTGACAGGACATTGTGGGGAAGAGGAAATTATAATGTTGTTTTGATTTGGAATGGACAAAGTATCTACAATAAGGTAATAGACTTGGGACACAGAGATAAATGAGACTTAGTCACCAGACAGACGTGATTACAGGCTGAATAAAAGGTGGAACATAAGTATTCAACAGTAAACCACCTTACAGGATCTCTGGAGAATGGAAAAGCAAGATGGGAACCCTGACACTAATGGATAACAAAGGCATTACAGAGAAAGCATTTGGCTTCAGATTATGCAGCTGAATCAGCCTGAATGCAAATTCTGGGTGCTATGTGTCAACAACACAAGCAGGAGAACAGTTTTTATGCTGGTAAAAACAATGACTGCAGATGCTGGAAACCAAATTCTGGATTAGTGGTGCTGGAAGAGCACAGCAATTCAGGCAGCATCCAATGAGCAGAGAAATCGACGTTTCGGGCAAAAGCCCTTCATCAGGAATAAAGGCAGTGAGCCTGACGCGTGGAGAGATAAGCTAGAGGAGGGTGGGGGTGGGAGAGAGTAGCATAGAGCACAATGGGTGAGTGGGGGAGGGGATGAAGGTCAGGGAGGAGAGGGTGGAGTGGATAGGTGGAAAAGGAGCTAGGCAGGTCGGACAGGTCCGGACAAGTCAAGGGGACAGTGCTGAGCTGGAAGTTTGAAACTAGGATGAGGTGGGGAAACGGAAAATGAGGAAGCTGTTGAAGTCCACATTGATGTCCTGGGGTTAAAGTGTTCCGAGGCGGAAGATGAGGCGTTCTTCTTCCAGGCGTCTGGTGGTGAGGGAGCGGCGGTGAAGGAGGCCCAGGACCTCCATGTCCTCGGCAGAGTGGGAGGGGGAGTTGAAAGGTTGGGCCACGGGGCGGTTTGGTTGATTGATGCGGGTGTCTCGGAGATGCTGCCTTGCAGTATTTCATTGCTCATCCCTGCATTAAACAGGAATTCATTAGAAATTGTATCAAAGGTGGTGTGATAATTTTTGAAGACTTAAGTCTTTGTATAATCAGGGACAGACACATTGGCAAGAGTGATATTATCCGAGATCCTCCTTGAATGTTTTTGTCAGTGTTTCTTTGAATAACATATTGTGCAAATAGCGAGGGATGTAACTATCTCAGATCGACCATTGGGTGATGAAGCTGAGTGAATGAGTAATATCACACCGAGATCCTCCAAGAAATTATACCGGAATTCAAAGAGATTATGACATTTTAAAGTGAGCATAAATCACACCCGAGCATCAGTAACAAAGTCCATTATATGATATTGAGAGAGAACTGACCAAGGTAAACAGGGGAAACAGACTGAAATGTCAGGCTGTAAATGAACAGTGGAAAACATTTAGAGCCAGAGAGACCTAGAGACGTACAGCACATAAACGGACCCTTCGGTCCAACTCGGCCACGCCGACCAGATATCCTTTCCTAATCTCGTCCCATCTGCCAGCACTTGGCCCATATCCCAATAAACCCTTTTTGTTCATATACCAATTCAGATGCCTTTTGAATGCTGGAATTGTACCAGACTCCATCACTTCCTCTGGCAGTACATTCCCTACATAACCACACTCTGCGTGAAAAGGTTGCCCCTTAGGTCCCTTTTAAATCTTTCATCTCTCACCCTAAACCTACGCCCTCCATTTCTGGTCTCCACTTCCCCAGGGAAAAGACCTTGTCTGTTTATCCTATCCATGCCCCTCATGATTTTATAAACCTCAGGAATGTGACCCCTTAGCCTCTGACGCTCCAGAGAAAACAGTCTCAGTCGTTTCTGCCTCTCCCGATATCTCAAATCCTCCAACCCTGGCAACATCCTTGTAAAACTTTTCTAAACACTTTCAAGTTTCACAACATCCTTCTAATAGGAAAAAGACCAGAACTGCATGCAATATCCCAAAAGTGCCCAAACCAGTGTGCTGTACAGCTGCAACATGACCTCCAAACTCCTATAATCAATGCTCTAACCAATAAAGGAAAGCATACCAAACACCTTCTTCACTATCCACTTACCTAGGTAACACTTACGGGGGCATGGGCGTGGACATGGATTGGATGATGGATGTGATGGGCGGGGGGGGCGGTGTTGAACGGATTTGGGGACGGGCTGAGGGTGATGTAGGATGTGTCTGGGAGGTGGGAGCAGGTGGCGGGTGGAGGGTGGGATCAGATGGTTTTGGGGGCAGGATTTGCTGTTGGGTCGGTGACGTTGAGAGTCGGGTGGGGGCGGTGTTGGATGGGTTTGGAGGTGAGCGGGGTGTGTTTTGGGGGTCTGTCAGGGTGTGGGGGCTCACTCATGGCTTGCTGCTGCCTAGTCACCTGAACAGGGAGCAGACTGGACTGAAAACTCCGAGCCCCAGAGGAAAGGTATTGAATCGATTAACTGAATAATCAATTAACCAAACGAAATAGTGCCCGCCCATCTCGTTCAGATAATCGAGGTTCCTCTGTAAACCATCTGGAATATACCCTAGTGTTGTGTGAATTTTACCTTCACCCAATCAACCCCTGCTCGATCCTGCTGAATGGCCCCAATATTGGCCCAGTTCCAGTTTAAGACCTAAATCTGTCAACCTGCCTGATCTTTTTCCACAACTATGTTAAAACAAAGACAGTTGTGGTGACTGGACGCAATGTGCTCTCCGACTGGTACTTCAGTCACTTGCCTGACCTGGTTTTCTGAGGAGGGGTCCAGTGTTGCACCCGCCTGAGTACCATAGAGCCCTCTACGTCTTGATTGAGGAAACTTTCTTGAACACATTTACAAATTCCACCCAGTTCAGGCCTTTTACACTCTGGGTGACCCAGTCAATCCAGGGGAAGTTAAAATCTCCATCCAATACTACTCTATTATTTGTATAGGTACCTGCAAACTCACGACACATTTGCTCCTCTCGGACCCGCTGGCTATTTGAGGGTCTAGAACACGATCCCAGCAGACTGACCATCCCCTCTTTGTTTCTAACTTTTAAATTTATGGCCTCATTTGATGACTGCTTATCAGAATTGTCTTGATGAACAGTTGTTATTTCCTTCCGAATCAAAAGGACAACTCCCCCTCCTCACTTACTTGTCCTTCAGTCATGCCTGTAGTTTCTGTATCCTGGAACACTGAGCTGCCAGTCCTGCCCTTCTCTCAGCCATGTTTCGGCTATGGCTACAATATCCCAGTCCCCAGAGCTAATCCATGCTCTGAGCTCGTCTGCCTTACCAGTCAGGCCTCGTGTGTTGAAATAAATGCCCTTTAAACCAGATATCTTTCCGTCCCTCGACTGTGCCCCTGGATATCCTGAATAGGTAACTTGCTCTTGATGGCTGATGTATTTCCCCTGACTTTTCGATGGTCCCTCTCTCACTCAGAGTCTCAACTCCCTGCCAAACTAGTTTAAATCCACCTGGGTAACACTAGCTAATCTCCTCCCTGGGATACTTGTGCCCCTTTGCTTCAAGTGCAAACTATCCCCTTTGTACCGGTCCCCTCTACCCCAGAAGAGATCCCAATGACCCAAGAACTGAAAACCTTGCCCAATTTACCAGCTCCTCAGCCACACATCCATCCATCCTACCTTTCTATTTCTATCCTCACTGGCACTTGGCACTGGGAGTAATCTGGAGATCATTAAGGTCAATATCCTGCTTTTTTAACTTCCCACCTGACTCCCTGTACTCATTTCACAGGACCCCATCCATCTGTCTACCTCTGTCATGTGGACCAATGTTCACAATGACCTCTGGATGTTCACCCTCCCCTTTCATAATGTTCAATAACGACTCAGAGACATCCTTGACCCTGGTACCTGGGAGGCAGCACACCATTCTGGAGTCTCTTCTGGAGTCACACAGTCTCCTGTCTGTCCCCCTCACAACTGTGCCTCCTATCAGTATCACGATCATTACAGAGGATCTGGCAAACATAGACTGGGAGGAACTCCCTGCAGTTGGGTCCATGTTAGGAAAGTGGAGTATTTTAAAGTGATGCATTGAGAACGCAGGGGCAGTGTGCTCCTTGAAGAGTGAATAGTAAAGGCAGCAAGTCCAGGGAATACTAATCAAGTGATGTCGTGAGTTTGATAAAGGAAATACAGTGCAATAAAATCAGGTGAAGCCCTTCACAAGTATAAAGAGTGCTAGCAGATTGTGGAAAATGAGGGACAAGCAATGGTCATGAAATATATTTGGCAGATACGATTGCGGAAAAGCCACAAGTATTTTATCAGCATCGTGAGAGTAAGAGGATTCCCAACGAAAGAGGGAGGCCTGTGAGAAAGCAAAGGGACAATCTGTGCATGGAGCCAGAGGAAGCAGGTGAGGTCTTCAATGAATACTTCCCATCTGTGTTCACACAGGTGAAAGACACTGTCGCCGGGGATTTCAGTTGGGATGCTGAGGTTCCAGAATATTTTAAGATCAATAAGGAGGAGGTATTAAATGTTTTCACAGGCATAAAGGTGGAGAAATCCCCAGTGCCCAGGGAAATGTATCCCAGGCTGCTATGTCATTCAGAAAAGGACATCTGTCTACCATCACGTTTTCTGCACGACTTGGCCACAGCAAAGTATTTGCCTCTTCAAAGGCCAAGCAAGTTACTCAGTTCAAGGGCAGCTAGGACTGGGCAAGAAAGGCTGGTCAGCCAGAGACACCCACATCCCATACCTGATTTAATAAATAACCCATTTGGATGGTCCCACTGGAACCGTGCTGGGAGCAGTGTCCTGGCCAATCATGTCAGTAGGTTTATGGACAGGGCTTTAAACTGACAGAGAGGATGCTGGGACATGGTTCAGGTGAAAGGAGCTTTCCAAATCCTAAGAGAAAAGGCGAAACAATGGAACAGCATGGGAATGTGGCTGAAGGCAATCAGAAAGGAACAGGATGGGACAGAGTTTAACTAAAATTGTACATCAGCGAATAGATTTGTGACAGAAAATTGTGGGAAAGAGTAAGTTATTTTTTTTTTAAATGAACAACGTCACTGTAATAAGGTAGATGGATTTGTGACACAGAGATAAAAGATTTAGACACCAGGGAGACATGGATATAGGGTGAACAAAAATTTTCAATGATTCCCAATCTTGCGGAAACTCAGGAAAAATTGGGTAACACTAAAAATAATGGATACCAAAGGCATTACAGAGAAAGCATTTGGCTGCAGATCATGAAGTAGAGTCAGTCTGAATGTAAATTACTACTTGCCAAGGACACAAGCAGCAGAACAGTTTTAGCCACTGAACAGTATACCATTGGTCATCATTGCATTACACAGGGACTCGTTGGAATTTTTTAAAAAAGGCATTGTGATAATTTTGGAAAACTTCAATATTCGTATAATCTGGGACAACACACGGTGAACATTGATATTGGAATAGGACTTCGGTTATATTTTCTTTCAGTGTTTCTTTGAAAAACGAATTGTGCAACTGTTCAGGGACATAACCATCGCAGAGCGACCGTGTAATGAAACTTAGTGAATGAGTCAAGTCACCTTCAGAGATCCTTCAGGAAATTGTGATAAAGTGCAGTTTAAAGAAATATAAAGTTTTAAAGGGATTCACAGAGGACAAGTTACAACTAGAAACAAAAAAGCCAATTACATGTGTGTGAGAGGAGAATTGACCAAGGTAAACAGGCTAAACAGACTGAGACATGTGTCTGTAAATCGACAGCAGAAAACATTTGAAGGAGCAGTGTAAAACACTCAACAGAAGGACATTCCATTGAAACAGTATAAACCTCAGCAAGAAATCCCCACTGGTCCCGCACACAGGACAAAAGGGATCATACTAGATTATGAGGCTGAGAGGATCACCAAAAAGTACGTAAAATCCTGAAGTGAGAGAGTGTTTTAGGAGTAAATTTTAAATAGATTGCAAAGGGTATACTAGCAGGAGGAGGGCAGTGGGAAGGGGAACCATGGTCAGGGTTTATTGACACGATAGGAACAGGGAGAGGTGAAGGTGCTGGAGGTGGTGAGATTGTTACAGGGAGTGGTCAGGGCCTGAACGGTGTTACAAAGCCAGGACAGATTGCTGTAGCTGGAGGGGTTTGCAGAGGTAGGGAGGGACATATGGATTTTTATTTATTCATTCCTGGGATGTGGTTGTCACTAACTGGACTAACATTCTTTGACCCAACTGCTAATTACCCAGAGGGTAGCTCAGAGTCAGCCATATTGCTGTGGGTCTGGTGTCACGTGCAGGCCAGACCAGGTTAGAATGTCAGATGGTCTTCTCTAAAGGACGTAAGTGAACCAGAGGAGTTCTTCCGACTGATCAACAATGTTTTAATGATGGTCCCACCAATGTCTTATACAGATACAACATGACATCCCAACTCTTACTCTTAATGCTCTCCCCAATGAAGGTAACCGTCCCAAACGCCTGCTTCACCAGCCTGTCTACCTGGGACACCACATTCAAAGAACTGTCTACCTGCATCCCTGGGTCACTGACAGACAACACTACCCAGGGCCCGAACATTAACTATACAGGTCCCACCCTGGTTTGTTTCACCAAAATAGAACACCTCACCTTTATCTAATTGAATTCCATCTGCTATTCTTCAGCCCACTATCCCAGCAGTACTGTTCATCCTGTTGTATCATAGATAACCTTCTCCACTGTCCACTTTCCCACCAATTTCAGTGTCACCCAAAATAATTACTTACCAGGAAACCAATATTTCCATCCAAACCATTTATCCAAATGACAAACAACAGGGGAGCCACTCCACCGCTGGTCACATGCCTCCTGTCAGAAAAACAACATGTCTCCCATCACCCTCTGTCTACAACCATCAAGCAAATTTTTGTATCCAGTTCACTAGCTCCTCCTGAATGCCATATCCTTTTACACTGATCTGAGCTTATTACCCAGTATACCAGACAGAACACACAACACAGAACAGTTCAGCCCAAGACCCTTCGGCCATGCTGCTCTGCTAACATTTTATCCGACTGTAAAATCAAACTAGCCTACATACCCTTCATATTACTCTATCCATGTATCTGTCCAAGAGTCTATTAGATGTCCCGAATGTGTCTAATTTTACTACCACCATTGGCAGTCCATCCGACCACCTGCCATCTCTATCCTTTTATCCATCCTCCAATGACCTTAAAATTATGCCGCCATGTAACAGCCATTTATGCCATAGGAGAAAAAGTCTCTGACTATTCACTCTCTCTGTGCCTCTCATCATCTTGTTCACCTCTACCAAGTCACCCCACCCCCTTCTTCACTCCAATGAGAAAAGCCTTAGCTCCCTCAAATTTTCTTCATAAGAACTGTCCTCCATTCCAGGCAGCATCCCAGTAAATATCTTGTGTACGCTCTCTAAAACTTGCACATCCTTCCTGTAAAGATGGGATGAGAACTGAACACAATATTCCAAGTGTGGTCTCACCAGGTCGCTAGAAAGATGCAGGAAAACCTCACGACTCTTGAAATCGATCCCCTTGCTAAGAAAAGCCCACACAACATATGCCTTTTTAATCAACCCTATCAATGTACGTGGCAACTTTGAGGGACCTATGGACATGGACGCCATGATCTCTCTGTTCCTCCACAATGCCAAGTATTTTGCCTTTCACCCTGTATTCTATATTCTGGTTCAACCTTCCAGAATGAATCACTTCACACTTTTCCAGATTGAACTCCATCTGTCACTTCCAGCCCAGCTCTGTGTCCTGTCAATGTCCCATTGCAACCGACAACAGCCCTCCACATTCCCCACCACTCCACCAACCTTCATGTTATTGATAAACTTACTAACCCACTCTCCAACATCCACATCCAACTCATTTATAAAAATCACAGAGAGCAGAGTCCCAGAGCTGATTGTTACAGAACCCCACTGTTCACTGAGCTCCAGGCTCAATATTGTCCATCAGCTGCTACCCTCTGTCTTCTCTGGGCCATCCAATCCTGTATCCAGACAGACAAATTTCCCTGTATCCCAATTTTCCTTCTTTTCTGAATGAGCTATCAAAATATTCTGTCATATCCTCAAAGAATTCAATAAGGTTTGTGAGGCATGACCTGCCCCTCACAAACCCATGCTGTCTCTAATTTAACTATGGCTTTCCAAGTAGTCATAAATCCTTTCTTTAGAGTCCTCGCCAATAATCTGCACACCACATACATTAGACCAAATCTGTAATTTCCAGAATTCTACCACTGTAATATGGTCCAGACGCTACAAATCTTCTCTACTCTGCCTTGTTCCCCAGAAGGGCACTGGAGGGTGGTGGGGATTACAGCGTCAGGGAGGGATATCAGGACAGGAGGATTTTGCAGACATTAGGAGGGTTTCAATGCCAAAAGGAGGCTTCAGTAATTGTGAGGTTTCATGGTGATGAAGGCATTTGAGGACGGAGGGAGGATTGTAGGGAAATGAGAGGTTTCACAGTTTAGGTGCTTTGTTCGGACTGCAAGTGGTTACTGAGTCGGGGAGGTTTCAGCACTAGTGGATATTACATAAACATGTGGTTTTGGTTGCGATGCAGGAAGCTTGAGAGTATGGGGTCTGAAGGAGGTTACACAAATGGGAAGAGTTGTCAGGAGTGCAGGTGTTTACAGAGACAGCAATGGTCTGATCTGGAGCAGAGGACCCAGATTGGGAGGGATGTGGGGACTGGAGGTGGTTTCACAGGGATGGAGGTCCATAGACCCACAGGAGGTTACAGAAATGTGGAGCACTGTAGGGCTGACAGGTTCATGGAGTTGGGAATATTGGGAGGGATAGAGAAGTTTACAGGGATAAGGATGTTTGTAGGACTGGGCTGGATTACACAGACAGGGACTGTTTTAGGGAGCTGAGCAGATTACAGAGATAAAGATATTTGTATTGACTGGAAGAACAAACAGAGATATGGAGGGTCATCGTGACTGAATGATCAACTCGGTTTAGTCATCACGCATTTGGCAGAGGAAGATACTGTCTGAGGAATTCAGTTCAGTTTTTTTGAAATGGTGCTTAAGTATATTGATGAGGCAGTGCAGATGATGTGGTTTACATGGACTTGAATAAGTCCTTAAACAAGATCCAACACGGAAGGCTGGTCCAAAAGGACTGGGTTCTAAGGCAAGTTGGCAAATTGGATGCAAAATTGGTGGATCGAATATTTTCACCACCGGGTGTACCACAGGGAACTGTGCAGGAACCATTGAACATTAATAACTCGGATGTGAAAGCAAAAGGTATCATTAGTCGGTTTGCAGATGACATGAAAGGTGAGGGTGTTGTTCACAGTGAGGGGGATGGTCTCTGTCTGCTGTCCGATGTCGATCGGATGATAATCTAAGCAGAGTTTAGTTCTGATTGAAGTGAGGTAATACTCTGTGGGAGGTACGATAAGAGAAGTACAGACATAATAAACGGTAGGTCCTTGCGGAGAACTGAGGAATACAGGGACCTTGGTGGACAAGTCCATAGATCCCTGAAAGTGTCAGCACAGGGAGACAGGGTGGGAAAGGCACCTCAACTGGGAGTGGGAGAGGGACCCATATCCTGGTGGGGTGAATTGCGAGAGATGCTTGAGAGGATATAACCTGGTCTGGCAGGGTGTTGGACCTTAAATAAACGTAATGCCAGAAAGAAGATTGAGGCTGGTATACGAGTTAAAGACAGCAATTTCAGCAGACAAGGCAGGCAAGAACATAGCAGGGAATGGGGGAAAACTGATGAGTAAACTGCATTTATTTCAATGCAAGGGGCCAGACAGCTAAGGAAGATGAACTCAGGGCATGGATTGGAACATGGGACTGGGATATTATAGTTATTACAGAAACACAGCTGAGGGAGGGGCAGGACTGGCAGTTCATTGTTTCAAGGTAGAGATGCTACAGGAAGGGGAGGCAAGAGAGGACGTGTGGTAGTGGGTTCTGATTGCATGATTCATCACAGCAGTACTTAGGGAGGATATTCCTGTGGGATCACCCAGTGAAACTGTGTTCGGGGAACAGAGAAATAAGAATGGGTCATCACTTTGATAAGATCGGACTGCTGACCCCGAAAATCTGTGGCAGACTGAGGAACAAATATGTCGGGACATCTTAAATAACAAGCATAATAATAGGGCTGTTATGGTTGGGGTTTTGCAACTTTCCAAACCGAGACTGGGACTGCCAGTGTTCAGTGTTTGCAAGGGAGGAATTTGGTAATTGTGTTCCAGAAAACTCCCAATCAATATGTACATGGACTGAAAAGAGAAAGGGGCACAACCTGACCTCCACTTGGGAATTAAGGTAGGGAAAGGGACTGAGATGTGAGTGGGAAAGCATTTTGCCAAAGTGACCACAGTTCTTGTAGTTTGAAAATAGCTTTGGATAAGGACAGGCCTGGTCCACAAGTGCAAGTTATAAAATGGAGCCTGACCAACTTGATCGATTTCGCCAGGAACTTACAAAATGTGATTTGGGAACGGAATTATTTACAGGGAAAGTGAAGTTTGGCAAGTGAGAATATTTTGAAAGTGAGATAAATTAAGTGATCAGCGCCAGCATTTTCCTGTTTGTGTGCAGGTCAATGCTGACAGCATTCGGAAACACTGGCTGTCTATTGAGGGTCTGGTCAAGGAAAAGGGGGGACATGTCAGGTATAGCCAGCTGGATCAAGGGAATCCCTGAGGATATACAGGGACTTTAGGAATACACTTTGAGTAGAAAACAGGAATGGAGAAAGGCTAAATGAAATAGCCTCAGCAGAGAAGGAAAGGGGAATCCAAAAGTGATTGTATCAGTATATTAAGAGTGCATAAGTAACTCAGGACAAAATAGTGTCCTTTCGTGATCAATGAGGCCATCGATGTGTGGAACTGCAGGATATTTGCTAAGATCCTAAACAATTTTTTCACTTCAGAAATTACTGTGGACAAAGACTGGGGAACTCGGGGACAAGAGTAAAACATTAGACCACAAATGGAGTTCTCTGCAATTCCAGTCTCTCTGCTACAGGAAGGATGTTGTGAAACTTGAAAGGGCTCAGAAAAAATTAACAAGATATTGCCCGGGTTGTTGCTGAATAAGCTGGGGTTACTGTCACTGGAGAATCGGAGACTGAGGGATGATCTTACAGAGGTCCTGATATGAACATGAGCGGCATGGATAGGGTAAACATTCAAGGCCTTTTCCCAGAAGTTGGGGAGTCCAAAAATAGAGGGCATAGGTTTAAGGTTAGAGGTGAATGGTTTACAGAGGGTCTGAAGGGACAGCTTCTTCACACACATGGTGATGGGTGTATGGAATGAACTGAGAGAGAAAATAATGGAGACTGATTCAATTACAACATTTAAAAGGTATCTGGATGGGCATCTGAATAGTAAGGGTGTAGACGTATGTTGGGCCAAATGCTGGAAAAGGGAATGGATTTATTTAGATCTTCTGGTAAGCCTGGACGAGTTGGGGACCAAAGGGGTCTGTTTCTATGCTGTAGATCTCTATGACTTGAAAAGAGTGCATGTTATAGAAGAGGTGGTGCTGGAGGTTTTAAAACACAAAGGTATGGCAATTTCCAGAACCTGATTAAGTGTATCACAGGACACTGTGGGATGCTGGGGTAGAAATTGTGGAGCCCCCTAGCAAAGGTATGTGTACTACTGACAGCCACGTGTGATGGGCTGGCAGGCTGGAGGGTGGCATCATGGACAGTGAAGGATGTTTTCTGAGATTACAAAGGGATCTTGATGAAGGGAGTGAATGGGCTGAAAAACTAGAGATGGAATTCAATCTGAATAAATACGAAGGAATGCATTTTGTAAAACAAACAAGGGTAGAGCTTATACAATTAATGTTAGGGCCTCGGTTCATGTTTTAGAGCAGAGGGACCTTTGGGTTCAAGTACATAATCCTTGAAGTTTGCATCACAGGATGGATAAAACAGTGCTTGGCATGCCTGACTATTGCTCAGTCCATTGAGTGGAGGATTTGGGACGTCATGTTGAGATTGTACAGACATTTCCGAGGCCTGTTCTGCAATACTCTGTCCAGTTCTGGTCGCCCAGTTAACAGGGAGGATAATAATAAGCTGCAGGGGGTTCAGAAGAGATTTACCAGGAGATTGCTGGGTATGGAAGGCTTGAGTTCGGAAAAATGGCTGGATAGGCTGTGTCTTTTTTCACTGGAGCCTGGAGGTTGAGACATGATGCTATAAAGGTTTATGAAATAAAATGAGGTATATAGATCAATTTAATGGTAGTTGCCTTTTCCTCAGGATGGGGGAGTCTCAAGAGGAGGGGGCACATTTTTAAGGTTAGAGGAGAGAGATGTTCAAAAAAAGATATGGGGCAATTTGCTACACAGAGGGTGGTTTGAGTGTGGAATGAACATCCTGAGAAAGGGGTTGATGTGGGTACAATGACAACATTTAAAAGATATTTGAATAAACAGGTGAATAGGGAAGTGTTGGAGTGATACGGGCCAGCAACAGGCAGCTGGGAAGAGTTTAGTTTTAGATTATGGTGGGTATCAACTGAAGGGTCAGTTTCCATGTTGTATGACTCTATGACAAGAATATGGTTTGATTCCATTATTGAAGAAAGGATCAGGGCTGGGTCCACTGATGTGCATCATCTACATAAACGATTTGGTTGAAAATATCGGAGTGATTGTGTGAAAGTTTGTTGATGATCAAATGAATGGTGTAGTGGGCAGTAAATACGGTTATCAAAGGGGATACTGACCAACTGGGCCAGTGGACCAAGGAAGGAAAGATGGAGTTTAATTCAGGATTTTGTTAAGACAAACCAGGGAGGACGAACACAGTTAATGAAAGGGCTCTGGCCAGGGTTTTTGAACAGAGAGAGAGAGACCAGGGAGTGCAAGTTACATTGTTCCTCGGAAATGGCATCACAGGTGGACAGGGTGGGGAAAGCGACATTTGTCACATTTGCCGACATTGGCCAGCACTTTGTTACATACATTGGAGATATTTGTAACATTGTCCTAAATATTTCCCTTGGGCAGAGGAGGCCACGGGGTGACCCTAAGAATGTTGAATAACCAAGGGTAGGTGAGTCCAAAACTAGAGAGTATAAACGGGAGGTGAGAGTGCAAGGATTTAAAGAGGGAGCTGAGGGGGAACATTATCCACAGAGGATGGTGCAGAGACGGAACAGACTGCCTCAGGCACATGGGAGAAACAAGAACAATTGTACAGCATGGAAAAGACATCTGGGCAGGTACATGGAGAGGAGAAGGTTTGAAGAGATAAGGGCCAAAGGCAGGCAAATGAGACTCATTCAGTTTAGGTAACATGGGCAGCATTGAGGAGTTGGACCACAGGTTCTGTTTCCGTGCTGTATCACTCGGTATCCAGCTAAAGAGTATTAGTGTAACAAAATAAGGCATGTTGTAGACACTGAAGCAAGTTACAGTGATGGGTATGGTAGTCTGGAATGCAGTACATTTCAAATATGTGGAGGGACTATCGGGAAGAGAGGAGGGTCCAGGGACAGGGACTATTGTAGGAGTTAAAAATGACTGAAGACACTTGTGCACAAGCCATGCCACAGATACAGTGTTGCAGAGTAGTGAGTCTTAGTATAGTGTTGGAGGGAGAACACAGAACAGAAAGATCCCAGGCAGCATTCCCAACCTCTTGGTGGAGGCCTACTCTCCCCTCAGTTGTACTGATGCTCACTCAGACAGCACAGGACTGGATTGATAACTATGAACTCCGGATGCTGTCTCAGTGCAACATAAGTTAAAGTAGACGTGGTGATTGAGCATGGGGTGTGTCTATACTGTGCTCCCCATCCAGCACTGTATCTATATCATGTCTTGTTAGCGATGTTTGGAGCCCTCTCATTGCTCTCTACTCTGTGCACTGGGAGTGATCTTACCTCACGGCAGGAGTTATTGAAGGCTCCAGATCTCCCTTCCCTTTGAAGATGGTTGGTCAGCCAGAGAGACAATGAGGTGATGGATGAGACACACAGCAGTTGGGAAGTCTATTGAGTCAGCAACTTCCTGACTACCTACAGGAGACATAGCGGTAGACAGAATGGGAAATTAGACTGATGCAGTGAGGGTTACACAAGGAGAATGGAAATGAGCCCCACAGATATCTGGAAAATCCCAAACTCCATCCTTGGCCTGTGCTGTTGCGTCTCTCTGGAGTGGAGAATTCTGTTAGCTCAGGATGTAGAGTAGCTGCAAGAGCGGGAGGCACTGACAGAGGCAGCAATTAGACCCAGACAGTGAGGGATACCACATGGAGAGAGACTGAGTGATATCACCAGAGTGCTGGAAGACTTCAGGATCACACAATCATGTTGGAAGAATGGGTTTGGCTTCACGTATCAGTGCTCAGGGATGAGCAACCAGTGAGCAGGTGAAGTGATGGCCTAGTAACATTATTGTTAGGGCATTTATCCAAAACCTCAGCTAATGTTCAGTGGAGGCAGGTTTGAATCCCATCATAAGATATGGTGGAATTTAAAAATCAATAATTTTAAAAATAGCAATGAACAATCGATAAACAAATATGAAACCATCGCTGATGTACAAAAATCACAATCCCTGAGATTAGATTCCCTACAGTGTGGAAACAGGCCTTTCGACCCAACTAGTCCACACCATCCCTCCAAAGAGTAACCCACTCAGACCCATCACCCTCGACCTAATACACCTAACACTGTGGGCAATGTAGCATGGCCAATTCGCCTGACCTGCGCGTCTTTGGACTGTGGGAGGAAACCCGAGCATCCGCGGGCAATTCACGCAGACACAGGGAGAATGTGCAAACTCCACACAGTCGCCCATTGCTGGAATCGAACCTGGGACCCTGGTGTTGTGAGGCAGGAGTGCTAATCACTGAGCCACCGTGCCGCCCACTTGCCCTTTCGACAACGAGACCTGATCATCCTCACGTGGTATGCACGACATCCCCACAGCAATGTGTTTGCCTCTCAATTGCCCACCAAAATGGCCGAGCAAGCTACTCAGCTCATGGGCAGATAGGGCTGGGCAATAAAGGCTGGTCTGCCAGAGACACCCACATCCCATACCTGATTTATGAAAAAATCCAATAGGATGGTCCCACTGGAACCATGCTGGGACCAGTGTCCTGGCCAATCATGTCAGTAGGTTTATGGACAGGGCTTTAAACTGACAGAGAGGATGTAGTGACAGGATTCAGGTGAAAGGAGCTTTCCAAATCCAGAGAGAAAAGGTGAAGTATGGGAGCAACATGAGAATGTGTCTGAAGGCAATCAGAAAGGAACACGATGGGACAGAGTTTAACTAAAACTGTACATCAGTGAATAGATTTGTGACAGGAAATTGTGGGAAAGAGTAAATTAAGATTTTTTTTGAATGGACGAAGTCTTATCAATGAGGTAGATGGATGTCTGACACTGAGATAAAAAAGATTTAGACACCAGAGAGACGTGTTTACAGGGTGAACAAAAGTTGGACATAACTATTCAATGGATCACAACCTTGCAGAAACTCAGGCAAAATGGGTAACAAAAACAATAATGGGTAAAAAAGGCATCACAGAAAAAGCATTTGGCCTCAGATCATGAAGTAGAGTCAGTCTGAATGTAAATCCTGGCTACTACTTGCCAAGGTCACAAGCAGCAGAACAGTTTTAGCCACCGAACAGCATTCCGTTGCTCATCACTGCTTTAACCAGAAACTCATTGGAATTTTTTAACAAACACATTGTGATAATTTTGGGAAACTTCAATATTCACATAATCTGGGACAGTCCCACTGACAACAATGACATTGGAAGAGTTCAGAGATTTTTTTTTGCAGTGTTTCTTTGAATAACAAATTGTGCAACTGCCTAGGGAGGTAACTATCTCAGAGCGACCGTTGTGTGATGAAACTTAGTGAATGAGTAATGTCACCTGGAGAGATCCTCATGGAAATTGTGAAGATGTGCAGTTTAAAGAAATATAAAGTTTTAAAGTGAATCACAGAAAGGACAAGCTACAACTAGAAACAAAAATAGCCAATGACATGAGTTTGAGAGGAGAACTGACTAAGGTAAACAGGCTAAACAGACTGAAATATGTGCCTCCAAATGAACAGTGGAAAACTTTTGAAGGAGCAATTTAAAACATCAACAAAAGGACATTCCATTGAAACGGACAAATCCTAAGCAAGAAATCCCCATCTGTCCCTCACTCAAGTAAAAAGGATCATATTAGATTATCGGGCTTGGAGGATCACCAAAAAGTACTTAAAATCCTGAAGTGGGAGAATGTTTTAGGAGTAAGTTTAAAAGGGATTGCAAAGGATCTGCTCGCAGGAGGAGGTCAGATGGAAGAGGGAATAATTGTCAAGGCTTTATGTCACAAAAGGAACTGGGAGAGCTGAAGGTGCTGGAGGTGGTGAGAGTGTTACAGAGAGGGGTCAGGGTCTGAACGGTGTTACAAAGCCAGGACGGATTGCTGCAGCTGGAGGGGTTTGCAGAGGTAGGAAGGGACATATGTATTTTTTATTTATTCATTCATGGGATGAGGGTGTCACTGATTGGACCAACATTCTTTGCCCCACTGCTAATTTCCCAGAGTATAGCACAGAGTCAGCCATATTGCTGTGGGTCTGGTCTGATGTGCAGGTCAGACCAGGTTAGAATGTCAGATGGTCTTCTCTAAAGGACGTAAGTGAACCAGATGAGTACTTCCTACTGGTCAACAATGCTTTTATGGTGGCCTCATTAATGTCCTGTACAGCCACAACGTGACATCCCAACTTCTACTTTCAATGCTCTGCCCAAAGAAGATAACCATCCCAAACGCCTGCTTCAACAGCCTATCTACCTGTGACACCACTTACAAAGAACTGTCTACCTGCATCCCTGGGTCTCTGACTGACAACACTACCCAGGGCCCGAACATTAACTGTACAAGTCCCGCCCTGGTTTGTTTCACCAAAATGGAACACCTCACATTTATCTAATTAAACTCCATCTGCTATTCTTCAGCCCACTATCCCAGCAGTACTGTACATCCTGTTGTATCATAGATAACTTTCTTCACTGTCCACTTTCCCACCAATTCCAGTGTCACTCAAAAAACTTACTTAACACAAAACCAATGTTCCCATCCAAACTATTTATCCAAATGACAAACAACAGTGGGCCCACTTCACCGCTGGTCACATGTCTCCAGTCAGGAAGGCAACATGTCTCCCATCACCCTCTGTCTCCTACCATCAAGCCCAATTTTGTATCCAGTTGACTAGCTCCTCCTGAATGCCATATCCTTTTACATTGATCTGAGCTTATTACCCAGTTTACCATACAGAACGTAGAACACAGAACAGTACAGCACAAGACCCATCGGCCATGGTGCCATGCCCAACTTTTACACGACTGTAAGATCAAACTAATTTAGATAACCTTCATTTTGCCTATCCAGGAGTCTGTTAAAGTGTCCCGTTCCACCCACCCACCACTCTCTGTGTAAAGAACCTACATCTGAGATCTCCCCTTACCCATCCTCCAATCACCTTACAATTATGCCCCCTTGTACCATGTATGCCATGGGATAAAGAGGTCTCTCACTGTTCACTCTTTCTTTGCCTCACACCATCTTGTTCACCTCTACCACGTCACACCACACTCTTCTTCACTCCAATGAGAAAAGCCTTAGCTCCCTCAACCTTTCTTCATCAGACATGCTCTCCAGTCCAGGCAGAATCCTGGTAAATCTCCTCTTTACCCTCTCTAAAGCTTCCACATCCTTCCTGTAATGAAGGGATCAAAACTGAACACAATATTCTAATTGGGATCGAAACAGGGCTGTATAGAGCTGCAGCATAACCTCATGGCTTTAAAACTCAATCCCCCCAGCTAATGAAAGCCAATACAACATATTCTTTCTTAACAACACTATCAGCTTGGTGGCAAATTTGATGGATCTCTGGTCATGAAATCCAAGATCCATCTGTTCCTCCACACTATTCAGTATTCTGCCTTTACCCCTGTATTCTGCATTCAAGTCTCACCTTCCAGAATGCATCACTTCACACTTTTCCCGATTTGACTTCATCTGCCACTTCTCAGCCCAGCTCTACATCCTGTCAATGTCTCATTGCAACCTCAAGCAGACATCCACACTATTCACCACTCCACCAACCTTCGTGTCATTATCAAATCATTATCAATCTTTCTTACCCACTCTTCCACTCACACATCCAAGTCGTACATGAAATCACAAAGAGCAGAGAGTTTTTGACCTCTCCCTGCAGAAAACCACTGGTCACTGAGTTCCAGGCTGAATGCTTTCCATCTGTCATCACCCTCTGTCTTCGATGGGCCAGGAATTCTGTATCCAGACAGGCAGGTTTCCCTGTATCCCATGCTCTCTACTTTCTCAATGAGCCATAAATGTGTTTTGTCACATTCTCAAAGGATTCAATAAGATTTGTGAGGCATGACCTGTCCCTTACAAAATCATGATGACTTCCTCTAATCAAACTATGGTTTTCCAAGGAATCATAAATCCTGTATCTCAGAGTCATCTCCAATAATCTGCACATCACAGACAGAAGACTGACAGGTCTGTGATTCCCAGGATTACCTCTATTCCCTTTCTTGAACAACGCATGGCTGATTCACCTAACCTGCACATCTTTGGGCTGTGGGTGGAAACCGGCGCACCTGTCGGAAACTCACGCAGACATGGGGAGAATGTGCAAACTCCACACAGACAGTTGCATGGGGCTGGAATTGAAATCGCATCCCGAGTGCTGTGAGGCAGCAGTGCTAACCATTGAGCCAACGTGCTGCCCCATATAACTCTCTAGAGCTTCTGATCCTTGGTTCCTCAAACTTAAGTTAGCTTCCTTCTTCCTCTTGATGTTCGAAATCCCTTGGAACCTTGTCAAATGCTTTGCTGAAGTTCATGTAGACAACGCTGACTGCTCTGCCTTCATCTATTGCTTGGTCAACTCATCAAAGAGTCAATCCGGTTTGTGAAACACGGTTTCCCACTCAGAAAGCCATGCTGACTATCTCTAATCAGCCCTTGCCTTTCCAAATATATGTAGCTCCTTTCTCTCAGAATCTCCTCCAACAACTTACCCAGCATTGGCTCACTGGGCTGTGATTTCCTAGCTTTTCCCTGCAGACCTTAAGTGATGGTACAGCATTAGCCACCCTCCAGTCTTCCGGTAACTCATTGTGTCTGTTGATAATATAAATATCTCTGTTGGGGTCACTGCAATCTCTTCCCTAACTTCCCATGAATATTCAAGGATAGACCTAATGAGCTACTGCGGATTGATCTACCTTTATTTGTTTTAAGATTCCAGCACTTTTTCTTCTCTGTTGAGGATCTTTTTCTGACATCACTATTTATTTCCCCAAGTTCCCGAGCTTCCCTGTCTTTCTCCACAGTAAATGCTAACAACACTATTTTGTCTAATATATCACGCACCTCCTGACAGTTAAGGTGCCCTATTCTCTACCAAGTTACTCTTTAGCCTTTAGTGAAACTTGTGTAAAGGTTTCTGAAAATTCAAATAAACCATATCCTCGGTACAGTCGCTCCTACACCCGTATCTATTCTGACATTTATATTCACACCAATAAAAATAAAATCCAACAGGTTAAAAAACACATTCTCTTTTTATTAAAAGTGTTTCTAAGGGTCCAGTTATTGTTCACTGAGATATACTTTCAAACATATTTCAGCTCACGACCTACTGTCAGGTTAACACTGTTTGGTTTCAGACTGGCAGCAGAAAGGGTTATGGGAGTTCATGTTTATCAATCTGACAAAGGTAGCTTACAGTTCCAACAGGTAATAGATGTTTTGGAAATAAGGAGGGTCGTGGGGACTGAAGAACATTATGGAGATAGGGAGTGATGTAGGGACTGTATGAGATTAAGGACACAGAGAGTGCAGTGGTGACTGAAGAACATTATGGAGATAGGGAGTGATGTGGGGCCTGAAAGGGGCCAAAGAGATCTACAGGGCTGTTGGGTCTGAAGGAGGTTGCACAGATCAGGAGGATCATGGGGATTGAAGGAGGTTACTCTGAACGGGAGGGTCGTTGGGTCAGAATGAGATTATGGAGATAGGGAGGGTCGTGGGGCCTTTTGGAGGTTATGGAGTTAGGGAGGTTTGTGGGGAATGATTCAGGTTACATAGATAGGAAGAGTCGTGGGGACTGAAGGAGTTTATGGAGATAGGGAGGGCTGTGGGGACTGAAGGAGGTTATATAGATAGTAAGTTTATAGAGAAGCACAGGAAAGAAGACCAGGTATCGGCCATTTGACCAGAGTGGGTCCCACCATTCAATATGATCACCACTGATCATTTAACCCAGTACAGTATTCCTGCTTTCACACCTTACTCTGATATTATAGTGACTACTGGCATTTAGTGATACAGCGGGCTGCAGTAACTGGGACGGGGGTGGGTGGGGGGGTGGTGTCTTACAGAGATAGGGAGGGTTGTGGAAGCTGGGACAGGTGACATATACAGGGCGGGTTTAAGGAATGGGAGGACTTTACAGGGATTTGGAGGAATGCAGGGATGGGACGTGATAACAATCACAGGGAGGATTTGGGAGTTTGATCTGAGACGGGTACAGCTGAGAACAGAAGTGAGTCAAACATTCAGGACAGGTAGGGACAAGGTAGGACTAATAAATCAAGCTGTATTTATTTCAATGCAAGGGGCCTAACAGGGAAGGCAGATTAACTCAGGGCATGGTTAGGCACATGGGACTGGGATCTCATAGCAATTACAAAAACATGGCTCAGGGATGGGCAGAACTGGCAGCTTAATGTTCCACGTTACAAATGCTACAGGAAGGATAGAAAGGGAGGCAAGAGAGGAGGGGAGTGGCATTTTTGATAAGGGATAGCATTACAGCTGTGTTGAGGAAGGATATTCCCAGAAATCCAACCAGGGAAGTTATTTGGGTGGAACTGAGAAATAAGAAAGGGATGATCAGTTTATTAGGATTGGATTACAGACCCCCCAAAAGTGAAAAGGAAATTGTCAAACAAAATTGTAAGGAGATCTCAGCTATCTGTAAGAATAATAGGGTAGGTACGGTTGGGGTATTTCACTTTCCAAACATCGACTGGGACTGCCATAGTGTTAAAGGTTTAGATGAAGAGGAATTTCTTAAGTGTGTACAAAACAATTTTCTGATTCAGTTTGTGGATGCACCGACTAGAGAAGGTGCAAAACTTGACCTACTCTTGGGAAATAAGGCAGGGCAGGTGACTGAGGTGTCAGTGGGGGAGCACTTTGGGGACAGCGACCATAATTCTATTTGTTTTAAAATCATGATGGAAAAGGATAGACCAGATCTAAAAGTTGATGTTCTAAATTGGAGAAAGGCCAATTTTGACGGTATTAGGCAAGGTCTTTTGAAAGCTGATTGGAGGCAGATGTTCGCAGCGAAAGGGACAGCTGAAAAATGAGAAGCCTTCAGAAATGAGATAATGAGAATCCAGAGAACGTATATTCCTGTCAGGATGAAAGGGAAGGCTGGTAAATATTGGGAATTCTGGATGACTAAAGAAATTGATTGTTTTGTTCAGAAAAAGCAGGAAGCATATGTCAGGTATAGACAGGATAGATCGAGTGAATCCTTAGAAGAGTATAAAGGAAGTAGGAATATACTTAAGAGGGAAATCAGGAGGGCAAAACGTGGACATGAGATAGGTCTGACAAATAGAATTAAGAAGAATGCAAAGGGATTTTACAAATATATTAAGGATAAAAGGGTAACTAGGGAGAGAATAGGGCCCCACAAAGATCAGTAAGGCGGCCTTTGTGTGGAGCCGCAGAAAATGGGGGATATACTAAATGAATATTTTGCATCAGTATTTACTGTGGAAATGCATATGGAAGATATAGACTGTAGGGAAATCGATGGTGACATCTTGCAAAACATCCAGATATACAGAGAAGGAAGTGCTGGATGTCTTGAAATGGTAAAAGGTGAATAAACCCCCAGGAACTGATCAGGTGTAGCCGAGAACTCTGTAGGAAGCTAGAGAACTGATTACTGGGCCTCTTGCTGAGATATTTGTATCATCAATAATCACAGGTGAGGTGCCAGAAGACTGGAGGTTGGCAAACGTGGTGCCACTGTTTAAGAAGGGTGGTAAGGTCAAGCCAGGGAACTATAGACCAGTGAGCCTGAACTCAGTGGTGGGCAAGTTGTTGGAGGGAATCCTGAGGGACAAAATGCACATGTATTTGGAAAGGCAAGGACTGATTAGGGATAGTCGACATGGCTTTGTGCGTGGGAAATCATGTCTCATAAACTTGATTGAGTTTTTTGAAGAAGTAACAAAGAATATTGAGGAGAGCAGATGATAGATGTGATCTATATGGACTTCAGTAAGGCATTCGACATGGTTCCCCATGGGAGGCTGATTAGCAAGGTTAGAACTCATGGAATACAGGGAAAAGTAGCCATTTGGATACAGAACTGGCTCAAAGGTAGAAGACAGAGCGTGGTGGTGGAGGGTTGTTTTTCAGACTGGAGTCCTGTGACCAGTGGAGTGCCACAAGAATCAGTGCTGGGCCCTCTACTTTTTTCATTTACATTAATGATTTGGATGCGAGCATAAGAGGTACAGTTAGTAAGTTTACAGATGACACCAAAATTGGAGGTGTAGTGGACAGTGAAGAGGGTGACAACAAGATCTGGACCAGATGGGCCAATGTGCGAACTGGCAGATGGAGTTTATTTGAGATAAATGCGATGTGCGGCATTTTGGGAAAGCAAGTCTTAGCAGGACTTTACCACGTAATGGTAAGGTCCTAGGGAGTATTGCTGACCAAAGAGACCTTGGAGTGCAAGGCCATAGCTCCTTGAAAGTAGAGTCGCAGGTAGATAGGATAGTGAAGGCGGCATTTGGTATGCTTTCCTTTATTGGTAGGAGTATTAAGTACAGGAGATGGGAGGTCATGTTGTGGCTGTACAGTACATTGGTTTGGCCACTGTTGGAATATTGCATGCAATTCTGGTCTCCTTCCTATCGGAAAGATGTTGTAAAACTTGAAAGGGTTCAGAAAAGATTTACAAGGATGTTGCCAGGGTTGGAGGTTTTGAGCTACAGGGAGAGGCTGAACAGGCTGGGGTGGTTTTCCCTGGAGCGTCGGAGGCTGAGGGGTGACCTTACAAAGGTTTACAAAATTATGAGGGGCATGGATAGGATAGGATAAATAGACAAAGTCTTTTCTCTTGTGTCAGGGAGTCCAGAACTAGAGAGCATAGGTTTAGGGTGAGAGGGGAAAGATATAAAAGAGACCTAAGGAGCAACTTTTTCACGCAGAGGGTGGTACGTGTATGGAACGAGCTGCCAGAGGATGTGGTGGAGGATGGTACAATTGCAACATTTAAGAGGCATTTGGATGGGTGTATGAATGGGAAGGGTTTGGAGGAATATGGGCCGGGTGCTGGCAGGTGGGACGAGATTGGGTTGGGATATCTGGTCGGCATGGACGGGTTGGACCGTAGGGTCTGTTTCTGTGCTGTACATCTCTACGACTCTATCACTCATAGAGGTTATAAAAATAAACTGTGTGGTCGCGTCTGGAAGAGACGAAAGCTATAAAGGTTTGTAGTTACCGAAGGAAATTACATCAATCGGGACCAGCAGAGTTTACAGAGACTGAGTGCATTTTCGAGACAGGAAGAGTTCATAGTCATCATTAGAAATGCAGAAACTAATTTATGAGAGAAGCAGGGTCACTCTGCTTTGTGCCCAGAGACAAGGAGGAGTCTAACAGCTGGAGGAGGTTACTAAGGTACAGAGCTTTTTTGTTGTTGTGACGGGAAGGTCACAGAGATCATGAAGGTAGTAGGAGTTCAAAAAAGTCACAAAGACAGGGAGGTGTTTCAGGTCTGGAAAGGACTACACTGACCAGGATGGCTTAAGGAACTGAAGAGTTGTTTTTCTTCAGTTAAGGAGAGATGTGACAGAACCCGGGATTAAAGGCAAAGGCAGAAACTTGGAGAGTTTTACTGATATGAGGAGCTTACAGGGATAAGCAGGATTGTAGGGGCTGATAGAGATAGGGGAAGTGGTATCGATGAAACAGAAAATGGAGAAACTGACAGACATAGGGAGGGTTCTGTGGAACAGATGAATTTATAGACAAGATGGTGATAATGAAGCCTGAGAATTTTCTCATGTTCCTTGCCCAGCATTGTTCCAACATCATCCCCTCAGTATCTGAATTAAAGTCCACTAACTCCACCCTGTGCTGTTTACTGTGAGTGATCTTACCGGCTGCAGGATTTACTGAAGGCTCCAGATCTCACTCTCCATCTCTCTCTGGCTGAACAACTGTCTTCAATGTGGTGATGGACGAGACAGGAATTGGGAATTCTGCTGAGTCAGGGACATCAGGAATACCTACAGGAGACAGAGAAGTGGACAGAATGGGAAATTAGACTAATGCAATGAAGGTTACACATGGAGAATGGCACTGAGTCCCACAGAGATCTGGAAATTCCCAGTCTCCATGCATGGCCTGTGCAGTTGCTTCCCTCTGGAGTGGAGAATGCTGTTGGCTCAGGATATGGAGTAGCTGCAAGAGTGAGAGACACTGACAGAGGCAGCAATTAGACCCACACAGTGAGGGATACCATATGGAGAGAGACAGTGATATCAGCAGAGTGCAGGAATGTATCAGGATCATACAATGGTATCATCAGAAGTGGTCCTGACCAGTGAGCACTACTACCAGTACTCAGGGAGGACTGAGCTATTTTATTGGATAGGCTCCTCTGTTACGAGATTATGCAGTGTGCTATAAATGGACACAGATGAGGAGGGGGACAGGGTCTGAGGTGAATGGAAATTCCCAAGTCCAAAGAGAAAGGTTGAAATATTGGAACACCGTGGAGATGTGAATGAAGACCAAAAGAAACAGTCAGGGACTGAGTTTATTTAAAATACGGTATTGTCAAACAGATTTGTGACAGGAAATTATTGGTTAAAATAAAGTAAATGCCAGTTCCGCCCCTCACAATTCCTTATACACCACAAGTGGCATCACTTCCGCCCCTCACATCATCACTGATGTCACACACTCAGTGACTTCCACGCCCCCCCCACTGCCGTGTTTGCCACCACTTCCGCCCCAACCAACGCCACTCATCTGCATTCTGCTGACAGCACCCCCAGGTCCCACCGTCACCTTCCCTGCCCCCAGAACCCTGAGGGGAACACCACCCCTGCTCATGACTCCACCCCCATTCCCCCTAACACCACACCCACTCCAGTTACAGGCTCCGTCGCCTCCCCCAGCTCCACACCTACGCTTGGTCCCAGCTCGCAGTCCTGCCGAGTTTTCACTATCCCCCTGACCTCCCCCTCACTGAGGACGAATGATCAGTCCTCAGCAAAGGCCTCACCTCTATCCCCCTCCGTCCACACATGAATGAATTTAATACACTCCGTGACATCGAACGCTTCTTCCACCACCTCAGCCTCAGAGCTTACTTTTACAATGAAGACTCCCGCCTATTTTCTGAGGGCCCCTTTGCTGCCCTCCAATACACTCTATTCACCTGGACACCCCGCGCTGGCCTATTACCTGCCTTCGATTTCTTCATTTCCAACTTCCACCGAGACATTAACCGCCTCAACCTATCAACCCCCTCCCCCACTCCAACCTCTCACCCTCACAATGTGCAGCCCTCCACTTCCTCTGCTCCAATACCGACCTCACCATCAAACCAGCAGGGGGTGCTGTGCTAGTCTGGTGCACTGACCTCCATACTGCTGAAGCCATGATGTCAACTTGAAGACACCTCCTCTGAACACCCCCTCTACCATGACCCACCTCTAATCACCAAACCGTCATCTCCCAGAGCATAAAGAACCTCATCACCTCAGGAGGAGATCTCCCAGCCACAGCTTCCAACCTCATTGTCCGGGATCCCCCACTGCCCGGTTCTACCTCCTTCCCAAGATCCACAAGCCAGGCCACCCTGGCCGACCCATTCTCTCAGCATTCTCCTACCCCACCGAACTCATGTCTGCCTACCTCAACATTGTCCTATCCCACAATCCAAGAACTACCCACATTCGTTCGAGACACCACTCACAACCTCCACTCCTCCAAGACTTCCGTTTCCCCAGCCCCCAATGCCTCATCTTCACAATGGATATCCAATCCCTCTACATCTCCATCCACCATAACCAGGACCTCCAAGCCACAACAGTACCATTCCACCGACACTCTCATTCGTTTAGCTGAACTTGTCCTCACCCTTAACAATTTTTCCTTCAAATCCTCCCACTTCCTCCAGACCAAAGGGGTAGCCATGGGCACCGTAAGTGTCCCAGCTATGCCTATCTCTTTGTTGGCTATGTAGAACAGACCATCTTCTGTAGTTACACCAGGACCACTCCCCACGTCTTCCTCTGCAACATTGATGACTGCATTGGCACCACCTCGTGCTCCCTCGAGGAGTTTGAACAATTCATCAACTTCACAAACACTTTCCACCCTGACCTTAAGTTTACCTGGACCATCTCTGATATTTCCCTCCCCTTCCTGGACCTCTCCATCCCCATTAATGACAATTGACTTGATACTGACATTTTCTACAAACCTACTGACTCCCACAGCTACCGAGATTACTTATCTTCCCACCCTACCGCCTACAAAATTCCTAACCACTATTCCCAAATCCTCTGCCGTACCTGCTCCCAGGAGGGCGAGTTCCACCACAGAACACACCAGATGGCCTCCTTCTTTAGAGATCGGAATTTCCCTTCCCACATGGTAAAAGATGCCCTCCAAAGCATCTCGTCCACATCCCGCAATTCTGCCTTCAAACCCCACCCCTCCAACCGAAACAAGGACAGAACGCCCCTGGTGCTCACCTTCCACCCTACCAACCTTTGCACAAATCAAATTATCCGCCGCCATTTCCACCACCTCCAAAAAGACCCCACTACCAGGGATATATTTCCCTCCCCACCCCTCTCCACTTTCCGCAAAGACCATTCCCTGCATGACTGCCTGGTCAGTTCCATGCCCCCCAACAACCCACCCTCCCTTTCTGGTACCTTCTCCTGCCATGCAGGAATTGCAAAACCTGCGCCCACACCTCTCCCCTCACGACCATCCAAGGCCCCAAAGGAGCCTTCCACATCCAAAGTTTTACCTGCACATCCACCAATATCATTTATTGTATCCGTTGCTCCAGATGCGGTCTCCTCTACATTGGGGTGACTGGACGCTTCCTAGCAGAGCACTTTAGGGAACATCTCTGGTACACCCGCACCAATCAACCCCACCGCCCTGTGACCCAACATTTCAACTCCCCCTTCCACTCTGCCGAGGACATGCAGGTCCTGGGCTTCCTCCACCGCCACTTCCTCACCACCCGACGCCTGGAGGAAGAACGCCTCACCTTCCGCCTCAGAACACTTCAACCCCAGGGCATCAATGTGGACTTCACCAGTTTCCTCATTTCCCCTTCCCCCATCTCACCCCACCTCCAGCCTTCCAGCTCAGCACCGCCCTCATGACCTGTCCTAATGGCCTATCTCCCTTCCCACCTATCCATTCCACCCTCGGCTCCGACCTATCACCCCCATCCCAACCCCCATTCACCTATTGTACTCTTTGCTACCTTCCCCCATCCTCCACTCTGACCTATCACCCCCATCCCCACCCCATTCACCTATTGTACTCTATGCTACTTTCTGCCCATCCCCACCCCTCTCTCATTTATCTCCCCACTCTGCAGGCTCATGGCCTCTGTTCCTGATGAAGGGCTTTTGTCCGAAACACCGATTTTCCTGCTCCTCAGATGCTGCCTGACCTGCCGTGCTTTTCCAGCACCACTCTAATCTAGACTCTGGTTTCCAGCATCTGCAGTCCTTGTTTTTACATTATTGAAGGAGGAGACTACCGAGATAAGGCATGTTGGAGACACTGAACCAAGTTACAGTGATAGGGATGGTAGTCTGGAATGCAGTACATTTAAAATATGTGGAGGGACGATCGGAAAGGGGAGAGGTTACAGCGATAGGATCTGTTATAGGAATTAAAAATTATCGAAGACACTGGACCACAAGACATGCCATAGATACAGTGTTGCAGAGTAGTGAGTTTTAATATAACAGAACTTACATTGGGGTGGTGATTGAGCCTGGGGTGTGTGTGTGTACTGTACTCCCCTCCAGCACTGTATCTGTGTCATGTTGTGTTAACAGATGGTTGGAGCCCTCTCATTGTTCTTTGCTCTGTGCACTGTGGGTGACCTTACCTCACTACAGAATTTATTGAAGGCTCCAGATCTCCTTTCCCTTTGTCTCTCTCTGGCAGACCAACTGTGTTCAATGAGGTGATGGACGACCCACCCAGCAGCTGGGAAGGCTATTGAGTCAGGACTTTCCTGAATACCCACAGGAGACAGAGAAATAGACAGAATGGGAAATTAAACAGATGCAGTGAGGGTTACACATGGAGAATGGCACTGAGTTCCACAGAGATCTGGAAAATGGAGCGAAATTAAGTAATAGTCCCAGATTGCTGGAAGATGTCAGGATCACACAATTGTGTTGGAAGAATGGGTTTAGCTTCATGATGCCCTGGTATCAGTGCTCAGGGATGAGCACCCAGTGAGCAGGTGAAGTAATGACCTAGTGGTATTATTGCGAGAGAATGTATCCAAAACCTCAGCTAATGTTCAGGAGAGGCAGGATTGAATCCCGCCATCTGAAAAGGAGACATTTGAAATCAATAATTTTAAAAAGAATAATTAACAATCCACAAATAAGTATGAAACCATTACTGATGTACAACAAATCCAAACACTTGTCCTTTCGAGAAGGACATCTGCCCATCCTCACGTGGTCTGCACGACATCCCCACAGCAAAGTGTTTGCTTCTCAATTACCCTCTGAAATGGCCGAGCAAGTTACTCAGTTCAAGGGCTTCTGGGAGTGGGCAAGAAAGGCTGGTCAGCCAGAGATTCACACATCCCATACCTGGTTTAAAAAAAAATCTATTAGGATGGTCCCACTGGAACCGCGCTGGGACCAGTGTCCTGACAAATCATGTCGGTAGGTTTATGGACAGGGCATTAAACTGACAGAGAGGATGCAGAGACAGGGTTCAGGTGAAAGGAGCTTTCCAAATCCAAAGGGAAAAGGTGAAGCAATGGAACAGCATGGGAATGTGTCTGAAGACAAGCAGAAAGGAACAGGTTGGGACAGAGTTTAACTAAAACTGTACATCAGTGAATAGATTTGTGACATATAATTGTGGAAGAGAGTATATTGTGGTTTTTTTGAATAGACAACGTTGCTGCAATAAGGTCGATGGATTTGTGACTCGGAGATAAAAGAGATTTCGACACCAGGGAGACATGGATATAGGGTGAATAAAATATTCAGTGGTTCGTAATCTTGTGCAAACTCAGGCAAAATGGGCAACGCTTACAATAATGGATAACAAAGGGATTACAGAGAAAGCATTTGGCCTCAGATCATGAAGTAGAGTCAGTCTGAATGTACATTCTGGCTACTACTTGGCAAGGACACAAGCAGCAGAACAGATTTAGTCACCGAACAGCATTCCATTGCTCATCACTGTATTACACAGGAACTCATTGGAATTTTTTAACAAAGGCATTGTGATAATTTTGGAAAACGTCAATATTTGTGTAATCTGGGACATTCACACGGACAACATTGATATTGGAAGGAGTTCTGTTATTTTTTTTCCCAGTGTTTCTTTGAAAAACACATTGTGCAACTGGCTAGGGACATAACTATCACAGAGCGACCGTGTAATGAAACTTAGTGAATGAGTAATGTCACCTGGAGAGATCCTTCGGGAAATTGTGATACAGTGCAGTTTAAATAAATATAAAGTTTTAAAGTGAATCACAGAAAGGACAAGCTACTTTAGAAACAAAAATAGCCAATGACATGAGTTTGAGAGAACTGACCAAGGTAAACAGGCTAAACAGACTGAAATATGTGCCTGTCAATGAACAGTGGAAAACATTTGAAGGGACAATGCAAAATACTCAACAAAAGGACATTCGATTGAAACAGTAAAAACCTCACCAAGAAATTCCCACTGATCGCTCACTTGGGACAAAAGGAATCATACTAGATTATGAGAAGATCACCAAAAAGTACTTAAAATCCTGAAGTGTGTGTGTGTGTTAGGAGTAAATGTTAATGGATTGCAATGAGTCTGCTCGAAAGAAGAGGTCTGTGGGAAGGGGAGCCAAGATCAGGGTTCATTGACACGATAGGAACAGGGAGAGGTGAAGGTGATGGAGTTGGTGAGAGTGTTACAGAGAGTGGTCAGGGTGTTACAAAGCCAGGACGGATTGCTGCAGCTGGAGCGATTTGCAGAGGTACGGAGGGACATAGGTATTTTTATATATTCATTCATGGAATGTGGGTGTCGCTGCCTGGAACAACGTTCTTTGACCCCACTGCTAATTACTGAGAGGGCAGCTCAGAGTCAGCCATATTGCTGTGGGTCTGGAGTCACATGTCGGCCAGACCAGGTAAGAATATTTAATGTCCTTCCCTAAAGGAGGTTAGTGAACTAGATGAGTTCTTCCTACTGATCAACAATGTTTTTATGGTGGCCCCATCAATGTCTTTTACAGATACAACATGACATCCCAACTCTTACTCTTAATGCTCTCTCCAATGAAGGTAACCATCCCAAATGCCTGCTTCACCAGCCTGTCTACCTGTGGCACCACTTACTGTGTACCTGGGTCACTGGATCTCTGACTGAAAACACTACCCAGGGCCCGAACATTAACTGTACAGGTCCCACCCTGGTTTGTTTCACCAAAATGGAACACCTCACCTTTATCTAATTAAACTCCATCTGCTATTCTTCAGCACACTATCCCAGCAGTACTGTTCATCTTGTTGTATCATAGATAACCTTCTTCACTGTCCACTTTCCCACCAATTTCAGTGTCACTGAAAACAATTACTTACCAGGAAACCAATATTCCCATCCAAACCATTTATCCAAATGACAAACAACAGTGCACCCACTTCACCGCTGGTCACATGTCTCCAGTCAGAAAAACAACATGTCTCCCACCACCCTCTGTCTCCTACCATCAAGCTAATTTTGTATGTAGTTCACTAGCTCCTCCTGAATGCCATATCCTTTTTACACTGATCTGAGCTTATTACCCAGTTTACCAGACAGAACACAGAACACAGAACAGTTCAGCCCAAGACCCTTCAGCCATGATTTCATGCCAACCTTTTATCCAACTGTAAGATCAAACTAACCTACATACCCTTCATTTTACTATTATCCATGTTTCTGTCCAAGAATCTATTAAATGTCCCAGATGTGTCTAATTTTACTACCACCATTGGCAGTCCATCCAACCACCTACCATTCTCTATCCTCTTATCCATCCTCCATTCACCTTAAAATTATGCCACCCTGTAATAACCATTTATGCCACAGGAGGAAAATGCTCTGACTATTCACTCACTCTGTGCCTCTCATCATCTTGTTCACCTCCACAAAGTCACCCCGCCTCCTTCTCCAATGAAAAAAGCCTTAGCTCCCTCAACCTTTCTCCGTAAGAACTGCCCTCCATTACAGGCAGCATCCTGGTAAATCTCCTGTGTACACTCTCTAAAACTTGCACATCCTTCCTGTAAACAGGGTACCAGAACTGAACACAATATTCCAAGTGTGGGCTCACCAGGACGCTATAAAGATGCAGTAAAACCTCACGGCTCTTACAGTCAATCCGCTTCTCAGGGGAGCCAACACAACATATGCATTTTTAACAACCCTACCAACGTGCGTGGTGATTTTGAGAGATCTATGGACACGGATCCCGTGATCTCTGTTCTCCACACTGCCACGTATTCTGCCTTTCACCCTGTATTCTATATTCAGGTTCGACCTTCCAGAATGAATCACTTCTGTGTCCTGTGTCCTGTCAATGTCCCATTGCAACCGACAACAGCCGTCCACATTCCCCATCACTCCACCAACCTTCATGTTATTGGCAAACTTACTAACCCACTCTCCAACATCCACATCCAAGTCATTTATAAAAATCACAGAGAGCAGAGTTCCAGAGCCGATTGTTAAAAAAACCCACAGGTCACTGAGCTCCAGGCTCAATACTGTCCATTTGCTGCCACCCTCTGTCGTCTCTAGGCCATCCGATACTGTAACCAGACAGACAGATTTCCCTATATCCCAATTTTCCTTCTTTTCTGAATGGGCCGTCAACATATTCTGTCATATCCTCAAAGAATTCAGTCAGGTTTGTGAGGCATGACCTGCCCAACACAAACCCATACTGACTGTAGCTAATTTAACTATGGTTTTCCAAGTAGTCATAAATCCTGTCTTTAGAGTCCTCGCCAATAATCTGCAGACCACTGACATAAGACAAAATCTGGAATTCCCAGAATTCTACCTCCATAACATGGTCCAGACGCTACAAACCTTCTCTCCTCTGCCATGTTCCCCAAAATGACACTGGAGGGTGGAGGGAGTTACAGAGATAGGGAGGGATATCAGGACAGGAGGATTTTGCAGACATTAGGAGGGTTGCAGTGCCAAAAGGAGGTTTCAGAAATTGTGAGGTTTCATGGTGATGAAGGCATTTGAAGAGGGAGGATTGTAGGGAAATGAGAGGTTTCATAGTTTAGGTGCTTTGTTAAGACTGCAATAGGTTACTGAGTTGGGGAGGGTGTAAGCACTGGAGGATTTAACAAAAACATGTGGTTTTGGTTGCAATGCAGGAAGAGGATTCAGGAAGCTGGAGAGTATGGGGTCTGAACGAGGTTACACAAATGGGAAGAGTTGTCAGGAGTGTAGGTGTTTACAGAGACAGCAATGGTCTGATCTGGAGCAGAGGACCCAGATTGGGAGGGATGTGGGGACTGGAGGTGGTTTCACAGGGAGGGAGGACCATAGACCCACAGGAGGTTACAGAAATGTGGAGAGCTGTAGGGCTGACAGGGGTTCATGGAGATGGGAATTTTGGGAGGGATGGAGAAGTTTACAGGGATAAGGATGATTGTAGGCCAGGGCTGGATCACAGACAGGGACTGTTTTAGGGAGCTGAGCAGATTACAGAGATAAAGATATTTGTATTGACTGGAAGAACAAACTGAGATATGCAGGGGAGTCGTGACTGAAGATGTTTATAGACATAGGAAGGCTTAGGTTCTGGGGGTTATGGAGTCTGTGGAATCTGGATTTCATTTCAGAGACTGGGATAACAATTTTGGTCAGAAACAGTTTCACAGATAAGGGAGCATAGCACAAACAGGAGGAAGTTGTAGAGGAGGGTGACGTTTAAACATAGTGGTGTAAGAGCTGGACAAGGTTATGGAGATGGGTAGATGGTGGAGACACAGGAGGAGCTTACATTGACATGGGGGTGATCGTGACAGGAGGGTGTTAAATAGATAGTGGGTTTGTAGGGACTGGATTGGGAGAGGCACAGGCATGGAGTGAGTTTGACAGATCAGGAATACTGCAGAGATCTGTGAGGATTACACTGATAGGGATGGTGGTCGGGTCTCCACAGACTGTTGGTGTTCAGGGACTGGAAGAGATTTGGTAGATCGGGAGGGATGTAAGAGCTGCAGGAGCTTACGGAGACTTGAAGAGTTTGAGCAATTTGCAGAGGTAGGTTTCTCAGACAGGAGTAGGTTATAGATAGTGAGGGTTGTGTGGTCTGAGTAAGTCAAAAAGAGGAGAGTTTTCGCGTCTGGAAGAGGTTACACTGACAGGGAGAGTTGAAGAGACTGAAGCAAAAATGCATGGAGAAGGTTACACAGATAGGGAGGTGAGTAGGGACTGAAGGTGAATACACAGACATGGAGGGTTGTATTGTTAGACGGAGCTGAGAGGGATAGGGACTGGTGTAGGGATTTACACAGATAGGGAAGGTTGTGTTTTTGGAGAAGGTTACACTGATACAGACAGTGTTAGGGAGTGTTTAGTGGACTACAGAGGAGCTCAGAGAGAATGTATTATGGGGAGTGGAGGAGATTACAGACACAGAGATGGCTGTCGGTTTGAACAGAGCTTCTACAGATCCTCGGTGCTGTAAGGCTGGAGGGAGGTTATAACAGTGAGTGTTGCCAAGACTTCATTACTTCACTGATATAGAGCAGGTCTCAGCACGTAACTGTCAAAGGGAAGTTGAGACAGTCCAGATGAGTTTTCAGAGATACAAATGTTCATGGGAGTTTCAAGAGGGTACAATGATTGGGAGTGCTGTACCAAATGGGAATAGTTATAGGGAGGGTTCTAAAAGCAGGAAGAGATGACAGACATATCGATCTTTGTAAGGACTGGAGAAGGTTACATCACCAAGGAGTGTTTTAGAGTCTGGAGGAGATTACTGTGTTAAGGAGAATATTGGGGAGAAGGCAAGGTGTAAGAGACGGGGATGGTTGACAGGGCTGGACAATAACCTGAATAGAATCGCCATCGTGTGCAAACAGGCCATTCGGCCCAACCGGTCCATTCCAACCCTCTGAAGAGCATCTGACCCAGACCGAACCCTCCACTTGTACATTAAACCCTGCATTTCTCGTGGTGAACTTACTTAAACCACACATTCCTGAATACTACAGTCAATTTATAATGGCCAATCCACTGATGGTGCAAATTTTGGACACACACAGCAAGGCAGTGACACGCAAACACACACAGTGAGGGGGATAACGCAGACACACAGCGAGGGAAGGACATGCAAACACACACACACACACACACACAGTGAGGGGGGTACATGCAGACACACAGCAAGGCAGCGACACGTAAACACAAACAGTGAGGGAGATACCCGCAGACACACAGCGAGGGAAGGACATACACACACACAGTGAGGGGGATACACACAGACACACAGCGAAGGAAGGACACACACACACAGTGAGGGGGATACCCGCAGACACACAGTGAGGGAGGGACAATCACACACAGTGAGGGAGGGACACGCACAGACACACAGCGAAGGGGAACACACAGACACAGCAAGGGAGGGACACGCACACACACAGCAAGAAAGGGATATGCACACACGAGGAAGAGACGTGCACACACACAGTGAGGGAGGGACATGCACACACAACGAGGAAGAGTCACAAATACATCGAGTGAGGGACTCACACACATCGAGTGAGGGATACACACACACACAAAGCGAGGGAGGGACACGCACAGACACGCAGTGAAGGGACACACACAGCGAGGGAGGGACACGCACAGACACAGTGAGGGAAGGACATGCACACACAGTGAGGGGGGGGACACGCACATACACAGCATAGGAGGGACATGCCCACACACAGCGAGTGAGGGACACGCCCACACACAGCGAGTGAGGGACACGCTCACACACAGCGAGGGAGGGACACGCATACACACACCGCGAGGGGTAGGGCATGTACACACAAATTGAGAGGGGGCACACACACGCAAAGCGAGGGAGGGACACGCACAAATACACACAGTGAGGGGGATACATGCGACACACAGCGAGGGAGGGATACACACGCAAAGCGAAGGAGGGACATGCAAACACACAATGAGGGGAATACAGGCAGACACTCAGCAAGAGAGGGACACACACACACACACACACACACACACACACACACACACACACACTGTGAAGGGACGGGGACACACACACACAGCGAGGGAGGGACACACACACTGAGGGATGGGGACACGCACACAGCAAGGGAGGGACGCGAACATACACACAGTGAGGGGGATACACGCAGACACACAGCGAGGGAGGGACACACACACACACACACACACACACACACACAGAGCAAGGGACGGGGACACACACATGCAAAGTGAAGGAGGGACACGCACACATACACACACACACAAGCACAGAGCAAGGGAGAGACGTGCACACACAGGAGGAAGGGACAAACACACAGAATTATGCTGAGGGGAATACGCGCAAACATACAGTGAGGGAGGGACACGCACATACACTGCAAGGGAGGTACACGCACACACTGCGAAGGAGGGACAAACACACACATGTCGAGGGGGAGGGCATATGCCCGGAAATTGAGAGGGGGCACACATACACAGCGAGAGAGGACACACACAGACACGGCAAGGGTGGGATACGAGCACACAGCAAGGTGGTTACGCACTCACACACACAAGGGACGGACACACACACACGAGGGAGGGGTATACACAAACACACAGAGCGAGAGAGCGACACGCACATAAACAGCAAGGGAGGGACACGCACACACACGGGGAAGGAGGGACAAGCAGACACACTGCGAGGGGGAGGGCATGTGAACAGAAATTGAGAGGGGGCACGCACACACAGTGAGAGGGGACACGCACAGACATGGCGAGGGAGGGACACACGCACATAGCAAGGGGGGACAGGCACTCACACACCGAGGGGCGTGGCAGATACACAATGATGGCATATGCACAAAGAATAAGGGAGACAGACACACACACACACACACACACACACAGGACGGACACACACTCACAGAGCAAGGGAGTGAGACGCGCACACACAGCTAGAGGCACACACACACACACACACACACACGCATAAAGCAACGGAGGGACACGCACACTCACACACACACACACACACTGTGGGAGTGAGACGCAGTGAGGGAGGGACACACACATACACACACACACAGCGCGAGGGAAGGACACTCACATACAAAGCAAGAGGGACACACATACTCACAGCAAGAGGGGGACACGTACACACAGCGAGGGAAGAACACGCATATGCGCTAGCACAAAATTACAGACACACAGCGAGAGAGGGGCACGCACACAAACAGCCAGTGAGGGACATGGACAAACACAAACACACACACACACACACACACAGAGCAAGAGAGGGACACACGCACATACATCAAGGAGGATACACATGCACACACAGCGAGGGAGGGCCACACACACACACACACGCACAGCAAAAGACACACACACACACAGAGCAAGGGGGTAACTCACACATACACAGTGAGGGAAGAACACGCACACACACACAGCAAGGGAGGGACACGCTGACACACACAGACAGCGAGAGAGCAAAATGTGCATTAGGAAGCACACAAACACAGACACACACAGCGAGGGAGGGAGGGACAAACACACGCACACACACACAGCGGGGGAGGGACACGCGCATGAGGAAGCAAACAAACACAGACACACACAGCGAGAGAGGGAGACACACACACAGTCAGGGAGGGACATGCATACACAGCGAGGGAGGGACACAGAGAGCAAGAGAGGAACATGCACGCACACAGCCGGGGGGGGGGGAACACATGCTCACACAACAAGGGAGGGCCAAGCACGCACGCACACACACAGAGCGGGGGAGGGACACACACACACACGCAGTGAGGAGGGGGACACACACACACACAGAGCAAGAGAGGGACACGTACACACCCACCAAGGGGGGAACACACACACACACACACACACACACACACACACAGAGTGAGGGAGGGACACGCACACACACAGCAAGGGAGTGACATGCGCACACATAGCGAGGGAGGGACACACAGCGAAGGAGGGACAAGCACACACACACCGTGAGGGGGAGGGCATGTGCACACAAATTGAGAGGGGGACACACACACGCAAAGCGAGGCAGGGACATGCACAAATACACACACATACACAGCGATAGAGGGACACGCACATACACACAGTGACGGGGATACATGCAGACACACGATGAGGGAGGGACTCACAGCGAGGGACAGGGACGCACACAGACAAAGCGAAGGAGGGACACGCACGCATACACAAACACAGAGCAAGGGAGGTACATGCATGCACACACACACACACACACACACACACACACACACACGGAGCAAGAGAGGGACACGCACACGCACAGAGGGAAGAACACGCACACACAGCGAGGAAGGGACACATGCACGCAGCGAGCGAGAGGCACACTCAGCAAGGGAGGGACATGCACAAACACACAGCGAGGGAGGGACACACACACACGTATGCACACACACATACAAACACTCAGAGCGAGGGAGGGACACGCAAACATAGCGAGGGAAGGACATGCACACACAGCAAAGGAGGAACATACACAAACACACACAGCGAGGGAGGGACATACTCATACACAGCAAGGGATGGACACACACACATATGTGCGTGCACGCACACACACACACACACACACGGAAGGAGGGACAAGCACACACACGGCGAGGGGGAGGGCATGTGTACAGGAATTGAGAGGGGACATGCACACACAGTGAGAGGGGACACGCACAGACACGGCGAGGGAGGGACACATGCACACACAGCAAGGGGGTCATGCACTCACACAGCGAGGGGGATACACACAAAGAGCAAGGGAAGGGGACACACACGCACACACTCACAGCGAGGGGAGAAGCGCACATACAGTGAGGGGGATATACACAAAGTGCAATGGAGGGACACACATACACTCACACACACACACACACAGACAAGGGACGCACACACACACACAAAGAGCGAGGGAGTGACATGCACACACACTGCAAGAGGGACACACATACTCACAGCAAGGGGGACACACACACAGAGCAAGAGAGGGACATGCTTACACAGCGAGGGAGGGGCACACACACAAAGAGCAAGAGAGGGACACTCACTAACACAGCAAGGGGGAGACACATGCACACAAAGCAAGGGAGGGCCATGCACGCATGCGCACAGCAAGATGGACACACACACACACACAGCAAGGGAGGGATACGCGCACACACAGCCAGGGCGGGATATGCACACACAGCGAGGGAGGGTCACACGCAAACACACACACACACACACACACACACAGGGCGAGGTGGAGACACATGCACACATAGCGATGGAGGAACACGCACATACACACAGTGAGGGGGATACATGCAGATACACGGCGAGGGAGGGACACACACAGCGAGGGACTGGGACACACATGCAAAGCGAAGGAGGGACACACACACAGACACACACACACACAAACACAGAGCAAGGGAGAGACGCGCACACACAGTGAGAAAGGGACAAACACACACACTTATAGTGAGGGGAATACACGCACACACATAGTGATGGACGGACACGCACATACACTGCAAGGAAGGGACACGTGCACACCGCGAAGGAGGGACAAGCACACACATGTCGAGGGGGAGGGCATGTGCATGGAAATTGAGAGGGGGCACACACACACAGTGAGAGGGGGCACACACAGACACGGCAAAGGTGGGACACGCGCACACAGCAAGGTGCTCACACACTAACACACACAAGGGATGGATACATACACGCAAAGTGAGAAAGTGAGACGCACAGATACATACACACACACAAACACAGAGCAAGGGAGGGACATGCACACACGCACACATGCACACAAGGAACAGACACACACACGCAAAGTGAGGGAGGGACACACACAGATACACACACACACAAACACATAAACATAGAGCAAGGGACGGACGTGTGCACACACAGCGAGGGAGGGACACAAACTCACAGCGAGGGAGAGACATACAAACATACACAGTGAGGGGGTTACCCGCAGACACAGCGAGGGAGGGATACACACACACATGCAGTGAAGGAAGGGACACACACATATCAAGGGGGAGGGCATGTGCACAGAAATTGAGAGGGGGCACACACACAGCGAGAGGGGACACACCCAGACATGGCAAGGGTGGGACACGCGCACAAAGCAAGGGGGGACACGCACTCACACACTCAAGGGTCGGACACATAAAGCGAGAGGGGTTCACGCACACACATGCACACACAGAAACACAGAGCAAAGGAGGGACGTGCACACACAAACACAAGGGATGGACTCACACGCAAAGCGAGGGAGGGACACGCACACATAGACAAACACAGAGCAAGGGACGGAGATGCACACACGGGATGGAAACACATACGCAAAGTGAGGAAGGGACACGCACAGCAAGGGAGGCATACGCACACACACAGCGAGGGGGAGGACACACGTGCGCACACACACAGATACACGCACCCGCAGCGAGGCAGGGCCACACACACACACGCATAGCAAGAGGGACACACACCCACACACTCACACACACAGAGCAAGTAGGGGAAACTCACACATACACAGCGAGAGAGGGACACACACACACACAGCGAGGTAGGGACGGACACACACACACACACACACACACACACACAGATACAGCGAAGGGGGATACGCACACACACACAGCGAGGAGGACCCGCACACTCACAGCATGGGAGAGAGACACACTTACACACACAGTGAGAGAGGGACATGCGCACACACATAGAGCGAGGGAGGGACACACACATACACAGCAAAAGGAAGGACACGCGCACATACACACAGCGAGGGGGGACATGCATACTCACAGCGAGGGAGGGAGACGCACACACAGAGCGAGAGAGAGACACAGACACACAACGCGAGGGAGTGACACACACGCAACCAGTGAGGGACACGCAGCGAAGGGGGACACACAAAAACACACACTGAGTGTGTGACATACATACACACTCACACACAGTGAGCAAGGGACACACACAGCAAGGGAGGGACTTGCTGAGACACGCAGAGAGGGAGGAACACGCACACACGAGGGGGACACGCACACACACAACGAGGGAGGGACACGAACACACACGCACAGCAACAGGGACACACACACAGAGCAAGGGGGGGAAACTCACACACACACACAGTGATGGAGGGACACGCACACACACCGATAGCGAGGGAGCAACATGTGCATGAGAAAGCACACAAACACAGACACACACAGCAAGAGAGGGACATGCACACACAGCGAGGGAGGGACACGCACACACACAGCTAGGGAGGGGCACGCACACACACACACACACACACACACACACAGACAGCTATGTAGGGACACACACATACAGTGGGGGAGCGACATGCGCATGAAGAAGCACACAAACACAGACATATACAGCGAGAGGGAGACACACATACACACACACACACAGCCAGGGAGGGCCACACACACACACACACGAGAGAGGGACACCACACACACTCGAGGGAGGGACACACACACACGAGGGAGGGACACACACACACACACACACACACACACACACACTGTGAGGGGGATACATGCAGATACACAGCGAGGGAAGGGCATGCACACACACACACACACACACACACACACACACACACACACAGTGAGGGGGATACCCGCAGACACACAGTGAGGGAGGGACAATCACACACAGCGAGGGAAGGACGCGCACGCACACACGCACACTCACACACACACACACACAGTGAGGGGGATACACGCAGACATACAGTGAGGGAAGGACACACACACGCAAATCGAGGGAGGGGACTCACACAGCAAGGAAGGGACACAAACACAGCGAGGGAGGGACACGCACATACACACACAGCGAGGGAGGGACACAGACACACACAGCAAAGGGGGGCATGCATACGCACACACACACAGACACAGCGAGGGAAGGATATGCACACACAGTGAGGGGAGGACATACACACACACAGAGTGAGGGATACACACATGAGGGAGGGACACACGCACACAGCGAGGGAGGGACACACACACACACAGCAATGGAAGGACGCACACACACAGACACACACACAGTGAGTGAGGGACACGCTCAGACACACAGCGAAGGGGAACACACAGACACAGCAAGGGAGGGACATGCACACAGACAGCAAGAAAGGGATACGCACACACGAGGAAGAGACGTGCGCACACACAGTGAGGGAGGGACATGCACACACAACGAGGAAGAGGAACACACACATCGAGTGAGGGACACACAGAGCGAGGGAGGGACAAACACACACACACACAGCGAGGGAGGGACACGCACAGAGACGCAGCGAAGGGACAACATACACACACAACACAGACACAGTGAGGGAAGGACATGCACACGCAGTGAGGGAGGGGACACGCACATACACAGCGAGTGAGGGACACGCCCACACACAGCGAGTGAGGGACACGCTCACACACAGCGAGGGAGGGACACGCATACACACACCGCGAGGGGTAGGGCATGTACACACAAATTGAGAGGGGGCACACACACGCAAAGCGAGGGAGGGACACGCACAAATACACACAGTGAGGGGGATACATGCGACACACAGCGAGGGAGGGATACACACGCAAAGCGAAGGAGGGACATGCAAACACACAATGAGGGGAATACAGGCAGACACTCCGCAAGAGATGGACACACACACACACACACACACACACACACACACACTGTGAAGGGACGGGGACACACACACACAGCGAGGGAGGGACACACACACTGAGGGATGGGGACACGCACACAGCAAGGGAGGGACGCGAACATACACACAGTGAGGGGGATACACGCAGACACACAGCGAGGGAGGGACACACACACACACACACACACACAGAGCAAGGGACGGGGACACACACATGCAAAGTGAAGGAGGGACACGCACACATACACACACACACAAGCACAGAGCAAGGGAGAGACGTGCACACACAGGAGGAAGGGACAAACACGCAGAATTATGCTGAGGGGAATACGCACAAACATACAGCGAGGGAGGGACACGCACATACACTGCAAGGGAGGGACACGCACACACCGCGAAGTAGGGACACACACACACACACACACATGTCAAGGGGGAGGGCATGTGCACGGAAATTGAGAGGGGGCACACACACACAGTGAGAGAGGACACACAGACATGGCAAGCGTGGGACACGCGCACACAGCAAGGTGGTCACGCACTCACACACACAAGGGACGGACACACACACACGAGGAGGGGTATACACAAACACACAGAGCGAGAGAGCGACACACACAGAAACAGCAAGGGAGGGACACGCACACGCACGGGGAAGGAGGGACAAGCAGACACATGGCGAGGGGGAGGGCATGTGAACAGAAATTGAGAGGGGGCACGCAAACACAGTGAGAGGGGACATGCACAGACATGGCGAGGGAGGGACACACGCACATAGCAAGGGGGGACAGGCACTCACACACCGAGGGGCGTGGCAGATACACAATGATGGGGATATGCACAAAGAGCAAGGGAGACAGACAGACAGACACACACACACACACACACACACAAGGAACGGAGACACACTCACAGAGCAAGGGAGTGACACGCGCACACACAGCTAGAGGCACACACGCACACACACACACACACACTGTGGGAGTGACACACAGTGAGGGAGGGCCACACATGCATACACACACACACACAACACACACACACGCACACACAGTGCAAGGGAAGGACACTCACATACACTGCAAGAGCAACACACATACTCACAGCAAGAGGGGGACACGTACACACAGCGAGGGAAGAACACGCACATGCGAAAGCACAAAATTGCAGACACACAGCGAGAGAGGGGCACGCACACAAACAGCCAGTGAGGAACATGGACAAACACAAACACACACACACACACAGAGCAAGAGAGGGACACACGCACATACATCGAGGAGGATACACATGCACACACAGCAAGGGAGGGCCACACACACATACGCACAGCAAAAGACACACACACACACAGAGCAAGGGGGTAACTCACACATACACAGTGAGGGAAGAACACGCACACACACAGACAGCGAGAGTGGGACCACAAACACAGAGCGAGGGAGACACACACACACACACACACACACACGTGGGAGACACACACACACACACACACACACACACACACACACACACACACACACACACACACACACAGAGTGAGGGGGATACCCGCAGACACACAGTGAGGGAGGGACACACACACACACCGTGAGGGAGGGACAATCACACACAGTGAGGGAGGGACACACACACACAGCGAGGGAAGGACGTGCGCGCACACACACACACACAGCGAGGGAGGGACAAGCACACACACAGCGAGGGAAGGACGCGCGCGAACACACATGCACACACGCACACACACACACGCACACACACACACACACACAGTGAGGGGGATACTTGCAGACACACAGCGAGGGAAGGACACACACACGCAAATCAAGGGAGGGGACTCACACAGCAAGGAAGGGACACACACAGTGAGGGAGGGGCACGCACGCACGAAGCAAAAGAGGGACACGCACACATGCAGCGAGGGAGGGACACGCACACAGCGAGGGAGGGACACACACATACACATACAGCGAGGGAGGGACACGGACACACACAGCAAAGGGGGGGCATGCATACGCACACACACACAGACACAGCGAGGGAAGGACACGCACACACAGTGAGGGGAGGACATGCACACACACAGCGAGTGAGGGACACACACATGAGGGAGGGACACACGCACACAGCGAGGGAGGGACAAGCACACACACAGCGAGGGAGGGACACACACAGAGTGAGGGAAGGACGCACACACACAGACACACACAAAGTGAGTGAGGGACATGCACAGACACACAGCGAAGGGGAACACACAGACACAGCGAGGGAAGGACACGCACACACAGTGAGGGGAGGACATGCACACACACAGCGAGTGAGGGACACACACATGAGGGAGGGACACACGCACACAGCGAGGGAGGGACAAACACACACACAGCGAGGGAGCGACACGCACACACAGACACACACACAGTGAGTGAGGGACACGCACAGACACGCAGCGAAGGGGAACACACAGACACAGCAAGGGAGGGACATGCAAACATACATCAAGAAATGGATACGCACACACAACGAGGAAGAGACACACGCACACAGCGAGGGAGGGACACGCACACACAACGAGGAAGAGGCACACACACATCGAGTGAGGGACACACACAGCGAGGGAGGAGTACACACACACACACACACAGCGAGGGAGGGACACGCACAGACATTAGTTTCTCGGTGTCTTTGAGGGTTTTTTTTAACACACTAGGAAAATGCCATTCGGCCCGTCGTGCAGTATGGATCATCAGATCGCCATCTGTTTTCGATCCAGTGTCCAGCTTTGACACGATACCTTGTCTGTTCTGATGTTTTCAAAGCAAAATTCAGAAAAGATTATCCCCGTGATCTTCAACGAGACAACAATGGGGAGTGAGTTATACACCGTCATACTGAAGTGAAATCCCGTCGAGCAACCCATTCACATTTTCACCCATAGAGTGACTAACAGACACACATTCCCGGAGGTGGGGGGGAGGAGGGCAGAGGTTTTGGGATGATACCAGCTCCTTGTGCTTCAGTTCCACTCTCCACCTACTTAAGAACAAACCCCCACCCCCCCGCCCCCCCCCCGCACACACACACACACACACACACACACACACGCACACTCACGCAAGATTATCCAACAAAAGGCAGCTTTAGGTGTAACTAAAGCCAGTTTTACAGACAATGAGAGACGTTGCGATGAGCTGGAATTTAAAATGGACAATTGCCTCACATGCAACGTTCAAATTTGAAAAAACACTGATCCAAAGTCTGCAGCTCCTCAAAATCTGTTGCACATTGAGGTACAATACTCCCAAATTCGAGACCCACTGATCCAATCCCTGCAGCACATTGCACACAAATCAGGAAGGATTCGAACCACCAAAAGTCAGAGCCATTATCCATGATGTCAGTGTCCTAGCGGCAGCCGGAGGTCCGACAGGGAGTCGATATGAAATGGAAACATGGACATCGGGGGAAACAGTATTCACAAGGTGAACAATCAGTAAAAATAATTATCGTCACTGTTTCCCATTGGATGTCCACTCCGTGAAGCAATGTCTTTCAATGCCCAAGGAAACATATTTACCCTCAGGTACCTGCTTCAGGATCGCCTGCGCCTCTGCTGGAAGTTGCCATCATTTTATTCACAGTCACTCCGCGATGTTTTGATTCACTCCAGTGAAATATCTTTTCATACCTTGCGTCATGGCCTCTTCCAGTCAAGATCCTGAACCAGTCCAGCGAGAAACCTCTGTTAATTTGAATCCCGGGATGGGGAAACAGACGAGATGAACAGCGCCTTTTATTGGTGGAACCCCTTCACTGCAACCTCACGCCTCAAAACGGGTCTCTGCCCGCGTCAACCTGTTCTGTACATTCCTGCATTACACCGACTGACCAACATCAGATTACCACAGCTCCGCTTTCTTTACTTTGAAACCCAAGGCGATAATATGAAGCGTTTGCAAAATTGAAGAGAGAAACTTTGTTGCCGAAGGTGGTTATGAAGGGATGGACAGGCGCAAGGGTGTGTACAATTCAGGTCGCTTTGGATACTGTCAGCATGACCGGGGGCCCGTACTTAAGATGTTGCCAGGACTATTCAGTATCCACGTCAATTCTTATTTTTGGTTAAGATTTCCAACATCTGCATTTCTTGGTTTTTTGTTAAACTTTAAAACGGTTGGCACAAAACCGATGATCTGCCAACTTTGGAAAAGTGGTCAGAAATATTCTTACCACGATGTATTTGCAGAACAAAGCACGCATTCCTTGACCAGGAATAGAACCCGTGTCACGGCGGCGAGAGCGCCAAATGCTGGCTACTAGACTCCAAGGGAAGGCAGAAGGCGCCCCTGCATTTATTCAGAATGAAAACACTTTTGCCTTTTCATTTCTGATCAGTCTTGCTGCAGATTAGGTCCTCCTTGCCTTCGAGCTTTCACAGAGTGGGAAGAGACCGTTCGGCCCATCGTACATTGTAGCTCATCGGACATCCATGTATTCCAGTCCCAGTTTCTAGTTTTGGCACAAAATGTTTTGTGTACTGATGTTTCCAGAGCAAATATCAACGCGATTCTCACTGTGAATTTAAACGACACGACAATGGGACTGAGGTTTGACATGGTCACACTGTGTTGTAACCACCTTGAGGACCATTTTCACCCACAGAGAGAGACACACAGAAACATATCCCGAGAGGTACAGATGTCTCAGGATCATACCAGCTCCTTGTGCTTCACTTCCTCTCTCTGGTCCACACAACAGCTTCTCTGACAAAGGCAGCTTAAGGTGGAACACTCGCCAGTTTGACAGGCAATGAGAGATGTGGAGCTGAGCTGGAATTTAAAATGGACAATAGACCGAAATGCAAGTTTTAAATTCGACAACACACTGATCCAAACCATTCAGATCCTCAGAACCTGACAAAACAGGACCAGCCAGACACCTGTCTGACATTGAGCTGTAATGGACCCAAAAACAACATTCCATTTGAATACACACTGATCCAATCCCTGCAGCTCGGAAGAACCGAAGGAAATAGCAACTGACAACATGTAATTGGCTGAACTAACACGTTACACTCGAGACATGTAGGATGTAAACCTACAATCGTCTGATTCAAAGTCAGATGTTTTATCTATTGCTTCACTAGCCGGATGCACACACACACACGCTGGACACCTTTCCATATGTGATGTAAACATGGAGATCTGGGAAACAACATTCATAAGGTGATCAACCAGCAAAGATAATCCACTTTGTGTAACAGGGCCTTTCAATGGCAAAGCAAATACATTTGTCCTCAGGTACCTGCTTCTGTGTCGCCTGTTCTTCTGCTGGACGTCTCCAGCATTTTATTCACAGTCACGGCGGTATCTTATGATGCACTCCACTGAAATGTACTTTCATACTTGGATTTAATGTCACTTCCAGTCAAGATCCTGAACAAATTCAGCGAGAAACCTCTGGTCATTTCCAACATGGAATTTGGAATCAGACGATTTGAACAAAGGCTTAATTGGGGCCGCCCCATCACCGCAGATCAACGCCTCAAAACGAGCCGCTGTTAGTATCAAACTGTTCTGTACCTTCCTGCAGTAAATCAGGTTAGCACAGCTCCACTTTCTTCACATTGAAACCAGGGCGGCAATATGAATTGTTTGGAAACTTAGAGAGAGAAACATTGCTGCTGAAGATGATGATGACGTGAAGATTATGTACAGAGTCTGGACAGATCAGGTCACAAGTGTTACTGTCAGCTTCAGTAGGGTCACTGGTTCGGAGCCTGAGTTTGTAATGCCCAGTCCGGGATACAATTCCCACTCAGGAAATGAAGATTTATTTCTCTTCTTGTGAGTTATCTTGAAAGCTAACTCCTGCTTCCTCACGGAACACCGACCCAGACCAACCCAGTGATTGTTCGCATCTTTCTAGAAGGACTAGAGCAACATATACATGAGAGAACTGTAACCACAAATCACCCATCTAGGACCACGCCTTTCTGAGTTGGAAATATCTCGCTGCTCCTACAGTGCTTTTGGGTCTGGATCCTGGAACTCCCTCCCTGACAGTATAATGGCTGTACCTTGAGTTCTTCCAGGGTTCTGTAAAGTAACTCAACATCTCAATCTCTGGAGTAAATAGGGATGGACAGTGATTCCTATCCCATTGATTGGCGTCCTACGCCACGAATAAGTTTTGAACATTGTGGTTATATTCACTGTCGTGTGGAAACAGGCCCTTCGGCCCAATGCTGTCCCTCCACAGAGTAACCCACACAGACCCATTTCCTTCTGCCTAATGCACCAAACACTTTCGGCAATTGTGCTTAGAAGGTCTACTCTCAAACTATCTCCGAATGTCAGACTTTTCAAAGAGCAGAAATGGAAAATAAGGAATATGGATAGGCAGAGAGTGGGGGCATGTGGGAGAGAGTGAGGTGGATACACAGAGGAAATGATAGACGAGTAGAGAAACATATTGAGGGAGATCCTGAAAATAGAAACTCTCCATTTAAAATGGCTGCTCACTGACAGAAAGTGGAATAAAAAAGAACAATTGAAGATCAGCATTTCACCAGCTGAAGGCAACGGAATCAGCATTACACCCGGAAAGGTCGGTTGACATTCAGAAAGTTGACGTTTCTCGGCTAATATAATATTCTGTTTAATATGTTGATTTGCTAAATAAAACTGACAATTACTCTGACATTAAAAGAATAAAATGCATAACTCGTCTGGTTCTGTCGATCTGAAACATTAAACCTGTTTCACTCCACAGATGCTGCCAAGTCTGCCGAGTTTCTCTGTCAATTTCCGTTTCTAATTCAGGTTTCCAGCATTCACAGTGCTTTGTTTAAAGGTCCTCTGCATTAAGTATGGGACAACACTTGATCAATTGCCAGCTCCATACTTCATTCCCTGCTTCGGGAAGGCTGACCCCACGATTAATGGGACGAGGAAAACTCCACTTGCTGCAACAGTGAGAAAACTGAATCCTCACCAGGAGGCGAACAGGGAAAGCAAAATGAAAAGGCACTGTGTGTTTTCATCATGAAACCGCTTTTGTCTTTCCATCTGTGAACATTTTAGCTGCAGGTTAGTTTCTCCCTTTCTTCCGATTTTACAGCGTGAAAAAGACCTTTCGGCCCATCTGCAGTGCGGGTCATTGGACTTCCATCTGTTCTAGTCCCAGTTCCCATGAACCTGCGTTTCTGATGTTACCAGGGTGAATCTAAATGGGATTCTCCCTGTGACCTTAAATGACACAACAATGGGACTGAAGTTGGACACGGTGACATTATGTTGTAACACCGCCAAGGAACTCCACCTCATATTTACCCACAGATGGAAACAAAAAGAGGTCTCAGGATTATTCCCGTTCCATATTAGATTAGGTTACATTACAGTGCGGAAACAGGCCCTTCGGCCCAACAAGTCTACACCAACCCACAGAAGCGCAACCCACCCATACCCCTACATTTACCCCTTACCTTACACTACGGGGAATTTTGCATGGCCAATTCACCTGACCTGCACATCGTTGGATTGTGGGAGGAAACCGGAGTACCCGGAGGAAACCCATGCAGACACGGGGAGAACGTACAAACTCCACACAGTCTGTCGCCTGAGGCGGGAATTGAAGCAGGGTCTACAGCACTGTAAGGCAGCAGTGCTAACCACTGTGCCACCGTGCCGCCCAAATGCATCACATCCGCCTGTTTCTCCGACCAGCTCACCGCAGCTGGTCAACGAGGTCTGCAGCACAGAAAATGCCCTTCGGCCCATCAAGTCTGCACCAGTCGAAGACTGACCCCTGACTGTTTTCATCTCGTTTTCCAACGGTGGGCTCGGAGGTCCAACAAAGTTGGGATGGAATTGTTCAACTCATTGTGTCTCAACTTTCTCTGGGGATTTCTGTGTGTTGTACCCTGAAAGGCAGAGGGTTGTGGATTGCCCCCATTCCCACCCTGTCTGAAATGGCTTTTATCCCTTATCCTGTGTTTTGTATGCGAAAGATGAAGACAGGGTGTAATCTCCCATTTTATTTGTTGACATTACTGAATCGTAACCGGTAGGATTCCAGGCTGTGAGGATAAAGCCAAATGAATTTCAAGTCCATTGCCTTAAACACGCATCGACGATTACAGAACCACACTGTCGTCTTCGTTTTCCAGGTGTCTCTCATTGTGGAGCTGAGGAAGAGTGAATCATTATCGGCTTGGTTTGAATCCAATCACTTCACAGTTTGTAAAAGCATTAAATTTTGGCCCATGGTGGGTCTGGTTGTATCATCCTGATAGATGGAATGGACATTCATTTATAACCAAGAACAGGAATTGCAAGAGAAACTCAGCAGATCTTACAGCATCTATGCAGAGAAAATCAGAGACAACATTTTAAACTTCATCAGAACTCGGTAATCTCCCACAGGTCCTGCCAAACCCGTTAGATTCGACAGCAGCTTCTGTTTTTTGCTTCAGATTCCAAGAATCCACAGTTCTTTACATGAACCATTAAAGCAATGCAGAAACTTCTTTGTGGATCCTCAGACGAAAGGGTTCCGTTTGGAGAACATTTTCCAGACCCCACTCGACACACGAAACTGTGCAGCATCCAAAACAGATGCAGCAAGAACAACCATCGTTGTCGCCCTGGGGGCTCTTGAACCAGGAACCTTTCATTGAACAGTCGAATGCGCTGAAACCTCTAGCCTCACACCTTGCACGATCCTCTAAAGCAGGCTGTGACTGGCTTCCCACTTCAGTCTGCCCTTCCCAGAACGCCAACTGTCCTCTATCAGTTTTACTTTGCCAGAATATTCATTGTGGCGACATGGGAACAGTCTGATCCCACCCACTACAGACACACCCATGTCACTGGGAACCAGCTCTCCTCCAACCGGGACCATCTCCCTTCGAGCATCCCAGTGTCTTGTGTGGTCCCGAGTTATTTCATTGATCTAGAGTCCAGATGAGATTTGTATTCCTCATGTACAGGAACGATAATTCTTTCAATGTCTCCGATCAGTCCATGTGCTGTCCTCTTAAAGAAGGGGAAGGTCTCTTGACTGTTCCTGCTCAGCCCGACAGTTCGCCCTCCTTCATTCTCCTCTGATTCCATTTCCCAAAGAGTTCCCGAAGATTCACAAAGCTGGAAACTGTGTTATACGGAATGCGCCTTTAACATTTGTGCACCTGCCAATTGACGATATTTTCCCAAAATCTCTTCACAATCCTCTGTCTTACACCGTGTCCAGGGATGAGAAGTCCCGTTTTGTGGAGAGATTCCCGAGGCTGGTGAGTTTCTCTTTGGAGTAAAGATGGTTAACCTGCAATTTCCTGCGGCTGTTTATAATGATGGGAGTGGGAACCGTGGGCCTGGGCACTTTGACGAGCAGGACCAAGTGTTGCCCCTGACCAGAGGCAGTGAACAGAGGGACTGGGATTAAAGGAATCTCATGAAAAGCAGCACTTCTGTGCAGTACATTCACAGAATACTGCAGGAGCTCGATGGGTCTAGCAGTAACTGTGAAAAGAGAAACAGAAATAACGGTTGGAGTGTGGTGTATATTTCTGATTTGGAACTCGATCTGCCTGTGTCTAATCAAATAACTGGCCTGGCCTTGCTGACAGGGGATTTCTGAAGTCTGAGTGAGAATGTACCCAACAGGAAGTTGTTCAAGATGTAGGCGGCAGGATTTGACCCTGTATGGGGAAACGTCAATGGATTACTAACCCATCGCCTTAATCACTCTGCCCCGAACACACTTGCGTGCAAGTGGCTTAATATTTCTTCTAGAATGGAGAGATGTAACCTGAAACACCAGTATTTGGCTTGTCCTGTCCGCAGCATGACCCCAGTATTCGCTGTCACCCTCTCTTGGTTCAGAACGGAGGAGGATGCTGGGGGATCAAGTTGAATGACACATACATTGATGAGAGGTAAGGTGGATGGGAAGGATCCATTTTCATGTGCAGAGAGCTTCATAAACACAGCAGTGCACCGAGTGTCCTTGTGTTTGACTAGCACTTACACCGCCAGCTGAATTACAGCCATTGAAGTGCTCTTGAAGAAGACTCTCCATTGGCAAATCTCATGTGCAAAATCAGCTCTAATTGGTTAATCAGATGTGAAAATATGAAATGTTTTCAAATACTCACACCTGGCAGTAGAGAGTGTAGACCTACCTTCAGGGGTTCATTCTGCTCTGATTTACACCCAGGATAATGTGGGACTAGAGGGCCTCATCACAGCGGAAGGGGTCAAACATTGAAGACTCTGATGGGGAGGATATTCTCTCTATGAGAGGGAAGCAAATCAGTGGAATTCTTTACAACAGAGGGCCCTCAAGGCTCGGTATTTTCACGGCTGAGATAGACAGACATTTAGTCAATTCACCATGAAGGGCCAGGGAGATAAGGCTGAGAAGGGGAGTTGAGGATTAAACAAATCAGCCAGTGATCTCATTGAAAACCCGCAGACTTGATCGGCGAAAATGCTTCCAACTGCTCTCATATCTTTGCTGTCACTTGGTAGATGCTAAACCCCACTGTAAACGAAGGAAAGCACAAAGTTAGGAAGAGATGACTGCAGGCAAACGGAGTCACAATTATTTATTGCTCGGAAAATCAAGCTGTCAATTTACCAGATTTCTTTGCTAACGTGGGCAGTAGAGTTAATCAAGGAAGGTGGTGATTTGAGTGTTCTTTGATATAAACCAATAAAGGTCAGTGACATTTGTTTTCTGGCAAAATATATGGCCTCTCCTGATGCTCACAATGAAAGAGATGGTTTCCAAGAAAAGACAGAGACTAAGTCACCTGTAAAGTAATCGATGGCCAAGATATGACTCGCGATGTTCTATGGGACAGATGTGATTTATTGATTATTGTTCTCCAAACTTCCTTTATAATGGAACCGGGAGTGTTCCATTGGAGTTAAAATGGGGTTAAAAACTGTCAGCATCAATGTGCAAAGCATCAAATCGGCCACGCGATGTGTTTTTACAATGGCCTTCCTGGCCAATGTTAAAGCTGACGGTCCTGTTTCTGCAGGAGTGTGGATGCTGCACCTCAGCAGCTACAGGAGATGGTTGAGCTTGTGGGCCCATGGACTGTCAGTTTGGTCGGGGGCAATGATAGCTGCGCCTCCGGCCTGGGTATCCTGTTGTGAGGAGACACCTTCACCATCTCTCAGGTTAAGGAGGTGGTGGGCGGGCGCCTCCTCGTCACCGACGTCATGTACAGGAATGCTCCCCTGAGACTGATGAATGTGTACGCCCCAGTGGGTAAGAGGGAACGGTTGGCCGTCCTGCAGCAGCTTCCACTGTTGCTGGCTACGTCCAGGCTGGTCATTCTGGCCGGAGACATCAACTGTATCACTGATGCAGATGGACGATCCGGCGGGGGGGGGGGACAGTAGCCCTGATGGACTCGGTAAAAGATGCCAAGGTGCATGACATCTTCAGGCACCCCTGCAGATGGAGCGCAGCATAGATAAACCTGGTCACGGGCAGACGGGCCTATCCGCTCAAGGATAGATTACCTGTCTGTGTCCCAAACGCTCTCGGTCAGATCCACCGACATCAAGCCGGTGTTCTTCTCTGATCACTGCCTCCTGCTGGTCGACTGTCACCTACAGGACGAACAGCGGGCTGGTAAGGGAATGTGGAAGCTGAACACCAAGCTGAAGACCCCGGGAAATATTGAGGAGCTCAAGAGGGATTACGCAGGTTGGAGAACCGTGAAGCCCCTCTTTGAGTCTCCAGCGGACTGGTAGGAAACAGTAAAAGGGAACATCAAGAGTTTCTTCATCCTCAAAGGTGTCCAGGAGGCGAGAGAGAGGCAGGGAAAACTGTCCCAGCTCCAGGAAAGTATGCAGAACCTGCTCCTGCTGCAGACGATGGGATCAATGTCACGGAGGACCTCAAGGAGGTGAAGGGCCAGTAAGCCTCGCTCTTTGCCTCGGAGGTCTCCAGGATAATCTTCCGGTCCAGGGTCCGCTCGGTGGAGCAGGACGAGACGTTTCTTCTTCCAGAAGGTGCACAAAGAGAGCTCCGTGCTCAGCAGCCTGAAGAAAGAAGATGGCTCGGTAACGTCATCTCAGGCTGACATCATGAGGATCAGCAAATCCTTCTATGCCAGTCTGTATGACACGAAGCCAACTGACAGCGCAGCCTCCCAGTCGTTCCTGTCCTCTATCACGGAGGTCTTAGATGACGGAACACAGGAGAGTCTGAACCAGCCTCTATCTCTGGATGAACTGACCAAGGCCCTCGAGTCCTTCGAAAAGAATTAAACTCCTGGAAGCGACGGCTTACCGGTGGTGATCTATTCCGCTCTTTGGGACTTGATTGGCCAGGACCTGCTGGAGGTGTATGTCAGTATGCTTCGGGCAGGTACCATGAGTGAATCCATGAGGAAAGGCATCATCACCCTCGTCTACCGCAAGCTCGACCATCTCCTGGAGCTGCTGAGGTGCAGCATCCCACACTCCTGCAGAAACAGGATGTCAGCTTTAACATTGGCCAGGAAGGCCATTGTAAAAACACATCACATAGAAGATTTGATGCTACGCATATTGATGCTGGCAGTCTTTAACCCCATTTTAACTCCAATGGAACACTCCCGGTTCCATTGTAAAGGAAGTTTGGAGAACAATAATCAATAAATCACATATGTCCCATAGAACATCGCGAGTCATATCTTGGCCATCGATTACTTTACAGGTGACTTAGTCTCTGTCTTTTCTTGGAAACCATCTCTTTCATTGTGAGCTTCAGGAAAGGCCATGTATTTTGCCAGAAAACAAAATGTCACTGACCTTTATTGGTTTATATCAAAGAACACTCAAATCAACAGCTCCCTTGATCAACTCTACCGCCCAAGTTAGCAAAGAAATCTGGTAAATTGACAGTTTGATTTTCCGAGCAATAAATAATTGTGACTCCGTTTGCCTGCAGCCATCTCTTCCTAACTTTGTGCTTTCCTTCGTTTACAGTGGGTTTTAGTATCTTCCAAGTAACAGCAAAGATATTAGAGCAGTTGGAAGCATTTTTTGATGATCAAGTCGGCGAGTTTTCAATGAGATCACGGGCTGATTTGTTTAATCCTCAACTCCCCTTCTCAGCCTTATCTCCCTGGCCCTTGATGGTGAATTGACTAAATGTCTGTCTATCTCAGCCGTGAAAATACCGAGCCTTGAGGGCCCTCTGTTGGAAAGAATTCCACTGATTTGCTTCCCTCTCATAGAGAGAATATCCTCCCCATCAGAGTCTTCAATGTTTGACCCCTTCCGCTGTGATGAGGCCCTCTAGTCCCACATTATCCTGGGTGTAAATCAGAGCAGAATGAACCCCTGAAGGTAGGTCTACACTCTCTACTGCCAGTTGTGAGTATTTGAAATCATTTCATATTTTCACATCTGATTAACCAATTAGAGCTGAATTTTCACATTAGATTTGCCAATGGAGAGTCTTCTTCAAGAGCACTTCAATGGCTGTAATTCAGCTGGCGGTGTAAGTGCTAGTCAAACACAAGGACACTCGGTGCACTGCTGTGTTTATGAAGCTCTCTGCACATGAAAATGGATCCTTCCCATCACTTTACCTCTCATCAATGTGGGTGTCATTCAACTTGATCTCCCAGCATCCTCCTCCGTTCTGAACCAAGAGAGGGTGACAGTGAATACTGGGGTCATGCTGCGGACAGGACAAGCCAAATACTGGTGTTTCAGGTTACAACTCTCCATTCTTGGAGAAATATTAAGCCACTTGTACGCAAGGGTATTCGGGGCCGAGTACTTATGCCGATGGGTTATTAATCCCTTGATGTGTCCCCACGCAGGGTCAAATCCTGCCGACTCCATCTTGAACAACTTCCTGTCGGGTACATTCTTGCTCAGACTTCAGAAATCCCATGTCAGCAAGGCCAGGCCAGTTATTTGATTAGACATAGGCGGCTCGAGTTCTTAATCAGAAATATCCCACACTCCAACCGTTATTCCTGTTTCTCTTTTCACAGATACAGCTAGACCCATCGAGCTCCTGCAGTATTCTGTGAATGTACTGCACAGAAGTGCTGCTTTTGATTAGATTCCTTTAATCCCAGTCCCTCTGTTCACTGCCTCTGGTCAGGGGTAACACTTGGTCCTGCCCGTCAAAGTGCCCATGCCCACGGTTCCCACTCCGATCATTATAAACAGCTGCAGGAAATTGCCGGTTAACCATCTTTACTCCAAAGAGAAACTCACCAGCCTCAGGAATCTCTCTACAAAACGGGACTTCTAATCCCTGGACATGGTGTAAGACAGAGGATTGTGAAGAGATTTTGGGAAAATATTGTCAGTTGGCAGGTGCACAAATGTTAAAGGCGCATCCCGTATAACACAGTTTCCAGCTTTGTGAATCTTCGGGAACTCTTTTGGAAATGGAATCAGAGGAGAATGAAGAAGTTTGAACTGTCGGGTTGAGCAGAAACAGCTAAGACACCTTCCCCTTCTTTAAGAGGACTCCACATAAACTGATCGGAGACATTGAAAGAATTCTCGTTCCTGTACATGAGGAATACAAATCTCATCTGGACTCTAGATCAATGAAATAACTCGGGACCACACAAGACACTGGGAGGCTCGAAGAGAGATGGTCCCGGTTGGAGGGGAGCTGGTTCCCAGTGACATGGGTGTGTCTGTAGTGGGTGGGATCAGACTGTTCCCATGTCGCCACAATGAATGTCTGGCAAAGTAAAACTGATAGAGGACAGTTGGCGTTCTGGGAAGGGCAGACTGAAGTGGGAAGTCAGTCACAGCCTGCTTTAGAGGATCGTGCAAGGTGTTCGGTTAGAAGTTTCAGCGCATTCGACTGATAAATGAAAGGTTCCTGGTTCAAGAGTCCCCAGGGCGACAACGATGGTTGTTCTTGCTGCATCTGTTTTGGATGCTGCACAGTTTCGTGTGTCGAGTGGGGTCAGGAGAATGTTCTCCAAACGGAACCCTTTCGTGAAAGGATCCACAAAGAAGTTTCTGCATTGCTTTAATGGTTCATGTAAAGAACTGTGGATTCTTGGATTCTAAAGCAAAAACAGAAGCTGCTGTCCAATCTAACGGGTTTGGCAGGACCTGTGGGAGATTACCGAGTTCGGATGAAGTTTTGAAATGTTGTCTCTGATTTTCTCTGCATAGATGCTGTAAGATCTGCTGAGTTTCTCTGGCAATTCCTATTCTTGGTTTAAATTGAATGTCCGTTCCATCTGTCAGGATGATACAACCAGACCCACCATGCACCAAAATGTAACGCTTTTACAAACTGTAAAGTGATTGGATTGAAACCAACCCGATAATGATTCACTCTTCCTCAACTCCACAATGAGAGACACCTGGAAAATGAAGAGGACAGTGTGGTTCTGTAATCGTCGATGCGTGTTTAAGGCAATGGACTTGAAATCCATTTGGCTTTACCCTCACAGCCTGGAATCCTACCGGTTACGATTCAGTAATGACAACAAATAAAATGGGAGATTACACCCTGTCTTCATCTTTCACATACAAGACACAGGAGACGGGAAAACAGACATTTCAGACAGGGTGGGAATGGGGGCAATCTCCAACCCTCTGTCTTTCAGGGTACAACACACAGAAATCCCCAGAGAAAGTTGAGATACTATGAGTTGAACAATTCCATTCCAACTTTGTTGGAGCTACGAGCCAACCGTTGGAAAACGAGATGAAAACAGTCAGGGGTCAGTCTTCGACTGGTGCAGACTTGATGGCCCGAAGGGCATTTTCTGTGCTGCAGACCTCTTTGACCAGTGGCGGTGAGCTGATCGGAGAAACTGGCGGATGTGAAGCATAATGAACGGGACTAATCCTGAGCCCTCTGTTTGTTTCCATCTGTGGGTAAATATGAGGTTGAGTTCCTCGGCGGTGTTACAACATCATGTGACCATGTCCCCAACTTCAGTCCCATTGTTGGGTCATTTAAGATCACAGGGAGAATCCCATTTAGATTCGCCCTGGTAACATCAGAAACGCAGGTTTATGGGAACTGGGACGAGAATAGATGGAAGTCCAATGACCCGCACTGCAGATGGGCCGAAAGGTCTTTCTCACGCTGTAAAAATCAGAAGAAAGGGAGAAAGTAATCTGCAGCTAAAATGATCACAGATGGAAAGACAAAAGCGGTTTCCTGATGAAAACACACAGTGCCTTTTCATTTTGCTTTCCCTGTTCGCCTCCTGGTGAGGATTCAGTTTTCTCACTGTTGCAGCAAGTGGAGTTTTCCTCGTCCCATTAATCGTGGGGTCAGCCTTCCCGAAGTAGGGAATGAAGTATGGAGCTGACAATTGATCAAGTGTTGTCCCATACTTAATACACAGTAACTATAAACGAGTAGGGGTCGTACGGTGGCTCAGTGGTTCACACTGCTGCCTCACTGCACTAGGGTCTCAAGTTCAATTCCAGCCTCCGGCAACTCTCTGTATGGAGTTTACACATTCTCCCCGTGTCTGCGTGGGCTTCCTTCCGCAGTTCAAAATGTGTAGTTTAGGATGAATTGGTCATGCTGAATTGCCAAAAGTATTAAGTGCATTAGCCAGAGGGAAATGGGTCTGGGTGGGTTACTGTCTGGAGGGACAGTGTCGGCCCGAAGGGCCTGTTTCCACGCGATAGTAAATCGAAACACACTGTTTGAAACTCATTCGTGGCGGAGGTTGCCACTCAATGAGATAGGAATCACTGTCCATCCCTATTTACTCCAGAGATTGAGATGTTGAGTTACTTTACAGAAGCCTGGAAGAACTCAAGGTACAGCCATGATACTGTTCGGGAGGGAGTTCCAGGATCTAGACCCAAAAGCACTGTAGGAGTAGCAAGATATTTCCAACTCAGAAAGGCGAGGTCCGAGATGGGTGATTTGTGGTTACAGTTCTCTCGTGTATCTGTTGCTATTGTCCTTCTCGATAGATGCAATCAATCACTGGGTTGGTCTGGGTCTGTGTTCTGTGAGGAAGCAGGAGTTAGTTTTCAATAAGATAATTCACAAGAAGAGGAATAAATCTTCATTTCCTGTCTGGGAATTGTATCCCGGTCTGGGCATTACAAACTCAGACTCCGAACCAGTGACCCTACTGAAGTTGACAGTAACACTTGTGACCTGATCTGTCCAGACTCTGTGTGTGATCTTCACGTTATCATCATCTTAAGCAGCAATGTTTCTCTCTCTAAGTTTCCAAACAATTCATATTGCTGCCCTGGTTTCAATGTGAAGAAAGCGGAGCTGTGCTAACCTGATTTACTGCAGGAAGGTACAGAACAGTTTGATACTAACAGCGGCTCGTTTTGAGGCGTTGATCTGCGGTGATAGGGCGGCCCCAATAAATCCTTCGTTCAAAACGTCTGATTCCAAATTCCATGTTGGAAATGACCAGAGGTTTCTCGCTGAATTTGTTCAGGATCTTGACTGGAATTGACACTTAATCCAAGTATGAAAGTACATTTCAGTGGAGTGCATCATAAGACAGCGCAGTGACTGTGAATAAAATGCTGGAGACGTCCAGCAGAAGAACAGGCGACACAGAAGCAGGTACCTGAGGACAAATGTATTTGCTTTGCCATTGAAAGGCCCTGTTACACAAAGTGGATTATCTTTGCTGGTTGATCACCTTATGAATGTTGTTTCCCAGATCTCCATGTTTACATCACATACGGAAAGGTGTCCAGCGTGTGTGTGTGCATCCGGCTAGTGAAGCAATAGATAAAACATCTGACTTTGAATCAGACGATTGTAGGTTTACATCCTACATGTCTCGAGTGTAACGTGTTAGTTCAGCCAATTACATGTTGTCAGTTGCTATTTCCTTCGGTTCTTCCGAGCTGCAGGGATTGGATCAGTGTGTATTCAAATGGAATGTTGTTTTTGGGTCCATTACAGCTCAATGTCAGACAGGTGTATGGCTGGTCCTGTTTTGTCAGGTTCTGAGGATCTGAATGGTTTGGATCAGTTTGGTTTCGAATTTAAAACTTGCATTTCGGTCTATTGTCCATTTTAAATTCCAGCTCAGCTCCACATCTCTCATTGCCTGTCAAACTGGCGAGTGTTCCACCTCAAGCTGCCTTTATCAGAGAAGCTGTTGGGTGGAGCAGAGAGCGGAAGTGAAGCACAAGGAGCTGGTATGATCCTGAGACATCTGTACCTCTCGGGATATGTTTCTGTGTGTCTCCCTCTGTGGGTGAAAATGAGGTTCAGGTCCTCAAGGTGGTTCCAACACAGTGTGACCATGTTAAACCTCAGTCCCATTGTCGTGTCGTTTAAATTCACAGTGAGAATCGCGTTGATATTTGCTCTGGAAACATCAGGACACATAACATTTTGAGCCAAAACTAGAAACTTGAACTCGAATACATGGATGTCCGATGAGCTACAATGTACGATGGGCCGAACGGTCTCTTCCCACTCTGTGGAAGCTTGAAGACAAGGAGGACCTTATCTGCAGCAAGACTGATCAGAAATGAAAAGGCAAAAGTGTTTTCATTCGGAATTAATGTAAGGGCGCCTTCTGCCTTCCCTTGGAGTCTAGTAGCCAGCATTTAGTGCTCTCACCGCCGTGACACGGGTTCTATTCCCGGTCAAGGAATGCGTGCTTTGTTCTGCACACACATCGTGGTAAGAATATTTCTGACCACTTTTCCAAAGCTGGCAGAACATCGGTTTTGTGCCAACCGTTTTAAAGTTGAACAGAAAACCAAGAGATGCAGATGTTGGAAATCTGAACCAAAAACAAGAATTGACGTGCAAACTGAATAGTCCAGGCAATATCTGTGGGGAGAAACAGAGACAATGATTCACAACGACAGAACCAGATTAGTTCTTCATTTCTAGACCCCAATTCCGGGATAATGGTCAGTTTTATCTGTCGAATGAGTATAGTTATCCAAGTCCTTTTGTTTTTGCCAGTTAGCAGCCATGTCGACCCAAGATCTGATTCTTTCAGGGTCTCCCTCAAGATGAGTCTCTAATTTTCTGTCTTTATCTCTGTGTATCTCCCTCACCCTTTGTCATATTCTTTGACCCTTTATTTGCCAATATCCCTCATTTCCCATTCCTACTTTATGAAAAGCCTGACTTTCAGGGATAGTTTGAGAATGGAGCTGCTGAGAGGTTTTCTGGAACCTGGGAGGAGACTGGAAAACTTGGCTCACACTCTATGGATAATACGTCTGCCATTTGGATGTGACATAAGGAGCCAGTTCTTCCTCAAACCCTTTCGAAATTAAAGTTACATTCCTTATCCAATAGAAGATAAACTACAACAAATGAGAATATGGAGGCATTACTGATGCTGTAAAATGAATGAATGGCGACAGCAGAGAATGAGGGTGATCCACCCGTGGTTTCTGTGCCATAACCACAACATCCCACGGCCTTTCTGCAGTGTCTCCTGCCTCACCGCGTTATTCCCACCAAACTTGGAATGAAGGAGAGAGAATAAAAGTGGAGGAGAAGAAGGAGTGCTTTTGGAACGGCGGCAAGAAACTCCAGGTTGGTGTATTGGTTAGGAAGGACAACATGCACTGCTGGAACTAAACCAGGAAAAAGGAGTGGGTTTGCCAAACCATAACAGGCTCGAACTCAAACAGGATGCTGAGTCCCTTCATCAGTAACACGACCCTTAATAAAAGGTGAACCTATGACCCTTCAATACAACAAGCGGGCGCAGCTGGGATTGGACCCTATGGTCAGCTGCTTACCAAGGAGGGGTTTGAAATAACTAAGGGACGGCCATATGTGCAGTTCCTTAACCACATGACCACAGTAACTCGGAAATACATTTCTGTATCAATATTACTCAGTGTGATTTACAATCAACCCCCGCTTTTGCAAAACCAGACATTTCACGATTGAACATTCTTCAATGCAAAGGCACATAAAAGGGCAATCTTCTCTTACATTGGTTTCAAACAGATATTTGTATCTGTTTAAAAAACAGGACAGAGGGGAAGTTGTTCATTCTCTTGGGGCTTATTGACGGCTTTAATACACACAAAGGGAATCTCACACGAAGAGGAACAGTGTCATTGCCATGAATTGCCCAGGAATGGTGTGTGAGCCAATGTAAACAGTTTGCAGTAAAGGCTGACCCATTAGCAGCGACACTGAGCCTTGCACCACCAGATCCAGACTCACTTTCTGCCTCATGCCTCCCAGTCCTCATTGTCATTCACGTCAATTTCACTTCCCTGCTTCACTTCCCAACTTACTACCGATCTCCTGCAGGTGTCCAATTGGAACCTACCACTGTTAGAAACGCATTCCTGGGATAAAGATATCACTCAATGGAATAGGACTCGCTGTCCATCCCTAAATCCCCCAGAGATGGAGGAGATGAGTTGCTTTTGTGAACCATTGAACTCCTTTACACGGAGGTACAGCCATTATGGTGCAAGCGCGGGATTTCCTGGATTTACACCCAGAGACACTGAAGGAAAACCAACATATTCCCAACTCAGGAAGGTGAGATGGTTGGAGGGAGATTTGAAGGGGTCACTATCGTATCTGTCCGCTGTCATTGTCCTTCTACATGGTTCAAGCAATCACTGGGCTGATTCTGGAGGGATCCCGGTCTGTCTGCTGTGTGGAACGAGGAATGTGTTTTCATTCAGACAATTCACATGAAGAGAATTAAACCTTCATTCTCTGAATGGGAACTGTATCCATGTCTGGACGATACAAACTTTGACTCCTCAGCACGGACCCCCGGTAATGCTGACAATATCCAAAGTGACCTGAATTGTACACACCCTTGTGCCTGTCCATCCCTTCATAACCATCTTCGGCAACAAAGTTTCTCTCTTGAATTTTGCAAACGCTTCATATTATCGCCTTGGGTTTCAAAGTAAAGAAAGCGGAGCTGTGGTAATCTGATGTTGGTCAGTCGGTGTAATGCAGGAATGTACAGAACAGGTTGACGCGGGCAGAGACCCGTTTTGAGGCGTGAGGTTGCAGTGAAGGGGTTCCACCAATAAAAGGCGCTGTTCATCTCGTCTGATTCCCCATCCCGGGATTCAAACCAACAGAGGTTTCTCGCTGGACTGGTTCAGGATCTTGACTGGAAGAGACCATGACGCAAGGTATGAAAAGATATTTCACTGGAGTGAATCAAAAAACCGCGGAGTGACTGTGAATAAAATGATGGCAACTTCCAGCAGAGGCACAGGCGACCCTGAAGCAGGTACCTGAGGGCAAATATGTTTCCTTGGGCATTGAAAGACATTGCTTCACGGAGTGGGACATCCGATGGGAAACAGTGACGATAATTATTTTTACTGATTGTTCACCTTGTGAATACTGTTTCCCCCGATGTCCATGTTTCCATTTCATATCGACTCCCTGTTGGACCTCCGGCTGCCGTTGGTGGTTCGAATCCTTCCTGATTTTTGTGCAATTTACTGCATGGATTGGATCAGTGGGTCTCGAATTTGGGAGTATTGCACCTCAATGTGGCGGAGGAGCTGCAGACTTTGGATCAGTGTGTTTTCAAATGTGAAAGTTCCATGTGAGGCAATTGTCCATTTTAAATTCTCGCTCATCGCAACGTCTCTCATTGTCTGTAAAACAGGCTTTAGTTGCAGCTAAAGCTGCCTTTCGTGGGAGAAATTTTTTGGTGTTTGTGTGTGTGTGTGTGTGTGTGTGCGGGGGGAGGGAGGGGGGTGGTGGGGGAGGTGGTCTTTCGTCGATGGAGAGCGGAACTGAAGCGGAAGGAGCTGGTAGAATCCCGAAACCTCTGCCCTCCTTCCACCCCCCCCACGCCTCCCTCACCTCCGGGCATGTGTGTCTGTGACTCACTCTATGGGTGAAAATGTGAATGGGTTGCTCGAGGGGATTTCACTTCAGTATGACGGTGTTTCACTCCCTCCCATTGTTGTCTCGTTTAAGATCATAGGGATAATCTTTTGTGAATTTTGCGTTGAAAATATCAGAACACACAAGGTATCGTGCCAAACCTGGACACTGGATCGAAAACAGAAAATACAGGAGCTGGAGCAGCGTCACTGCTTCCTCCGGTATTATAGAAAATAAAGGAGCTGGAGCAGCGTCTCTGCTTCCTCCTGTATTATAGAATATAAAGGAGCTGGAACAGTGTCACTGCTTCCTCCTGGATTATAGAAAATAAAGGAGCTGGAGCAGCGTCACTGCTTCCTCCTGTATTATAGAAAATAAAGGAGCTGGAGCAGCGTCACTGCTTCCTCCTGTATTATAGAAAATAAAGGAGCTGGAGCAGCGTCTCTGCTTCCTCCTGTATTATAGAAAATAAAGGAGCTGGAGCAACGTCACCGCTTCCGCCTGTATTATAGAAAATAAAGGAGCTGGAGCAGCGTCACTGCTTCCTCCTGTATTATAGAAAATAAAGGAGCTGGAGCAGCGTCACTGCTTCCTCTTGTATTATAGAAAATAAAGGAGCTGGAGCAGCGTTACTGCTTCCTCCTGTATTATAGAAAATAAAGGAGCTGGAGCAGCGTCACTGCTTCCTGCTGTATTATAGACAAAAAAGGAGCTGGAGCAGCGTCACTGCTTCCTCCTGTATTATAGACAAAAAAGGAGCTGGAGCAGCGTCACTGCTTCCTCCTGTATTATAGAAAATAAAGGAGCTGGAGCAGAGTCACTGCTTCCTGCTGTATTATAGAAAATAAAGGAGCTGGAGCAGCGTCACTGCTTCCTCCTGTATTATCGAAAATAAAGGAGCTGGAGCAGCGTCACTGCTTCCTCTTGTATTATAGAAAATAAAGGAGCTGGAGCAGCGTTACTGCTTCCTCCTGTATTATAGAAAATAAAGGAGCTGGAGCAGCGTCACTGCTTCCTGCTGTATTATAGACAAAAAAGGAGCTGGAGCAGCGTCACTGCTTCCTCCTGTATTATAGAAAATAAAGGAGCTGGAGCAGAGTCACTGCTTCCTCCTGTATTATAGAAAATAAAGGAGCTGGAGCAGAGTCACTGCTTCCTCCTGTATTATAGAAAATAAAGGAGCTGGAGCAGAGTCACTGCTTCCTCCTGTATTATAGAAAATAAAGGAGCTGGAGCAGCGTCTCTGCTTCCTCCTGTATTATCGAAAATAAAGGAGCTGGAGCAGCGTCAACGCTTCCTCCTGTATTATAGACAAAAAAGGAGCTGGAGCAGCGTCACTGCTTCCTCCTGTATTATAGAAAATAAAGGAGCTGCAGCAGCGTCACTGCTTCCTGCTGTATTATAGACAAAAAAGGAGCTGGAGCAGCGTCACTGCTTCCTCCTGTATTATAGAAAATAAAGGAGCTGGAGCAGCGTCACTGCTTCCTCCTGTATTATAGAAAATAAAGGAGCTGGAGCAGCGTCACTGCTTCCTCCTGTATTATTGAAAATAAAGGAGCTGGAGCAACGTCACTGCTTCCTCCTGTATTATAGAAAATAAAGGAGCTGAGCATCGTCACTGCTTCCTCCTGTATTATAGAAAACAAAGGAGCTGGAGCAGCGTCTCTGCTTCCTCATGTATTATAGAAAATAAAGGAGCTGGAGCAGCGTCACTGCTTCCTCCTGTATTATAGAAAATAAAGGAGCTGGAGCAGCGTCTCTGTTTCCTCCTGTATTTTAGAAAATAAAGGAGCTGGAGCAGCGTCAACGCTTCCTCCTGTATTATAGAAAATAAAGGAGCTGGAGCAGCGTCTCTGCTTCCTCATGTATTATAGAAAAGAAAGGAGTTGGAGCAGCGTCTCTGCTTCCTCCTGCATTATAGAAAATAAAGGAGCTGGAGCAGCGTCACTGCTTCCTCCTGTATTAAAGAAAATAAAGGAGCTGGAGCAGCGTCACCGCTTCCTCCTGTATTATAGAAAATAAAGGAGCTGGAGCAGCGTCACTGCTTCCTCCTGTATTATAGAAAATAAAGGAGCTGGAGCAGCGTCACTGCTTCCTCCTGTATTATAGAAAATAAAGGAGCTGGAGCAGCGTCACTGCTTCCTCCTGTGTTATAGAAAATAAAGGAGCTGGAGCAGCGTCACTGCTTCCGCCTGTATTATAGAAAATAAAGGAGCTGGAGCAGCGTCACTGCTTCCGCCTGTATTATCGAAAATAAAGGAGCTGGAGCAACGTCACCGCTTCCGCCTATATTATAGAAAATAAAGGAGCTGGAGCAGCGTCACTGCTTCCTCCTGTATTATAGAAAATAAAGGAGCTGGAGCAGCGTCCCTGTTTCCTCCTGTATTATCGAAAATAAAGGAGCTGGAGCAGCGTCACTGCTTCCGCCTGTATTATCGAAAATAAAGGAGCTGGAGCAGCGTCTCTGCTTCCTCCTGTATTATAGAAAATAAAGGAGCTGGAGCAGAGTCACTGCTTCCTCCTGTATTATAGAAAATAAAGGAGCTGGAGCAGCGTCACTGCTCCCTGCTGTATTATAGACAAAAAAGGAGCTGGAGCGGCGTCACTGCTTCCTCCTGTATTATAGAAAATAAAGGAGCTGGAGCAGCGTCACTGCTTCCTGCTGTATTATAGACAAAAAAGGAGCTGGAGCAGCGTCACTGCTTCCTCCTGTATCATAGAAAATAAAGGAGCTGGAGCAGCGTCACTGCTTCCTCCTGTATTATAGAAAATAAAGGAGCTGGAGCAGCGTCACTGCTTCCTCCTGTATTATAGAAAATAAAGGAGCTGGAGCAGCGTCCCTGTTTCCTCCTGTATTATAGAAAATAAAGGAGCTGGAGCAGCGTCACCGCTTCCTCGTGTATTATAGAAAATAAAGGAGCTGGAGCAGCGTCTCTGCTTCCTCCTGTATTATAGAAAATAAAGGAGCTGGAGCAGCGTCTCTGCTTCCTCCTGTATTATAGAAAAGAAAGGAGTTGGAGCAGCGTCTCTGCTTCCTCCTGCATTATAGAAAATAAAGGAGTTGGAGCAGCGTCACTGCTTCCTCCTGTATTATAGAAAATAAAGGAGCTGGAGCAGCGTCACTGCTTCCTCCTGTATAATAGAAAATAAAGGAGCTGGAGCAGCGTCTACGCTTCCTCCTGTATTTTAGAAAATAAAGGAGCTGCAGCAGCGTCTCTGCTTCCTCCTGTATTCTCGAAAATAAAGGAGCTGGAGCAGCGTCACTGCTTCCTCCTGCATTATAGAAAATAAAGGAGTTGGAGCAGCGTCACTGCTTCCTCCTGTATTATAGAAAATAAAGGAGCTGGAGCAGCGTCACTGCTTCCTCCTGTATAATAGAAAATAAAGGAGCTGGAGCAGCGTCTACGCTTCCTCCTGTATTTTAGAAAATAAAGGAGCTGCAGCAGCGTCTCTGCTTCCTCCTGTATTATAGAAAATAAAGGAGCTGGAGCAGCGTCACTGCTTCCTCCTGTATTATAGAAAATAAAGGAGCTGGAACAGCGTCTCTGCTTCCCCCTGTATTTTAGAAAATAAAGGAGCTGGAGCAGCGTCTCTGCTTCCTCCTGTATTATAGAAAATATAGGAGCTGGAGCAGCGTCACTGCTTCCTCTTGTATTATAGAAAATAAAGGAGCTGGAGCAGCGTCACCGCTTCCTCCTGTATTATAGAAAATAAAGGAGCTGGAGCAGCGTCACTGCTTCCTCCTGTATTATAGAAAATAAAGGAGCTGGAGCAGCGTCTCTGCTTCCTCCTGTATTATGGAAAATAAGCGAGCTGGAGCAGCGTCTCTGCTTCCTCCGGTATTATAGAAAATAAAGGAGCTGGAGCAGCGTCACTGCTTCCTCCTGTATTATCGAAAATAAAGGAGCTGGAGCAGCGTCACTGCTTCCTCTTGTATTATAGAAAATAAAGGAGCTGGAGCAGCGTTACTGCTTCCTCCTGTATTATAGAAAATAAAGGAGCTGGAGCAGCGTCACTGCTTCCTGCTGTATTATAGACAAAAAAGGAGCTGGAGCAGCGTCACTGCTTCCTCCTGTATTATAGAAAATAAAGGAGCTGGAGCAGAGTCACTGCTTCCTCCTGTATTATAGAAAATAAAGGAGCTGGAGCAGAGTCACTGCTTCCTCCTGTATTATAGAAAATAAAGGAGCTGGAGCAGAGTCACTGCTTCCTCCTGTATTATAGAAAATAAAGGAGCTGGAGCAGCGTCTCTGCTTCCTCCTGTATTATCGAAAATAAAGGAGCTGGAGCAGCGTCAACGCTTCCTCCTGTATTATAGACAAAAAAGGAGCTGGAGCAGCGTCACTGCTTCCTCCTGTATTATAGAAAATAAAGGAGCTGCAGCAGCGTCACTGCTTCCTGCTGTATTATAGACAAAAAAGGAGCTGGAGCAGCGTCACTGCTTCCTCCTGTATTATAGAAAATAAAGGAGCTGGAGCAGCGTCACTGCTTCCTCCTGTATTATAGAAAATAAAGGAGCTGGAGCAGCGTCACTGCTTCCTCCTGTATTATTGAAAATAAAGGAGCTGGAGCAACGTCACTGCTTCCTCCTGTATTATAGAAAATAAAGGAGCTGAGCATCGTCACTGCTTCCTCCTGTATTATAGAAAACAAAGGAGCTGGAGCAGCGTCTCTGCTTCCTCATGTATTATAGAAAATAAAGGAGCTGGAGCAGCGTCACTGCTTCCTCCTGTATTATAGAAAATAAAGGAGCTGGAGCAGCGTCTCTGTTTCCTCCTGTATTTTAGAAAATAAAGGAGCTGGAGCAGCGTCAACGCTTCCTCCTGTATTATAGAAAATAAAGGAGCTGGAGCAGCGTCTCTGCTTCCTCATGTATTATAGAAAAGAAAGGAGTTGGAGCAGCGTCTCTGCTTCCTCCTGCATTATAGAAAATAAAGGAGCTGGAGCAGCGTCACTGCTTCCTCCTGTATTAAAGAAAATAAAGGAGCTGGAGCAGCGTCACCGCTTCCTCCTGTATTATAGAAAATAAAGGAGCTGGAGCAGCGTCACTGCTTCCTCCTGTATTATAGAAAATAAAGGAGCTGGAGCAGCGTCACTGCTTCCTCCTGTATTATAGAAAATAAAGGAGCTGGAGCAGCGTCACTGCTTCCTCCTGTGTTATAGAAAATAAAGGAGCTGGAGCAGCGTCACTGCTTCCGCCTGTATTATAGAAAATAAAGGAGCTGGAGCAGCGTCACTGCTTCCGCCTGTATTATCGAAAATAAAGGAGCTGGAGCAACGTCACCGCTTCCGCCTATATTATAGAAAATAAAGGAGCTGGAGCAGCGTCACTGCTTCCTCCTGTATTATAGAAAATAAAGGAGCTGGAGCAGCGTCCCTGTTTCCTCCTGTATTATCGAAAATAAAGGAGCTGGAGCAGCGTCACTGCTTCCGCCTGTATTATCGAAAATAAAGGAGCTGGAGCAGCGTCTCTGCTTCCTCCTGTATTATAGAAAATAAAGGAGCTGGAGCAGAGTCACTGCTTCCTCCTGTATTATAGAAAATAAAGGAGCTGGAGCAGCGTCACTGCTCCCTGCTGTATTATAGACAAAAAAGGAGCTGGAGCGGCGTCACTGCTTCCTCCTGTATTATAGAAAATAAAGGAGCTGGAGCAGCGTCACTGCTTCCTGCTGTATTATAGACAAAAAAGGAGCTGGAGCAGCGTCACTGCTTCCTCCTGTATCATAGAAAATAAAGGAGCTGGAGCAGCGTCACTGCTTCCTCCTGTATTATAGAAAATAAAGGAGCTGGAGCAGCGTCACTGCTTCCTCCTGTATTATAGAAAATAAAGGAGCTGGAGCAGCGTCCCTGTTTCCTCCTGTATTATAGAAAATAAAGGAGCTGGAGCAGCGTCACCGCTTCCTCGTGTATTATAGAAAATAAAGGAGCTGGAGCAGCGTCTCTGCTTCCTCCTGTATTATAGAAAATAAAGGAGCTGGAGCAGCGTCTCTGCTTCCTCCTGTATTATAGAAAAGAAAGGAGTTGGAGCAGCGTCTCTGCTTCCTCCTGCATTATAGAAAATAAAGGAGTTGGAGCAGCGTCACTGCTTCCTCCTGTATTATAGAAAATAAAGGAGCTGGAGCAGCGTCACTGCTTCCTCCTGTATAATAGAAAATAAAGGAGCTGGAGCAGCGTCTACGCTTCCTCCTGTATTTTAGAAAATAAAGGAGCTGCAGCAGCGTCTCTGCTTCCTCCTGTATTCTCGAAAATAAAGGAGCTGGAGCAGCGTCACTGCTTCCTCCTGCATTATAGAAAATAAAGGAGTTGGAGCAGCGTCACTGCTTCCTCCTGTATTATAGAAAATAAAGGAGCTGGAGCAGCGTCACTGCTTCCTCCTGTATAATAGAAAATAAAGGAGCTGGAGCAGCGTCTACGCTTCCTCCTGTATTTTAGAAAATAAAGGAGCTGCAGCAGCGTCTCTGCTTCCTCCTGTATTATAGAAAATAAAGGAGCTGGAGCAGCGTCACTGCTTCCTCCTGTATTATAGAAAATAAAGGAGCTGGAACAGCGTCTCTGCTTCCCCCTGTATTTTAGAAAATAAAGGAGCTGGAGCAGCGTCTCTGCTTCCTCCTGTATTATAGAAAATATAGGAGCTGGAGCAGCGTCACTGCTTCCTCTTGTATTATAGAAAATAAAGGAGCTGGAGCAGCGTCACCGCTTCCTCCTGTATTATAGAAAATAAAGGAGCTGGAGCAGCGTCACTGCTTCCTCCTGTATTATAGAAAATAAAGGAGCTGGAGCAGCGTCTCTGCTTCCTCCTGTATTATGGAAAATAAGCGAGCTGGAGCAGCGTCTCTGCTTCCTCCGGTATTATAGAAAATAAAGGAGCTGGAGCAGCGTCACTGCTTCCTCCTGTATTATAGAAAATAAAGGAGCTGGAGCAGCGTCACTGCTTCCTCCTGTATTGTAGAAAATATGTTGGCATTCTGACCAATGTTCTAATGGAATGGCACGCTGCACTGATTCTCCCATTTACTTTTTCCATCAAATCTGCCTTTTACTCTTAAACCTGCATTTATTCCTTCATTCACTGGTGTCCGACCCCGATTCGACCATTTAAGGGTGCGCTACTCTAATTCTCTCATTTCCTGGTGCCATGCCCCCATTCTCTAATTCAACTCCACTGTGCACCAGGTCTTCCATTCAGTATTTCCCTGCAACAAATCTCCCATTTAGTAGTCTGCTGCCAGAATTCTCTAATCTTGGAGATCCCTGCATCAAATCTTCAATTTACCGATCCTTCACATATCTTCCCTTTATTGGTGAACTGCACCAACTCCCCCAATTCGTGGTGCGCTGCATTGAATCTGGACAACTAATCGTTTGCAACATTTGTCCTAGTTACTGATTCACTGCCCAGGGTCTCCCAGTTGCTCCAATTCTCAGTTATTGGCACCCTCCACCAGGTCTTTAATGTTCTGATAACCCGCACCAATTCTCCAATTCAGTGTTGGTTAGCACCATTTCCCCCAATTACTGATGTCCTGAACAAGTTCCCCACTCAGTGTTGCCTTAAACCAATCCTCATACTGACTGTTGCCCTCGCCCAATTTTGGGGTGCGCTACTCTAAATCTTCCAAAAGGTATTGACCTGCCCCAATTCTCCCATGCAGTTGCAAAACAGCATAACTCACCCATTTCTCACTGAACTGCACTAATTCACCCATTACTTGATATCCTGTTGAAAATTCCCTCATTTCGATAAGCCCTTGCGAAATTTATACATTTTGTATTTTATTGCAATGATTCTCTAATTTGGTGTAGAGCTTACAGAATTCTTAAATTTGGGCGTGAACAGGTTGGACTGAGGGATCTGTTTCCGTGCTGTACATCTCTAAGGCTGTAATTAGTGCTCCGCTTCCCTGCACCAATTCTCCCATTTACCAATCCTGCACTAATTCGGGAATTTCACCAACTCACCCACTGAGGTTATCCTGCCCCAGTCCTCCCACTTAGAATTTAACGTCACCTGCATGAATTCTCCAATTATTGTTGGTCTGCATCAATTCCTTCCATTTAGTTGTTCCCTGATACACATTTTCAACGTACGGATGCCCTGCTGATTATATTTTTTCATTTAGTGATGCACTGACCTGACTCTCCAATTTTCCGATGCTTCCAACATTTCTTTTTATTGATTCCCTCGCCCCCATTCCCCAATTTAGACATGCTCTGCTCCAATTTTCTCATGTTCAGACACTCCCACCAATTTTCCAATGTAATGGCACTGTGCACCGAATCTCCCATTTTTTGAAACCCACCAAATCTCGAATTGACTCATACTCCTGTACTACTTCTTCTCCTTACTGATGCCCGACCCCGATTTTACCATTTAAGGGTGCGCTACCCTAATTCTCCCATTTCCAGTTGCCATACACCCATTCTGTAATTGAGCTCCACTGTGTACTAGGTCTTCCATTCAGTATTTCCTTGCAACAATTCTCCCATTTAGTAGACCGCTGACAGAATTCTCTAATCTTTTAGATTAGATTAGATTAGATTAGATACAGTGTGGAAACAGGCCCTTCGGCCCAACACGTCCACACCGCCCCGCCGAAGCGTAACCCACCCATACCCCTACATCTACCCCTTACCTAACACTATGGGCAATTTAGCATGGCCAATTCACCTGGCCTGCACATCTTTGGACTGTGGGAGGAAACCGGAGCACCCGGAGGAAACCCACGCAGACACAGGTGCAATCCCTGCAACATATCTCCAAATTCCCCAAACTGCAAATATCCCCCCTTTCGTGGTGAACTGCACCAACTCCCCCATTTCGTGGTGCACTGTATTGAATCTCGACCACTAACCCTTTGCAACATTTGTCCTATTTCCTGATTCACTGCCCGTGTTCTCCCATTTGCTCCAATCTCGAAGTTATCAGCACCCTGCACCAGGTCCTTCTTTTACTGATACCCCACACCAATTCTCCAATTCAGTTTTGCTTAGCATCATTTCCCCCATTTACTGATGTCCTGAACAAATTCTCTGTCCAGTTTTGCTTTACCCCAATCCCCATACTGACTGATGCTTTCGCCCAATTTAGGGGTGCGCTACTCTAAATCTCCCTGTCCCAATTCTCCCATTTAGTGCAACATAACGCACCTATTTCGTGCTGAAATGCACTAATTCACCCATTATCTGATGCCCTGTTGCAAATTCTCACATTTCGATAAGGTCTTTCGCAAGTTTTCCATTTAGTAGTTTCTTGCAATGATTCTCCAATTTCGTGGAGACCTGCCAGAATTCTTAAATTTGGGCGTGGACATGTTGGACTGAAGGGTCTGTTTCCGTGCTGTACATCTCTAAGGCTGTAATTAGTGCTCCGCTTCCCTGCACCAATTCTCCCATTTACCAATCCTGCACTAATTCGGGAATTTCACCAACTCACCCATTGAAGTTATCCTGTCCCAGTCCTCCCACTTCGAATTTAATGGCACCTGCATGAATTCTCCAATTAATGTTGCCTGCATCAATTCCTTCCATTTCGTTGTTCCCTGATACACATCTTCCACGATCGGATGTCTTGCTGTATTTTCTTCATTTAGTGATGCACTGAACTGAATCTTCAGTTTACCAATGCTTGCAACATTTCTTCTTTTTATTGATTCCCTGGCCCCTATTCCCCAATTTAGACAGGCTCTGCTCCAATTTTCCAATATATTGGCACTCCCATCAATTTTCTAATGCAACGGCCCTGTGCACCAATCTCCCATTTATTGTTTCCATCAAATCTCCAATTTACTCATATCCTGTAGTAATCCTTCCATTTACTGGTGCCTGAGCCCGATTCTACCATTTAAGGGTGCGCGACTCTAATTCTCCCAATTACTGTCGCCATGCACCAATTCTCTAATTTAGCTCCACTTTGCACCAGGTCTCTCATTTACTGATGTCCCGCATCAATTCTTCAATTCTTTGTTTCCTCGCACCATTTCCCCCAATTACTGATGTCCTGAACAAGTTCTCCATTCAGTTTTGCCTTACACCAATCCTCATACTGACTGATGCTCTCGCCCAATTTAGGGGTGCCCTCCTCTCATTCCCGCATCAAGTATTGTAATGTCCCAATTCTCCCATTTACTGCTAAACTGAAACTCTCCCATTCGGTTCTAACTGCACTAATTTGACAATATCAGATGCCCCATTCCAAATTCTCTTATTTCGATAAGCCCTTGCCCAATCCTTCCATTTAGTAGTTCCTTGGAATGATTCTCCAAGCTCGTGGAGCGCTGCCAGTATTCTAAAATTGACCCACAGACAAGTTGGACTGAAGTGTCTGTTTCCATGTTGTAAATCTCTATGATTGTACGACTGTTTATGACTCCGCTGCTCTGCACCATTTATCCCATTTACCAATCCTGCACAAACCCTGAAACTGCACCAACTCTCCCTTTGAGTATTATCCTGCCAAATATAAGAAGGGTGTTGTGAAACTTTAAAGGGTTCAGAAAAGATTTACATGGATGTTGTCAAGGTTGGAGGGTTTGTGCTGGAGGTTAATGAAGGACCCTCAATAGGTTAATAAGGCAAGGTGATTTCCCTGTAGTGGGGGAGTCCAGAAGCAGATGGCATATGTTCAAGTTGAGAGGGGAAACATAAAAGGGACCTAAGGGGAACATTTTTCAAGCAGAGGGCACTGTGTGCATGAGCTGCCAGAGGAAGTAGTGGAGGCTGGTACAATTACAACATTTAAAAGGTATCTGGGTGGGTGTAGGAATTAAAAAGGGTTCAGAGGAACTTGGGCCAAATTCTGACAAATAGGATGAGATTGACATCGGATATCAGTTCAGCATGGATGTGTTGGACTGAATGATTTGTTTCTGAGCTTATTTTGCTCTGAGTGGATTGAGCTCCGGATTTTACATTTATGAAGCAGAAAATAAAGAATGGCACAGAGTTAGACCGAGAAATCCTGCTGATCTCAGCAGCTTTATCCTGTTTTCCTGATCCTCCTCCTTCAATCAATGCATTTTTCCGATCCTCATTCAGAATTCCTGGAGCTCTGTAACTGGTCTGGAACAATGTGTTGAAAATCCTATTGCAGTCCACACAAGGTACCTTTCCCACTGCCCTGCTCCCACGGCCCGCAATGCTGCAGACTGAGCAGACAACCCGAAGCACAATGATGAGCTCCTTCCGGCCCACGGCCCTCCTTCTCACTGAATGAAGACAATCACCAGAAGCAGAATCCAGCTCTTGTTTGAGCCTTGAATACCTGACTCTGTTTCACTGAGTGAAGATTGGACTCAGAACCAGAAATGAAATCAACTTCCTATCTGCATTGTGTCACTCTTTAAGATCTCTGGGTGTCTGAGTTCAGATCATTTGATTGGAGACTGCGGACAGTGGGTCCCCAGTGAAATGGAAAGAATGGTGGAGGAGCTCACTGAGGGACATCTCTCAAAGTGAGAGTCAGAAAGATGCTATTCAGCATTGAGAGAGTTTAAGGAGAATTGATGGCTCAGAAAAATGTTATGCGGATGTTTGTAAAACTTAGGAACTCTGACTGTTTTGTGGCTGGAGTTTATTTTATCCTTGCAGAGATTTGACACATGAATCCTCCCTCCCCACCACTACAGAAGCTGTTGGGACTGTTCAGTGTTTCCAGCGGCTTCGGTAATTATTTCAGGTTCCTGACGGGAGCAGTCTCTCACTTTTCGAACAAAACAAACCCATCCTTGTGGTGCAACCAATATTTCAGTAAGAAATGGGAAGCAGCAGAGGGGAAAGCTTCCGAGATGCCGAGCAATGCTGCCCGGTTCCACACTGCAATTCACAGGAACGATCGCCAAGAAAAGCAAGGAAGAATCTGACAGATCCGGTTATATTCTGGGACAGTGTAAATCTGCTGGTCATCTATATTTAACCAGCCAGCACAGAGTCAGTGCCCGAAACTGAGGACAGTGTAAATCTCCTGGTTATATATATTTATCCAGCCAGCACAGAGTCAGAGTCCTAAACTGAGGAGAGTGTAAATCTCCTGGTTATATAAATTTAGCCAGCCAGCACAGAGTCATTGCCTTAAACTGAGGAGAGTGTAAACTCCTGGTTTTATATATATTTAACCAGCGAACACAGAGTCAATACCCAAAACTGAGGACAGCGTAAATCACCTGAATATATATATTTAACCAGCCAGTGCAGAATGAGTGCCCTCAACTGAGGAGATTGCAAATCGCCTGGTTATATATTTTTAAACAGTCAGCATAGAGTCAGTGCCCAAAACAGAGGAGAGTGTCAATCTCCTGGCTATATATATTCAACCAGCCAGCACGGACTCAGCGCCCTAAACGCAGGAGAGTGTAAATCTCCTGGTTATATAAATTTGAACAGCCAGCACAGATCATGTTCCTAAACTGAGAAGAGGGTAAATCTCCTGGTTATATATATTTAACCAGCCACGACAGAGACAGTGCCCAAAACTAAGGACAGTGTAAATCTCTTATTTATATATATTTAACGAGCCAGTATAGGGTCGGTGCCTTAAACTGAGGAGAGTGTAAATCTCCTGGCTTGATATATTCAAACAGCCAGCACAGATTCAGTGCCCTAAACTGGGGAGAGGAAAAATCCCCTGGTTATATATATTGAACCAGTCAACACGGAGTCAGTGCCCTGAACTGAGGAGAGTGTAAATCTCCAGGCTACATATATTCAACCAGGCAGAATAGACTCAGTCCCCTAAACTGAGGAGAGTGTAAATCTCCATGTTGTATATATTTAACCAGCCAGCGCAGAATCTGTGCCAAAAACTGAGGAGAGTGTAAATCTCCTGGTTATGTATATTTAACCAGCCAGTGCAGAGTCAGTGCCCGAAAATGAGGAGAGGGTAAATCACCTGGTTATATATATTTAACCAGTCAGCGCAGAGTCAGTGCCCTAAACTGAGGAGAGTGTAAATATCCAGGTTATATATATATAATATATATATAACCTGCCAGCAGAGTCATTGCCCTAAAATAAAGAGGGGGTAAACCTCTAAGTTTTATATATATATTTAACCAGCCAGCACCGAGACATTGTCCTAACGTGAGGATAGTGTAAATCTCCACTTTATGTATATTTAAACAGCCAGCTCACAGCCAGTGCCCTAAACGGAGGAGAGAATAAAATATCCTCGTCATATATATTTAAACAGACAGCACAGAGACAGAGCCCCAAACTGAGGAGAGTGTAAATCTCCTGGTTATATATATTTAATCAGGTAGCGCAGAGTCAGTGCCCGAACGTGAGGAGTGTGTAAATCTCCAGGTTATATACATATTTAGCCAGCCAGCACAGAGTCAGTGCCCGAAACTGAGGAGACGATAAATCGCCTTGTGATATATATATATTTAACCAGCCAGCACAGAGTCAGAGCCCTAAACTGAGGAGACTGTAAATCTCCTGGTTTTATATATTTTTTCAACCAGCGCAGTGTCAGTGCCCTCAACTGAGGAGAGTTTAGATCTCCTGGTTATATATATTTAACCAGCGAAAACAGAGTCAGTGGCCAAAACTGAGGAGAGTGACAATCTCCTGGTTATATATATTTAACCAGCCAGCGCAGACTGAGTGCCCGAAACTGAGGAGATTGCAAATCACCTAGTTATATATATATTTAACCAGCCAGCACAGAGTCAGTGCCCAAAACAGAGGAGAGTGTTAATCTCCTGGCTATATATATTCAACCAGCCAGCACGGACTCAGTGCCCTAAACGCAGGAGAGTGTAAATCTCCTGGTTATATAAATTTAAACAGCCAGCACAGATCATGTCCCTAAACTGAGGAGAGGGTAAATCTCCTGGTTATATATTTTTCACCAGCCAGGACAGAGACAGCGCCCAAAACTAAGGAATGTGTACATTTACTATTTATATATATTTAAAGAGCCAGTATAGAGTCGGTGCCCAAAACTGAGGAGAGTGTAAATCTCCTGGTTATCTATATTAAACCAGCCAGCACAGAGCCAGTGCCCTAAACTGAGGAGAGGATAAATCTCCTGGTTATATATATTTAAACAGCCAGCACAGCGACAGTGCCCTAAACTGAGGAGAGGGTAAACCTCCTGGTTATATATATTTAAACAGACAGAGCAGGGTCAGTGCCCTAAACTGAGGAGAGTGTAAATCTCCTGGTTATATATATTTAACCAGCCAGTGCAGAGTGAGTGCCCTAAACTGAGCAGAGTGAAAATCGCTAGGTTATACATATTTAACCAGCAAGCACGGATTCAGTGCCCTAAACTGAGGAGAGTATAAATCGTGTGGTTTTATAAATTCAACCAGCCAGAACAGACTCAGTGCCCGAACTGAGGAGAGTGTCAATCTCCTGGTTATGTATTTTCAACCAGCAAGCACAGAGTCAGTGCTCTAAACTGAGGAGAGTGTAAATCTCCTGATTAAATATATTTAAACAGCCAGCACGGACTCAGTGCCCTAAACTAACGAGAGTGTAAATCTCCTGGTTATATATATTTAACCAGCCAGCGCAGAGTCAGTGTCCTAAACTGAGGTGAGGGTAAATGTCCTGGTTATATATATTTAAGCAGCCAGCACTGATTCAGTGCCCTAAACTGAGGAGCGTGTAAATCTCCTGGCTATGTATATTCAACCAGCCAGCACAGAGTCAGTGCCCTAAACTGAGGAGAGGGTAAATCTCCTCGTTATTTATATTAAAGCAGCCAGCACAGAGTCAGTGCCATAAACTAAGGACAGTGTACATCTGCTATTTATATGTATTTAACCAGTCAGCAAAGAGTCAGTTCCCTAAACTGAAGAGATTATAAATCTCCTGGTTATGTATTTATTTAAACAGCAAGCACAGTGTCATTGCCTTAAACTGAGGAGAGTGTAAATCTCCTGGTTATATATATTTAAGCAGCCAGCACAGTGTCAGTGCCCTAAACTGAGGAGAGAGTAAATCTACTGGTTCTATATATTCAACCAGAAAGCGCAGATTCAGTGTCCTAAACTGAGGAGAGGTGAAATCTCCTGGATTTATATATTTAAGTGGCCAGCATAGGGTCAGTGCCCTCAACTGAGGAGAGTGTAAATCTACTGGTTATCTGTATTAAACCAGCCAGCACAGAGCCAGTGCCCAAAACTGAGGAGAGCGTAAATCTCCTGGTTAAAAATATTTAAACATCCAGCACAGAGTCAGTGCCATAAACTGAGGAGGGTGTGAATCTCCTGGTTATATATATTTAACCATTCTGACATAGTCAGCTCTCTAAACTGAGGAGAGTGTACATCTCCTGGTTTTGCATATTTAACCAGCCAGCGCAGAATTAGTGCACTAAACTGAGTAGAGTGCAAATCTTTTGGTTATATATGTTCAACCAGCCAGCAGAGTCAGTGCCCTAAACTGAGGAGAGTGTAAATCTCCTGGTTATATATATTTAACCATCCTGACATAGTCAGATCTCTGAACTGAGTAGAGTGCAAATCGTTTGGTTATATATGTTCAACCAGCCAGCACAGAGTCAGTGCCCTAAACTGAGGAGAGTGTAAATATCCTGGTTATAAATATTTAACATGCCAGTACAGAGTCAGTGCCCGAAACTGAGGAGAGTGTAAATCTCGTGGTTAGGTATATTCAACCAGCCTGCACAGACTCAGTGCCCTAAACTGAGGAGAGTGTTAATCTCCTGGTGATATATATTTAACCAGCCAGCTCAGATTCACTGCCCTAAACTGAGGAGAGGGAAAATCCCCAGGTTATATGTACTTAACCAGCCAGCATCGAGTCAGTGCCCGAACTGAGGAGAGTATCAATCTCCTGGTTGTGTATTTTCAACCAGCAAGCACAGAGTCAGTGTGCTAAACTGAGGAGAGTTTAAATCTCCTGGTTATATATATTTAACCAGCCAGCGCAGAGTCAGTGTCCTAAACTGAGGTGAGGGCAAATGTCCTGGTTATATATATTTAAGCAGCCAGCACAGAGTCAGTGCCCTAAACTGAGGAGAGTGTAAATCTCCTGGTTATATATATTTAACCAGCCTGACATAGTCAGTGTCCTAAACTGAGAAAAGTGAAGATCTCCTGGTTATATATATTTAACCAACCAGCGCAGAGTCAGTGTCCTAAACTGAGGTGAGGGTAAATGTCCTGGTTATATATATTTAAGCAGCCAGCACAGAGTCAGTGCCCTAAAATGAGGAGAGTGTAAATCTCCTGGTTATATATATTTAACCAGCCTGACATAGTCAGTGTCCTAAACTGAGAAAAGTGAAGATCTCCTGGTTATATATATTTAAACAGGGAGCGCAATGTCAGTGCGCTAAACTGAGGAGAGTGTAAATCTCCTCGTTATATATATTCAACCAGCCAGCACAGTGTCAGTGCCCTAAACAGAGGAGAGAGTAAATCTACTGGTTCTATATATTCAACCAGAAAGCACAGATTCAGTGTCCTAAACTGAGGAGAGGTGAAATCTCCTGGATTTATATATTTAAGCAGCCAACATAGGGTCAGTGTCCTCAACTGAGGAGAGTGTACATCTCCTGGTTATATATATTTAACCAACCAGCACAGAGTAAGTGCCCAAAACTGAGGAGAGCGTAAATCTCCTGGTTAAAAATAATTAAACATCCAGCATAGAGTCAGTGGGTTAAACGGTGGAGAGGGGACATCTTCTGCGTATATATATTTAACCAGCTAGCACAGATTCAGTGCCTTGAAATGAGGAGAGGGAAAATCCCCAGGTTTTTTTATTTAACCAGACAGCACAGAGTCAGTGCCCTAAACTGAGGAGAGTGTAAATCTCCTGGGTATATATATTTAACCATCCTGACATAGTCAGCTCTCTAAACTGAGGAGAGTGTAAATCTCCTGGTTATGTATATTTAACCAGCCAGCACAGGGTCAGTGCCATAAAATGAGGACAGTGTAAAGTTCATGTTTATATATATATTTAACCAGCCAGCACAGAGTCAGTGCCCTAAACTGAGGAGAGTGTAAATCTCCTCGTTATTTATGTTAAAGCAGCCAGCACAGAGTCAGTGCCATAAACTAAGGACAGTGAACATCTGCTATTTATATGTATTTAACCAGCCAGCAAAGAGTCAGTTCTCGAAACTGAAGAGAGTATAAATCTCCTGGTTATGCATTTATTTAAACAGCAAGCACAGTGTCATTGCCTTAAACTGAGGAGAGTGTAAATCTCCTGGTTATATATATTTAACCAGCCAGCGCAGAATTAGTGCCCTAAACTGAGTTGGGTGCAAATCTTTTGGTTATATATGTTCAACCAGCCAGCACAGAGTCAGTGCCCTAAACTGACGAGAGTGTAAATCTCCGGGTTATAAATATTTCCCCAGCCAGTGCAGAGTCAGTGCCCGAAACTGAGGAGAGTGTAAATCTCCTGGCTATATTTATTGAAACAGCCAGCACAGACTCAGTGCCCTAAACGGAGGAGAGTGTTAATCTCCTGGTTATATATATTTAACTCGCCCCCACAGATCCAATGCCCTAAACTGAGGAGAGGGAAAGTCCCCAGGTTATATATATTTAACCAGCGAGGACAGAGACAGTGCCCTCAACTAAGGACAGTGTAAATCTCCTGTTTATATATATATTAAACCAGCCAGTATAGAGTCGGTGCCCTAAACTGAGACGAGTTTAAATTTCCTAGCTTGATGTATTCAACCAGCCAGCACAGACTCAGTGCCCTAAACAGGGAAGTGGGAAAATCTTCTGGTTATATATATTTGACAAGCCAGCACAGAGTCAGTGCCCGAACTGAGGAGAGTGTCAATCTCCTGGTTATGTATTTTCAACCAGCAAGCACAGAGTCAGTGCCCTAAACTGACGAGAGTGTAAATCTCCTGGTTATATATATTTAAGCAGCCAGCACAGTGTCAGTGCCCTAAACTGAGGAGAGTGTAAATCTCCTGGTTATATATACTTAAGAAGCCTGACATAGTCAGTGCCCTAAACTGAGAAAAGTGAAGATCTCCTGGTTATATATATTTAAACAGGGAGTGCAATTTCAGTGCGCTATACTGAGGAGAGTGTAAATCTCCTGGTTATATATATTCAACCAGGCAGTACAGTGTCAGTGCCCTCAACTCAGGAGAGAGTAAATCCACTGGTTATGTATATATAAACATTCTGACACAGTCAGCTCCCTAAACTGAGGGGAGTGTAAATCTCCTGGTTATGTATATTTAACTAGCCCGCACAGGGTCAGTGCCCTAAAATGAGGACAGTGTAAATTTCCTGTTTATATATATTCAACCAGCCAGCATAGAGTCAGTGCCCTAAACTGAGGAGAGTGTAAATCTTCTGGTTATGTATATTTAACCATCCTGACATAGTCAGCTCTTTAAACTGAGGAGAGTGTAAATCTCCTGGTTATGTATATTTAACCATTCAGCAAAGGTCAGTGCCCTAAATGAGGACTGTGTATATTCCTGTTTATATATATTCAACCAGCCAGCACAGAGTCAGTGCCCTAAACTGATGAGGGTGTAAATCTCCTGGTTATATATATTTAACCATCCTGACATAGTCAGCTCTCTAAACTGAGTAGAGTGTAAATCTCCTGGTTATGTATATTTAACTAGCCCGCACAGGGTCAGTGCCCTAAAATGAGGACAGTGTAAATTTCCTGTTTATATATATTCAACCAGCCAGCATAGAGTCAGTGCCCTAAACTGAGGAGAGTGTAAATCTTCTGGTTATGTATATTTAACCATCCTGACATAGTCAGCTCTTTAAACTGAGGAGAGTGTAAATCTCCTGGTTATGTATATTTAACCATCCAGCAAAGGTCAGTGCCCTAAATGAGGACTGTGTATATTCCTGTTTATATATATTCAACCAGCCAGCACAGAGTCAGTGCCCTAAACTGAGGAGAGCGTAAATAGACTGGTTAAAAATATTTAAACATCCAGCACAGAGTCAGTGCCCTAAACTGTGCAGAGGGAAAATCCCCAGGTTAGACATATTTAACCAGCCAGCACAGAGTCAGTGTTCTAAACTGAGGAGAGTGGAAATCTCCTGATTATATGTAACTAACCAGCCAGCACAGAGTCAGTGCCCTAAACTGAGGAGAGTGTAAATCTCCTGGTTATATATATTTAACCATCCTGACATAGTCAGCTCTCTAAACTGAGGAGAGTGTCAATCTCCTGGTTATGTCTATTCAACCAGCCAGCACAGGATCAGTGCCCTAAAATGAGGACAGTGTAAATCTCCTGGTTATGTATATTCAACCAGCCAGCACAGGGTCAGTGCCCTAAAATGAGGACAGTGTAACTTTCATGTTTATATATATTCAACCAACCAGCACAGAGTCAGTGCCCTAAACTGAGGAGAGTGTAAATCTCCTCGTTATTTATATTAAAGCAGCCAGCACAGAGTCAGTGCCATAAACTAAGGACAGTGTACATCTGCTATTTATATATATTTAACCAGCCAGCAAAGAGTCAGTTCCCTAAACTGAAGAGAGTATAAATCTCCTGGTTATGTATTTATTTAAACGGCAAGCACAGTGTCATTGCCTTAAACTGAGGAGAGTGCAAATCGTTTGGTTATATATGTTCAACCAGCCAGCGCAGAGTCAGTGCCCTAAACTGAGAAAAGTGAAGATCTCCTGGTTATATATATTTAAACTGGGAGCGCAATGTCAGTGGGCTATTCTGAGGAGAGTGTTAATCTCCTGGTTATATATATTCAACCAGCCAGTACAGTGTCAGTGCCCTAAACTGAGGAGAGAGTAAATCAACTGGTTCTATATATTCAACCAGAAAGCACAGATTCAGTGTCGTAAACTGAGGAGAGGTGAAATCTCCTGGATTTATATATATAAGCAGCCAGCTTAGGGTCAGTGCACTCAACTGAGGAGAGTGTATATCTCCTGGTTATATATATTTAACCAACCAGCACATATTCAGTGCCCTCAACTGAGGAGAGGGTTAATCCCCTGGTTATATGTAGTTAACCAGCCAGCACAGAGTCATTGCCCTAAACTGAGGAGAGTGTAAATCTCCTGGTTATATATATTTAACCATCCTGATATAGTCAGCTCTTTAAACTGAGGAGAGTGTAAATCTCCTGGTTATGTATAATCAACCAGCCAGCACAGGTTCAGTGCCCTAAAATGAGGACAGTGTAAATCTCCTGGCTATGTATATTGAACCAGCCAGCACAGAGTCAGTGCCCTAAACTGAGGAGAGTGTAAATCTCCTCGTTATTTATATTAAAGCAGCCAGCACAGTCAGTGCCATAAACTAAGGACAGTGTACATCTGCTATTTATATATATTTAACCAGCCAGCAAAGAGTCAGTTCCCTAAACTGAAGAGAGTATAAATCTCCTGGTTATGTATTTATTTAAACATCAAGCACAGTGTCATTGCCTTAAACTGAGGGGAGTGTAAATCTCCTGGTTATATATATTTAACCAGCCAGCGCAGAATTAGTGCCCTACACTGATTAGAGTGCAAATCGTTTGGTTATATATGTTCAACCAGCCAGCACAGAGTCAGTGCCCTAAACTGAGGAGAGTGCAAATCTCCTGGTTATAAATATTTAACCAGCCAGTACAGAGTCAGTGCCCGAAACTGAGGAGAGTGTAAATCTCCTGGCTATATTTATTGAAACAGCCAGCACAGATTCAGTGCCCTAAACGGAGGAGAGTGTTAATCTCCTGGTTATATATATTTAACTCGCCCCCACAGATCCAATGCCCTAAACTGAGGAGAGGGAAAGTCCCCAGGTTATATATATTTAACCAGCGAGGACAGAGACAGTGCCCTCAACTAAGGACAGTCTAAATCTCCTGGTTATATATATTAAACCAGCCAGTATAGAGTCGGTGCCCTAAACTGAGGCGAGTGTAAATTTCCTGGATTGATATATTCAACCAGCCAGAACAGACTCAGTGCCCTAAACTGAGAAGAGGGAAAATCTTCTGGTTATATATATTTGACCAGCCAGCACAGAGTCATTGCCTAAACTGAGGAGAGTGTAAATCTCCTGGTTATATATCATTAAACAGCCAGCACAGAGTCAGTGCCCTAAACAGAGGAGAGAGTAAATATCCTGGTTATAAATATTTAACAAGCCAGTACAGAGTCAGTGCCCTAAACTGTGGAGAGTGAGAATCTCCTGGCTAGGTATATTCAACCAGCCAGCACAGACTCAGTGCCTTAAACTGAGGAGATTGTTAATCTCCTGGTTATATATATTTAACCAGCCAGCACAGATTCACTGCCCTAAACCGAGGAGAGGGAAAATCCCCAGGTTATATATACTTAACCAGCCAGCATCGAGTCAGTGCCCGAACTGAGGAGAGTTTCAATCTCCTGGTTATGTATTTTCAACCAGCAAGCACAGAGTCAGTGCTCTAAACTGAGCAGAGTGTAAATCTCCTGATTAAATATATTGAACCAGCCAGCACGGACTCAGTGCCCTAAACTGACGAGAGTGTAAATCTCCTGGTTCTATATATTTAACCAGCCAGCGCAGAGTCAGTGTCCTAAACTGAGGTGAGGGGAAATGTCCTCGTTATTTATATTAAAGCAGCCAGCACAGAGTCAGTGCCCTAAACTGAGGACAGTGTAAATCTCCTGGCTATGTATATTCAACCAGCCAGCACAGGGTCAGTGCGCTAAAATGAGGACAGTGTAACTTACATGTTTATATATATTCAACCATCCAGCACAGAGTCAGTGCCCTAAACTGAGGAGAGTGTAAATCTCCTCGTTATTTATATTAAAGCAGCCAGCACGGAGTCAGTGCCATAAACTAAGGACAGTGTACATCTGCTATTTATATATATTTAACCAGCCAGCAAAGAGTCAGTTCGCTAAACTGAAGAGAGTATAAATCTCCTGGTTATGTATTTATTTAAACGGCAAGCACAGTGTCATTGCCTTAAACTGAGGAGAGTGCAAATCGTTTGGTTATATATGTTCAACCAGCCAGCACAGAGTCTGTGCCCTAAACTGAGAAAAGTGAAGATCTCCTGGTTATATATATTTAAACTGGGAGCGCAATGTCAGTGGGCTATTCTGAGGAGAGTGTTAATCTCCTGGTTATATATATTCAACCAGCCAGTACAGTGTCAGTGCCCTAAACTGAGGAGAGAGTAAATCAACTGGTTCTATATATTCAACCAGAAAGCACAGATTCAGTGTCGTAAACTGAGGAGAGGTGAAATCTCCTGGATTTATATATATAAGCAGCCAGCTTAGGGTCAGTGCACTCAACTGAGGAGAGTGTATATCTCCTGGTTATATATATTTACCCAACCAGCACATATTCAGTGCCCTCAACTGAGGAGAGGGTTAATCCCCTGGTTATATGTAGTTAACCAGCCAGCACAGAGTCATTGCCCTAAACTGAGGAGAGTGTAAATCTCCTGGTTATATATATTTAACCATCCTGATATAGTCAGCTCTTTAAACTGAGGAGAGTGTAAATCTCCTGGTTATGTATAATCAACCAGCCAGCACAGGTTCAGTGCCCTAAAATGAGGACAGTGTAAATCTCCTGGCTATGTATATTTAACCAGCCAGCACAGAGTCAGTGCCCTAAACTGAGGAGAGTGTAAATCTCCTCGTTATTTATATTAAAGCAGCCAGCACAGTCAGTGCCATAAACTAAGGACAGTGTACATCTGCTATTTATATATATTTAACCAGCCAGCAAAGAGTCAGTTCCCTAAACTGAAGAGAGTATAAATCTCCTGGTTATGTATTTATTTAAACATCAAGCACAGTGTCATTGCCTTAAACTGAGGGGAGTGTAAATCTCCTGGTTATATATATTTAACCAGCCAGCGCAGAATTAGTGCCCTACACTGATTAGAGTGCAAATCGTTTGGTTATATATGTTCAACCAGCCAGCACAGAGTCAGTGCCCTAAACTGAGGAGAGTGCAAATCTCCTGGTTATAAATATTTAACCAGCCAGTACAGAGTCAGTGCCCGAAACTGAGGAGAGTGTAAATCTCCTGGCTATATTTATTGAAACAGCCAGCACAGATTCAGTGCCCTAAACGGAGGAGAGTGTTAATCTCCTGGTTATATATATTTAACTCGCCCCCACAGATCCAATGCCCTAAACTGAGGAGAGGGAAAGTCCCCAGGTTATATATATTTAACCAGCGAGGACAGAGACAGTGCCCTCAACTAAGGACAGTCTAAATCTCCTGGTTATATATATTAAACCAGCCAGTATAGAGTCGGTGCCCTAAACTGAGGCGAGTGTAAATTTCCTGGATTGATATATTCAACCAGCCAGAACAGACTCAGTGCCCTAAACTGAGAAGAGGGAAAATCTTCTGGTTATATATATTTGACCAGCCAGCACAGAGTCATTGCCTAAACTGAGGAGAGTGTAAATCTCCTGGTTATATATCATTAAACAGCCAGCACAGAGTCAGTGCCCTAAACAGAGGAGAGAGTAAATATCCTGGTTATAAACATTTAACAAGCCAGTACAGAGTCAGTGCCCTAAACTGTGGAGAGTGAGAATCTCCTGGCTAGGTATATTCAACCAGCCAGCACAGACTCAGTGCCTTAAACTGAGGAGATTGTTAATCTCCTGGTTATATATATTTAACCAGCCAGCACAGATTCACTGCCCTAAACCGAGGAGAGGGAAAATCCCCAGGTTATATATACTTAACCAGCCAGCATCGAGTCAGTGCCCGAACTGAGGAGAGTGTCAATCTCCTGGTTATGTATTTTCAACCAGCAAGCACAGAGTCAGTGCTCTAAACTGAGCAGAGTGTAAATCTCCTGATTAAATATATTGAACCAGCCAGCACGGACTCAGTGCCCTAAACTGACGAGAGTGTAAATCTCCTGGTTCTATATATTTAACCAGCCAGCGCAGAGTCAGTGTCCTAAACTGAGGTGAGGGTAAATGTCCTCGTTATTTATATTAAAGCAGCCAGCACAGAGTCAGTGCCCTAAACTGAGGACAGTGTAAATCTCCTGGCTATGTATATTCAACCAGCCAGCACAGGGTCAGTGCGCTAAAATGAGGACAGTGTAACTTACATGTTTATATATATTCAACCATCCAGCACAGAGTCAGTGCCCTAAACTGAGGAGAGTGTAAATCTCCTCGTTATTTATATTAAAGCAGCCAGCACGGAGTCAGTGCCATAAACTAAGGACAGTGTACATCTGCTATTTATATATATTTAACCAGCCAGCAAAGAGTCAGTTCCCTAAACTGAAGAGAGTATAAATCTCCTGGTTATGTATTTATTTAAACGGCAAGCACAGTGTCATTGCCTTAAACTGAGGAGAGTGCAAATCGTTTGGTTATATATGTTCAACCAGCCAGCACAGAGTCTGTGCCCTAAACTGAGAAAAGTGAAGATCTCCTGGTTATATATATTTAAACTGGGAGCGCAATGTCAGTGGGCTATTCTGAGGAGAGTGTTAATCTCCTGGTTATATATATTCAACCAGCCAGTACAGTGTCAGTGCCCTAAACTGAGGAGAGAGTAAATCAACTGGTTCTATATATTCAACCAGAAAGCACAGATTCAGTGTCGTAAACTGAGGAGAGGTGAAATCTCCTGGATTTATATATATAAGCAGCCAGCTTAGGGTCAGTGCACTCAACTGAGGAGAGTGTACATCTCCTGGTTATAAATATTTAACCAGCCAGCACGGAGTCATTGTCCAAAACTGAGGAGAGTGTAAATCTCCTGGCTATATTTATTGAAACAGCCAGCACAGACTCAGTGCCCTAAACGGAGGAGAGTGTTAATCTCCTGGTTATATATATTTAACTCGCCCCCACAGATCCAATGCCCTAAACTGAGGAGAGGGAAAGTCCCCAGGTTATATATATTTAACCAGCGAGGACAGAGACAGTGCCCTCAACTAAGGACAGTGTAAATCTCCTTTTTATATATATTAAACCAGCCAGTATAGAGTCGGTTCCCTAAACTGAGGCGAGTGTAAATTTCCTGGATTGATATATTCAACCAGCCAGAACAGACTCAGTGCCCTAAACTGAGAAGAGGGAAAATCTTCTGGTTATATATATTTGACCAGCCAGCACAGAGTCATTGCCTAAACTGAGGAGAGTGTAAATCTCCTGGTTAGATATCATTAAACAGCCAGCACAGAGTCAGTGCCCTAAACAGAGGAGAGAGTAAATATCCTGGTTATAAAAATTTACAAGCCAGTAGAGAGTCAGTGCCCTAAACTGAGGAGAGTGAGAATCTCCTGGCTAGGTATATTCAACCAGCCAGCACAGACTCAGTGCCTTAAACTGAGGAGATTGTTAATCTCCTGGTTATATATATTTAACCAGCCAGCACAGATTCACTGCCCTAAACTGAGGAGAGGGAAAATCCCCAGGTTATATATACTTAACCAGCCAGCATCGAGTCAGTGCCCGAACTGAGGAGAGTGTCAATCTCCTGGTTATGTATTTTCAACCAGCAAGCACAGAGTCAGTGCTCTAAACTGAGCAGAGTGTAAATCTCCTGATTAAATATATTGAACATGCCAGCACGAACTCAGTGCCCTAAACTGACGAGAGTGTAAACCTCCTGGATATATATATTTAACCAGCCAGCGCAGAGTCAGTGTCCCAAACTGAGGTGAGGGTAAATGTCCTGGTTTTATATATTTAAGCAGCCAGCACAGAGTCAGTGCCCTAAACTGAGGAGAGTGTAAATCTCCTGGTTATGTATATTTAACCAGCCTGACATAGTCAGTGCCTTAAACTGAGAAAAGTGAAGATCTCCTGTATATATATATTTAAACATGGAGTGCAATGTCAGTGCGCTAAACTGAGGAGAGACTAAATCTACTGGTTATATATATTCAACCAGAAAGTACAGATTCAGTGTCCTAAACTGAGGAGAGGTGAAATCTCCTGGATTTCTATATTTAAGCAGTCAGCATAGGGTCAGTGCTCTCAACGGAAGAGAGTGTAAATTTCCTGGTTCTATATACTGGTACAATTACAACATTTAAAAGGTATCTGGGTGGGTTTAGGAATTAAAAAGGGTTCAGAGGAACTTGGGCCAAATTCTGACAAATAGGATGAGATTGACATCGGATATCAATTCAGCATAGATGTGTTGGATTGAATGATTTGTTTCTAAGCTTATATTGCTCTGAGTGGATTGAGCTCCGGATTTTAGATTTATGAAGCAGAAAGTAAAGAATGGCACAGAGTTATACCGAGAAATCCTGCTGATCTCAGCAGCTTTATCCTGTTTTCCTGATCCTCCTCCTTCAATCAATGCATTTTACCGATCCTCATTCAGAATTCCTGGAGCTCTGAAACTGGCCTGGAACAACGTGTTGAAAGTCCTATTGCAGTCCACACAAGGCACCTTTCCCACTGCCCTGCTCCCATGGTCTGCAATGCTGTAGACTGAGCAGACAACCCGAAGCACAATGATGAGCTCCTTCCGGCCCACGGCCCTCCTTCTCACTGAATGAAGACAATCACCAGAAGCAGAATCCAGCTCTTGTTTGAGCCTTGAATACCTGACTCTGTTTCACTGAGTGAAGATTGAACTCAGAAACAGAAATGAAATCAACTTCCTATCTGCATTGTGTCACTCTTTAAGATCTCTGTGTGTCTGAGTTCAGATCATTTGATTGGAGACTGCGGACAGTGGGTCCCCAGTGAAATGGAAAGAATGGTGGAGGAGCTCACTGAGGGACATCTCTCAAAGTGAGAGTCAGAAAGATGCTATTCAGCATTGAGAGAGTTTAAGGAGAATTGATGGCTCAGAAAAATGTTATGCGGATGTTTGTAAAACTTAGGAACTCTGACTGTTTTGTGGCTGGAGTTTATTTTATCCTTGCAGAGATTTGACACATGAATCCTCCCTCCCCACCACTACAGAAGCTGTTGGGACTGTTCAGTGTTTCCAGCGGCTTCGGTAATTATTTCAGGTTCCTGACGGTAGCAGTCTCTCACTTTTCGAACAAAACAAACCCATCCTTGTGTGTACCCAATATTTCAGTAAGAAATGGGAAGCAGCAGAGGGGAAAGCTTCTGAGATGCCGAGCAATGCTTCCCGGTTCAACACTGCAATTCACAGGAACCATCGCCAGGAAAAGCAAAGAACAATCTGACAGATCCGGTTATATTCTGGGTCAGTGTAAATCTCTTGGTTATATATATTTAACCAGCCAGCACAGAGTCGGTGCCCGAAACTAACGAGAGTGTAAATCTGCTGGTTATATATATTTAACCAGCCAGCACAGAGTCAGTGCCCGAAACTGAGGACAGTGAAAATCTCCTGGTTATATATATTTATCCAGCCAGCACAGAGTCAGAGTCCTAAACTGAGGAGAGCGTAAATCTCCTGGTTCAAACTATTTAAACAGCCAGCACAGAGTCAGTGCCCGAAACTGATGAGAGCGTAAATCTCCTGGTTATATATATTGAAGCAGCCAACACAGAGTCATTGCCCTAAACGGAGGAGACGATAAATCGCCTGCTGATATATAAATTTAACCAGCCAGCACAGAGTCATTGCCTTAAACTGAGGAGAGTGTAATCTCCTGGTTGTATATATTTAACCAGCGAAAACAGAGTCAGTGGCCAAAACTGAGGAGAGTGTCAATCTCCTGGTTATATATATTTAACCAGCAATCGCAGACTGAGTGCCCAAAACTGAGGAGATTGCAAATCACCTGGTTATATATATTTAACCAGCGAAAACAGAGTCAGTGCCCAAAACTGTGCTGTCTGGTTAAATATATATGACGAGGATATTTTATTCTCTCCTCCGTTTAGGGCAATGACTCTGTGTTGGCTGCTTCAATATATATAACCAGGAGATTTACGCTCTCATCAGTTTCGGGCACTGACTCTGTGCTGGCTGTTTAAATATTTTGAACCAGGAGATTTACGCTCTCCTCAGTTTAGGACTCTGACTCTGTGCTGGCTGGATAAATATATATAACCAGGAGATTTTCACTGTCCTCAGTTTCGGGCACTGACTCTGTGCTGGCTGGTTAAATATATATAACCAGCAGATTTACACTCTCGTTAGTTTCGGGCACCGACTCTGTGCTGGCTGGTTTAATATATATAACCAAGAGATTTACACTGACCCAGAATATAACCGGATCTGTCAGATTGTTCTTTGCTTTTCCTGGCGATGGTTCCTGTGAATTGCAGTGTTGAACCGGGAAGCATTGCTCGGCATCTCAGAAGCTTTCCCCTCTGCTGCTTCCCATTTCTTACTGAAATATTGGGTACACACAAGGATGGGTTTGTTTTGTTCGAAAAGTGAGAGACTGCTACCGTCAGGAACCTGAAATAATTACCGAAGCCGCTGGAAACACTGAACAGTCCCAACAGCTTCTGTAGTGGTGGGGAGGGAGGATTCATGTGTCAAATCTCTGCAAGGATAAAATAAACTCCAGCCACAAAACAGTCAGAGTTCCTAAGTTTTACAAACATCCGCATAACATTTTTCTGAGCCATCAATTCTCCTTAAACTCTCTCAATGCTGAATAGCATCTTTCTGACTCTCACTTTGAGAGATGTCCCTCAGTGAGCTCCTCCACCATTCTTTCCATTTCACTGGGGACCCACTGTCCGCAGTCTCCAATCAAATGACCTGAACTCAGACACACAGAGATCTTAAAGAGTGACACAATGCAGATAGGAAGTTGATTTCATTTCTGTTTCTGAGTTCAATCTTCACTCAGTGAAACAGAGTCAGGTATTCAAGGCTCAAACAAGAGCTGGATTCTGCTTCTGGTGATTGTCTTCATTCAGTGAGAAGGAGGGCCGTGGGCCGGAAGGAGCTCATCATTGTGCTTCGGGTTGTCTGCTCAGTCTACAGCATTGCAGACCATGGGAGCAGGGCAGTGGGAAAGGTGCCTTGTGTGGACTGCAATAGGACTTTCAACACGTTGTTCCAGGCCAGTTTCAGAGCTCCAGGAATTCTGAATGAGGATCGGTAAAATGCATTGATTGAAGGAGGAGGATCAGGAAAACAGGATAAAGCTGCTGAGATCAGCAGGATTTCTCGGTATAACTCTGTGCCATTCTTTACTTTCTGCTTCATAAATCTAAAATCCGGAGCTCAATCCACTCAGAGCAATATAAGCTTAGAAACAAATCATTCAATCCAACACATCTATGCTGAATTGATATCCGATGTCAATCTCATCCTATTTGTCAGAATTTGGCCCAAGTTCCTCTGAACCCTTTTTAATTCCTAAACCCACCCAGATACCTTTTAAATGTTGTAATTGTACCAGTATATAGAACCAGGAAATTTACACTCTCTTCCGTTGAGAGCACTGACCCTATGCTGACTGCTTAAATATAGAAATCCAGGAGATTTCACCTCTCCTCAGTTTAGGACACTGAATCTGTACTTTCTGGTTGAATATATATAACCAGTAGATTTAGTCTCTCCTCAGTTTAGCGCACTGACATTGCACTCCATGTTTAAATATATATATACAGGAGATCTTCACTTTTCTCAGTTTAGGGCACTGACTATGTCAGGCTGGTTAAATATACATAACCAGGAGATTTACACTCTCCTCAGTTTAGGGCACTGACTCTGTGCTGGCTGCTTAAATATATAAAACCAGGACATTTACCCTCACCTCAGTTTGGGACACTGACTCTGCGCTGGCTGGTTAAATATATATATCCAGGAGGTTTACACTCTCGTCAGTTTAGGGCACTGAGTTCGTGCTGGCATGTTCAATATATTTAATCAGGAGATTTACACTCTGCTCAGTTTAGAGCACTGACTCTGTGCTTGCTGGTTGAAAATACATAACCAGGAGATTGACACTCTCCTCAGTTCGGGCACTGACTCGATGCTGGCTGGTTAAGTATATATAACCTGGGGATTTTCCCTCTCCTCAGTTTAGGGCAGTGAATCTGTGCTGGCTGGTTAAATATATATAACCAGGAGATTAACAATCTCCTCAGTTTAAGGCACTGAGTCTGTGCTGGCTGGTTGAATATACCTAGCCAGGAGATTCTCACTCTCCTCAGTTTAGGGCACTGACTCTCTACTGGCTTGTAAATTTTTATAACCAGGATATTTACTCTCTCCTCTGTTTAGGGCACTGACTCTGTGCTGGCTGTTTAATGATATATAACCAGGAGATTTACACTCTCCTCAGTTTAGGCAATGACTCTGTGCTGGCTGGTCAAATATATATAACCAGAAGATTTTCCCTCTTCTCAGTTTAGGGCACTGAGTCTGTTCTGGCTGGTTGAATATATCAATCCAGGAAATTTACACTCGCCTCAGTTTAGGGTACCGACTCTATACTGGCTGGTTTAATATATATAAACAGGAGATTTACACTGTCCTTAGTTGAGGGCACTGTCTCTGTCCTCGCTGGTTAAATATATATTACCTGGGGACTTTCCCTCTCCTCAGTTTAGGGCATTGGATCTGTGGGGGCGAGTTAAATATATATAACCAGGAGATTAACACTCTCCTCCGTTTAGGGCACTGAGTCTGTGCTGGCTGTTTCAATAAATATAGCCAGGAGATTTACACTCTCCTCAGTTTTGGACAATGACTCCGTGCTGGCTGGTTAAATATTTATAACCAGGAGATGTTCACTCTCCTCAGTTGAGTGCACTGACACTAAGCTGGCTGCTTATATATATAAATCCAGGAGATTTCACCTCTCCTCAGTTTACGACACTGAATCTGTGCTTTCTGGTTGAATATATAGAACCAGTTGATTTACTCTCTCCTCAGTTTAGGGCACTGACACTGTACTGGCTGGTTGAATATATATAACCAGGAGATTAACACTCTCCTCAGAATAGCCCACTGACATTGCGCTCCCAGTTTAAATATATATAACCAGGAGATCTTCACTTTTCTCAGTTTAGGGCACAGACTCTGTGCTGGCTGGTTGAACATATATAACCAAACGATTTGCACTCTCCTCAGTTTAAGGCAATGACACTGTGCTTGCCGTTTAAATAAATACATAACCAGGAGATTTATACTCTCTTCAGTTTAGCGAACTGACTCTTTGCTGGCTGGTTAAATATATATAAATAGCAGATGTACACTGTCCTTAGTTTATGGCACTGACTCCGTGCTGGCTGCTTTAATATAAATAACGAGGAGATTTACACTCTCCTCAGTTTAGGGCACTGACTCTGTGCTGGATGGTTGAATATATATAAACATGTAAGTTACACTGTCCTCATTTTAGCGCACTGACCCTGTGCTGGCTGGTTGAATATACATAACCAGGAGATTTACACTGTCCTCAGTTTAGGGCACTGACTCTGTGCTGGCTGCTTTAATATAAATAACGAGGACATTTACCCTCACCTCAGTTTAGGACACTGACTCTGCGCTGGCTGGTTAAATATATAGAACCAGGTGATTTACACTCTCGTCAGTTTAGGGCACTGAGTCCGTGCTGGCTGGTTCAATATATTTAATCAGGAGATTTACACTCTGCTCAGTTTAGAGCACTGACTCTGTGCTTGCTGGTTGAAAATACATAACCAGGAGATTGACACTCTCCTCAGTTCGGGCACTGACTCGATGCTGGCTGGTTAAGTATATATAACCTGGGGATTTTCCCTCTCCTCAGTTTAGGGCAGTGAATCTGTGCTGGCTGGTTAAATATATATAACCAGGAGATTAACAATCTCCTCAGTTTAAGGCACTGAGTCTGTGCTGGCTGGTTGAATATACCTAGCCAGGAGATTCTCACTCTCCACAGTTTAGGGCACTGACTCTGTACTGGCTTGTTAAATATTTATAACCAGGATATTTACTCTCTCCTCTGTTTAGGGCACTGACTCTGTGCTGGCTGTTTAATGATATATAACCAGGAGATTTACACTCTCCTCAGTTTAGGCAATGACTCTGTGCTGGCTGGTCAAATATATATAACCAGAAGATTTTCCCTCTTCTCAGTTTAGGGCACTGAGTCTGTTCTGGCTGGTTGAATATATCAATCCAGGAAATTTACACTCGCCTCAGTTTAGGGCACCGACTCTATACTGGCTGGTTTAATATATATAACCAGGAGATTTAGACTGTGCTTAGTTGAGGGCACTGTCTCTGTCCTCGCTGGTTAAATATATATAACCTGGGGACTTTCCCTCTCCTCAGTTTAGGGCATTGGATCTGTGGGGGCGAGTTAAATATATATAACCAGGAGATTAACACTCTCCTCCGTTTAGGGCACTGAATCTGTGCTGGCTGTTTCAATAAATATAGCCAGGAGATTTACACTCTCCTCAGTTTCGGGCACTGACTCTGTACTGGCTGGTTAAATATTTATAACCAGGAGATTTGCACTCTCCTCAGTTTAGGGCACTGACTCTGTGCTGGCTGGTTGAACATATATAACCAAACGATTTGCACTCTAATCAGTGTAGGGCACTAATTCTGCGCTGGCTGGTTAAATATATATAACCAGGAGATTTACACTCCCCTCAGTTTAAGGCAATGACACTGTGCTTGATGTTTAAATAAATACATAACCAGGAGATTTATACTCTCTTCAGTTTAGGGAACTGACTCTTTGCTGGCTGGTTAAATATATATAAATAGCAGATGTACACTGTCCTTAGTTTATGGCACTGACTGTGCTGGCTGCTTTAATATAAATAACGAGGAGATTTACACTCTCCTCAGTTTAGGGCACTGACTCTGTGCTGGCTGGTTCAATATACATAGCCAGGAGATTTACACTGTCCTCATTTTAGGGCACTGAACCTGTGCTGGCTGGTTGATTATACATAACCAGGAGATTTACACTCTCCTCAGTTTAAAGAGCTGACTATATCAGGATGGTTAAATATATATAACCAGGAGATTTACACTCTCCTCAGTTTAGGGCAATGACTCTGTGCTGGCTGGTTAACTACATATAACCAGGGGATTAACCCTCTCCTCAGTTGAGGGCACTGAATATGTGCTGGTTGGGTAAATATATATAACCAGGAGATATACACTCTCCTCAGTTGAGTGCACTGACCCTAAGCTGGCTGCTTATATATATAAATCCAGGAGATTTCACCTCTCCTCAGTTTACGACACTGAATCTGTGCTTTCTGGTTGAATATATAGAACCAGTTGATTTACTCTCTCCTCAGTTTAGGGCACTGACACTGTACTGGCTGGTTGAATATATATAACCAGGAGATTAACACTCTCCTCAGAATAGCCCACTGACATTGCGCTCCCAGTTTAAATATATATAACCAGGAGATCTTCACTTTTCTCAGTTTAGGGCACTGACTCTGCGCTGGCTGGTTGAACATATATAACCAAACGATTTGCACTCTCCTCAGTTTAAGGCAATGACACTGTGCTTGCCGTTTAAATAAATACATAACCAGGAGATTTATACTCTCTTCAGTTTAGGGAACTGGCTCTTTGCTGGCTGGTTAAATATATATAAATAGCAGATGTACACTGTCCTTAGTTTATGGCACTGACTCTGTGCTGGCTGCTTTAATATAAATAACGAGGAGATTTACACTCTCCTCAGTTTAGGGCACTGACTCTGTGCTGGTTGGTTGAATATATATAAACATGAAAGTTACACTGTCCTCATTTTAGGGCACTGACCCTGTGCTGGCTGGTTGAATATACATAACCAGGAGATTTACACTGTCCTCATTTTAGGGCACTGATCCTGTGCTGGCTGGTTGAATAGACATAACCAGGAGATTGACACTCTCCTCAGTTTAGAGAGCTGACTATGTCAGGATGGTTAAATATATATAACCAGGAGATTTACACTCTCCTCAGTTTAGGGCACTGACTCTGTGCTGGCTGGTTAGTTACATATAATCAGGAGATTTCCACTCTCCTCAGTTTAGAACACTGACTCTGTGCTGGCTGGTTAAATATGTCTAACCTGGGGATTTTCCCTCTGCACAGTTTAGGGCACTGACTCTGTGCTGGATGTTTAAATATTTTTAACCAGTCTATTTACGCTCTCCTCAGTTTAGGGCACTGACTCTGTGCTGGCTGGTTGAATATATATAAACAGGAATATACACAGTCCTCATTTAGGGCACTGACCTTTGCTGGATGGTTAAATATACATAACCAGGAGATTTACACTCTCCTCAGTTTAAAGAGCTGACTATGTCAGGATGGTTAAATATACATAACCAGAAGATTTACACTCTCCTCAGTTTAGGGCACTGACTCTATGCTGGCTGGTTGAATATATATAAACAGGAAATTTACACTGTCCTCATTTTAGGGCACTGACCCTGTGCTGGCTGGTTAAATATACATAACCAGGAGATTTACACTCTACTCAGTTTAGAGAGCTGACTATGTCAGGATGGTTAAATATATATAACCAGGAGATTTACACCCTCATCAGTTTAGGGCACTGACTCTGTGCTGGCTGGTTGAATATATATAAACAGGAAATTTACACTGTCCTCATTTTAGGGCACTGACCCTGTGCGGGCTAGTTAAATATACATAACCAGGAGATTTACACTCCCCTCAGTTTAGGGAGCTGACTGTGTCAGAATGTTTATATATACATAACCAGTGGATTTACTCTCTCCTGAGTTGAGGGCACTGACACTGTACTGCCTGTTTGAATATATATAACCAGGAGATTTACACTCTCCTCAGTATAGCGCACTGAAATTGCACTCCCTGTTTAAATATATATAACCAGGAGATCTTCACTTTTCTCAGTTTAGGGCACTGACTATGTCAGGCTTCTTAAATATATATAACCAGGAGATTTACACTCTCCTCAGTTTAGGGCACTGACTCTGTGCTGGCTGCTTAAATATATATAACCAGGAGATTTACACTCTCGTCAGTTTAGGGCACTGACTCTGTGCTTGCTGGTTGAAAATACATAACCAGGAGATTGACACTCTCCTCAGTTCGGGCACTGACTCTGTGCTGGCTTGTCAAATATATATAACCAGAAGATTTTCCCACTTCCCTGTTTAGGGCACTGAGTCTGTGCTGGCTGGTTGAATACATCAAGCTAGGAAATTTAAACTCGTCTCAGTTTAGGGCACCGACTCTATACTGGCTGGTTTAATATATATATAAACAGGAGATTTACACTGTCCTTAGTTGAGGGCACTGTCTCTGTCCTCGCTGGTTAAATATATATAACCTGGGGACTTTCCCTCTCCTCAGTTTAGGGCATTGGATCTGTGGGGGCGAGTTAAATATATATAACCAGGAGATTAACACTCTCCTCCGTTTAGGGCACTGAGTCTGTGCTGGCTGTTTCAATAAATATAGCCAGGAGATTTACACTCTCCTCAGTTTCGGGCACTGACTCTGCACTGGCTGGGGAAATATTTATAACCCGGAGATTTACACTCTCGTCAGTTTAGGGCACTGACTCTGTGCTGGCTGTTTGAACATATATAACCAAAAGATTTGCACCCAACTCAGTTTAGGGCACTAATTCTGCGCTGGCTGGTTAAATATATATAACCAGGAGATTTACACTCTCCTCAGTTTAAGGCAATGACACTGTGCTTGCTGTTTAAATAAATGCATAACCAGGAGATTTATACTCTCTTCAGTTTCGAGAACTGACTCTTTGCTGGCTGGTTAAATACATATAAATAGCAGATGTTCACTGTCCTTAGTTTATGGCACTGACTCTGTGCTGGCTGCTTTAACATAAATAACGAGGAGATTTACACTCTCCTCAGTTTAGGGCACTGACTCTGTGCTGGCTGGTTAAATATATATATAAACATGAACTTTACACTGTCCTCATTTTATGGCACTGACCCTGTGCTGGCTGGTTAAATATACATAACCAGGAGATTTACACTCTCCTCAGTTTAGAGAGCTGACTATGTCAGGATGGTTAAATATATATACCCAGGAGATTTACACTCTCCTCAGTTTAGGGCACTGACTCTGTGCTGTCTGGTTAAATAAAAAAACCTGGGGATTTTCCCTCTCCTCATTTCAGGGCACTGAATCTGTGCTAGCTGGTTAAATATATATACGCAGAAGATGTCCCCTCTCCACCGTTTAACCCACTGACTCTATGCTGGATGTTTAATTATTTTTAACCAGGAGATTTACGCTCTCCTCAGTTTTGGGCACTTACTCTGTGCTGGTTGGTTAAATATATATAACCAGGAGATGTACACTTTCCTCAGTTGAGGACACTGACCCTATGTTGGCTGCTTAAATATATAAATCCAGGAGATTTCACCTCTCCTCAGTTTAGGACACTGAATCTGTGCTTTCTGGTTGAATATATAGAACCAGTAGATTTACTCTCTCCTCTGTTTAGGGCACTGACACTGTGCTGGCTGGTTGAATATATATAACGAGGAGATTTACACTCTCCTCAGTTTAGCGCACTGACATTGCGCTCCCTGTTTAAATATATATAACCAGGAGATCTTCACTTTTCTCAGTTTAGGACACTGACTATGTCAGGCTGGTTAAATATATATAACCAGGAGATTTACACTCTCCTCATTTTAGGGCACTGACTCTGTGCTGGCTGCTTAAATATATATAACCAGGACATTTACCCTCACCTCAGTTTAGGACACTGACTCTGCGCTGGTTGGTTAAATATATATAACCAGGAGATCTTCACTTTTCTCAGTTTAGGACACTGACTATGTCAGGCTGGTTAAATATATATAACCAGGAGATTTACACTCTCCTCAGTTTAGGGCACTGACTCTGTGCTGGCTGCTTAAATATATATAACCAGGACATTTGCCCTCACCTCAGTTTAGGACACTGACTCTGCGCTGGCTGGTTAAATATATATAACCAGGAGATTTACACTCTCGTCAGTTTAGGGCACTGACTATGTCAGGCTGGTTAAATATATATAACCAGGAGATTTACACTCTCCTCAGTTTAGGGCACTGAGTCTGTGCTGGCTGTTTCAATAAATATAGCCAGGAGATTTACACTCTCCTCAGTTTTGGACACTGACTATGTCAGGCTGGTTAAATATATATAACCAGGAGATTTACACTCTCCTCAGTTTAGGGCACTGACTCTGTGCTGGCTGCTTAAATATATATAACCAGGACATTTACCCTCACCTCAGTTTAGGACACTGACTCTGCGCTGGTTGGTTAAATATATATAACCAGGAGATCTTCACTTTTCTCAGTTTAGGACACTGACTATGTCAGGCTGGTTAAATATATATAACCAGGAGATTTACACTCTCCTCAGTTTAGGGCACTGACTCTGTGCTGGCTGCTTAAATATATATAACCAGGACATTTACCCTCACCTCAGTTTGGGACACTGACTCTGCGCTGGCTGGTTAAATATATATATCCAGGAGGTTTACACTCTCGTCAGTTTAGGGCACTGAGTCCGTGCTGGCTGGTTCAATATATTTAATCACGAGATTTACACTCTGCTCAGTTTAGAGCACTGACTCTGTGCTTGCTGGTTGAAAATACATAACCAGGAGATTGACACTCTCCTCAGTTCGGGCACTGACTCGATGCTGGCTGGTTAAGTATATATAACCTGGGGATTTTCCCTCTCCTCAGTTTAGGGCAGTGAATCTGTGCTGGCTGGTTAAATATATATAACCAGGAGATTAACAATCTCCTCAGTTTAAGGCACTGAGTCTGTGCTGGCTGGTTGAATATACCTAGCCAGGAGATTCTCACTCTCCACAGTTTAGGGCACTGACTCTGTACTGGCTTGTTAAATATTTATAACCAGGATATTTACTCTCTCCTCTGTTTAGGGCACTGACTCTGTGCTGGCTGTTTAATGATATATAACCAGGAGATTTACACTCTCCTCAGTTTAGGCAATGACTCTGTGCTGGCTGGTCAAATATATATAACCAGAAGATTTTCCCTCTTCTCAGTTTAGGGCACTGAGTCTGTTCTGGCTGGTTGAATATATCAATCCAGGAAATTTACACTCGCCTCAGTTTAGGGCACCGACTCTATACTGGCTGGTTTAATATATATAACCAGGAGATTTAGACTGTCCTTAGTTGAGGGCACTGTCTCTGTCCTCGCTGGTTAAATATATATTACCTGGGGACTTTCCCTCTCCTCAGTTTAGGGCATTGGATCTGTGGGGGCGAGTTAAATATATATAACCAGGAGATTAACACTCTCCTCCGTTTAGGGCACTGAATCTGTGCTGGCTGTTTCAATAAATATAGCCAGGAGATTTACACTCTCCTCAGTTTCGGGCACTGACTCTGTACTGGCTGGTTAAATATTTATAACCAGGAGATTTGCACTCTCCTCAGTTTAGGGCACTGACTCTGTGCTGGCTGGTTGAACATATATAACCAAACGATTTGCACTCTAATCAGTGTAGGGCAATAATTCTGCGCTGGCTGGTTAAATATATATAACCAGGAGATTTACACTCCCCTCAGTTTAAGGCAATGACACTGTGCTTGATGTTTAAATAAATACATAACCAGGAGATTTATACTCTCTTCAGTTTAGGGAACTGACTCTTTGCTGGCTGGTTAAATATATATAATTAGCAGATGTACACTGTCCTTAGTTTATGGCACTGACTGTGCTGGCTGCTTTAATATAAATAACGAGGAGATTTACACTCTCCTCAGTTTAGGGCACTGACTCTGTGCTGGCTGGTTCAATATACATAGCCAGGAGATTTACACTGTCCTCATTTTAGGGCACTGAACCTGTGCTGGCTGGTTGATTATACATAACCAGGAGATTTACACTCTCCTCAGTTTAAAGAGCTGACTATATCAGGATGGTTAAATATATATAACCAGGAGATTTACACTCTCCTCAGTTTAGGGCAATGACTCTGTGCTGGCTGGTTAACTACATATAACCAGGGGATTAACCCTCTCCTCAGTTGAGGGCACTGAATATGTGCTGGTTGGTTAAATATATATAACCAGGAGATATACACTCTCCTCAGTTGAGTGCACTGACCCTAAGCTGGCTGCTTATATATATAAATCCAGGAGATTTCACCTCTCCTCAGTTTACGACACTGAATCTGTGCTTTCTGGTTGAATATATAGAACCAGTTGATTTACTCTCTCCTCAGTTTAGGGCACTGACACTGTACTGGCTGGTTGAATATATATAACCAGGAGATTAACACTCTCCTCAGAATAGCCCACTGACATTGCGCTCCCAGTTTAAATATATATAACCAGGAGATCTTCACTTTTCTCAGTTTAGGGCACTGACTCTGCGCTGGCTGGTTGAACATATATAACCAAACGATTTGCACTCTCCTCAGTTTAAGGCAATGACACTGTGCTTGCCGTTTAAATAAATACATAACCAGGAGATTTATACTCTCTTCAGTTTAGGGAACTGACTCTTTGCTGGCTGGTTAAATATATATAAATAGCAGATGTACACTGTCCTTAGTTTATGGCACTGACTCTGTGCTGGCTGCTTTAATATAAATAACGAGGAGATTTACACTCTCCTCAGTTTAGGGCACTGACTCTGTGCTGGTTGGTTGAATATATATAAACATGAAAGTTACACTGTCCTCATTTTAGGGCACTGACCCTGTGCTGGCTGGTTGAATATACATAACCAGGAGATTTACACTGTCCTCATTTTAGGGCACTGATCCTGTGCTGGCTGGTTGAATAGACATAACCAGGAGATTGACACTCTCCTCAGTTTAGAGAGCTGACTATGTCAGGATGGTTAAATATATATAACCAGGAGATTTACACTCTCCTCAGTTTAGGGCACTGACTCTGTGCTGGCTGGTTAGTTACATATAATCAGGAGATTTCCACTCTCCTCAGTTTAGAACACTGACTCTGTGCTGGCTGGTTAAATATGTCTAACCTGGGGATTTTCCCTCTGCACAGTTTAGGGCACTGACTCTGTGCTGGATGTTTAAATATTTTTAACCAGTCTATTTACGCTCTCCTCAGTTTAGGGCACTGACTCTGTGCTGGCTGGTTGAATATATATAAACAGGAATATACACAGTCCTCATTTAGGGCACTGACCTTTGCTGGATGGTTAAATATACATAACCAGGAGATTTACACTCTCCTCAGTTTAAAGAGCTGACTATGTCAGGATGGTTAAATATACATAACCAGAAGATTTACACTCTCCTCAGTTTAGGGCACTGACTCTATGCTGGCTGGTTGAATATATATAAACAGGAAATTTACACTGTCCTCATTTTAGGGCACTGACCCTGTGCTGGCTGGTTAAATATACATAACCAGGAGATTTACACTCTACTCAGTTTAGAGAGCTGACTATGTCAGGATGGTTAAATATATATAACCAGGAGATTTACACCCTCATCAGTTTAGGGCACTGACTCTGTGCTGGCTGGTTGAATATATATAAACAGGAAATTTACACTGTCCTCATTTTAGGGCACTGACCCTGTGCGGGCTAGTTAAATATACATAACCAGGAGATTTACACTCCCCTCAGTTTAGGGAGCTGACTGTGTCAGAATGTTTATATATACATAACCAGTGGATTTACTCTCTCCTGAGTTGAGGGCACTGACACTGTACTGCCTGTTTGAATATATATAACCAGGAGATTTACACTCTCCTCAGTATAGCGCACTGAAATTGCACTCCCTGTTTAAATATATATAACCAGGAGATCTTCACTTTTCTCAGTTTAGGGCACTGACTATGTCAGGCTTCTTAAATATATATAACCAGGAGATTTACACTCTCCTCAGTTTAGGGCACTGACTCTGTGCTGGCTGCTTAAATATATATAACCAGGAGATTTACACTCTCGTCAGTTTAGGGCACTGACTCTGTGCTTGCTGGTTGAAAATACATAACCAGGAGATTGACACTCTCCTCAGTTCGGGCACTGACTCTGTGCTGGCTTGTCAAATATATATAACCAGAAGATTTTCCCACTTCCCTGTTTAGGGCACTGAGTCTGTGCTGGCTGGTTGAATACATCAAGCTAGGAAATTTAAACTCGTCTCAGTTTAGGGCACCGACTCTATACTGGCTGGTTTAATATATATATAAACAGGAGATTTACACTGTCCTTAGTTGAGGGCACTGTCTCTGTCCTCGCTGGTTAAATATATATAACCTGGGGACTTTCCCTCTCCTCAGTTTAGGGCATTGGATCTGTGGGGGCGAGTTAAATATATATAACCAGGAGATTAACACTCTCCTCCGTTTAGGGCACTGAGTCTGTGCTGGCTGTTTCAATAAATATAGCCAGGAGATTTACACTCTCCTCAGTTTCGGGCACTGACTCTGCACTGGCTGGGGAAATATTTATAACCCGGAGATTTACACTCTCGTCAGTTTAGGGCACTGACTCTGTGCTGGCTGGTTGAACATATATAACCAAAAGATTTGCACCCAACTCAGTTTAGGGCACTAATTCTGCGCTGGCTGGTTAAATATATATAACCAGGAGATTTACACTCTCCTCAGTTTAAGGCAATGACACTGTGCTTGCTGTTTAAATAAATGCATAACCAGGAGATTTATACTCTCTTCAGTTTCGAGAACTGACTCTTTGCTGGCTGGTTAAATACATATAAATAGCAGATGTTCACTGTCCTTAGTTTATGGCACTGACTCTGTGCTGGCTGGTTAAATATATATATAAACATGAACTTTACACTGTCCTCATTTTATGGCACTGACCCTGTGCTGGCTGGTTAAATATACATAACCAGGAGATTTACACTCTCCTCAGTTTAGAGAGCTGACTATGTCAGGATGGTTAAATATATATACCCAGGAGATTTACACTCTCCTCAGTTTAGGGCACTGACTCTGTGCTGTCTGGTTAAATAAAAAAACCTGGGGATTTTCCCTCTCCTCATTTCAGGGCACTGAATCTGTGCTAGCTGGTTAAATATATATACGCAGAAGACGTCCCCTCTCCACCGTTTAACCCACTGACTCTATGCTGGATGTTTAATTATTTTTAACCAGGAGATTTACGCTCTCCTCAGTTTTGGGCACTTACTCTGTGCTGGTTGGTTAAATATATATAACCAGGAGATGTACACTCTCCTCAGTTGAGGACACTGACCCTATGTTGGCTGCTTAAATATATAAATCCAGGAGATTTCACCTCTCCTCAGTTTAGGACACTGAATCTGTGCTTTCTGGTTGAATATATAGAACCAGTAGATTTACTCTCTCCTCTGTTTAGGGCACTGACACTGTGCTGGCTGGTTGAATATATATAACGAGGAGATTTACACTCTCCTCAGTTTAGCGCACTGACATTGCGCTCCCTGTTTAAATATATATAACCAGGAGATCTTCACTTTTCTCAGTTTAGGACACTGACTATGTCAGGCTGGTTAAATATATATAACCAGGAGATTTACACTCTCCTCATTTTAGGGCACTGACTCTGTGCTGGCTGCTTAAATATATATAACCAGGACATTTACCCTCACCTCAGTTTAGGACACTGACTCTGCGCTGGTTGGTTAAATATATATAACCAGGAGATCTTCACTTTTCTCAGTTTAGGACACTGACTATGTCAGGCTGGTTAAATATATATAACCAGGAGATTTACACTCTCCTCAGTTTAGGGCACTGACTCTGTGCTGGCTGCTTAAATATATATAACCAGGACATTTGCCCTCACCTCAGTTTAGGACACTGACTCTGCGCTGGCTGGTTAAATATATATAACCAGGAGATTTACACTCTCGTCAGTTTAGGGCACTGACTATGTCAGGCTGGTTAAATATATATAACCAGGAGATTTACACTCTCCTCAGTTTAGGGCACTGAGTCTGTGCTGGCTGTTTCAATAAATATAGCCAGGAGATTTACACTCTCCTCAGTTTTGGACACTGACTATGTCAGGCTGGTTAAATATATATAACCAGGAGATTTACACTCTCCTCAGTTTAGGGCACTGACTCTGTGCTGGCTGCTTAAATATATATAACCAGGACATTTACCCTCACCTCAGTTTAGGACACTGACTCTGCGCTGGTTGGTTAAATATATATAACCAGGAGATCTTCACTTTTCTCAGTTTAGGACACTGACTATGTCAGGCTGGTTAAATATATATAACCAGGAGATTTACACTCTCCTCAGTTTAGGGCACTGACTCTGTGCTGGCTGCTTAAATATATATAACCAGGACATTTACCCTCACCTCAGTTTGGGACACTGACTCTGCGCTGGCTGGTTAAATATATATATCCAGGAGGTTTACACTCTCGTCAGTTTAGGGCACTGAGTCCGTGCTGGCTGGTTCAATATATTTAATCAGGAGATTTACACTCTGCTCAGTTTAGAGCACTGACTCTGTGCTTGCTGGTTGAAAATACATAACCAGGAGATTGACACTCTCCTCAGTTCGGGCACTGACTCGATGCTAGCTAGTTAAGTATATATAACCTGGGGATTTTCCCTCTCCTCAGTTTAGGGCAGAGAATCTGTGCTGGCTGGTTAAATATATATAACCAGGAGATTAACAATCTCCTCAGTTTAAGGCACTGAGTCTGTGCTGGCTGGTTGAATATACCTAGCCAGGAGATTCTCACTCTCCACAGTTTAGGGCACTGACTCTGTACTGGCTTGTTAAATATTTATAACCAGGATATTTACTCTCTCCTCTGTTTAGGGCACTGACCCTGTGCTGGCTGTTTAATGATATATAACCAGGAGATTTACACTCTCCTCAGTTTAGGCAATGACTCTGTGCTGGCTGGTCAAATATATATAACCAGAAGATTTTCCCTCTTCTCAGTTTAGGGCACTGAGTCTGTTCTGGCTGGTTGAATATATCAATCCAGGAAATTTACACTCGCCTCAGTTTAGGGCACCGACTCTATACTGGCTGGTTTAATATATATAACCAGGAGATTTAGACTGTCCTTAGTTGAGGGCACTCTCTCTGTCCTCGCTGGTTAAATATATATAACCTGGGGACTTTCCCTCTCCTCAGTTTAGGGCATTGGATCTGTGGGGGCGAGTTAAATATATATAACCAGGAGATTAACACTCTCCTCCGTTTAGGGCACTGAATCTGTGCTGGCTGTTTCAATAAATATAGCCAGGAGATTTACACTCTCCTCAGTTTCGGGCACTGACTCTGTACTGGCTGGTTAAATATTTATAACCAGGAGATTTGCACTCTCCTCAGTTTAGGGCACTGACTCTGTGCTGGCTGGTTGAACATATATAACCAAACGATTTGCACTCTAATCAGTGTAGGGCAATAATTCTGCGCTGGCTGGTTAAATATATATAACCAGGAGATTTACACTCCCCTCAGTTTAAGGCAATGACACTGTGCTTGATGTTTAAATAAATACATAACCAGGAGATTTATACTCTCTTCAGTTTAGGGAACTGACTCTTTGCTGGCTGGTTAAATATATATAAATAGCAGATGTACACTGTCCTTAGTTTATGGCACTGACTGTGCTGGCTGCTTTAATATAAATAACGAGGAGATTTACACTCTCCTCAGTTTAGGGCACTGACTCTGTGCTGGCTGGTTCAATATACATAGCCAGGAGATTTACCTTGTCCTCATTTTAGGGCACTGAACCTGTGCTGGCTGGTTGATTATACATAACCAGGAGATTTACACTCTCCTCAGTTTAAAGAGCTGACTATATCAGGATGGTTAAATATATATAACCAGGAGATTTACACTCTCCTCAGTTTAGGGCAATGACTCTGTGCTGGCTGGTTAACTACATATAACCAGGGGATTAACCCTCTCCTCAGTTGAGGGCACTGAATATGTGCTGGTTGGTTAAATATATATAACCAGGAGATATACACTCTCCTCAGTTGAGTGCACTGACCCTAAGCTGGCTGCTTATATATATAAATCCAGGAGATTTCACCTCTCCTCAGTTTACGACACTGAATCTGTGCTTTCTGGTTGAATATATAGAACCAGTTGATTTACTCTCTCCTCAGTTTAGGGCACTGACACTGTACTGGCTGGTTGAATATATATAACCAGGAGATTAACACTCTCCTCAGAATAGCCCACTGACATTGCGCTCCCAGTTTAAATATATATAACCAGGAGATCTTCACTTTTCTCAGTTTAGGGCACTGACTCTGCGCTGGCTGGTTGAACATATATAACCAAACGATTTGCACTCTCCTCAGTTTAAGGCAATGACACTGTGCTTGCCGTTTAAATAAATACATAACCAGGAGATTTATACTCTCTTCAGTTTAGGGAACTGACTCTTTGCTGGCTGGTTAAATATATATAAATAGCAGATGTACACTGTCCTTAGTTTATGGCACTGACTCTGTGCTGGCTGCTTTAACATAAATAACGAGGAGATTTACACTCTCCTCAGTTTAGGGCACTGACTCTGTGCTGGCTGGTTAAATATATATATAAACATGAACTTTACACTGTCCTCATTTTATGGCACTGACCCTGTGCTGGCTGGTTAAATATACATAACCAGGAGATTTACACTCTCCTCAGTTTAGAGAGCTGACTATGTCAGGATGGTTAAATATATATACCCAGGAGATTTACACTCTCCTCAGTTTAGGGCACTGACTCTGTGTTGTCTGGTTAAATAAAAAAACCTGGGGATTTTCCCTCTCCTCATTTCAGGGCACTGAATCTGTGCTAGCTGGTTAAATATATATACGCAGAAGATGTCCCCTCTCCACCGTTTAACCCACTGACTCTATGCTGGATGTTTAATTATTTATAACCAGGAGATTTACGCTCTCCTCAGTTTTGGGCACTTACTCTGTGCTGGTTGGTTAAATATATATAACCAGGAGATGTACACTCTCCTCAGTTGAGGACACTGACCCTATGTTGGCTGCTTAAATATATAAATCCAGGAGATTTCACCTCTCCTCAGTTTAGGACACTGAATCTGTGCTTTCTGGTTGAATATATAGAACCAGTAGATTTACTCTCTCCTCTGTTTAGGGCACTGACACTGTGCTGGCTGGTTGAATATATATAACGAGGAGATTTACACTCTCCTCAGTTTAGCGCACTGACATTGCGCTCCCTGTTTAAATATATATAACCAGGAGATCTTCACTTTTCTCAGTTTAGGACACTGACTATGTCAGGCTGGTTAAATATATATAACTAGGAGATTTACACTCTCCTCATTTTAGGGCACTGACTCTGTGCTGGCTGCTTAAATATATATAACCAGGACATTTACCCTCACCTCAGTTTAGGACACTGACTCTGCGCTGGTTGGTTAAATATATATAACCAGGAGATCTTCACTTTTCTCAGTTTAGGACACTGACTATGTCAGGCTGGTTAAATATATATAACCAGGAGATTTACACTCTCCTCAGTTTAGGGCACTGACTCTGTGCTGGCTGCTTAAATATATATAACCAGGACATTTACCCTCACCTCAGTTTAGGACACTGACTCTGCGCTGGCTGGTTAAATATATATAACCAGGAGATTTAAACTCTCCTCAGTTTAGCACACTGACTCTGTGCTTGCTGGTTGAAAATACACAACCAGGAGATTGACGCTCTCCTCAGTTCGGGCACTGACTCGATGCTGGCTGGTTAAGGACATATAACCTGGGGATTTTCCCTCTGCTCAGTTTAGGGCAGTGAATCTGAGCTGGCTGGTTAAATATATATCACCAGGAGATTAACACTCTCCTCAGTTTAGGGCACTGAGTCTGTGCTGGCTGGTTGAATATACCTAGCCACGAGATTTACACTCTCCTCAGTTTCGGGCACTGACTCTGTACTGGCATGTTAAATATTTATAACCAGGATATTTACACTCTCCTCAGTTTAGGGCACTGACTCTGTGCTGGCTGGTTGAACATATATAACCAAACGATTTGCACTCTACTCAGTTCAGAGATCTGACTATGTCAGGATGGTTAAATATATATAACCAGGAGATTTACACTCTCCTCAGTTTAGGGCACTGACTCTGCTGGCTGGTTGAACATATATAACCAAAAGATTTGCACTCTACTCAGTTTAGTGCACTAATTCTGCGCTGGCTGGTTAAATATGCAAAACCAGGAGATGTACACTCTCCTCAGTTTAGAGAGCTGACTATGTCAGAATGGTTAAATATATATAACCAGGAGATTTACACCCTCCTCAGTTTATGGCACTGACTCTGTGCTGGATGTTTAAATATTTTTAACCAGGAGATTTACGCTCTCCTCAGTTTTGGGCACTGGCTCTGTGCTGGCTGGTTTAATACAGATAACCAGTAGATTTACACTCTCCTCAGTTGAGGGCACTGACCCTATGCTGGCCACTTAAATATATAAATCCAGGAGATTTCACCTCTCCTCAGTTTACGACACTGAATCTGTGCTTTCTGGTTGAATATATAGAACCAGTAGATTTACTCTCTCCTCAGTTTAGGGCACTGACACTGTGCTGGCTGCTTAAATATATATAACCAGGAGATTTACACTCTCCTCAGTTTAAGGCAATGACACTGTGCTTGCTGTTTAAATAAATACATAACCAGGAGATTTATAATCTCTTCAGTTTAGGGAACTGACTCTTTGCTGACTGGTTAAATACATATAAATAGCAGATGTACACTGTCCTTAGTTTATGGCACTGACTCTGTGCTGGCTGCTTTAATATAAATAACGAGGAGATTTACCCTCTCCTCAGTTTAGGGCACTGACTCTGTGCTGGCTGGTTGAATATACATAGCCAGGAGATTTACACGCTCCTCAGTTTAGGGCACTGAATCAGTGCTGGCTGCTTAAATATATATAACCAGGACATTTACCCTCACCTCAGTTTAGGACACTGACTCTGCGCTGGCTGGTTAAATATATATAACCAGGAGATTTACACTCTCGTTAGTTTAGGGCACTGAGTCCGTGCTGGCTGGTTAAATATATTTAATCAGGAGATTTACACTCTCCTCAGTTTAGAGCACTGACTCTGTGCTTGCTGGTTGAAAATACATAACCAGGAGATTGACACTCTCCTCAGTTCGGGCACTGAGTCTGTTCTGGCTGGTTGAATTTATAAAACCACACGATTTATACTCTCCTCAGTTTAGGGCACTGAATCCGTGCTTGCTGGTTAAATATGTATAACCTAGCGATTTTCACTCTGCTCAGTTTAGGGCACTCACTCTGCACTGGCTGGTTAAATATATATAACCAGGAGATTTACACTCTCCTCAGTTTAGGGCACTGACCCTGCTCTGTCTGTTTAAATATATATAACCAGGAGGTTTACCCTCTCCTCAGTTTAGGGCACTGTCGCTGTGCTGGCTGTTTAAATATATATAACCAGGAGATTTATCCTCTCCTCAGTTTAGGGCACTGGCTCTGTGCTGGCTGGTTTAATATAGATAACCAGGAGATTTACACTCTCCTCAGTTTTGGGCACCGACTCTATACTGGCTCTTTAAATATATATAAATAGTAAATGTACACATTCCTTAGTTTTGGGCGCTGTCTCTGTCCTGGCTGGTGAAAAATATATAACCAGGAGATTTACCCTCTCCTCAGTTTAGGGACATGATCTGTGCTGGCTGTTTAAATTTATATAACCAGGAGATTTACACTCTCCTGCGTTTAGGGCACTGAGTCCGTGCTGGCTGGTTGAATATATATAGCCAGGAGATTAACACTCTCCTCTGTTTTGGGCACTGACTCTGTGCTGGCTGGTTAAATATATATATAACTAGGTGATATGCAATCTCCTCAGTTTCGGGCACTCAGTCTGCGCTGGCTGGTTAAATATATATAACCAGGAGATTGTCACTCTCCTCAGTTTTGGCCACTGACTCTGTTTTCGCTGGTTAAATATATATAACCAGGAGATCTAAACTCTCCTCAGTTGAGGGCACTGACACTGCGCTGGTTGAAAAAATATATAAAACCAGGAGATTTACAGTCTCCTCAGTTTAGGGCTCTGACTCTGTGCTGGCTGGTTAAATATATATATATCACAAGGCGATTTATCGTCTCCTCAGTTTCGGGCACTGACTCTGTGCTGGCTGGCTAAATATGTATATAACCTGGAGATTTACACACTCCTCACGTTAGGGCACTGACTCTGCGCTACCTGATTAAATATATATGACGAGGATATTTTATTCTCTCCTCCGTTTAGGGCACTGGCTGTGAGCTGGCTGTTTAAATATACATAAAGTGGAGATTTACACTATCCTCACGTTAGGACAATGTCTCGGTGCTGGCTGGTTAAATATATATATAAAACTTAGAGGTTTACCCCCTCTTTATTTTAGGGCAATGACTCTGCTGGCAGGTTATATATATATTATATATATATAACCTGGATATTTACATTCTCCTCAGTTTAGGGCACTGACTCTGCGCTGACTGGTTAAATATATATAACCAGGTGATTTACCCTCTCCTCATTTTCGGGCACTGACTCTGCACTGGCTGGTTAAATATACATAACCAGGAGATTTACACTCTCCTCAGTTTTTGGCACAGATTCTGCGCTGGCTGGTTAAATATATACAACATGGAGATTTACACTCTCCTCAGTTTAGGGGACTGAGTCTGTTCTGCCTGGTTGAATATATGTAGCCTGGAGATTTACACTCTCCTCAGTTCAGGGCACTGACTCCGTGTTGACTGGTTCAATATATATAACCAGGGGATTTTTCCTCTCCCCAGTTTAGGGCACTGAATCTGTGCTGGCTGTTTGAATATATCAAGCCAGGAGATTTACACTCTCCTCAGTTTAAGGCACCGACCCTATACTGGCTCGTTAAATATATATAAATAAGAGATTTACACTGTCCTTAGTTTTGGGCACTGTCTCTGTCGTGGCTGGTTAAATATATATAACCAGGAGATTTACCCTCTTCTCAGTTTAGGAACATGATCTGTGCTGGCTGTTCAAATTTATATAACCAGGAGATTTACACTCTCCTGCGTTTAGGGCGCTGAGTCCGTGCTGGCTGGTTGAATATATATAGCCAGGAGATTGACACTCTCCTCTGTTTTGGGCACTGACTCTATGCTGACTGTTTAAAAATATATAACCAGGCGATTTGCAATCTCCTCAGTTGAGGGCACTCATTCTGCACTGGCTGGTTAAATATATATATTCAGGTGATTTACGCTGTCCTCAGTTTTGGGTATTGACTCTGTGTTCGCTGGTTAAATATATATAAAACCAGGAGTTTACACTCTCCTCAGTTTAAGGCAATGACTCTGTGCTGGCTGGCTAAATTTATATAACCAGGAGATTTACACTCTCCTCAGTTTAGGACTCTGACTCTGTGCTGGCTGGATAAATATATATAACCAGGAGATTTACACTGTCCTCAGTTTCGGGCACTGACTCTGTGCTGGCTGGTTAAATATAGATAACCAGGAGATTTACACTCTCGTCAGTTTCGGGCACTGACTCTGTGCTGGCTGGTTAAATAGAAATAACCAAGAGATTTACACTGTCCCAGAATATAACCGGATCTGTCAGATTCTTCCTTGCTTTTCTTGGCGATCGTTCCTGTGAATTGCAGTGTGGAACCGGGCAGCATTGCTCGGCATCTCGGAAGCTTTCCCCTCTGCTGCTTCCCATTTCTTACTGAAATATTGGTTGCACCACAAGGATGGGTTTGTTTTGTTCGAAAAGTGAGAGACTGCTCCCGTCAGGAACCTGAAATAATTACCGAAGCCGCTGGAAACACTGAACAGTCCCAACAGCTTCTGTAGTGGTGGGGAGGGAGGATTCATGTGTCAAATCTCTGCAAGGATAAAATAAACTCCAGCCACAAAACAGTCAGAGTTCCTAAGTTTTACAAACATCCGCATAACATTTTTCTGAGCCATCAATTCTCCTTAAACTCTCTCAATGCTGAATAGCATCTTTCTGACTCTCACTTTGAGAGATGTCCCTCAGTGAGCTCCTCCACCATTCTTTCCATTTCACTGGGGACCCACTGTCCGCAGTCTCCAATCAAATGATCTGAACTCAGACACCCAGAGATCTTAAAGAGTGACACAATGCAGATAGGAAGTTGATTTCATTTCTGGTTCTGAGTCCAATCTTCACTCAGTGAAACAGAGTCAGGTATTCAAGGCTCAAACAAGAGCTGGATTCTGCTTCTGGTGATTGTCTTCATTCAGTGAGAAGGAGGGCCGTGGGCCGGAAGGAGCTCATCATTGTGCTTCGGGTTGTCTGCTCAGTCTGCAGCATTGCGGGCCGTGGGAGCAGGGCAGTGGGAAAGGTACCTTGTGTGGACTGCAATAGGATTTTCAACACATTGTTCCAGACCAGTTACAGAGCTCCAGGAATTCTGAATGAGGATCGGAAAAATGCATTGATTGAAGGAGGAGGATCAGGAAAACAGGATAAAGCTGCTGAGATCAGCAGGATTTCTCGGTCTAACTCTGTGCCATTCTTTATTTTCTGCTTCATAAATGTAAAATCCGGAGCTCAATCCACTCAGAGCAATATAAGCTCAGAAACAAATCATTCAGTCCAACACATCCATGCTGAACTGATATCCGATGTCAATCTCATCCTATTTGTCAGAATTTGGCCCAAGTTCCTCTGAACCCTTTTTAATTCCTACACCCACCCAGATACCTTTTAAATGTTGTAATTGTACCAGCCTCCACTACTTCCTCTGGCAGCTCATGCACACAGTGCCCTCTGCTTGAAAAATGTTCCCCTTAGGTCCCTTTTATGTTTCCCCTCTCAACTTGAACATATGCCATCTGCTTCTGGACTCCCCCACTACAGGGAAATCACCTTGCCTTATTAACCTATTGAGGGTCCTTCATTAACCTCCAGCACAAACCCTCCAACCTTGACAACATCCATGTAAATCTTTTCTGAACCCTTTAAAGTTTCACAACACCCTTCTTATAGGAGGGAGTCCAGAATTGCACATTATGTACCAAAAGTGGCTGAACCAATACTGCAACATGACCTCCCAACTCCTTTACACAATTAACTGAGCAATAAAGACAAAAATGACAAACGCTTTCTTCACTATCCTATCGAAATGTTAGTCCACCTTCAACGATCTATGAAGCTACACTCCAGGTCTATTTGTTTAGCAATACCTCTAGTACCTTGTCATTCAGTGTATAAATCCTGCTCTCTTTTGCCTTTCCAAAATGCAGCACCTCACATTTATCTAAATTAATCTCCATCTGCCACTCCTCAGCCCATTGGTCATTCTGATCAAGATCCCGTTGTCCTCTGAGGTAACCATCTTCACTGTCCTCGACACTTCCAATTTTACTGTCATTTGCAAACTTACTATCCATTCGTCCGATGGTCACATCCAAATCTTTTATATAAATGACAAAACAACAGTGGACCCAGCACCAGTCCTTGGGGCACACCGCTGGTCACAGGCCTTCAGTCTGAAAAGCAGCCCTCCCCCACCACCCTCTGTCTTCTACCTTCGAGCCAGTTCTCTCCCCAAAGGGTAATTCTACTGCCCCAACATAAAAGTTTGAATTATGACACCAGTTTCAAAAGTACAACAAGAACCTATTCCTGATTGGGGAATCGGGGCCAGGGAGTCAATAAAAAGATATGTTGCAAGGTTCGTTAAATTGGAGATTCAGTTCAGTGCATCACTAAATGAAAACAATTCAGCAGGGCACTCGTACGTGGAAGAAGTGATTCAGGGAACAATTAAATGGAAAGAATTGAGGCAGGGCAACAGGAATTGGAGATTTTATGCAGCGGCCTTTATATTTGGCAGGATAATACTCAAAGGGAGAGTTGGTGCAGTTTCAGGGTTTGTGCAGGATTGGTAAATGGGATAAATGGTGCAGAGCAGCGGAGTCATAAACAGTCGTACAATCATAGAGATTTACAACATGGAAACAGACACTTCAGTCCAACTTGTCTGTGGGTCAATTTTAGAATACTGGCAGCGCTCCACGAGCTTGGAGAATCATTCCAAGGAACTACTAAATGGAAGGATTGGGCAAGGGCTTATCGAAATAAGAGAATTTGGAATGGGGCATCTGATATTGTCAAATTAGTGCAGTTAGAACCGAATGGGAGAGTTTCAGTTTAGCAGTAAATGGGAGAATTGGGACATTACAATACTTGATGCGGGAATGAGAGGAGGGCACCCCTAAATTGGGCGAGAGCATCAGTCAGTATGAGGATTGGTGTAAGGCAAAACTGAATGGAGAACTTGTTCAGGACATCAGTAATTGGGGGAAATGGTGCGAGGAAACAAAGAATTGAAGAATTGATGCGGGACATCAGTAAATGAGAGACCTGGTGCAAAGTGGAGCTAAATTAGAGAATTGGTGCATGGCGACAGTAATTGGGAGAATTAGAGTCGCGCACCCTTAAATGGTAGAATCGGGCTCAGGCACCAGTAAATGGAAGGATTACTACAGGATATGAGTAAATTGGAGATTTGATGGAAACAATAAATGGGAGATTGGTGCACAGGGCCGTTGCATTAGAAAATTGATGGGAGTGCCAATATATTGGAAAATTGGAGCAGAGCCTGTCTAAATTGGGGAATAGGGGCCAGGGAATCAATAAAAAGAAGAAATGTTGCAAGCATTGGTAAACTGAAGATTCAGTTCAGTGCATCACTAAATGAAGAAAATACAGCAAGACATCCGATCGTGGAAGATGTGTATCAGGGAACAACGAAATGGAAGGAATTGATGCAGGCAACATTAATTGGAGAATTCATGCAGGTGCCATTAAATTCGAAGTGGGAGGACTGGGACAGGATAACTTCAATGGGTGAGTTGGTGAAATTCCCGAATTAGTGCAGGATTGGTAAATGGGAGAATTGGTGCAGGGAAGCGGAGCACTAATTACAGCCTTAGAGATGTACAGCACGGAAACAGACCCTTCAGTCCAACATGTCCACGCCCAAATTTAAGAATTCTGGCAGGTCTCCACGAAATTGGAGAATCATTGCAAGAAACTACTAAATGGAAAACTTGCGAAAGACCTTATCGAAATGTGAGAATTTGCAACAGGGCATCAGATAATGGGTGAATTAGTGCATTTCAGCACGAAATGGGTGCGTTATGTTGCACTAAATGGGAGAATTGGGACAGGGAGATTTAGAGTAGCGCACCCCTAAATTGGGCGAAAGCATCAGTCAGTATGGGGATTGGGGTAAAGCAAAACTGGACAGAGAATTTGTTCAGGACATCAGTAAATGGGGGAAATGATGCTAAGCAAAACTGAATTGGAGAATTGGTGTGGGGTATCAGTAAAAGAAGGACCTGGTGCAGGGTGCTGATAACTTCGAGATTGGAGCAAATGGGAGAACACGGGCAGTGAATCAGGAAAAAGGACAAATGTTGCAAAGGGTTAGTGGTCGAGATTCAATACAGTGCACCACGAAATGGGGGAGTTGGTGCAGTTCACCACGAAAGGGGGGATATTTGCAGTTTGGGGAATTTGGAGATATGATGCAGGGATTGCACCTGTGTCTGCGTGGGTTTCCTCCGGGTGCTCCGGTTTCCTCCCACAGTCCAAAGATGTGCAGGCCAGGTGAATTGGCCATGCTAAATTGCCCATAGTGTTAGGTAAGGGGTAGATGTAGGGGTATGGGTGGGTTACGCTTCGGCGGGGCGGTGTGGACGTGTTGGGCCGAAGGGCCTGTTTCCACACTGTATCTAATCTAATCTAATCTAAAAGATTAGAGAATTCTGTCAGCGGTCTACTAAATGGGAGAATTGTTGCAAGGAAATACTGAATGGAAGACCTAGTACACAGTGGAGCTCAATTACAGAATGGGTGTATGGCAACTGGAAATGGGAGAATTAGGGTAGCGCACCCTTAAATGGTAAAATCGGGGTCGGGCATCAGTAAGGAGAAGAAGTAGTACAGGAGTATGAGTCAATTCGAGATTTGGTGGGTTTCAAAAAATGGGAGATTCGGTGCACAGTGCCATTACATTGGAAAATTGGTGGGAGTGTCTGAACATGAGAAAATTGGAGCAGAGCATGTCTAAATTGGGGAATGGGGGCCAGGGAATCAATAAAAAGAAATGTTGGAAGCATCGGAAAATTGGAGAGTCAGGTCAGTGCATCACTAAATGAAAAAATATAATCAGCAGGGCATCCGTACGTTGAAAATGTGTATCAGGGAACAACTAAATGGAAGGAATTGATGCAGACCAACAATAATTGGAGAATTCATGCAGGTGACGTTAAATTCTAAGTGGGAGGACTGGGGCAGGATAACCTCAGTGGGTGAGTTGGTGAAATTCCCGAATTAGTGCAGGATTGGTAAATGGGAGAATTGGTGCAGGGAAGCGGAGCACTAATTACAGCCTTAGAGATGTACAGCACGGAAACAGATCCCTCAGTCCAACCTGTTCACGCCCAAATTTAAGAATTCTGTAAGCTCTACACCAAATTAGAGAATCATTGCAATAAAATACAAAATGTATAAATTTCGCAAGGGCTTATCGAAATGAGGGAATTTTCAACAGGATATCAAGTAATGGGTGAATTAGTGCAGTTCAGTTAGAAATGGGTGAGTTATGCTGTTTTGCAACTGCATGGGAGAATTGGGGCAGGTCAATACCTTTTGGAAGATTTAGAGTAGCGCACCCCAAAATTGGGCGAGGGCAACAGTCAGTATGAGGATTGGTTTAAGGCAACACTGAGTGGGGAACTTGTTCAGGACTTCAGTAATTGGGGGAAATGGTGCTAACCAACACTGAATTGGAGAATTGGTGCGGGTTATCAGAACATTAAAGACCTGGTGGAGGGTGCCAATAACTGAGAATTGGAGCAACTGGGAGACCCTGGGCAGTGAATCAGTAACTAGGACAAATGTTGCAAACGATTAGTGGTCCAGATTCAATGCAGCGCACCACGAATTGGGGGAGTTGGTGCAGTTCACCAATAAAGGGAAGATATGTGAAGGATCGGTAAATTGAAGATTTGATGCAGGGATCTCCAAGATTAGAGAATTCTGGCAGCAGACTACTAAATGGGAGATTTGTTGCAGGGAAATACTGAATGGAAGACCTGGTGCACAGTGGAGTTGAATTAGAGAATGGGGGCATGGCACCAGGAAATGAGAGAATTAGAGTAGCGCACCCTTAAATGGTCGAATCGGGGTCGGACACCAGTGAATGAAGGAATAAATGCAGGTTTAAGAGTAAAAGGGAGATTTGATGGAAAAAGTAAATGGGAGAATCAGTGCAGCGTGCCATTCCATTAGAACATTGGTCAGAATGCCAACATATTTTCTACAATACAGGAGGAAGCAGTGACGCTGCTCCAGCTCCTTTATTTTCTATCATACAGGAGGAAGCAGTGACGCTGCTCCAGCTCCTTTATTTTCTATAATACAGGAGGAAGCAGTGACGCTGCTCCACCTCCTTTATTTTCTATAATACAGGAGGAAGCAGTGACGCTGTTCCAGCTCCTTTATTTTCTATAATACAGGAGGAAGCGGTGACGCTGCTCCAGCTCCTTTATTTTCTATAATACTGGAGGAAGCAGAGACGCTGCTCCAGCTCCTTTATTTTCTATAATACAGGAGGAAGCAGAGACGCTGCTCCAGCTCCTTTATTTTCTATCATACAGGAGGAAGCGGTGACGCTGCTCCAGCTCCTTTGTTTTCTATAATACAGGAGGAAGCAGAGACGCTGCTCCAGCTCCCTTATTTTCCATAATACAGGAGGAAGCAGAGACGCTGCTCCAGCTCCTTTATTTTCTATAATACAGGAGGAAGCAGAGACGCTGCTCCAGCTCCTTTATTTTCTATAATACACGAGGAAGCGGTGACGCTGCTCCAGCTCCTTTATTTTCTATAATACAAGAGGAAGCAGTGACGCTGCTCCAGCTCCTTTATTTTCTATAATACAGGAGGAAGCAGTGACGCTGCTCCTGCTCCTTTATTTTCTATAATACAGGAGGAAGCAGAGACGCTGCTCCAGCTCCTTTATTTTCTATAATACAGGAGGAAGCAGAGACGCTGCTGCAGCTCCTTTATTTTCTAAAATACAGGAGGAAGCAGAGACGCTGCTGCAGCTCCTTTATTTTCTATAATACAGGAGGAAGCAGAGACGCTGCTCCAGCTCCTTTATTTTCTATAATACAGGAGGAAGCAGAGACGCTGCTGCAGCTCCTTTATTTTCTAAAATACAGGAGGAAGCAGTGACGCTGCTCCAGCTCCTTTATTTTCTATAATACAGGAGGAAGCAGTGACGCTGCTCCAGCTCCTTTATTTTCTATAATACAGGAGGAAGCAGTGACGCTGCTCCAGCTCCTTTATTTTCTATAATACAGGAGGAAGCATCGACGCTGCTCCAGCTCCTTTATTTTCTATTATACAGGAGGAAGCAGTGACGCTGCTCGAGCTCCTTTATTTTCTATAATGCAGGAGGAAGCGGTGACGCTGCTCCAACTCCTTTCTTTTCTATAATACAGGAGGAAGCAGAGACGCTACTCCAGCTCCTTTATTTTCTATAATACACGAGGAAGCAGTGACGCTGCTCCAGCTCCTTTATTTTCTATAATACAGCAGGAAGCAGAGACGCTGCTCCAGCTCCTTTATTTTCTAAAATACAGGAGGAAACAGTGACGCTGCTCCAGCTCCTTTATTTTCGATAATACAGGAGGAAACAGTGACGCTGCTCCAGCTCCTTTATTTTCGATAATACAGGAGGAAGCAGAGACGCTGCTCCAGCTCCTTTATTTTCTATAATACAGGCGGAAGCGGTGACGTTGCACCAGCTCCTTTATTTTCTATAATACAGGAGGAAGCAGTGACGCTGCTCCGGCTCCTTTATTTTCTATAATACAGGAGGAAGCAGAGACGCTGCTCCAGCTCCTTTATTTTCTATAATACAGGCGGAAGCAGTGACGCTGCTCCAGCTCCTTTATTTTCTATAATCCAGGAGGAAGCAGTGCCGCTGCTCCAGCTCCTTTATTTTCTATAATACAGGAGGAAGCAGTGACGCTGCTCCAGCTCCTTTATTTTCTATAATACAGGAGGAAGCAGAGACGCTGCTCCAGCTCCTTTATTTTCTATAATACAGGAGGAAGCAGTGACGCTGCTCCAGCTCCTTTATTTTCTATAATACAGGAGGAAGCAGTGACGCTGCTCCAGCTCCTTTATTTTCTATAATCCAGGAGGAAGCAGTGACACTGTTCCAGCTCCTTTATATTCTATAATACAGGAGGAAGCAGAGACGCTGCTCCAGCTCCTTTATTTTCTATAATACCGGAGGAAGCAGTGACGCTGCTCCAGCTCCTGTATTTTCTGTTTTCGATCCAGTGTCCAGGTTTGGCACGATACCTTGTGTGATCTGATATTTTCAACGCAAAATTCACAAAAGATTATCCCTATGATCTTAAACGAGACAACAATGGGAGGGAGTGAAACACCGTCATACTGAAGTGAAATCCCCTCGAGCAACCCATTCACATTTTCACCCATAGAGTGAGTCACAGACACACATGCCCGGAGGTGAGGGAGGCGTGGGGGGGGTGGAAGGAGGGCAGAGGTTTCGGGATTCTACCAGCTCCTTGCGCTTCAGTTCCGCTCTCCATCGACTAAAGACCACCCACCTCCCTCCCCCCGCACACACACACACACACACACAAACACCAAAAAATTTCTCCCACGAAAGGCAGCTTTAGCTGCAACTAAAGCCTGTTTTACAGACAATGAGAGACGTTGCGATGAGCGAGAATTTAAAATGGACAATTGCCTCACATGGAACTTTCACATTTGAAAACACACTGATCCAAAGTCTGCAGCTCCTCCGCCACATTGAGGTGCAATACTCCCAAATTCGAGACCCACTGACCCAATCCATGCAGTAAATTGCACAAAAATCAGGAAGGATTCGAACCACCAACGGCAGCCGGAGGTCCAACAGGGAGTCGATATGAAATGGAAACATGGACATCGGGGGAAACAGTATTCACAAGGTGAACAATCAGTAAAAATAATTATCGTCACTGTTTCCTATCGGATGTCCCACTCCGTGAAGCAATGTCTTTCAATGCCCAAGGAAACATATTTACCCTCAGGTACCTGCTTCAGGGTCGCCTGTGCCTCTGCTGGAAGTTGCCATCATTTTATTCACAGTCACTCCGCGGTTTTTTGATTCACTCCAGTGAAATATCTTTTCATACCTTGCGTCATGGTCTCTTCCAGTCAAGATCCTGAACCAGTCCAGCGAGAAACCTCTGTTGGTTTGAATCCCGGGATGGGGAATCAGACGAGATGAACAGCGCCTTTTATTGGTGGAACCCCTTCACTGCAACCTCACGCCTCAAAACGGGTCTCTGCCCGCGTCAACCTGTTCTGTACATTCCTGCATTACACCGACTGACCAACATCAGATTACCACAGCTCCGCTTTCTTTACTTTGAAACCCAAGGCGATAATATGAAGCGTTTGCAAAATTCAAGAGAGAAACTTTGTTGCCGAAGATGGTTATGAAGGGATGGACAGGCACAAGGGTGTGTACAATTCAGGTCACTTTGGATATTGTCAGCATTACCGGGGGTCCGTGCTGAGGAGTCAAAGTTTGTATCGTCCAGACATGGATACAGTTCCCATTCAGAGAATGAAGGTTTAATTCTCTTCATGTGAATTGTCTGAATGAAAACACATTCCTCGTTCCACACAGCAGACAGACCGGGATCCCTCCAGAATCAGCCCAGTGATTGCTTGAACCATGTAGAAGGACAATGACAGCGGACAGATACGATAGTGACCCCTTCAAATCTCCCTCCAACCATCTCACCTTCCTGAGTTGGGAATATGTTGGTTTTCCTTCAGTGTCTCTGGGTGTAAATCCAGGAAATCCCGCGCTTGCACCATAATGGCTGTACCTCCGTGTAAAGGAGTTCAATGGTTCACAAAAGCAACTCATCTCCTCCATCTCTGGGGGATTTAGGGATGGACAGCGAGTCCTATTCCATTGAGTGATATCTTTATCCCAGGAATGCGTTTCTAACAGTGGTAGGTTCCAATTGGACACCTGCAGGAGATCGGTAGTAAGTTGGGAAGTGAAGCAGGGAAGTGAAATTGACGTGAATGACAATGAGGACTGGGAGGCATGAGGCAGAAAGTGAGTCTGGATCTGGTGGTGCAAGGCTCAGTGTCGCTGCTAATGGGTCAGCCTTTACTGCAAACTGTTTACATTGGCTCACACACCATTCCTGGGCAATTCATGGCAATGACACTGTTCCTCTTCGTGTGAGATTCCCTTTGTGTGTATTAAAGCCGTCAATAAGCCCCAAGAGAATGAACAACTTCCCCTCTGTCCTGTTTTTTAAACAGATACAAATATCTGTTTGAAACCAATGTAAGAGAAGATTGCCCTTTTATGTGCCTTTGCATTGAAGAATGTTCAATCGTGAAATGTCTGGTTTTGCAAAAGCGGGGGTTGATTGTAAATCACACTGAGTAATATTGATACAGAAATGTATTTCCGAGTTACTGTGGTCATGTGGTTAAGGAACTGCACATATGGCCGTCCCTTAGTTATTTCAAACCCCTCCTTGGTAAGCAGCTGACCATAGGGTCCAATCCCAGCTGCGCCCGCTTGTTGTATTGAAGGGTCATAGGTTCACCTTTTATTAAGGGTCGTGTTACTGATGAAGGGACTCAGCATCCTGTTTGAGTTCGAGCCTGTTATGGTTTGGCAAACCCACTCCTTTTTCCTGGTTTAGTTCCAGCAGTGCATGTTGTCCTTCCTAACCAATACACCAACCTGGAGTTTCTTGCCGCCGTTCCAAAAGCACTCCTTCTTCTCCTCCACTTTTATTCTCTCTCCTTCATTCCAAGTTTGGTGGGAATAACGCGGTGAGGCAGGAGACACTGCAGAAAGGCCGTGGGATGTTGTGGTTATGGCACAGAAACCACGGGTGGATCACCCTCATTCTCTGCTGTCGCCATTCATTCATTTTACAGCATCAGTAATGCCTCCATATTCTCATTTGTTGTAGTTTATCTTCTATTGGATAAGGAATGTAACTTTAATTTCGAAAGGGTTTGAGGAAGAACTGGCTCCTTATGTCACATCCAAATGGCAGACGTATTATCCATAGAGTGTGAGCCAAGTTTTCCAGTCTCCTCCCAGGTTCCAGAAAACCTCTCAGCAGCTCCATTCTCAAACTATCCCTGAAAGTCAGGCTTTTCATAAAGTAGGAATGGGAAATGAGGGATATTGGCAAATAAAGGGTCAAAGAATATGACAAAGGGTGAGGGAGATACACAGAGATAAAGACAGAAAATTAGAGACTCATCTTGAGGGAGACCCTGAAAGAATCAGATCTTGGGTCGACATGGCTGCTAACTGGCAAAAACAAAAGGACTTGGATAACTATACTCATTCGACAGATAAAACTGACCATTATCCCGGAATTGGGGTCTAGAAATGAAGAACTAATCTGGTTCTGTCGTTGTGAATCATTGTCTCTGTTTCTCCCCACAGATATTGCCTGGACTATTCAGTTTGCACGTCAATTCTTGTTTTTGGTTCAGATTTCCAACATCTGCATCTCTTGGTTTTCTGTTCAACTTTAAAACGGTTGGCACAAAACCGATGTTCTGCCAGCTTTGGAAAAGTGGTCAGAAATATTCTTACCACGATGTGTGTGCAGAACAAAGCACGCATTCCTTGACCGGGAATAGAACCCGTGTCACGGCGGTGAGAGCACTAAATGCTGGCTACTAGACTCCAAGGGAAGGCAGAAGGCGCCCTTACATTAATTCCGAATGAAAACACTTTTGCCTTTTCATTTCTGATCAGTCTTGCTGCAGATAAGGTCCTCCTTGTCTTCAAGCTTCCACAGAGTGGGAAGAGACCGTTCGGCCCATCGTACATTGTAGCTCATCGGACATCCATGTATTCGAGTTCAAGTTTCTAGTTTTGGCTCAAAATGTTATGTGTCCTGATGTTTCCAGAGCAAATATCAACGCGATTCTCACTGTGAATTTAAACGACACGACAATGGGACTGAGGTTTAACATGGTCACACTGTGTTGGAACCACCTTGAGGACCTGAACCTCATTTTCACCCACAGAGGGAGACACACAGAAACATATCCCGAGAGGTACAGATGTCTCAGGATCATACCAGCTCCTTGTGCTTCACTTCCGCTCTCTGCTCCACCCAACAGCTTCTCTGATAAAGGCAGCTTGAGGTGGAACACTCGCCAGTTTGACAGGCAATGAGAGATGTGGAGCTGAGCTGGAATTTAAAATGGACAATAGACCGAAATGCAAGTTTTAAATTCGAAACCAAACTGATCCAAACCATTCAGATCCTCAGAACCTGACAAAACAGGACCAGCCATACACCTGTCTGACATTGAGCTGTAATGGACCCAAAAACAACATTCCATTTGAATACACACTGATCCAATCCCTGCAGCTCGGAAGAACCGAAGGAAATAGCAACTGACAACATGTAATTGGCTGAACTAACACGTTACACTCGAGACATGTAGGATGTAAACCTACAATCGTCTGATTCAAAGTCAGATGTTTTATCTATTGCTTCACTAGCCGGATGCACACACACACGCTGGACACCTTTCCGTATGTGATGTAAACATGGAGATCTGGGAAACAACATTCATAAGGTGATCAACCAGCAAAGATAATCCACTTTGTGTAACAGGGCCTTTCAATGGCAAAGCAAATACATTTGTCCTCAGGTACCTGCTTCTGTGTCGCCTGTTCTTCTGCTGGACGTCTCCAGCATTTTATTCACAGTCACTGCGCTGTCTTATGATGCACTCCACTGAAATGTACTTTCATACTTGGATTAAGTGTCAATTCCAGTCAAGATCCTGAACAAATTCAGCGAGAAACCTCTGGTCATTTCCAACATGGAATTTGGAATCAGACGTTTTGAACGAAGGATTTATTGGGGCCGCCCTATCACCGCAGATCAACGCCTCAAAACGAGCCGCTGTTAGTATCAAACTGTTCTGTACCTTCCTGCAGTAAATCAGGTTAGCACAGCTCCGCTTTCTTCACATTGAAACCAGGGCAGCAATATGAATTGTTTGGAAACTTAGAGAGAGAAACATTGCTGCTTAAGATGATGATAACGTGAAGATCACACACAGAGTCTGGACAGATCAGGTCACAAGTGTTACTGTCAACTTCAGTAGGGTCACTGGTTCGGAGTCTGAGTTTGTAATGCCCAGACCGGGATACAATTCCCAGACAGGAAATGAAGATTTATTCCTCTTCTTGTGAATTATCTTATTGAAAACTAACTCCTGCTTCCTCACAGAACACAGACCCAGACCAACCCAGTGATTGATTGCATCTATCGAGAAGGACAATAGCAACAGATACACGAGAGAACTGTAACCACAAATCACCCATCTCGGACCTCGCCTTTCTGAGTTGGAAATATCTTGCTACTCCTACAGTGCTTTTGGGTCTAGATCCTGGAACTCCCTCCCGAACAGTATCATGGCTGTACCTTGAGTTCTTCCAGGCTTCTGTAAAGTAACTCAACATCTCAATCTCTGGAGTAAATAGGGATGGACAGTGATTCCTATCTCATTGAGTGGCAACCTCCGCCACGAATGAGTTTCAAACAGTGTGTTTCGATTTACTATCGCGTGGAAACAGGCCCTTCGGGCCGACACTGTCCCTCCAGACAGTAACCCACCCAGACCCATTTCCCTCTGGCTAATGCACTTAATACTTTTGGCAATTCAGCATGACCAATTCATCCTAAACTACACATTTTGAACTGCGGAAGGAAGCCCACGCAGACACGGGGAGAATGTGTAAACTCCATACAGAGAGTTGCCGGAGGCTGGAATTGAACTTGAGACCCTAGTGCAGTGAGGCAGCAGTGTGAACCACTGAGCCACCGTACGACCCCTACTCGTTTATAGTTACTGTGTATTAAGTATGGGACAACACTTGATCAATTGTCAGCTCCATACTTCATTCCCTACTTCGGGAAGGCTGACCCCACGATTAATGGGACGAGGAAAACTCCACTTGCTGCAACAGTGAGAAAACTGAATCCTCACCAGGAGGCGAACAGGGAAAGCAAAAAGAAAAGGCACTGTGTGTTTTCATCATGAAACCGCTTTTGTCTTTCCATCTGTGATCATTTTAGCTGCAGATTACTTTCTCCCTTTCTTCTGATTTTTACAGCGTGAGAAAGACCTTTCGGCCCATCTGCAGTGCGGGTCATTGGACTTCCATCTATTCTCGTCCCAGTTCCCATAAACCTGCGTTTCTGATGTTACCAGGGCGAATCTAAATGGGATTCTCCCTGTGATCTTAAATGACCCAACAATGGGACTGAAGTTGGGGACATGGTCACATGATGTTGTAACACCGCCGAGGAACTCAACCTCATATTTACCCACAGATGGAAACAAACAGAGGGCTCAGGATTAGTCCCGTTCATTATGCTTCACATCCGCCAGTTTCTCCGATCAGCTCACCGCCACTGGTCAAAGAGGTCTGCAGCACAGAAAATGCCCTTCGGGCCATCAAGTCTGCACCAGTCGAAGACTGACCCCTGACTGTTTTCATCTCGTTTTCCAACGGTTGGCTCGCAGCTCCAACAAAGTTGGAATGGAATTGTTCAACTCATAGTATCTCAACTTTCTCTGGGGATTTCTGTGTGTTGTACCCTGAAAGACAGAGGGTTGGAGATTGCCCCCATTCCCACCCTGTCTGAAATGTCTGTTTTCCCGTCTCCTGTGTCTTGTATGTGAAAGATGAAGACAGGGTGTAATCTCCCTTTTTATTTGTTGACATTACTGAATCGTAACCGGTAGGATTCCAGGCTGTGAGGGTAAAGCCAAATGGATTTCAAGTCCATTGCCTTAAACACGCATCGACGATTACAGAACCACACTGTCCTCTTCATTTTCCAGGTGTCTCTCATTGTGGAGTTGAGGAAGAGTGAATCATTATCGGGTTGGTTTCAATCCAATCACTTTACAGTTTGTAAAAGCGTTACATTTTGGTGCATGGTGGGTCTGGTTGTATCATCCTGACAGATGGAACGGACATTCAATTTAAACCAAGAATAGGAATTGCCAGAGAAACTCAGCAGATCTTACAGCATCTATGCAGAGAAAATCAGAGACAACATTTCAAAACTTCATCCGAACTCGGTAATCTCCCACAGGTCCTGCCAAACCCGTTAGATTGGACAGCAGCTTCTGTTTTTGCTTTAGAATCCAAGAATCCACAGTTCTTTACATGAACCATTAAAGCAATGCAGAAACTTCTTTGTGGATCCTTTCACGAAAGGGTTCCGTTTGGAGAACATTCTCCTGACCCCACTCGACACACGAAACTGTGCAGCATCCAAAACAGATGCAGCAAGAACAACCATCGTTGTCGCCCTGGGGACTCTTGAACCAGGAACCTTTCATTTAACAGTCGAATGCGCTGAAACTTCTAACCGAACACCTTGCACGATCCTCTAAAGCAGGCTGTGACTGACTTCCCACTTCAGTCTGCCCTTCCCAGAACGCCAACTGTCCTCTATCAGTTTTACTTTGCCAGACATTCATTGTGGCGACATGGGAACAGTCTGATCCCACCCACTACAGACACACCCATGTCACTGGGAACCAGCTCCCCTCCAACCGGGACCATCTCTCTTCGAGCCTCCCAGTGTCTTGTGTGGTCCCGAGTTATTTCATTGATCTAGAGTCCAGATGAGATTTGTATTCCTCATGTACAGGAACGAGAATTCTTTCAATGTCTCCGATCAGTTTATGTGGAGTCCTCTTAAAGAAGGGGAAGGTGTCTTAGCTGTTTCTGCTCAACCCGACAGTTCAAACTTCTTCATTCTCCTCTGATTCCATTTCCAAAAGAGTTCCCGAAGATTCACAAAGCTGGAAACTGTGTTATACGGGATGCGCCTTTAACATTTGTGCACCTGCCAACTGACAATATTTTCCCAAAATCTCTTCACAATCCTCTGTCTTACACCATGTCCAGGGATGAGAAGTCCCGTTTTGTAGAGAGATTCCTGAGGCTGGTGAGTTTCTCTTTGGAGTAAAGATGGTTAACCGGCAATTTCCTGCAGCTGTTTATAATGATCGGAGTGGGAACCGTGGGCATGGGCACTTTGACGGGCAGGACCAAGTGTTATCCCTGACCAGAGGCAGTGAACAGAGGGACTGGGATTAAAGGAATCTAATCAAAAGCAGCACTTCTGTGCAGTACATTCACAGAATACTGCAGGAGCTCGATGGGTCTAGCTGTATCTGTGAAAAGAGAAACAGGAATAACGGTTGGAGTGTGGGATATTTCTGATTAAGAACTCGAGCCGCCTATGTCTAATCAAATAACTGGCCTGGCCTTGCTGACATGGGATTTCTGAAGTCTGAGCAAGAATGTACCCGACAGGAAGTTGTTCAAGATGGAGTCGGCAGGATTTGACCCTGCGTGGGGACACATCAAGGGATTAATAACCCATCGGCATAAGTACTCGGCCCCGAATACCCTTGCGTACAAGTGGCTTAATATTTCTCCAAGAATGGAGAGTTGTAACCTGAAACACCAGTATTTGGCTTGTCCTGTCCGCAGCATGACCCCAGTATTCACTGTCACCCTCTCTTGGTTCAGAACGGAGGAGGATGCTGGGAGATCAAGTTGAATGACACCCACATTGATGAGAGGTAAAGTGATGGGAAGGATCCATTTTCATGTGCAGAGAGCTTCATAAACACAGCAGTGCACCGAGTGTCCTTGTGTTTGACTAGCACTTACACCGCCAGCTGAATTACAGCCATTGAAGTGCTCTTGAAGAAGACTCTCCATTGGCAAATCTAATGTGAAAATTCAGCTCTAATTGGTTAATCAGATGTGAAAATATGAAATGATTTCAAATACTCACAACTGGCAGTAGAGAGTGTAGACCTACCTTCAGGGGTTCATTCTGCTCTGATTTACACCCAGGATAATGTGGGACTAGAGGGCCTCATCACAGCGGAAGGGGTCAAACATTGAAGACTCTGATGGGGAGGATATTCTCTCTATGAGAGGGAAGCAAATCAGTGGAATTCTTTACAACAGAGGGCCCTCAAGGCTCGGTATTTTCACGGCTGAGATAGACAGACATTTAGTCAATTCACCATCAAGGGCCAGGGAGATAAGGCTGAGAAGGGGAGTTGAGGATTAAACAAATCAGCCCGTGATCTCATTGAAAACTCGCCGACTTGATCATCAAAAAATGCTTCCAACTGCTCTAATATCTTTGCTGTTACTTGGAAGATACTAAAACCCACTGTAAACGAAGGAAAGCACAAAGTTAGGAAGAGATGGCTGCAGGCAAACGGAGTCACAATTATTTATTGCTCGGAAAATCAAACTGTCAATTTACCAGATTTCTTTGCTAACTTGGGCGGTAGAGTTGATCAAGGGAGCTGTTGATTTGAGTGTTCTTTGATATAAACCAATAAAGGTCAGTGACATTTTGTTTTCTGGCAAAATACATGGCCTTTCCTGAAGCTCACAATGAAAGAGATGGTTTCCAAGAAAAGACAGAGACTAAGTCACCTGTAAAGTAATCGATGGCCAAGATATGACTCGCGATGTTCTATGGGACAGATGTGATTTATTGATTATTGTTCTCCAAACTTCCTTTATAATGGAACCGGGAGTGTTCCATTGGAGTTAAAATGGGGTTAAAGACTGCCAGCATCAATATGCGTAGCATCAAATCTTCTATGTGATGTGTTTTTACAATGGCCTTCCTGGCCAATGTTAAAGCTGACATCCTGTTTCTGCAGGAGTGTGGGATGCTGCACCTCAGCAGCTCCAGGAGATGGTCGAGCTTGCGGTAGACGAGGGTGATGATGCCTTTCCTCATGGATTCACTCATGGTACCTGCCCGAAGCATACTGACATACACCTCCAGCAGGTCCTGGCCAATCAAGTCCCAAAGAGCGGAATAGATCACCACCGGTAAGCCGTCGCTTCCAGGAGTTTAATTCTTTTCGAAGGACTCGAGGGCCTTGGTCAGTTCATCCAGAGATAGAGGCTGGTTCAGACTCTCCTGTGTTCCGTCATCTAAGACCTCCGTGATAGAGGACAGGAACGACTGGGAGGCTGCGCTGTCAGTTGGCTTCGTGTCATACAGACTGGCATAGAAGGATTTGCTGATCCTCATGATGTCAGCCTGAGATGACGTTACCGAGCCATCTTCTTTCTTCAGGCTGCTGAGCACGGAGCTCTCTTTGTGCACCTTCTGGAAGAAGAAACGTCTCGTCCTGCTCCACCGAGCGGACCCTGGACCGGAAGATTATCCTGGAGACCTCCGAGGCAAAGAGCGAGGCTTACTGGCCCTTCACCTCCTTGAGGTCCTCCGTGACATTGATCCCATCGTCTGCAGCAGGAGCAGGTTCTGCATACTTTCCTGGAGCTGGGACAGTTTTCCCTGCCTCTCTCTCGCCTCCTGGACACCTTTGAGGATGAAGAAACTCTTGATGTTCCCTTTTACTGTTTCCTACCAGTCCGCTGGAGACTCAAAGAGGGGCTTCACGGTTCTCCAACCTGCGTAATCCCTCTTGAGCTCCTCAATATTTCCCGGGGTCTTCAGCTTGGTGTTCAGCTTCCACATTCCCTTACCAGCGGATAGGCCCGTCTGCCCGTGACCAGGTTTATCTATGCTGCGCTCCATCTGCAGGGGTGCCTGAAGATGTCATGCACCTTGGCATCTTTTACCGAGTCCATCAGGGCTACTGTCCCCCCCCCCCCCCCCCCCCCCCCGCCGGATCGTCCATCTGCATCAGTGATACAGTTGATGTCTCCGGCCAGAATGACCAGCCTGGACGTAGCCAGCAACAGTGGAAGCTGCTGCAGGACGGCCAACCGTTCCCTCTTACCCACTGGGGCGTACACATTCATCAGTCTCAGGGGAGCATTCCTGTACATGACGTCGGTGACGAGGAGGCGCCCGCCCACCACCTCCTTAACCTGAGAGATGGTGAAGGTGTCTCCTCACAACAGGATACCCAGGCCGGAGGCGCAGCTATCATTGCCCCCGACCAAACTGACAGTCCATGGGCCCACAAACTCAACCATCTCCTGTAGCTGCTGAGGTGCAGCATCCACACTCCTGCAGAAACAGGACCGTCAGCTTTAACATTGGCCAGGAAGGCCATTGTAAAAACACATCGCGTGGCCGATTTGATGCTTTGCACATTGATGCTGACAGTTTTTAACCCCATTTTAACTCCAATGGAACACTCCCGGTTCCATTATAAAGGAAGTTTGGAGAACAATAATCAATAAATCACATATGTCACATAGAACATCGCGAGTCATATCTTGGCCATCGATAACTTTACAGGTGACTTAGTCTCTGTCTTTTCTTGGAAACCATCTCTTTCATTGTGAGCATCAGGAGAGGCCATATATTTTGCCAGAAAACAAATGTCACTGACCTTTATTGGTTTATATCAAAGAACACTCAAATCACCACCTTCCTTGATTAACTCTACTGCCCACGTTAGCAAAGAAATCTGGTAAATTGACAGCTTGATTTTCCGAGCAATAAATAATTGTGACTCCGTTTGCCTGCAGTCATCTCTTCCTAACTTTGTGCTTTCCTTCGTTTACAGTGGGGTTTAGCATCTACCAAGTGACAGCAAAGATATGAAAGCAGTTGGAAGCATTTTCGCCGATCAAGTCTGCGGGTTTTCAATGAGATCACTGGCTGATTTGTTTAATCCTCAACTCCCCTTCTCAGCCTTATCTCCCTGGCCCTTCATGGTGAATTGACTAAATGTCTGTCTATCTCAGCCGTGAAAATACCGAGCCTTGAGGGCCCTCTGTTGTAAAGAATTCCACTGATTTGCTTCCCTCTCATAGAGAGAATATCCTCCCCATCAGAGTCTTCAATGTTTGACCCCTTCCGCTGTGATGAGGCCCTCTAGTCCCACATTATCCTGGGTGTAAATCAGAGCAGAATGAACCCCTGAAGGTAGGTCTACACTCTCTACTGCCAGGTGTGAGTATTTGAAAACATTTCATATTTTCACATCTGATTAACCAATTAGAGCTGATTTTGCACATGAGATTTGCCAATGGAGAGTCTTCTTCAAGAGCACTTCAATGGCTGTAATTCAGCTGGCGGTGTAAGTGCTAGTCAAACACAAGGACACTCGGTGCACTGCTGTGTTTATGAAGCTCTCTGCACATGAAAATGGATCCTTCCCATCCACCTTACCTCTCATCAATGTGGGTGTCATTCAACTTGATCCCCCAGCATCCTCCTCCGTTCTGAACCAAGAGAGGGTGACAGCGAATACTGGGGTCATGCTGCGGACAGGACAAGCCAAATACTGGTGTTTCAGGTTACATCTCTCCATTCTAGAAGAAATATTAAGCCACTTGCACGCAAGTGTGTTCGGGGCAGAGTGATTAAGGCGATGGGTTAGTAATCCATTGACGTTTCCCCATACAGGGTCAAATCCTGCCGCCTACATCTTGAACAACTTCCTGTTGGGTACATTCTCACTCAGACTTCAGAAATCCCCTGTCAGCAAGGCCAGGCCAGTTATTTGATTAGACACAGGCAGATCGAGTTCCAAATCAGAAATATACACCACACTCCAACCGTTATTTCTGTTTCTCTTTTCACAGTTACTGCTAGACCCATCGAGCTCCTGCAGTATTCTGTGAATGTACTGCACAGAAGTGCTGCTTTTCATGAGATTCCTTTAATCCCAGTCCCTCTGTTCACTGCCTCTGGTCAGGGGCAACACTTGGTCCTGCTCGTCAAAGTGCCCAGGCCCACGGTTCCCACTCCCATCATTATAAACAGCCGCAGGAAATTGCAGGTTAACCATCTTTACTCCAAAGAGAAACTCACCAGCCTCGGGAATCTCTCCACAAAACGGGACTTCTCATCCCTGGACACGGTGTAAGACAGAGGATTGTGAAGAGATTTTGGGAAAATATCGTCAATTGGCAGGTGCACAAATGTTAAAGGCGCATTCCGTATAACACAGTTTCCAGCTTTGTGAATCTTCGGGAACTCTTTGGGAAATGGAATCAGAGGAGAATGAAGGAGGGCGAACTGTCGGGCTGAGCAGGAACAGTCAAGAGACCTTCCCCTTCTTTAAGAGGACAGCACATGGACTGATCGGAGACATTGAAAGAATTATCGTTCCTGTACATGAGGAATACAAATCTCATCTGGACTCTAGATCAATGAAATAACTCGGGACCACACAAGACACTGGGATGCTCGAAGGGAGATGGTCCCGGTTGGAGGAGAGCTGGTTCCCAGTGACATGGGTGTGTCTGTAGTGGGTGGGATCAGACTGTTCCCATGTCGCCACAATGAATATTCTGGCAAAGTAAAACTGATAGAGGACAGTTGGCGTTCTGGGAAGGGTAGACTGAAGTGGGAAGTCAGTCACAGCCTGCTTTAGAGGATCGTGCAAGGTGTGAGGCTAGAGGTTTCAGCGCATTCGACTGTTCAATGAAAGGTTCCTGGTTCAAGAGCCCCCAGGGCGACAACGATGGTTGTTCTTGATGCATCTGTTTTGGATGCTGCACAGTTTCGTGTGTCGAGTGGGGTCTGGAAAATGTTCTCCAAACGGAACCCTTTCGTCTGAGGATCCACAAAGAAGTTTCTGCATTGCTTTAATGGTTCATGTAAAGAACTGTGGATTCTTGGAATCTGAAGCAAAAAACAGAAGCTGCTGTCGAATCTAACGGGTTTGGCAGGACCTGTGGGAGATTACCGAGTTCTGATGAAGTTTAAAATGTTGTCTCTGATTTTCTTTGCATAGATGCTGTAAGATCTGCTGAGTTTCTCTTGCAATTCCTGTTCTTGGTTATAAATGAATGTCCATTCCATCTATCAGGATGATACAACCAGACCCACCATGGGCCAAAATTTAATGCTTTTACAAACTGTGAAGTGATTGGATTCAAACCAAGCCGATAATGATTCACTCTTCCTCAGCTCCACAATGAGAGACACCTGGAAAACGAAGAGGACAGTGTGGTTCTGGAATCGTCGATGCGTGTTTAAGGCAATGGACTTGAAATTCATTTGGCTTTATCCTCACAGCCTGGAATCCTACCGGTTACGATTCAGTAATGTCAACAAATAAAATGGGAGATTACACCCTGTCTTCATCTTTCGCATACAAAACACAGGATAAGGGATAAAAGCCATTTCAGACAGGGTGGGAATGGGGGTAATCCACAACCCTCTGCCTTTCAGGGTACAACACACAGAAATCCCCAGAGAAAGTTGAGACACAATGAGTTGAACAATTCCATCCCAACTTTGTTGGACCTCCGAGCCCACCGTTGGAAAACGAGATGAAAACAGTCAGGGGTCAGTCTTCGACTGGTGCAGACTTGATGGGCCGAAGGGCATTTTCTGTGCTGCAGACCTCGTTGACCAGCTGCGGTGAGCTGGTCGGAGAAACAGGCGGATGTGATGCATTTGGGCGGCACGGTGGCACAGTGGTTAGCACTGCTGCCTTACAGTGCTGTAGACCCTGCTTCAATTCCCGCCTCAGGCGACAGACTGTGTGGAGTTTGTACGTTCTCCCCGTGTCTGCATGGGTTTCCTCCGGGTACTCCGGTTTCCTCCCACAATCCAACGATGTGCAGGTCAGGTGAATTGGCCATGCAAAATTCCCCGTAGTGTAAGGTAAGGGGTAAATGTAGGGGTATGGGTGGGTTGCGCTTCTGTGGGTTGGTGTAGACTTGTTGGGCCGAAGGGCCTGTTTCCGCACTGTAATGTAACCTAATCTAATATGGAACGGGAATAATCCTGAGACCTCTTTTTGTTTCCATCTGTGGGTAAATATGAGGTGGAGTTCCTTGGCGGTGTTACAACATAATGTCACCGTGTCCAACTTCAGTCCCATTGTTGTGTCATTTAAGTTCACAGGGAGAATCCCATTTAGATTCACCCTGGTAACATCAGAAACGCAGGTTCATGGGAACTGGGACTAGAACAGATGGAAGTCCAATGACCCGCACTGCAGATGGGCCGAAAGGTCTTTTTCACGCTGTAAAATCGGAAGAAAGGGAGAAACTAACCTGCAGCTAAAATGTTCACAGATGGAAAGACAAAAGCGGTTTCCTGATGAAAACACACAGTGCCTTTTCTTTTTGCTTTCCCTGTTCGCCTCCTGGTGAGGATTCAGTTTTCTCACTGTTGCAGCAAGTGGAGTTTTCCTCGTCCCATTAATCGTGGGGTCAGCCTTCCCGAAGCAGGGAATGAAGTATGGAGCTGGCAATTGATCAAGTGTTGTCCCATACTTAATGCAGAGGACCTTTAAACAAAGCACTGTGAATGCTGGAAACCTGAATTAGAAACGGAAATTGACAGAGAAACTCGGCAGACTTGGCAGCATCTGTGGAGTGAAACGGGTTTAATGTTTCAGATCGACAGAACCAGACGAGTTATGCATTTTATTCTTTTAATGTCAGAGTAATTGTCAGTTTTATTTAGCAAATCAACATATTAAACAGAATATTATATTAGCCGAGAAACGTCAACTTTCTGAATGTCAACCGACCTTTCCGGGTGTAATGCTGATTCCGTTGCCTTCAGCTGGTGAAATGCTGATCTTCAATTGTTCTTTTTTATTCCACTTTCTGTCAGTGAGCAGCCATTTTAAATGGAGAGTTTCTATTTTCAGGATCTCCCTCAATATGTTTCTCTACTCGTCTATCATTTCCTCTGTGTATCCACCTCACTCTCTCCCACATGCCCCCACTCTCTGCCTATCCATATTCCTTATTTTCCATTTCTGCTCTTTGAAAAGTCTGACATTCGGAGATAGTTTGAGAGTAGACCTTCTAAGCACAATTGCCGAAAGTGTTTGGTGCATTAGGCAGAAGGAAATGGGTCTGTGTGGGTTACTCTATGGAGGGACAGCATTGGGCCGAAGGGCCTGTTTCCACACGACAGTGAATATAACCACAATGTTCAAAACTTATTCGTGGCGTAGGACGCCAATCAATGGGATAGGAATCACTGTCCATCCCTATTTACTCCAGAGATTGAGATGTTGAGTTACTTTACAGAACCCTGGAAGAACTCAAGGTACAGCCATTATACTGTCAGGGAGGGAGTTCCAGGATCCAGACCCAAAAGCACTGTACGAGCAGCGAGATATTTCCAACTCAGAAAGGCGTGGTCCTAGATGGGTGATTTGTGGTTACAGTTCTCTCATGTATCTGTTGCTCTTGTCCTTCTAGAAAGATGCGAACAATCACTGGGTTGGTCTGGGTCGGTGTTCCGTGAGGAAGCAGGAGTTAGCTTTCAAGATAACTCACAAGAAGAGAAATAAATCTTCATTTTCTGAGTGGGAATTGTATCCCGGACTGGGCATTACAAACTCAGGCTCCGAACCAGTGACCCTACTGAAGCTGACAGTAACACTTGTGACCTGATCTGTCCAGACTCTGTACATAATCTTCACGTCATCATCATCTTCAGCAGCAATGTTTCTCTCTCTAAGTTTCCAAACAATTCATATTGCCGCCCTGGTTTCAATGTGAAGAAAGTGGAGCTGTGCTAACCTGATTTACTGCAGGAAGGTACAGAACAGTTTGATACTAACAGCGGCTCGTTTTGAGGCGTTGATCTGCGGTGATGGGGCGGCCCCAATTAAGCCTTTGTTCAAATCGTCTGATTCCAAATTCCATGTTGGAAATGACCAGAGGTTTCTCGCTGAATTTGTTCAGGATCTTGACTGGAAGTGACATTAAATCCAAGTATGAAAGTACATTTCAGTGGAGTGCATCATAAGATACCGCCGTGACTGTGAATAAAATGCTGGAGACGTCCAGCAGAAGAACAGGCGACACAGAAGCAGGTACCTGAGGACAAATGTATTTGCTTTGCCATTGAAAGGCCCTGTTACACAAAGTGGATTATCTTTGCTGGTTGATCACCTTATGAATGTTGTATCCCAGATCTCCATGTTTACATCACATATGGAAAGGTGTCCAGCGTGTGTGTGTGTGCATCCGGCTAGTGAAGCAATAGATAAAACATCTGACTTTGAATCAGACGATTGTAGGTTTACATCCTACATGTCTCGAGTGTAACGTGTTAGTTCAGCCAATTACATGTTGTCAGTTGCTATTTCCTTCGGTTCTTCCGAGCTGCAGGGATTGGATCAGTGTGTATTCAAATGGAATGTTGTTTTTGGGTCCATTACAGCTCAATGTCAGACAGGTGTCTGGCTGGTCCTGTTTTGTCAGGTTCTGAGGATCTGAACGGTTTGGATCAGTGTGTTGTCGAATTTAAAACTTGCATTTCGGTCTATTGTCCATTTTAAATTCCAGCTCAGCTCCACATCTCTCATTGCCTGTCAAACTGGCGAGTGTTCCACCTTAAGCTGCCTTTGTCAGAGAAGCTGTTGGGTGGACCAGAGAGAGGAAGTGAAGCACAAGGAGCTGGTATGATCCTGAGACATCTGTTCCTCCCGGGATATGTTTCTGTGTGTCTCTCTCTGTGGGTGAAAATGGTCCTCAAGGTGGTTACAACACAGTGTGACCATGTCAAACCTCAGTCCCATTGTCGTGTCGTTTAAATTCACAGTGAGAATCGCGTTGATATTTGCTCTGGAAACATCAGTACACAAAACATTTTGTGCCAAAACTAGAAACTGGGACTGGAATACATGGATGTCCGATTAGCTACAATGTACGATGGGCCGAACGGTCTCTTCCCACTCTGTGAAAGCTCGAAGGCAAGGAGGACCTAATCTGCAGCAAGACTGATCAGAAATGAAAAGGCAAAAGTGTTTTCATTCTGAATAAATGCAGGGGCGCCTTCTGCCTTCCCTTGGAGTCTAGTAGCCAGCATTTGGCGCTCTCGCCGCCGTGACACGGGTTCTATTCCTGGTCAAGGAATGCGTGCTTTGTTCTGCAAATACATCGTGGTAAGAATATTTCTGACCACCTTTCCAAAGTTGGCAGATCATCGGTTTTGTGCCAACCGTTTTAAAGTTTAACAAAAAACCAAGAAATGCAGATGTTGGAAATCTGAACCAAAAATAAGAATTGACGTGGATACTGAATAGTCCTGGCAACATCTTCAGTACGGGCCCCCGGTCATGCTGACAGTATCCAAAGCGACCTGAATTGTACACACCCTTGCGCCTGTCCATCCCTTCATAACCACCTTCGGCAACAAAGTTTCTCTCTTCAATTTTGCAAACGCTTCATATTATCGCCTTGGGTTTCAAAGTAAAGAAAGCGGAGCTGTGGTAATCTGATGTTGGTCAGTAGGTGTAATGCAGGAATGTACAGAACAGGTTGACGCGGGCAGAGACCTGTTTTGAGGCGTGAGGTTGCAGTGAAGGGATTCCACCAATAAAAGGCGCTGTTCATCTCGTCTGATTCCCCATCCCGGGATTCAAATTAACAGAGGTTTCTCACTGGACTTGTTCAGCTTCTTGACTGGAAGAGGCCATGACGCAAGGTATGAAAAGATATTTCACTGGAGTGAATCAAAACATCGCGGAGTGACTGTGAATAAAATGATGGCAACTTCCAGCAGAGGCGCAGGCGATCCTGAAGCAGGTACCTGAGGGTAAATATGTTTCCTTGGGCATTGAAAGACATTGCTTCACGGAGTGGACATCCGATGGGAAACAGTGACGATAATTATTTTTACTGATTGTTCACCTTGTGAATACTGTTTCCCCCGATGTCCATGTTTCCATTTCATATCGACTCCCTGTCGGACCTCCGGCTGCCGCTGGGACACTGACATCATGGATAATGGCTCTGCCTTTTGGTGGTTCGAATCCTTTCTGATTTGTGTGCAATGTGCTGCAGGGATTGGATCAGTGGGTCTCGAATTTGGGAGTATTGTACCTCAATGTGCAACAGATTTTGAGGAGCTGCAGACTTTGGATCAGTGTTTTTTCAAATTTGAACGTTGCATGTGAGGCAATTGTCCATTTTAAATTCCAGCTCATCGCAACGTCTCTCATTGTCTGTAAAACTGGCTTTAGTTACACCTAAAGCTGCCTTTTGTTGGATAATCTTGCGTGAGTGTGCGTGTGTGTGTGTGTGTGTGTGTGTGTGTGTGTGTGCGGGGGGGGGGGGGGCGGGGGGTGGGGGTTTGTTCTTAAGTAGGTGGAGAGTGGAACTGAAGCACAAGGAGCTGGTATCATCCCAAAACCTCTGCCCTCCTCCCCCCGACCTCCGGGAATGTGTGTCTGTTAGTCACTCTATGGTTGAAAATGTGAATGGGTTGCTCGACGGGATTTCACTTCAGTATGACGGTGTATAACTCACTCCCCATTGTTGTCTCGTTGAAGATCACGGGGATAATCTTTTCTGAATTTTGCTTTGAAAACATCAGAACAGACAAGGTATCGTGTCAAAGCTGGACACTGGATCGAAAACAGATGGCTATCTGATGATCCATACTGCACGACGGGCCGAATGGCATTTTCCTAGTGTGTTAAAAAAACCCTCAAAGACACCGAGAAACTAATGTCTGTGCGTGTCCCTCCCTCGCTGTGTGTGTGTGTGTGTGTGTGTCCCTCCCTCGCTGTGTGTGTCCCTCACTCGATGTGTGTGTGCCTCTTCCTCGTTGTGTGTGCGTGTCCCTCCCTCGCTGTGTGCGTATGTCTCTTCCTCGTTGTGTGTGCGTATCCATTTCTTGATGTATGTTTGCATGTCCCTCCCTTGCTGTGTCTGTGTGTTCCCCTTCGCTGTGTGTCTGTGCGTGTCCCTCACTCACTGTGTGTGTGTCTGTGTGTGCGTGTCGCTCCCTCGCTGTGTGTGTGCTTGTCCCTCCCTCGCTGTGTGCGTGTGTCCCTCCCTCATGTGTGTGTCCCTCACTCGCTGTGTGTGTGCATGTCCTCCCCTCACTGTGTGTGCGTGTCCTTCCCTCGCTGTGTCTATGTGTTCCCCTTCGCTGTGTGTCTGTGCGTGTCCCTCACTCACTTTGTGTGTGTCTGTGTGTGTGCGTCCTTCCCTCACTCTGTGTGTGTCCCTCCCTCGCTGTGTGTGTGCTTGTCCCTCCCTCGCTGTGTGCGTGTGTCCCTCCCTCATGTGTGTGTCCCTCACTCGCTGTGTGTGTGCATGTCCTCCCCTCACTGTGTGTGCGTGTCTTTCCCTCGCTGTGTCTGTGTGTGTGTGCGTATGCATGCCCCCCCTTTGCTGTGTGTGTCCGTGTCCCTCCCTCGCTGTATGTGTATGTGTGTGTCCCTCCCTCGTTGTGTGCGTGTCCCTCCCTCGCTGCATGTGTGCGTGTCCCTCTTTTGCTTCGTGTGTGCGTGCCCCTCCCTCACTGTGTGTGTCCCTTCCTTGCTGTGTGAGTCCCCTCCCTTGATTTGCGTGTGTGTGTCCTTCCCTCGCTGTGTGTCTGCATGTATCCCCCTCACTGTGTGTGTGTGTGTGTGCGTGTGTGTGTGTGCGTGTGTGCATGTGTGTTCGCGCGCGTCCTTCCCTCGCTGTGTGTGTGCTTGTCCCTCCCTCGCTGTGTGTGTGTGTGTGCGTGCACGTCCTTCCCTCGCTGTGTGTGTGTGTCCCTCCCTCACTGTGTGTGATTGTCCCTCCCTCACTGTGTGTGTGTGTGTCCCTCCCTCACTGTGTGTCTGCGGGTATCCCCCTCACTCTGTGTGTGTGTGTGTGTGTGTGTGTGTGTGTGTGTGTGTGTGTGTGTGTGTCTCCCACGTGTGTGTGTGTGTGTGTGTGTCTCCCTCGCTCTGTGTTTGTGGTCCCACTCTCGCTGTCTGTGTGTGTGCGTGTTCTTCCCTCACTGTGTATGTGTGAGTTACCCCCTTGCTCTGTGTGTGTGTGTGTCTTTTGCTGTGCGTATGTGTGTGTGGCCCTCCCTTGCTGTGTGTGCATGTGTATCCTCCTTGATGTATGTGCGTGTGTCCCTCTCTTGCTCTGTGTGTGTGTGTGTGTTTGTGTTTGTCCATGTTCCTCACTGGCTGTTTGTGTGTGTGCCCCTCTCTCGCTGTGTGTCTGCAATTTTGTGCTTTCGCATGTGCGTGTTCTTCCCTCGCTGTGTGTACGTGTCCCCCTCTTGCTGTGAGTATGTGTGTTGCTCTTGCAGTGTATGTGAGTGTCCTTCCCTTGCACTGTGTGTGCGTGTGTGTGTGTTGTGTGTGTGTGTGTATGCATGTGTGGCCCTCCCTCACTGTGTGTCACTCCCACAGTGTGTGTGTGTGTGTGTGTGCGTGTGTGCCTCTAGCTGTGTGTGTGCGTGTCACTCCCTTGCTCTGTGAGTGTGTGTCCGTTCCTTGTGTGTGTGTGTGTGTGTGTGTGTCTGTCTGTCTGTCTGTCTCCCTTGCTCTTTGTGCATATCCCCATCATTGTGTATCTGCCACGCCCCTCGGTGTGTGAGTGCCTGTCCCCCCTTGCTATGTGCGTGTGTCCCTCCCTCGCCATGTCTGTGCGTGTCCCCTCTCACTGTGTGTGCGTGCCCCCTCTCAATTTCTGTTCACATGCCCTCCCCCTCGCAGTGTGTCTGCTTGTCCCTCCTTCCCCGTGTGTGTGCGTGTCCCTCCCTTGCTGTTTATGTGCGTGTCGCTCTCTCGCTCTGTGTGTTTGTGTATACCCCTCCCTCGTGTGTGTGTGTCCGTCCCTTGTGTGTGTGAGTGCGTAACCACCTTGCTGTGTGCTCGTATCCCACCCTTGCCGTGTCTGTGTGTGTCCTCTCTCGCTGTGTATGTGTGCCCCCTCTCAATTTCCGGGCATATGCTATCCCCCTCGACATGTGTGTGTTTGTCCCTCCTTCGCAGTGTGTGCGTGTCCCTCCCTTGCAGTGTATGTGCGTGTCCCTCCCTCACTGTATGTTTGCGCGTATTCCCCTCAGCATAATTCTGTGTGTTTGTCCCTTCCTCCTGTGTGTGCACGTCTCTCCCTTGCTCTGTGCTTGTGTGTGTGTGTATGTGTGCGTGTCCCTCCTTCACTTTGCATGTGTGTGTCCCCGTCCCTTGCTCTGTGTGTGTGTGTGTGTGTGTGTGTGTGTGTCCCTCCCTCGCTGTGTGTCTGCGTGTATCCCCCTCACTGTGTGTATGTTCGCGTCCCTCCCTTGCTGTGTGCGTGTCCCCATCCCTCAGTGTGTGTGTCCCTCCCTCGCTGTGTGTGTGTGTCCCCGTCCCTTCACAGTGTGTGTGTGTGTGTGTGTGTGTGTGTGTGTGTCCATCTCTTGCGGAGTGTCTGCCTGTATTCCCCTCATTGTGTGTTTGCATGTCCCTCCTTCGCTTTGCGTGTGTATCCCTCCCTCGCTGTGTGTCGCATGTATCCCCCTCACTGTGTGTATTTGTGCGTGTCCCTCCCTCGCTTTGCGTGTGTGTGCCCCCTCTCAATTTGTGTGTACATGCCCTACCCCTCGCGGTGTGTGTATGCGTGTCCCTCCCTCGCTGTGTGTGAGCGTGTCCCTCACTCGCTGTGTGTGGGCGTGTCCCTCACTCGCTGTGTGTGGGCATGTCCCTCCTATGCCGTGTATGTGCGTGTCCCCCCCCTCACTGTGTGTGCATGTCCTTCCCTCACTGTGTCTGTGCGTGTCCCTCCCTCGCTGTGTGTGTCCCTTCACTGCGTGTCTGTGCGTGTCCCTCCCTCGCTTTGTGTGTGTGTGTATCCCGCACTCGATGTGTGTGTGTCCCTCACTCGATGTATTTGTGACTCTTCCTCGTTGTGTGTGCATGTCCCTCCCTCACTGTGTGTGTGCACGTCTCTTCCTCGTGTGTGCGTATCCCTTTCTTGCTGTTGTGTGTGCGTGTCCCTCCCTTGCTGTGTCTGTGTGTTCCCCTTCGCTGTGTGTCTGTGCGTGTCCCTCACTCACTGTGTGTGTGTTTGTGTGTGCGCGTCCTTCCCTCACTCTGTGTGTGTCCCTCCCTCGCTGTGTGTGTGTGTCCCTCCCTCGCTGTGTGCGTGTGTCCCTCCCTCATGTGTGTGTCCCTCACTCGCTGTGTGTGTGCATGTCCTCCCCTCACTGTGTATGCGTGTCCTTCCCTCGCTGTGTCTGTGTGTGTGTGCGTATGCATGCCCCCCCTTTGCTGTGTGTGTCCGTGTCCCTCCCTCGCTGTATGTGTATGTGTGTGTCTCTCCCTCGCTGTGTGCATGTCCCTCCCTCGCTGCATGTGTGCGTGTCCCTCCCTTGCTTCGAGTGTGCGTGCCCCTCCCTCACTGTGTGTGTGTCCCTTCCTTGCTGTGTGAGTCCCCTACCTCGATTTGCGTGTGTGTCCTTCCCTCGCTGTATGTCTGCAGTATCCCCCTCACTGTGTGTGTGTATGTGTGTGTGTGTGTGCGCGCGCGTCCTTCCCTCGCTGTGTGTGTGCGTGTGTCCCTCGCTGTGTGTGTGCTTGTCCCTCCCTCGCTGTGTGTGTGTGTCCCTTCCTTGCTGTGTGAGTCCCCTCCCTCGATTTGCGTGTGTGTGTCCTTTCCTCGCTGTATGTCTGCGTGTATCCCCCTGACTCTGTGTGTGTGTGTGTGTGTGTGTGTGTGTGTGTGTGTGTGCGTGTGTGTGCGCGCGCGTCCTTCCCACGCTGTGTGTGTGCGTGTCCCTCCCTCGCTGTGTGTGATTGTCCCTCCCTCACCGTGTGTGTGTGTGTCCCTCCCTCGCTGTGTGTGATTGTCCCTCCCTCACTGTGTGTGTGTGTGTGTCCCTCCCTCACTGTGTGTGATTGTCCCTCCCTCACTGTGTGTCTGCGGGTATCCCCCTCACTGTGTGTGTGTGTCCTTCCTTCGCTGTGTGTCTGTGTGTATCCCCCTCACTGTGTGTGTGTATGTCCTTCCCTCGCTGTGTGTCTGCGGGTATCTCCCTCACTGTTTGTGTTTGCGTGTCGCTGCCTTGCTGTGTGTCTGCATGTACCCCCCTCACTGTGTGTGTGTGTGTGTGTGTGTGTGTTTGCATGTCCTTCCCTCGCTGTGTGTCTGCGTTATCCCCCTCACTGTGTGTGTTTGCGTGTCACTGCCTTGCTGTGTGTGTCCAAAATTTGCACCATCAGTGGATTGGCCATTATAAATTGACTGCAGTATTCAGGAATGTGTGGTTTAAGTAAGTTCACCACGAGAAATGCAGGGTTTAATGTACAAGTGGAGGGTTCGGTCTGGGTCAGATGCTCTTCAGAGGGTTGGAATGGACCGGTTGGGCCGAATGGCCTGTTTGCACACGATGGCGATTCTATTCAGGTTATTGTCCAGCCCTGTCAACCATCCCCGTCTCTTACACCTTGCCTTCTCCCCAATATTCTCCTTAACACTGTAATCTCCTCCAGACTCTAAAACACTCCTTGGTGATGTAACCTTCTCCAGTCCTTACAAAGATCGATATGTCTGTCATCTCTTCCGGCTTTTAGAACCCTCCCTATAACTATTCCCATTTGGTACAGCACTCCCAATCATTGTTCCCTCTTGAAACTCCCATGAACATTTGTATCTCTGAAAACTCATCTGGACTGTCTCAACTTCCCTTTGACAGTTACGTGCTGAGACCTGCTCTATATCAGTGAAGTAATGAAGTCTTGGCAACACTCACTGTTATAACCTCCCTCCAGCCTTACAGCACCGAGGATCTGTAGAAGCTCTGTTCAAACCGACAGCCATCTCTGTGTCTGTAATCTCCTCCACTCCCCATAATACATTCTCTCTGAGCTCCTCTGTAGTCCACTAAACACTCCCTAACACTGTCTGTATCAGTGTAACCTTCTCCAAAAACACAACCTTCCCTATCTGTGTAAATCCCTACACCAGTCCCTATCCCTCTCAGCTCCGTCTAACAATACAACCCTCCATGTCTGTGTATTCACCTTCAGTCCCTACTCACCTCCCTATCTGTGTAACCTTCTCCATGCATTTTTGCTTCAGTCTCTTCAACTCTCCCTGTCAGTGTAACCTCTTCCAGACGCGAAAACTCTCCTCTTTTTGACTTACTCAGACCACACAACCCTCACTATCTATAACCTACTCCTGTCTGAGAAACCTACCTCTGCAAATTGCTCAAACTCTTCAAGTCTCCGTAAGCTCCTGCAGCTCTTACATCCCTCCCGATCTACCAAATCTCTTCCAGTCCCTGAACACCAACAGTCTGTGGAGACCCGACCACCATCCCTATCAGTGTAATCCTCACAGATCTCTGCAGTATTCCTGATCTGTCAAACTCACTCCATGCCTGTGCCTCTCCCAATCCAGTCCCTACAAACCCACTATCTATTTAACACCCTCCTGTCACGATCACCCCCATGTCAATGTAAGCTCCTCCTGTGTCTCCACCATCTACCCATCTCCATAACCTTGTCCAGCTCTTACACCACTATGTTTAAACGTCACCCTCCTCTACAACTTCCTCCTGTTTGTGCTATGCTCCCTTATCTGTGAAACTGTTTCTGACCAAAATTGTTATCCCAGTCTCTGAAATGAAATCCAGATTCCACAGACTCCATAACCCCCAGAACCTAAGCCTTCCTATGTCTATAAACATCTTCAGTCACGACTCCCCTGCATATCTCAGTTTGTTCTTCCAGTCAATACAAATATCTTTATCTCTGTAATCTGCTCAGCTCCCTAAAACAGTCCCTGTCTATGATCCAGCCCTGGCCTACAATCATCCTTATCCCTGTAAACTTCTCCATCCCTCCCAACATTCCCATCTCCATGAACCCCTGTCAGCCCTACAGCTCTCCACATTTCTGTAACCTCCTGTGGGTCTATGGTCCTCCCTCCCTGTGAAACCACCTCCAGTCCCCACATCCCTCCCAATCTGGGTCCTCTGCTCCAGATCAGACCATTGCTGTCTCTGTAAACACCTACACTCCTGACAACTCTTCCCATTTGTGTAACCTCGTTCAGACCCCATACTCTCCAGCTTCCTGAATCCTCTTCCTGCATTGCAACCAAAACCACATGTTTTTGTTAAATCCTCCAGTGCTTACACCCTCCCCAACTCAGTAACCTATTGCAGTCTTAACAAAGCACCTAAACTATGAAACCTCTCATTTCCCTACAATCCTCCCTCTTCAAATGCCTTCATCACCATGAAACCTCACAATTTCTGAAACCTCCTTTTGGCACTGCAACCCTCCTAATGTCTGCAAAATCCTCCTGTCCTGATATCCCTCCCTATCTCTGTAACTCCCTCCACCCTCCAGTGTCATTTTGGGGAACATGGCAGAGGAGAGAAGGTTTGTAGCGTCTGGACCATGTTATGGAGGTAGAATTCTGGGAATTCCAGATTTTGTCTTATGTCAGTGGTCTGCAGATTATTGGCGAGGACTCTAAAGACAGGATTTATGACTACTTGGAAAACCATAGTTAAATTAGCTACAGTCAGTATGGGTTTGTGTTGGGCAGGTCATGCCTCACAAACCTGACTGAATTCTTTGAGGATATGACAGAATATGTTGACGGCCCATTCAGAAAAGAAGGAAAATTGGGATATAGGGAAATCTGTCTGTCTGGATACAGTATCGGATGGCCTAGAGACGACAGAGGGTGGCAGCAAATGGACAGTATTGAGCCTGGAGCTCAGTGACCTGTGGGTTTTTTTAACAATCGGCTCTGGAACTCTGCTCTCTGTGATTTTTATAAATGACTTGGATGTGGATGTTGGAGAGTGGGTTAGTAAGTTTGCCAATAACATGAAGGTTGGTGGAGTGATGGGGAATGTGGACGGCTGTTGTCGGTTGCAATGGGACATTGACAGGACACAGGACACAGAAGTGATTCATTCTGGAAGGTCGAACCTGAATATAGAATACAGGGTGAAAGGCAGAATACGTGGCAGTGTGGAGAACAGAGATCACGGGATCCGTGTCCATAGATCTCTCAAAATCACCACGCACGTTGGTAGGGTTGTTAAAAATGCATATGTTGTGTTGGCTCCCCTGAGAAGCGGATTGACTGTAAGAGCCGTGAGGTTTTACTGCATCTTTATAGCGTCCTGGTGAGCCCACACTTGGAATATTGTGTTCAGTTCTGGTACCCTGTTTACAGGAAGGATGTGCAAGTTTTAGAGAGTGTACACAGGAGATTTACCAGGATGCTGCCTGTAATGGAGGGCAGTTCTTACGGAGAAAGGTTGAGGGAGCTAAGGCTTTTTTCATTGGAGAAGGAGGCGGGGTGACTTTGTGGAGGTGAACAAGATGATGAGAGGCACAGAGTGAGTGAATAGTCAGAGCATTTTCCTCCTGTGGCATAAATGGTTATTACAGGGTGGCATAATTTTAAGGTGAATGGAGGATGGATAAGAGGATAGAGAATGGTAGGTGGTTGGATGGACTGCCAATGGTGGTAGTAAAATTAGACACATCTGGGACATTTAATAGATTCTTGGACAGAAACATGGATAATAGTAAAATGAAGGGTATGTAGGTTAGTTTGATCTTACAGTTGGATAAAAGGTTGGCATGAAATCATGGCTGAAGGGTCTTGGGCTGAACTGTTCTGTGTTCTGTGTTCTGTCTGGTAAACTGGGTAATAAGCTCAGATCAGTGTAAAAAGGATATGGCATTCAGGAGGAGCTAGTGAACTACATACAAAATTAGCTTGATGGTAGGAGACAGAGGGTGGTGGGAGACATGTTGTTTTTCTGACTGGAGACATGTGACCAGCGGTGAAGTGGGTGCACTGTTGTTTGTCATTTGGATAAATGGTTTGGATGGGAATATTGGTTTCCTGGTAAGTAATTGTTTTCAGTGACACTGAAATTGGTGGGAAAGTGGACAGTGAAGAAGGTTATCTATGATACAACAAGATGAACAGTACTGCTGGGATAGTGTGCTGAAGAATAGCAGATGGAGTTTAATTAGATAAAGGTGAGGTGTTCCATTTTGGTGAAACAAACCAGGGTGGGACCTGTACAGTTAATGTTCGGGCCCTGGGTAGTGTTTTCAGTCAGAGATCCAGTGACCCAGGTACACAGTAAGTGGTGCCACAGGTAGACAGGCTGGTGAAGCAGGCATTTGGGATGGTTACCTTCATTGGAGAGAGCATTAAGAGTAAGAGTTGGGATGTCATGTTGTATCTGTAAAAGACATTGATGGGGCCACCATAAAAACATTGTTGATCAGTAGGAAGAACTCATCTAGTTCACTAACCTCCTTTAGGGAAGGACATTAAATATTCTTACCTGGTCTGGCCGACATGTGACTCCAGACCCACAGCAATATGGCTGACTCTGAGCTGCCCTCTCAGTAATTAGCAGTGGGGTCAAAGAACGTTGTTCCAGGCAGCGACACCCACATTCCATGAATGAATATATAAAAATACCTATGTCCCTCCGTACCTCTGCAAATCGCTCCAGCTGCAGCAATCCGTCCTGGCTTTGTAACACCCTGACCACTCTCTGTAACACTCTCACCAACTCCATCACCTTCACCTCTCCCTGTTCCTATCGTGTCAATGAACCCTGATCGTGGCTCCCCTTCCCACAGACCTCTTCTTTCGAGCAGACTCATTGCAATCCATTAACATTTACTCCTAACACACACACACACTTCAGGATTTTAAGTACTTTTTGGTGATCTTCTCATAATCTAGTATGATTCCTTTTGTCCCAAGTGAGCGATCAGTGGGAATTTCTTGGTGAGGTTTTTACTGTTTCAATCGAATGTCCTTTTGTTGAGTATTTTGCATTGTCCCTTCAAATGTTTTCCACTGTTCATTGACAGGCACATATTTCAGTCTGTTTAGCCTGTTTACCTTGGTCAGTTCTCTCAAACTCATGTCATTGGCTATTTTTGTTTCTAAAGTAGCTTGTCCTTTCTGTGATTCACTTTAAAACTTTATATTTATTTAAACTGCACTGTATCACAATTTCCCGAAGGATCTCTCCAGGTGACATTACTCATTCACTAAGTTTCATTACACGGTCGCTCTGTGATAGTTATGTCCCTAGCCAGTTGCACAATGTGTTTTTCAAAGAAACACTGGGAAAAAAAATAACCGAACTCCTTCCAATATCAATGTTGTCCGTGTGAATGTCCCAGATTACACAAATATTGACGTTTTCCAAAATTATCACAATGCCTTTGTTAAAAAATTCCAATGAGTTCCTGTGTAATACAGTGATGAGCAATGGAATGCTGTTCGGTGACTAAATCTGTTCTGCTGCTTGTGTCCTTGCCAAGTAGTAGCCAGAATGTACATTCAGACTGACTCTACTTCATGATCTGAGGCCAAATGCTTTCTCTGTAATCCCTTTGTTATCCATTATTGTAAGCGTTGCCCATTTTGCCTGAGTTTGCACAAGATTACGAACCACTGAATATTTTATTCACCCTATATCCATGTCTCCCTGGTGTCGAAATCTCTTTTATCTCCGAGTCACAAATCCATCGACCTTATTGCAGCAACGTTGTCTATTCAAAAAAACCACAATATACTCTCTTCCACAATTATATGTCACAAATCTATTCACTGATGTACAGTTTTAGTTAAACTCTGTCCCAACCTGTTCCTTTCTGCTTGTCTTCAGACACATTCCCATGCTGTTCCATTGCTTCACCTTTTCCCTTTGGATTTGGAAAGCTCCTTTCACCTGAACCCTGTCTCTGCATCCTCTCTGTCAGTTTAATGCCCTGTCCATAAACCTACCGACATGATTGGTCAGGACACTGGTCCCAGCGCGGTTCCAGTGGGACCATCCTAATAGATTTTTTTTTTAAACCAGGTATGGGATGTGTGAATCTCTGGCTGACCAGCCTTTCTTGCCCACTCCCAGAAGCCCTTGAACTGAGTAACTTGCTCGGCCATTTCAGAGGGTAATTGAGAAGCAAACACTTTGCTGTGGGGATGTCGTGCAGACCACGTGAGGATGGGCAGATGTCCTTCTCGAAAGGACAAGTGTTTGGATTTGTTGTACATCAGTAATGGTTTCATACTTATTTGTGGATTGTTAATTATTCTTTTTAAAATTATTGATTTCAAATGTCTCCTTTTCAGATGGCGGGATTCAATCCTGCCTCTCCTGAACATTAGCTGAGGTTTTGGATACATTCTCTCGCAATAATACCACTAGGTCATTACTTCACCTGCTCACTGGGTGCTCATCCCTGAGCACTGATACCAGGGCATCATGAAGCTAAACCCATTCTTCCAACACAATTGTGTGATCCTGACATCTTCCAGCAATCTGGGACTATTACTTAATTTCGCTCCATTTTCCAGATCTCTGTGGAACTCAGTGCCATTCTCCATGTGTAACCCTCACTGCATCTGTTTAATTTCCCATTCTGTCTATTTCTCTGTCTCCTGTGGGTATTCAGGAAAGTCCTGACTCAATAGCCTTCCCAGCTGCTGGGTGGGTCGTCCATCACCTCATTGAACACAGTTGGTCTGCCAGAGAGAGACAAAGGGAAAGGAGATCTGGAGCCTTCAATAAATTCTGTAGTGAGGTAAGGTCACCCACAGTGCACAGAGCAAAGAACAATGAGAGGGCTCCAACCATCTGTTAACACAACATGACACAGATACAGTGCTGGAGGGGAGTACAGTACACACACACACCCCAGGCTCAATCACCACCCCAATGTAAGTTCTGTTATATTAAAACTCACTACTCTGCAACACTGTATCTATGGCATGTCTTGTGGTCCAGTGTCTTCGATAATTTTTAATTCCTATAACAGATCCTATCGCTGTAACCTCTCCCCTTTCCGATCGTCCCTCCACATATTTTAAATGTACTGCATTCCAGACTACCATCCCTATCACTGTAACTTGGTTCAGTGTCTCCAACATGCCTTATCTCGGTAGTCTCCTCCTTCAATAATGTAAAAACAAGGACTGCAGATGCTGGAAACCAGAGTCTAGATTAGAGTGGTGCTGGAAAAGCACGGCAGGTCAGGCAGCATCTGAGGAGCAGGAAAATCGGTGTTTCGGACAAAAGCCCTTCATCAGGAACAGAGGCCATGAGCCTGCAGAGTGGGGAGATAAATGAGAGAGGGGTGGGGATGGGCAGAAAGTAGCATAGAGTACAATAGGTGAATGGGGTGGGGATGGGGGTGATAGGTCAGAGTGGAGGATGGGGGAAGGTAGCAAAGAGTACAATAGGTGAATGGGGGTTGGGATGGGGGTGATAGGTCGGAGCCGAGGGTGGAATGGATAGGTGTGAAGGGAGATAGGCCATTAGGACAGGTCATGAGGGCGGTGCTGAGCTGGAAGGCTGGAGGTGGGGTGAGATGGGGGAAGGGGAAATGAGGAAACTGGTGAAGTCCACATTGATGCCCTGGGGTTGAAGTGTTCTGAGGCGGAAGGTGAGGCGTTCTTCCTTCAGGCGTCGGGTGGTGAGGAAGTGGCGGTGGAGGAAGCCCAGGACCTGCATGTCCTCGGCAGAGTGGAAGGGGGAGTTAAAATGTTGGGTCACAGGGCGGTGGGGTTGATTGGTGCGGGTGTACCAGAGATGTTCCCTAAAGTGCTCTGCTAGGAAGCGTCCAGTCACCCCAATGTAGAGGAGACCGCATCTGGAGCAACGGATACAATAAATGATATTGGTGGATGTGCAGGTAAAACTTTGGATGTGGAAGGCTCCTTTGGGGCCTTGGATGGTCGTGAGGGGAGAGGTGTGGGCGCAGGTTTTGCAATTCCTGCATGGCAGGAGAAGGTGCCAGAAAGGGAGGGTGGGTTGTTGGGGGGCATGGAACTGACCAGGCAGTCATGCAGGGAATGGTCTTTGCGGAAAGTGGAGAGGGGTGGGGAGGGAAATATATCCCTGGTAGTGGGGTCTTTTTGGAGGTGGTGGAAATGGCGGCGGATAATTTGATTTATGCAAAGGTTGGTAGGGTGGAAGGTGAGCACCAGGGGCGTTCTGTCCTTGTTTCGGTTGGAGGGGTGGGGTTTGAAGGCAGAATTGCGGGATGTGGACGAGATGCTTTGGAGGGCATCTTTTACCATGTGGGAAGGGAAATTCCGATCTCTAAAGAAGGAGGCCATCTGGTGTGTTCTGTGGTGGAACTCGCCCTCCTGGGAGCAGGTACGGCAGAGGATTTGGGAATAGTGGTTAGGAATTTTGTAGGCGGTAGGGTGGGAAGATAAGTAATCTCGGTAGCTGTGGGAGTCAGTAGGTTTGTAGAAAATGTCAGTATCAAGTCAATTGTCATTAATGGGGATGGAGAGGTCCAGGAAGGGGAGGGAAATATCAGAGATGGTCCAGGTAAACTTAAGGTCAGGGTGGAAAGTGTTTGTGAAGTTGATGAATTGTTCAAACTCCTCGAGGGAGCACGAGGTGGTGCCAATGCAGTCATCAATGTTGCAGAGGAAGACGTGGGGAGTGGTCCTGGTGTAACTACAGAAGATGGTCTGTTCTACATAGCCAACAAAGAGATAGGCATAGCTGGGACACTTACGGTGCCCATGGCTACCCCTTTGGTCTGGAGGAAGTGGGAGGATTTGAAGGAAAAATTGTTAAGGGTGAGGACAAGTTCAGCTAAACGAATGAGAGTGTCGGTGGAATGGTACTGTTGTGGCTTGGAGGTCCTGGTTATGGTGGATGGAGATGTAGAGGGATTGGATATCCATTGTGAAGATGAGGCATTGGGGGCTGGGGAAACGGAAGTCTTGGAGGAGTGGAGGTTGTGAGTGGTGTCTCGAACGAATGTGGGTAGTTCTTGGATTGTGGGATAGGACAATGTTGAGGTAGGCAGACATGAGTTCGGTGGGGTAGGAGAATGCTGAGAGAATGGGTCGGCCAGGGTGGCCTGGCTTGTGGATCTTGGGAAGGAGGTAGAACCGGGCAGTGGGGGATCCCGGACAATGAGTTTGGAAGCTGTGGCTGGGAGATCTCCTCCTGAGGTGATGAGGTTCTTTATGCTCTGGGAGATGACGGTTTGGTGATTAGAGGTGGGTCATGGTAGAGGGGGTGTTCAGAGGAGGTGTCTTCAAGTTGACATCATGGCTTCAGCAGTATGGAGGTCAGTGCACCAGACTAGCACAGCACCCCCTGCTGGTTTGATGGTGAGGTCGGTATTGGAGCAGAGGAAGTGGAGGGCTGCACATTGTGAGGGTGAGAGGTTGGAGTGGGGGAGGGGGTTGATAGGTTGAGGCGGTTAATGTCTCGGTGGAAGTTGGAAATGAAGAAATCGAAGGCAGGTAATAGGCCAGCGCGGGGTGTCCAGGTGAATAGAGTGTATTGGAGGGCAGCAAAGGGGCCCTCAGAAAATAGGCGGGAGTCTTCATTGTAAAAGTAAGCTCTGAGGCTGAGGTGGTGGAAGAAGCGTTCGATGTCACGGAGTGTATTAAATTCATTCATGTGTGGACGGAGGGGGATAGAGGTGAGGCCTTTGCTGAGGACTGATCATTCGTCCTCAGTGAGGGGGAGGTCAGGGGGATAGTGAAAACTCGGCAGGACTGCGAGCTGGGACCAAGCGTAGGTGTGGAGCTGGGGGAGGCGACGGAGCCTGTAACTGGAGTGGGTGTGGTGTTAGGGGGAATGGGGGTGGAGTCATGAGCAGGGGTGGTGTTCCCCTCAGGGTTCTGGGGGCAGGGAAGGTGACGGTGGGACCTGGGGGTGCTGTCAGCAGAATGCAGATGAGTGGCGTTGGTTGGGGCGGAAGTGGTGGCAAACACGGCAGTGGGGGGGGGCGTGGAAGTCACTGAGTGTGTGACATCAGTGATGATGTGAGGGGCGGAAGTGATGCCACTTGTGGTGTATAAGGAATTGTGAGGGGCGGAACTGGCATTTACTTTATTTTAACCAATAATTTCCTGTCACAAATCTGTTTGACAATACCGTATTTTAAATAAACTCAGTCCCTGACTGTTTCTTTTGGTCTTCATTCACATCTCCACGGTGTTCCAATATTTCAACCTTTCTCTTTGGACTTGGGAATTTCCATCCACCTCAGACCCTGTCTCTCTCCTCATCTGTGTCCATTTATAGCACACTGCATAATCTCGTAACAGAGGAGCCTATCCCAATAAAATAGCTCAGTCCTCCCTGAGTACTGGTAGTAGTGCTCACTGGTCAGGACCACTTCTGATGATACCATTGTATGATCCTGATACATTCCTGCACTCTGCTGATATCACTGTCTCTCTCCATATGGTATCCCTCACTGTGTGGGTCTAATTGCTGCCTCTGTCAGTGTCTCTCACTCTTGCAGCTACTCCATATCCTGAGCCAACAGCATTCTCCACTCCAGAGGGAAGCAACTGCACAGGCCATGCATGGAGACTGGGAATTTCCAGATCTCTGTGGGACTCAGTGCCATTCTCCATGTGTAACCTTCATTGCATTAGTCTAATTTCCCATTCTGTCCACTTCTCTGTCTCCTGTAGGTATTCCTGATGTCCCTGACTCAGCAGAATTCCCAATTCCTGTCTCGTCCATCACCACATTGAAGACAGTTGTTCAGCCAGAGAGAGATGGAGAGTGAGATCTGGAGCCTTCAGTAAATCCTGCAGCCGGTAAGATCACTCACAGTAAACAGCACAGGGTGGAGTTAGTGGACTTTAATTCAGATACTGAGGGGATGATGTTGGAACAATGCTGGGCAAGGAACATGAGAAAATTCTCAGGCTTCATTATCACCATCTTGTCTATAAATTCATCTGTTCCACAGAACCCTCCCTATGTCTGTCAGTTTCTCCATTTTCTGTTTCATCGATACCACTTCCCCTATCTCTATCAGCCCCTACAATCCTGCTTATCCCTGTAAGCTCCTCATATCAGTAAAACTCTCCAAGTTTCTGCCTTTTCCTTTAATCCCGGGTTCTGTCACATCTCTCCTTAACTGAAGAAAAACAACTCTTCAGTTCCTTAAGCCATCCTGGTCAGTGTAGTCCTTTCCAGACCTGAAACACCTCCCTGTCTTTGTGACTTTTTTGAACTCCTATTACCTTCATGATCTCTGTGACCTTCCCGTCACAACAACAAAAAAGCTCTGTACCTTAGTAACCTCCTCCAGCTGTTAGACTCCTCCTTGTCTCTGGGCACAAAGCAGAGTGACCCTGCTTCTCTCATAAATTAGTTTCTGCATTTCTAATGATGACTATGAACTCTTCCTGTCTCGAAAATGCACTCAGTCTCTGTAAACTCTGCTGGTCCCGATTGATGTAATTTCCTTCGGTAACTACAAACCTTTATAGCTTTCGTCTCTTCCAGACGCGACCACACAGTTTAGTTTTATAACCTCTATGAGTGATAGAGTCGTAGAGATGTACAGCACAGAAACAGACCCTACGGTCCAACCCGTCCATGCCGACCAGATATCCCAACCCAATCTCGTCCCACCTGCCAGCACCCGGCCCATATTCCTCCAAACCCTTCCCATTCATACACCCATCCAAATGCCTCTTAAATGTTGCAATTGTACCATCCTCCACCACATCCTCTGGCAGCTCGTTCCATACACGTACCACCCTCTGCGTGAAAAAGTTGCTCCTTAGGTCTCTTTTATATCTTTCCCCTCTCACCCTAAACCTATGCCCTCTAGTTCTGGACTCCCTGACACAAGAGAAAAGACTTTGTCTATTTATCCTATCCTATCCATGCCCCTCATAATTTTGTAAACCTTTGTAAGGTCACCCCTCAGCCTCCGACGCTCCAGGGAAAACCACCCCAGCCTGTTCAGCCTCTCCCTGTAGCTCAAAACCTCCAACCCTGGCAACATCCTTGTAAATCTTTTCTGAACCCTTTCAAGTTTTACAACATCTTTCCGATAGGAAGGAGACCAGAATTGCATGCAATATTCCAACAGTGGCCAAACCAATGTACTGTACAGCCACAACATGACCTCCCATCTCCTGTACTTAATACTCCTACCAATAAAGGAAAGCATACCAAATGCCGCCTTCACTATCCTATCTACCTGCGACTCTACTTTCAAGGAGCTATGGCCTTGCACTCCAAGGTCTCTTTGGTCAGCAATACTCCCTAGGACCTTACCATTACGTGGTAAAGTCCTGCTAAGACTTGCTTTCCCAAAATGCCGCACATCGCATTTATCTCAAATAAACTCCATCTGCCAGTTCGCACATTGGCCCATCTGGTCCAGATCTTGTTGTCACCCTCTTCACTGTCCACTACACCTCCAATTTTGGTGTCATCTGTAAACTGACTAACTGTACCTCTTATGCTCGCATCCAAATCATTAATGTAAATGAAAAAAGTAGAGGGCCCAGCACTGATTCTTGTGGCACTCCACTGGTCACAGGCCTCCAGTCTGAAAAACAACCCTCCACCACCACGCTCTGTCTTCTACCTTTGAGCCAGTTCTGTATCCAAATGGCTACTTTTCCCTGTATTCCATGAGTTCTAACCTTGCTAATCAGCCTCCCATGGGGAACCTTGTCGAATGCCTTACTGAAGTCCATATAGATCACATCTATCATCTGCTCTCCTCAATATTCTTTGTTACTTCTTCAAAAAACTCAATCAAGTTTATGAGACATGATTTCCCACGCACAAAGCCATGTCGACTATCCCTAATCAGTCCTTGCCTTTCCAAATACATGTGCATTTTGTCCCTCAGGATTCCCTCCAACAACTTGCCCACCACTGAGTTCAGGCTCACTGGTCTATAGTTCCCTGGCTTGACCTTACCACCCTTCTTAAACAGTGGCACCACGTTTGCCAACCTCCAGTCTTCTGGCACCTCACCTGTGATTATTGATGATACAAATATCTCAGCAAGAGGCCCAGTAATCAGTTCTCTAGCTTCCTACAGAGTTCTCGGCTACACCTGATCAGTTCCTGGGGGTTTATTCACCTTTTACCATTTCAAGACATCCAGCACTTCCTTCTCTGTATATCTGGATGTTTTGCAAGATGTCACCATCGATTTCCCTACAGTCTATATCTTCCATATGCATTTCCACAGTAAATACTGATGCAAAATATTCATTTAGTATATCCCCCATTTTCTGCGGCTCCACACAAAGGCCGCCTTACTGATCTTTGTGGGGCCCTATTCTCTCCCTAGTTACCCTTTTATCCTTAATATATTTGTAAAATCCCTTTGCATTCTTCTTAATTCTATTTTTCAGACCTATCTCATGTCCACGTTTTGCCCTCCTGATTTCCCTCTTAAGTATATTCCTACTTCCTTTATACTCTTCTAAGGATTCACTCGATCTATCCTGTCTATACCTGACATATGCTTCCTGCTTTTTCTGAACCAAACAATCAATTTCTTTAGTCATCCAGAATTCCCAATATTTACCAGCCTTCCCTTTCATCCTGACAGGAATATACGTTCTCTGGATTCTCATTATCTCATTTCTGAAGGCTTCTCATTTTTCAGCTGTCCCTTTCGCTGCGAACATCTGCCTCCAATCAGCTTTCAAAAGACCTTGCCTAATACCGTCAAAATTGGCCTTTCTCCAATTTAGAACATCAACTTTTAGATCTGGTCTATCCTTTTCCATCATGATTTTAAAACAAATAGAATTATGGTCGCTGTCCCCAAAGTGCTCCCCCACTGACACCTCAGTCACCTGCCCTGCCTTATTTCCCAAGAGTAGGTCAAGTTTTGCACCTTCACTAGTCGGTGCATCCACAAACTGAATCAGAAAATTGTTTTGTACACACTTAAGAAATTCCTCTTCATCTAAACCTTTAACACTATGGCAGTCCCAGTCGATGTTTGGAAATTGAAATACCCCAACCGTACCTACCCTATTATTCTTACAGATAGCTGAGATCTCCTTACAATTTTGTTTGACAATTTCCTTTTGACTTTTGGGGGGTCTGTAATCCAATCCTAATAAACTGATCATCCCTTTCTTATTTCTCAGTTCCACCCAAATAACTTCCCTGGTTGTATTTCTGGGAATATCCTTCCTCAACACAGCTGTAATGCTATCCCTTATCAAAAATGCCACTCCCCTCCTCTCTTGCCTCCCTTTCTATCCTTCCTGTAGCATTTGTAACGTGGAACATTAAGCTGCCAGTTCTGCCCATCCCTGAGCCATGTTTTTGTAATTGCTATGAGATCCCAGTCCCATGTGCCTAACCATGCCCTGAGTTAATCTGCCTTCCCTGTTAGGCCCCTTGCATTGAAATAAATGCAGCTTGATTTATTAGTCCTACCTTGTCCCTACCTGTCCTGAATGTTTGACTCACTTCTGTTCTCAGCTGTACCCGTCTCAGATCAAACTCCCAAATCCTCCCTGTGATTGTTATCACGTCCCATCCCTGCATTCCTCCAAATCCCTGTAAAGTCCTCCCATTCCTTAAACCCGCCCTGTATATGTCACCTGTCCCAGCTTCCACAACCCTCCCTATCTCTGTAAGACACCCCCCCCCCACCCACCCCCGTCCCAGTTACTGCAGCCCGCTGTATCACTAAATGCCAGTAGTCACTATAATATCAGAGTAAGGTGTGAAAGCAGGAATACTGTACTGGGTTAAATGATCAGTGGTGATCATATTGAATGGTGGGACCCACTCTGGTCAAATGGCCGATACCTGGTCTTCTTTCCTGTGCTTCTCTATAAACTTACTATCTATATAACCTCCTTCAGTCCCCACAGCCCTCCCTATCTCCATAAACTCCTTCAGTCCCCACGACTCTTCCTATCTATGTAACCTGAATCATTCCCCACAAACCTCCCTAACTCCATAACCTCCAAAAGGCCCCACGACCCTCCCTATCTCCATAATCTCATTCTGACCCAACGACCCTCCCGTTCAGAGTAACCTCCTTCAATCCCCATGATCCTCCTGATCTGTGCAACCTCCTTCAGACCCAACAGCCCTGCAGATCTCTTTGGCCCCTTTCAGGCCCCACATCACTCCCTATCTCCATAATGTTCTTCAGTCACCACTGCACTCTCTGTGTCCTTAATCTCATACAGTCCCTACATCACTCCCTATCTCCATAATGTTCTTCAGTCCCCACGACCCTCCTTATTTCCAAAACATCTATTACCTGTTGAAACTGTAAGCTACCTTTGTCAGATTGATAAACATGAACTCCCATAACCCTTTCTGCTGCCAGTCTGAAACCAAACAGTGTTAACCTGACAGTAGGTCGTGAGCTGAAATATGTTTCAAAGTATATCTCAGTGAACAATAACTGGACCCTTAGAAACACTTTTAATAAAAAGAGAATGTGTTTTTTAAACTGTTGGATTTTATTTTTATTGGTGTGAATATAAATGGCAGAATAGATACGGGTGTAGGAGCGGCTGTACCGAGGATATGGTTTATTTGAAATTTCAGAAACCTTTACACAAGTTTCACTAAAGGCTAAAGAGTAACTTGGTAGAGAATAGGGCACCTTAACTGTCAGGAGGTGCGTGATATATTAGACAAAATAGTGTTGTTAGCATTTACTGTGGAGAAAGACAGGGAAGCTCAGGAACTTGGGGAAATAAATAGTGATGTCTCGAAAAAGATCCTCAACAGAGAAGAAAAAGTGCTGGAATCTTAAAACAAATAAAGGTAGATCAATCCGCAGTAGCTCATTAGGTCTATCCTTGAATATTCATGGGAAGTTAGGGAAGAGATTGCAGTGACCCCAACAGAGATATTTATATTATCAACAGACACAATGAGTTACCGGAAGACTGGAGGGTGGCTAATGCTGTACCATCACTTAAGGTCTGCAGGGAAAAGCTAGGAAATCACAGCCCAGTGAGCCAATGCTGGGTAAGTTGTTGGAGGAGATTCTGAGAGAAAGGAGCTACATATATTTGGAAAGGCAAGGGCTGATTAGAGATAGTCAGCATGGCTTTCTGAGTGGGAAACCGTGTTTCACAAACCGGATTGACTCTTTGATGAGTTGACCAAGCAATAGATGAAGGCAGAGCAGTCAGCGTTGTCTACATGAACTTCAGCAAAGCATTTGACAAGGTTCCAAGGGATGTCGAACATCAAGAGGAAGAAGGAAGCTAACTTAAGTTTGAGGAACCAAGGATCAGAAGCTCTAGAGAGTTATATGGGGCAGCACGTTGGCTCAATGGTTAGCACTGCTGCCTCACAGCACTCGGGATGCGATTTCAATTCCAGCCCCATGCAACTGTCTGTGTGGAGTTTGCACATTCTCCCCATGTCTGTGTGAGTTTCCGACAGGTGCGCCGGTTTCCACCCACAGCCCAAAGATGTGCAGGTTAGGTGAATCAGCCATGCGTTGTTCAAGAAAGGGAATAGAGGTAATCCTGGGAATCACAGACCTGTCAGTCTTCTGTCTGTGATGTGCAGATTATTGGAGATGACTCTGAGATACAGGATTTATGATTCCTTGGAAAACCATAGTTTGATTAGAGGAAGTCATCATGATTTTGTAAGGGACAGGTCATGCCTCACAAATCTTATTGAATCCTTTGAGAATGTGACAAAACACATTTATGGCTCATTGAGAAAGTAGAGAGCATGGGATACAGGGAAACCTGCCTGTCTGGATACAGAATTCCTGGCCCATAGAAGACAGAGGGTGATGACAGATGGAAAGCATTCAGCCTGGAACTCAGTGACCAGTGGTTTTCTGCAGGGAGAGGTCAAATACTCTCTGATCTTTGTGATTTCATGTACGACTTGGAAGTGTGAGTGGAAGAGTGGGTAAGAAAGTTTGATAATGATTTGATAATGACACGAAGGTTGGTGGAGTGGTGAATAGTGTGGATGTCTGCTTGAGGTTGCAATGAGACATTGACAGGATGTAGAGCTGGGCTGAGAAGTGGCAGATGAAGTCAAATCGGGAAAAGTGTGAAGTGATGCATTCTGGAAGGTGAGACTTGAATGCAGAATACAGGGGTAAAGGCAGAATACTGAATAGTGTGGAGGAACAGATGGATCTTGGATTTCATGACCAGAGATCCATCAAATTTGCCACCAAGCTGATAGTGTTGTTAAGAAAGAATATGTTGTATTGGCTTTCATTAGCTGGGGGGATTGAGTTTTAAAGCCATGAGGTTATGCTGCAGCTCTATACAGCCCTGTTTCGATCCCAATTAGAATATTGTGTTCAGTTTTGATCCCTTCATTACAGGAAGGATGTGGAAGCTTTAGAGAGGGTAAAGAGGAGATTTACCAGGATTCTGCCTGGACTGGAGAGCATGGGTGATGAAGAAAGGTTGAGGGAGCTAAGGCTTTTCTCATTGGAGTGTAGAAGAGTGTGGTGTGACTTGGTAGAGGTGAACAAGATGGTGTGAGGCAAAGATAGAGTGAGCAGTGAGAGACCTCTTTATCCCATGGCATACATGGTACAAGGGGGCATAATTGTAAGGTGATTGGAGGATGGGTAAGGGGAGATCTCAGATGTAGGTTCTTTACACAGAGAGTGGTGGGTGATTGGAACGGGACACTTTAACAGACTCCTGGATAGGCAAAATGAAGGTTATCTAAATTAGTTTGATCTTACAGTCGTGTAAAAGTTGGGCATGGCACCATGGCCGATGGGTCTTGTGCTGTACTGTTCTGTGTTCTACGTTCTGTACGGTAAACTGGGTAATAAGCTCAGATCAATGTAAAAGGATATGGCATTCAGGAGGAGCTAGTCAACTGGATACAAAATTGGGCTTGATGGTAGGAGACAGAGGGTGATGGGAGACATGTTGCCTTTCTGACTGGAGACATGTGACCAGCGGTGAAGTGGGCCCACTGTTGTTTGTCATTTGGATAAATAGTTTGGATGGGAACATTGGTTTTGTGTTAAGTAAGTTTTTTGAGTGACACTGGAATTGGTGGGAAAGTGGACAGTGAAGAAAGTTATCTATGATACAACAGGATGTACAGTACTGCTGGGATAGTGGGCTGAAGAATAGCAGATGGAGTTTAATTAGATAAATGTGAGGTGTTCCATTTTGGTGAAACAAACCAGGGCGGGACTTGTACAGTTAATGTTCGGGTCCTGGGTAGTGTTGTCAGTCAGAGACCCAGGGATGCAGGTAGACAGTTCTTTGTAAGTGGTGTCACAGGTAGATAGGCTGTTGAAGCAGGCGTTTGGGATGGTTATCTTCTTTGGGCAGAGCATTGAAAGTAGAAGTTGGGATGTCACGTTGTGGCTGTACAGGACATTAATGAGGCCACCATAAAAGCATTGTTGACCAGTAGGAAGTACTCATCTGGTTCACTTACGTCCTTTAGAGAAGACCATCTGACATTCTAACCTGGTCTGACCTGCACATCAGACCAGACCCACAGCAATATGGCTGACTCTGTGCTATACTCTGGGAAATTAGCAGTGGGGCAAAGAATGTTGGTCCAATCAGTGACACCCTCATCCCATGAATGAATAAATAAAAAATACATATGTCCCTTCCTACCTCTGCAAACCCCTCCAGCTGCAGCAATCCGTCCTGGCTTTGTAACACCGTTCAGACCCTGACCCCTCTCTGTAACACTCTCACCACCTCCAGCACCTTCAGCTCTCCCAGTTCCTTTTGTGACATAAAGCCTTGACAATTATTCCCTCTTCCATCTGACCTCCTCCTGCGAGCAGATCCTTTGCAATCCCTTTTAAACTTACTCCTAAAACATTCTCCCACTTCAGGATTTTAAGTACTTTTTGGTGATCCTCCAAGCCCGATAATCTAATATGATCCTTTTTACTTGAGTGAGGGACCGATGGGGATTTCTTGCTGAGGATTTGTCCGTTTCAATGGAATGTCCTTTTGTTGATGTTTTAAATTGCTCCTTCAAAAGTTTTCCACTGTTCATTTGGAGGCACATATTTCAGTCTGTTTAGCCTGTTTACCTTAGTCAGTTCTCCTCTCAAACTCATGTCATTGGCTATTTTTGTTTCTAGTTGTAGCTTGTCCTTTCTGTGATTCACTTTAAAACTTTATATTTCTTTAAACTGCACTTCTTCACAATTTCCATGAGGATCTCTCCAGGTGACATTACTCATTCACTAAGTTTCATCACACAACGGTCGCTCTGAGATAGTTACCTCCCTCGGCAGTTGCACAATTTGTTATTCAAAGAAACACTGGAAAAAAAATCTCTGAACTCTTCCAATGTCATTGTTGTCAGTGTGACTCTCCCAGATTATGTGAATATTGAAGTTTCCCAAAATTATCACAATGTGTTTGTTAAAAAATTCCAATGAGTTTCTGGTTAATGCAGTGATGAGCAACGGAATGCTGTTCGGTGGCTAAAACTGTTCTGCTGCTTGTGACCTTGGCAAGTAGTAGCCAGGATTTACATTCAGACTGACTCTATTTCATGATCTGAGGCCAAATGCTTTTTCTGTGATGCCTTTTTTACCCATTATTGTTTTTGTTACCCATTTTGCCTGAGTTTCTGCAAGGTTGTGATCCATTGAATAGTTATGTCCAACTTTTGTTCACCCTGTAAACACGTCTCTCTGGTGTCTAAATCTTTTTTATCTCAGTGTCAGACATCCATCTACCTCATTGATAAGACTTTGTCCATTCAAAAAAAATCATAATTTACTCTTTCCCACAATTTCCTGTCACAAATCTATTCACAGATGTACAGTTTTAGTTAAACTCTGTCCCATCGTGTTCCTTTCTGATTGCCTTCAGACACATTCTCATGTTGCTCCCATACTTCACCTTTTCTCTCTGGATTTGGAAAGCTCCTTTCACCTGAACCCTGTCCCTACATCCTCTCTGTCAGTTTAAAGCCCTGTCCATAAACCTACTGACATGATTGGCCAGGACACTGGTCCCAGCATGGTTCCAGTGGGACCATCCTATTGGATTTTTTCATAAATCAGGTATGGGATGTGGGTGTCTCTGGCAGACCAGCCTTTATTGCCCAGCCCTATCTGCCCATGAGCTGAGTAGCTTGCTCGGCCATTTTGGTGGGCAATTGAGAGGCAAACACTTTGCTGTGGGGATGTCGTGCAGACCACGTGAGGATGATCAGGTCTCGTTGTCGAAAGGGCAAGTGGGCGGCTCGGTGGCTCAGTGATTAGCACTCCTGCCTCACAACACCAGGGTCCCAGGTTCGATTCCAGCAATGGGCGACTGTGTGGAGTTTGCACATTCTCCCTGTGTCTGCGTGAATTGCCCCCGGATGCTCGGGTTTCCTCCCACAGTCCAAAGACGCGCAGGTCAGGCGAATTGGCCATGCTACATTGCCCACAGTGTTAGGTGTATTAGGTCGAGGGTGATCGGTCTGAGTGGGTTACTCTTTGGAGGGATGGTGTGGACTAGTTGGGTCGAAAGGCCTGTTTCCACACTGTAGGGAATCTAATCTCAGGGATTGTGATTTTTGTACATCAGCAATGGTTTCATATTTGTTTATCGATTGTTCATTGCTATTTTTAAAATTATTGATTTTTAAATTCCACCATATCTTATGATGGGATTCAAACCTGCCTCCACTGAACATTAGCTGAGGTTTTGGATAAATGCCCTAACAATAATGTTACTAGGCCATCACTTCACCTGCTCACTGGTTGCTCATCCCTGAGCACTGATACGTGAAGCCAAACCCATTCTTCCAACATGATTGTGTGATCCTGAAGTCTTCCAGCACTCTGGTGATATCACTCAGTCTCTCTCCATGTGGTATCCCTCACTGTCTGGGTCTAATTGCTGCCTCTGTCAGTGCCTCCCGCTCTTGCAGCTGCTCTACATCCTGAGCTAACAGAATTCTCCACTCCAGAGAGACGCAACAGCACAGGCCAAGGATGGAGTTTGGGATTTTCCAGATATCTGTGGGGCTCATTTCCATTCTCCTTGTGTAACCCTCACTGCATCAGTCTAATTTCCCATTCTGTCTACCGCTATGTCTCCTGTAGGTAGTCAGGAAGTTGCTGACTCAATAGACTTCCCAACTGCTGTGTGTCTCATCCATCACCTCATTGTCTCTCTGGCTGACCAACCATCTTCAAAGGGAAGGGAGATCTGGAGCCTTCAATAACTCCTGCCGTGAGGTAAGATCACTCCCAGTGCACAGAGCAGAGAGCAATGAGAGGGCTCCAAACATCGCTAACAAGACATGATATAGATACAGTGCTGGATGGGTGGCACAGTATAGACACACCCCATGCTCAATCACCACGTCTACTTTTACTTATGTTGCACTGAGACAGCATCCGGAGTTCATAGTTATCAATCCAGTCCTGTGCTGTCTGAGTGAGCATCAGTACAACTGAGGGGAGAGTAGGCCTCCGACAAGAGGTTGGGAATGCTGCCTGGGATCTTTCTGTTCTGTGTTCTCCCTCCAACACTGTACTAAGACTCACTACTCTGCAACACTGTATCTGTGGCATGGCTTGTGCACAAGTGTCTTCAGTCATTTTTAACTCCTACAATAGTCCCTGTCCCTGGATCCTCCTCTCTTCCCGATAGTCCCTCCACATATTTGAAATGTACTGCATTCCAGACTACCATACCCATCACTGTAACTTGCTTCATTGTCTACAACATGCCTTATTTTGTTACACTAATCCTCTTTAGCTGGATACAGAGCGATACAGCACGGAAACAGAACCTGTGGTCCAACTCCTCAATGCTGCCCATGTTACCTAAACTGAATGAGTCTCATTTGCCTGCCTTTGGCCCTTATCTCTTCAAACCTTCTCCTCTCCATGTACCTGCCCAGATGTCTTTTCCATGCTGTACAATTGTTCTTGTTTCTCCCATGTGCCTGAGGCAGTCTGTTCCGTCTCTGCACCATCCTCTGTGGATAATGTTCCCCCTCAGCTCCCTCTTTAAATCCTTGCACTCTCACCTCCCGTTTATACTCTCTAGTTTTGGACTCACCTACCCTTGGTTATTCAACATTCTTAGGGTCACCCCGTGGCCTCCTCTGCCCAAGGGAAATATTTAGGACAATGTTACAAATATCTCCAATGTATGTAACAAAGTGCTGGCCAATGTCGGCAAATGTGTCAAATGTCGCTTTCCCCACCCTGTCCACCTGTGATGCCATTTCCGAGGAACAATGTAACTTGCACTCCCTGGTCTCTCTCTCTCTGTTCAAAAACCCTGGCCAGAGCCCTTCCATTAACTGTGTTCGTCCTCCCTGGTTTGTCTTAACAAAATCCTGAATTAAACTCCATCTTTCCTTCCTTGGTCCACTGGCCCAGTTGGTCAGTATCCCCTTTGATAACCGTATTTACTGCCCACTACACCATTCATTTGATCATCAACAAACTTTCACACAATCACTCCTATATTTTCAACCAAATCGTTTATGTAGATGATGCACATCAGTGGACCCAGCCCTGATCCTTTCTTCAATAATGGAATCAAACCATATTCTTGTCATAGAGTCATACAACATGGAAACTGACCCTTCAGTTGATACCCACCATAATCTAAAACTAAACTCTTCCCAGCTGCCTGTTGCTGGCCCGTATCACTCCAACACTTCCCTATTCACCTGTTTATTCAAATATCTTTTAAATGTTGTCATTGTACCCTCATCAACCCCTTTCTCAGGATGTTCATTCCACACTCAAACCACCCTCTGTGTAGCAAATTGCCCCATATCTTTTTTTGAACATCTCTCTCCTCTAACCTTAAAAATGTGCCCCCTCCTCTTGAGACTCCCCCATCCTGAGGAAAAGGCAACTACCATTAAATTGATCTATATACCTCATTTTATTTCATAAACCTTTATAGCATCATGTCTCAACCTCCAGGCTCCAGTGAAAAAAGACACAGCCTATCCAGCTATTTTTCCGAACTCAAGCCTTCCATACCCAGCAATCTCCTGGTAAATCTCTTCTGAACCCCCTGCAGCTTATTATTATCCTCCCTGTTAACTGGGCGACCAGAACTGGACAGAGTATTGCAGAACAGGCCTCGGAAATGTCTGTACAATCTCAACATGACGTCCCAAATCCTCCACTCAATGGACTGAGCAATAGTCAGGCACGCCAAGCACTGTTTTATCCATCCTGTGATGCAAACTTCAAGGATTATGTACGTGAACCCAAAGGTCCCTCTGCTCTAAAACATGAACCGAGGCCTTAACATTAATTGTATAAGCTCTACCCTTGTTTGTTTTACAAAATGCATTCCTTCGTATTTATTCAGATTGAATTCCATCTCTAGTTTTTCAGCCCATTCACTCCCTTCATCAAGATCCCTTTGTAATCTCAGAAAACATCCTTCACTGTCCATGATGCCACCCTCCAGCCTGCCAGCCCATCACACAGGGCTGTCAGTAGTACACATACCTTTGCTAGGGGGCTCCATAATTTCTTCCCCAGCATCCCACAGTGTCCTGTGATACACTTAATCAGGTTCTGGAAATTGCCATACCTTTGTGTTTTAAAACCTCCAGCACCACCTCTTCTATAACATGCACTCTTTTCAAGTCATAGAGATCTACAGCATAGAAACAGACCCCTTTGGTCCCCAACTCGTCCAGGCTTACCAGAAGATCTAAATAAATCCATTCCCTTTTCCAGCATTTGGCCCACATACGTCTACACCCTTACTATTCAGATGCCCATCCAGATACCTTTTAAATGTTGTAATTGTATCAGTCTCCATTATTTTCTCTCTCAGATCATTCCATACACCCATCACCATGTGTGTGAAGAAGCTGTCCCTTCAGTCCCTCTGTAAACCATTCACCTCTAACCTTAAACCTATGCCCTCTATTTTTGGACTCCCCAACTTCTGGGAAAAGGCCTTGAATGCTTACCCTATCCATGCCGCTCATGTTCATATCAGGACCTCTGTAAGATCATCCCTCAGTCTCCGATTCTCCAGTGACAGTAACCCCAGCTTATTCAGCAACAACCCGGGCAATATCTTGTTAATTTTTTCTGAGCCCTTTCAAGTTTCACAACATCCTTCCTGTAGCAGAGAGACTGGAATTGCAGAGAACTCCATTTGTGGTCTAATGTTTTACTCTTGTCCCCGAGTTCCCCAGTCTTTGTCCACAGTAATTTCTGAAGTGAAAAAATTGTTTAGGATCTTAGCAAATATCCTGCAGTTCCACACATCGATTGCCACATTGATCTTTAATGGACACTATTTTGTCCTGAGTTACTTATACACTCTTAATATACTGATACAATCACTTTTGGATTCCCCTTTCCTTCTCTGCTGAGGCTATTTCATTTAGCCTTTCTCCATTCCTGTTTTCTACTCAAAGTGTATTCCTAAAGTCCCTGTATATCCTCAGGGATTCCCTTGATCCAGCTGGCTATACCTGACATGTCCCCCCTTTTCCTTGACCAGACCCTCAATAGACAGCCAGTGTTTCCGAATGCTGTCAGCATTGACCTGCACACAAACAGGAAAATGCTGGCGCTGATCACTTAATTTATCTCACTTTCAAAATATTCTCACTTGCCAAACTTCACTTTCCCTGTAAATAATTCCGTTCCCAAATCACATTTTGTAAGTTCCTGGCGAAATCGATCAAGTTTGGTCAGGCTCCATTTTATAACTTGCACTTGTGGACCAGGCCTGTCCTTATCCAAAGCTATTTTCAAACTACAAGAACTGTGGTCACTTTGGCAAAATGCTTTCCCACTCACATCTCAGTCCCTTTCCCTACCTTAATTCCCAAGTGGAGGTCAGGTTTTGCCCCTTTCTCTTTTCAGTCCATTTACATATTGATTGGGAGTTTTCTGGAACACAATTACCAAATTCCTCCCTTGCAAACACTGAACACTGGCAGTCCCAGTCTCGGTTTGGAAAGTTGCAAAACCCCAACCATAACAGCCCTATTATTATGCTTGTTATTTAAGATGTCCCGACATATTTGTTCCTCAGTCTGCCACAGATTTTCGGGGTCAGCAGTCCGATCTTATCAAAGTGATGACCCATTCTTATTTCTCTGTTCCCCGAACACAGTTTCACTGGGTGATCCCACAGGAATATCCTCCCTAAGTACTGCTGTGATGAATCATGCAATCAGAACCCACTACCACACGTCCTCTCTTGCCTCCCCTCCCTGTAGCATCTCTACCTTGAAACAATGAACTGCCAGTCCTGCCCCTCCCTCAGCTGTGTTTCTGTAATAACTATAATATCCCAGTCCCATGTTCCAATCCATGCCCTGAGTTCATCTTCCTTAGCTGTCTGGCCCCTTGCATTGAAATAAATGCAGTTTACTCATCAGTTTTCCCCCATTCCCTGCTATGTTCTTGCCTGCCTTGTCTGCTGAAATTGCTGTCTTTAACTCGTATACCAGCCTCAATCTTCTTTCTGGCCTTACGTTTATTTAAGGTCCAACACCCTGCCAGACCAGGTTATATCCTCTCAAGCATCTCTCGCAATTCACCCCACCAGGATATGGGTCCCTCTCCCACTCCCAGTTGAGGTGCCTTTCCCACCCTGTCTCCCTGTGCTGACACCTTCAGGGATCTATGGACTTGTCCACCAAGGTCCCTGTATTCCTCAGTTCTCCGCAAGGACCTACCGTTTATTATGTCTGTACTTCTCTTATCGTACCTCCCACAGAGTATTACCTCACTTCAATCAGAACTAAACTCTGCTTAGATTATCATCCGATCGACATCGGACAGCAGACAGAGACCATCCTCCTCACTGTGAACAACACCCTCCCCTTTCATGTCATCTGCAAACCGACTAATGATACCTTTTGCTTTCACATCCGAGTTATTAATGTTCAATGGTTCCTGTACAGTTCCCTGTGGTACACCCGGTGGTGAAAATATTCGATCCACCAATTTTGCATCCAATTTGCCAACTTGCCTTAGAACCCAGTCCTTTTGGACCAGCCTTCCGTGTTGGATCTTGTTTAAGGACTTAGTCAAGTCCATGTAAACCACATCATCTGCACTGCCTTCATCAATATACTTAAGCACCATTTCAAAAAAACTGAACTGAATTCCTCAGACAGTATCTTCCTCTGCCAAATGCGTGATGACTAAACCGAGTTGATCATTCAGTCACGATGACCCTCCATATCTCTGTTTGTTCTTCCAGTCGATACAAACCTCTTTATCTCTGTAATCTGCTCAGCTCCCTAAAACAGTCCCTGTCTGTGTAATCCAGCCCAGTCCTACAAACATCCTTATCCCTGTAAACTTCTCTATCCCTCCCAATATTCCCAACTCCATGAACCTGTCAGCCCTACAGCTCTCCACATTTCTGTAACCTCCTGTGGGTCTATGGTCCTCCCTCCCTGTGAAACCACCTCCAGTCCCCACATCCCTCCCAATCTGGGTCCTCTGCTCCAGATCAGACCATTGCTGTCTCTGTAAACACCTGCACTCCTGACAACTCTTCCCATTTGTGTAACCTCCTTCAGACCCCATACTCTCAAGCTTCCTGCATCGCAACCAAAACCACATGTTTATGTAATATCCACTAGTGCTTAAACCTCCCCGACTCAGTAACCACTTGCAGTCCGAACAAAGCACCTAAACTGTGAAACCTCTCATTTCCCTACAATCCTCCCTCCGTCCTCAAATGCCTTCATCACCATGAAACCTCACAGTTACTGAAGCCTCCTTTTGGCATTGAAACCCTCCTAATGTCTGCAAAATCCTCCTGTCCTGATATCCCTCCCTGAGTCTGTAACCCCCACCACCCTCCAGTGCCCTTCTGGGGAACAAGGCAGAGTAGAGAAGATTTGTAGCGTCTGGACCATATTACAGTGGTAGAATTCTGGAAATTACAGATTTGGTCTAATGTATGTGGTGTGCAGATTATTGGCGAGGACTCTAAAGAAAGGATTTATGACTACTTGGAAAGCCATAGTTAAATTAGAGACAGCATGGGTTTGTGAGGGGCAGGTCATGCCTCACAAACCTTATTGAATTCTTTGAGGATATGACAGAATATTTTGATAGCTCATTCAGAAAAGAAGGAAAATTGGGATACAGGGAAATTTGTCTGTCTGAATACAGGATTGGATGGCCCAGAGAAGACAGAGGGTAGCAGCTGATGGACAATATTGAGCCTGGAGCTCAGTGACCAGTGGGGTTCTGTAACAATCAGCTCTGGGACTCTGCTCTCTGTGATTTTTATAAATGAGTTGGATGTGGATGTTGGAGAGTGGGTTAGTAAGTTTGCCAATAACATGAAGGTTGGTGGAGTGGTGGGGAATGTGGAGGGCTGTTGTCGGTTGCAATGGGACATTGACAGGACACAGAGCTGGGCTGGAAGTGACAGATGGAGTCCAATCCGGAAAAGTGTGAAGTGATTCATTCTGGAAGGTTGAACCTGAATATAGAATACAGGGTGAAAGGCAGAATACTTGGCATTGTGGAGGAACAGAGAGATCATGGCGTCCATGTCCATAGGTCCCTCAAAATTGCCACGTACATTGATAGGGTTGATTAAAAAGGCATATGTTGTGTGGGCTTTTCTTAGCAAGGGGATCGATTTCAAGAGTCGTGAGGTTTTCCTGCATCTTTCTAGCGACCTGGTGAGACCACACTTGGAATATTGTGTTCAGTTCTCATCCCATCTTTACAGGAAGGATGTGCAAGTTTTAGAGAGCATACACAGGAGATTTACTGGGATGCTGCCTGGAATGGAGGACAGTTCTTATGAAGAAAATTTGAGGGAGCTAAGGCTTTTCTCATTGGAGTGAAGAAGGGGGTGGGGTGACTTGGTAGAGGTGAACAAGATGATGAGAGGCACAGAGAGAGTGAATAGTCAGAGACTTTTTCTCCTATGGCATAAATGGCTGTTACATGGCGGCATAATTTTAAGGTCATTGGAGGATGGATAAAAGGATAGAGATGGCAGGTGGTCGGATGGACTGCCAATGGTGGTAGTAAAATTAGACACATTCGGGACATCTAATAGACTCTTGGACAGATACATGGATCGAGTAATATGAAAGGTATGTAGGCTAGTTTGATTTTACAGTCGGATAAAATGTTAGCAGAGCAGCATGGCCGAAGGGTCTTGGGCTGAACTGTTCTGTGTTGTGTGTTCTGTCTGGTATACTGGGTAATAAGCTCAGATCAGTGTAAAAGGATATGGCATTCAGGAGGAGCTAGTGAACTGGATACAAAAATTTGCTTGATGGTTGTAGACAGAGGGTGATGGGAGACATGTTGTTTTTCTGACAGGAGGCATGTGACCAGCGGTGGAGTGGCTCCCCTGTTGTTTGTCATTTGGATAAATGGTTTGGATGGAAATATTGGTTTCCTGGTAAGTAATTATTTTGGGTGACACTGAAATTGGTGGGAAAGTGGACAGTGGAGAAGGTTATCTATGATACAACAGGATGAACAGTACTGCTGGGATAGTGGGCTGAAGAATAGCAGATGGAATTCAATTAGATAAAGGTGAGGTGTTCTATTTTGGTGAAACAAACCAGGGTGGGACCTGTATAGTTAATGTTCGGGCCCTGGGTAGTGTTGTCTGTCAGTGACCCAGGGATGCAGGTAGACAGTTCTTTAAATGTGGTGTCCCAGGTAGACAGGCTGGTGAAGCAGGCGTTTGGGACGGTTACCTTCATTGGGGAGAGCATTAAGAGTAAGAGTTGGGATGTCATGTTGTATCTGTATAAGACATTGGTGGGACCATCATTAAAACATTGTTGATCAGTCGGAAGAACTCCTCTGGTTCACTTACGTCCTTTAGAGAAGACCATCTGACATTCTAACCTGGTCTGGCCTGCACGTGACACCAGACCCACAGCAATATGGCTGACTCTGAGCTACCCTCTGGGTAATTAGCAGTTGGGTCAAAGAATGTTAGTCCAGTTAGTGACAACCACATCCCAGGAATGAATAAATAAAAATCCATATGTCCCTCCCTACCTCTGCAAACCCCTCCAGCTACAGCAATCTGTCCTGGCTTTGTAACACCGTTCAGGCCCTGACCACTCCCTGTAACACTCTCACCACCTCCAGCACCTTCACCTCTCCCTGTTCCTATCGTGTCAATAAACCCTGACCATGGTTCCCCTTCCCACTGCCCTCCTCCTGCTAGTATACCCTTTGCAATCTATTTAAAATTTACTCCTAAAACACTCTCTCACTTCAGGATTTTACGTACTTTTTGGTGATCCTCTCAGCCTCATAATCTAGTATGATCCCTTTTGTCCTGTGTGCGGGACCAGTGGGGATTTCTTGCTGAGGTTTATACTGTTTCAATGGAATGTCCTTCTGTTGAGTGTTTTACACTGTTCCTTCAAATGTTTTCTGCTGTCGATTTACAGACACATGTCTCAGTCTGTTTAGCCTGTTTACCTTGGTCAATTCTCCTCTCACACACATGTAATTGGCTTTTTTGTTTCTAGTTGTAACTTGTCCTCTGTGAATCCCTTTAAAACTTTATATTTCTTTAAACTGCACTTTATCACAATTTCCTGAAGGATCTCTGCAGGTGACATGACTCATTCACTAAGTTTCATTACACGGTCGCTCTGCGATGGTTATGTCCCTGAACAGTTGCACAATTCGTTTTTCAAAGAAACACTGAAAGAAAATATAACCGAAGTCCTATTCCAATATCAATGTTGACCGTGTGTTGTCCCAGATTATACGAATATTGAAGTTTTCCAAAATTATCACAATGCCTTTTTTAAAAAATTCCAACGAGTCCCTGTGTAATGCAATGATGACCAATGGTATACTGTTCAGTGGCTAAAACTGTTCTGCTGCTTGTGTCCTTGGCAAGTAGTAATTTACATTCAGACTGACTCTACTTCATGATCTGCAGCCAAATGCTTTCTCTGTAATGCCTTTGGTATCCATTATTTTTAGTGTTACCCAATTTTTCCTGAGTTTCCGCAAGATTGGGAATCATTGAAAATTTTTGTTCACCCTATATCCATGTCTCCCTGGTGTCTAAATCTTTTATCTCTGTGTCACAAATCCATCTACCTTATTACAGTGACGTTGTCCATTTAAAAAAAAACTTACTCTTTCCCACAATTTTCTGTCACAAATCTATTCGCTGATGTACAATTTTAGTTAAACTCTGTTCCTTTCTGATTGCCTTCAGCCACATTCCCATGCTGTTCCATTGTTTCGCCTTTTCTCTTAGGATTTGGAAAGCTCCTTTCACCTGAACCATGTCCCAGCATCCTCTCTGTCAGTTTAAAGCCCTGTCCATAAACCTACTGACATGATTGGCCAGGACACTGCTCCCAGCACGGTTCCAGTGGGACCATCCAAATGGGTTATTTATTAAATCAGGTATGGGATGTGGGTGTCTCTGGCTGACCAGCCTTTCTTGCCCAGTCCTAGCTGCCCTTGAACTGAGTAACTTGCTTGGCCTTTGAAGAGGGTAATTGGGAGGCAAATACTTTGCTGTGGCCAAGTCGTGCAGAAAACGTGATGGTAGACAGATGTCCTTTTCTGAATGACATAGCAGCCTGGGATACATTTCCCTGGGCACTGGGGATTTCTCCACCTTTATGCCTGTGAAAACATTTAATACCTCCTCCTTATTGATCTTAACATATTCTGGAACCTCAGCATCCCAACTGAAATCCCCGGCGACAGTGTCTTTCACCTGTGTGAACACAGATGGGAAGTATTCATTGAAGACCTCACCTGCTTCCTCTGGCTCCATGCACAGATTGTCCCTTTGCTTTCTCACAGGCCTCCCTCTTTCGTTGGGAATCCTCTTACTCTCACGATGCTGATAAAATACTTGTGGCTTTTCCGCAATCGTATCTGCCAAATATATTTCATGACCATTGCTTGTCCCTCATTTTCCACAATCTGCTAGCACTCTTTATACTTGTGAAGGGCTTCACCTGATTTTATTGCACTGTATTTCCTTTATCAAACTCACGACATCACTTGATTAGTATTCCCTGGACTTGCTGCCTTTACTATTCACTCTTCAAGGAGCACACTGCCCCTGCGTTCTCAATGCATCACTTTAAAATACTCCACTTTCCTAACATGGACCCAACTGCAGGGAGTTCCTCCCAGTCTATGTTTGCCAGATCCTCTGTAATGATCGTGATACTGATAGGAGGCACAGTTGTGAGGGGGACAGACAGGAGACTGTGTGACTCCAGAAGAGACTCCAGAATGGTGTGCTGCCTCCCAGGTACCAGGGTCAAGGATGTCTCTGAGTCGTTATTGAACATTATGAAAGGGGAGGGTGAACATCCAGAGGTCATTGTGAACATTGGTCCACATGACAGAGGTAGACAGATGGATGGGGTCCTGTGAAATGAGTACAGGGAGTCAGGTGGGAAGTTAAAAAAGCAGGATATTGACCTTAATGATCTCCAGATTACTCCCAGTGCCAAGTGCCAGTGAGGATAGAAATAGAAAGGTAGGATGGATGGATGTGTGGCTGAGGAGCTGGTATAGTGGGCAGGGTTTTCAGTTCTTGGGTCATTGGGATCTCTTCTGGGGTAGAGGGGACCGGTACAAAGGGGATAGTTTGCACTTGAAGCAAAGGGGCACAAGTATCCCAGGGAGGAGATTAGCTAGTGTTACCCAGGTGGATTTAAACTAGTTTGGCAGGGAGTTGAGACTCTGAGTGAGAGAGGGACCATCGAAAAGTCAGGGGAAATACATCAGCCATCAAGAGCAAGTTACCTATTCAGGATATCCAGGGGCACAGTCGAGGGACGGAAAGATATCTGGTTTAAAGGGCATTTATTTCAACACACGAGGCCTGACTGGTAAGGCAGACGAGCTCAGAGCATGGATTAGCTCTGGGGACTGGGATATTGTAGCCATATCCGAAACATGGCTGAGAGAAGGGCAGGACTGGCAGCTCAGTGTTCCAGGATACAGAAACTACAGGCGGGACAGAAGGAGAAGTAAGTGTGGAGGGGGAGTTGTCCTTTTGATTCGGAAGGAAATAACAACTGTTCATCAAGACAATTCTGATAAGCAGTCATCAAATGAGGCCATAAATTGAATAGTTAGAAACAAAGAGGGGATGGTCAGTCTGCTGGGATCGTGTTCTAGACCCTCAAATAGCCAGCGGGTCCGAGAGGAGCAAATGTGTCGTGAGTTTGCAGGTACCTATACAAATAATAGAGTAGTATTGGATGGAGATTTTAACTGCCCCTGGATTGACTGGGTCACCCAGAGTGTAAAAGGCCCGCACTGGGTGGAATTTGTAAATGTGTTCAAGAAAGTTTCCTCAATCAAGACGTAGAGGGCTCTATGGTACTCAGGCGGGTGCAACACTGGACCCCTCCTCAGAAAACCAGGTCAGGCAAGTGACTGAAGTACCAGTCGGAGAGCACATTGCGTCCAGTCACCACAACTGTCTTTGTTTTAACATAGTTGTGGGAAAAGATCAGGCAGGTTGACAGATTTAGGTCTTAAACTGGAACTGGGCCAATATTGGGGCCATTCAGCAGGATCGAGCAGGGGTTGATTGGGTGAAGGTAAAACTCACACAACACTAGGGTATATTCCAGATGGTTTACAGAGGAACCTCGATTATCTGAACGAGATGGGCGGGCACTATTTCGTTTGGTTAATTGATTATTCAGTTAATCGATTCAATACCTTTCCTCTGGGGCTCGGTGTTTTCAGTTCAGTCTGCTCCCTGTTCAGGTGACTAGGCAGCAGCAAGCCATGAGTGAGCCCCCACACCCTGACAGACCCCCAAAACACACCCCGCTCACCTCCAAACCCATCCAACACCGCCCCCACCCGACTCTCAACGTCACCGACCCAACAGCAAATCCTGCCCCCAAAACCATCTGATCCCACCCTCCACCCGCCACCTGCTCCCACCTCCCAGACACATCCTACATCACCCTCAGCCCGTCCCCAAATCCGTTCAACACCGCCCCCCCCGCCCATCACATCCATCATCCAATCCATGCCCACGCCCATGCCCCCGTAAGTGTTACCTAGGTAAGTGGATAGTGAAGAAGGTGTTTGGTATGCTTTCCTTTATTGGTTAGAGCATTGATTATAGGAGTTTGGAGGTCATGTTGCAGCTGTACAGCACACTGGTTTGGGCACTTTTGGGATATTGCATGCAGTTCTGGTCTTTTTCCTATTAGAAGGATGTTGTGAAACTTGAAAGTGTTTAGAAAAGTTTTACAAGGATGTTGCCAGGGTTGGAGGATTTGAGATATCGGGAGAGGCAGAAACGACTGAGACTGTTTTCTCTGGAGCGTCAGAGGCTAAGGGGTCACATTCCTGAGGTTTATAAAATCATGAAGGGCATGGATAGGATAAACAGACAAGGTCTTTTCCCTGGGGAAGTGGAGACCAGAAATGGAGGGCGTAGGTTTAGGGTGAGAGATGAAAGATTTAAAAGGGACCTAAGCGGCAACCTTTTCACGCAGAGTGTGGTTATGTAGGGAATGTACTGCCAGAGGAAGTGGTGGAGTCTGGTACAATTCCAGCATTCAAAAGGCATCTGAATTGGTATATGAACAAAAAGGGTTTATTGGGATATGGGCCAAGTGCTGGCAGATGGGACGAGATTAGGAAAGGATATCTGGTCGGCGTGGCCGAGTTGGACCGAAGGGTCCGTTTATGTGCTGTACGTCTCTCGGTCTCTCTGGCTCTAAATGTTTTCCACTGTTCATTTACAGCCTGACATTTCAGTCTGTTTCCCCTGTTTACCTTGGTCAGTTCTCTCTCAATATCATATAATGGACTTTGTTACTGATGCTCGGGTGTGATTTATGGTCACTTTAAAATGTCATAATCTCTTTGAATTCCGGTATAATTTCTTGGAGGATCTCGGTGTGATATTACTCATTCACTCAGCTTCATCACCCAATGGTCGATCTGAGATAGTTACATCCCTAGCTATTTGCACAATATGTTATTCAAAGAAACACTGACAAAAACATTCAAGGAGGATCTCGGATAATATCACTCTTGCCAATGTGTCTGTCCCTGATTATACAAAGACTTAAGTCTTCAAAAATTATCACACCACCTTTGATACAATTTCTAATGAATTCCTGTTTAATGCAGGGATGAGCAATGAAATACTGCAAGGCAGCATCTCCGAGACACCCGCATCAATCAACCAAACCGCCCCGTGGCCCAACCTTTCAACTCCCCCTCCCACTCTGCCGAGGACATGGAGGTCCTGGGCCTCCTTCACCGCCGCTCCCTCACCACCAGACGCCTGGAAGAAGAACGCCTCATCTTCCGCCTCGGAACACTTTAACCCCAGGACATCAATGTGGACTTCAACAGCTTCCTCATTTTCCGTTTCCCCACCTCATCCTAGTTTCAAACTTCCAGCTCAGCACTGTCCCCTTGACTTGTCCGGACCTGTCCGACCTGCCTAGCTCCTTTTCCACCTATCCACTCCACCCTCTCCTCCCTGACCTTCATCCCCTCCCCCACTCACCCATTGTGCTCTATGCTACTCTCTCCCACCCCCACCCTCCTCTAGCTTATCTCTCCACGCGTCAGGCTCACTGCCTCTATTCCTGATGAAGGGCTTTTGCCCGAAACGTCGATTTCTCTGCTCATTGGATGCTGCCTGAATTGCTGTGCTCTTCCAGCACCACTAATCCAGAATTTGGTTTCCAGCATCTGCAGTCATTGTTTTTACCAGCATAAAAACTGTTCTCCTGCTTGTGTTGTTGACACATAGCACCCAGAATTTGCATTCAGGCTGATTCAGCTGCATAATCTGAAGCCAAATGCTTTCTCTGTAATGCCTTTGTTATCCATTAGTGTCAGGGTTCCCATCTTGCTTTTCCATTCTCCAGAGATCCTGTAAGGTGGTTTACTGTTGAATACTTATGTTCCACCTTTTATTCACCCTGTAATCACGTCTGTCTGGTGACTAAGTCTCATTTATCTCTGTGTCCCAAGTCTATTACCTTTTTGTAGATACTTTGTCCATTCCAAATCAAAACAACATTATAATTTCCTCTTCCCCACAATGTCCTGTCACAAACCAATTCATTGATGTACAGTTTTAGTTAAACTCTGTCCCTTCCTGTTCCTTTCTGCTTGTCTTCAGCCACATTCCCATGATGTTCTGAGGCTTCACCTTTTCTCTCTGGATTTGGAAAGCTCCTTTCACCTGAACCCTGTCCCTGCATCCTCTCTGTCAGTTTAAAGCCCTGTCCATAAACCTACCGTCATGATTGGCCAGGACACTGCTCCCAGCAGTGTTGATTTTAAATCACTCATGGGATGTTGCTGTCTCTGGCTGGTCAGCATCGCATGCCCACCCTGACCAGCCTTAGAGCTGAGTGACTTGCCAGATCATGACAGTGGGCATTTGAGCGTCAATCCCATTGCCCTGAGTCTGGATTCATGTGTAGGCCAGACTGGCAGCCGAAAACAGATTTGCTTACTGAAAGGGTATTATTAAGCGGTTAGATGTGTATCCCTGACTCTGGCATTAAATTCTGGATGAACGGTCTAGTGAGAGTACTACGAGGCCATTGCCTGGTCCACTGATAGCTCCCTCATCCCTGAGTACTGATCCCAGTTCACCTTCTTCCTGACCGTGATTTGATCCTGATACCTTCCTGCTCTCTGGTGATATCACACAGTCTCTCTCCATGTGGTCTCTGTCACTGTGAGGGTCTAATTGATGCCGGTGACTGCGCCTTTTGCAACTATTCCAAATCCTGAGCCAACAGAATTCTCCACTCCAGGGAGATGAGGCAACACAGACCAGGGATGGAGACTGGGATTTTCCAGATCTCAGTGGGACTTGGTGCCATTCTCCATGTGTAACCCTCACTGCATCAGTTTAATTTCCCATTCTGTCTGTTTCTCTATCTCCTGTAGATACTCAGGATGCTCTTGACTCAATAGAATTCCCAATTCCTGTCTCATCCATCACCACACTGAAGACAGTTGGTCAGCCCGAGAGATGGAGAGTGAGATCTGGAGCCTGCAGTAAATCCTGCAGTGAGGTAAGATCACTCACAGTGAACAGAGCAGAGTGTATTTAAGGGATTGAACTTTGGTCCAGAAGACGTGACACAGATGCAGTGTTGAAGGGTAAACACAGAGCATGATGGTCCCAGGCTCAAATCCCACCTCTTGTTAATTTTCATCTCTGCTGTACTGAGCCTTCCTATGTCAATACAGTAAGTTGACCGTTATCAATTCAGGCCTATGCTGTCTTAGTGAGGATCAGTACAACAGAGGGGAAAGCAGGCCTCCCTCAAGGAGATGGTATTGAAACCTGGGATCTCTCTGTTCTATATTCTCCCTCTCACACTCTCTCTTCTCATGTGATAGAGTCAGACAGCAAGGAAACATGCCTTTCGGTCTAACTTGTATGTGCCAATGTCTTGAATGCTTGTAATTCCCAGAAATTTTCCTATTTCTGTAACCTCCACCCCTCCCAAATTCCCGCTGTATATTTGAAATCTCCTCCAATGCTGACAACTCTCCCTGTATGTAAATTGCTCCAATGTCAATAACATGCCCAATCTCTATGATCTCATCCTGCGCTCAGTGCAATAATTCCCATTTCTGTAGTTTTTCACAATACTTCTAGTAACGCCGTCTCTGTAAAATCCTCCAGCCTGGAGCAAAATACCCACCTGTGTACTTTCCTCAAGCCCCAAGAAAACATAATATCACTGTAACCTTCTGCAGGTCCGATCACACTCCTGTCTCCTGGCCTATAGCACCACATGACACACAGTAACCTTCTCCCAACCCTACCGACCTCCTTACCGATATGAACACCTCCAGACCCTATTCAAGCCACAGCAGCACTCCACATCTCTGTTTGCTCGTCCACTCCCTACAGTCCTCCCAGCACCTCAAACACTCTCTCTCTTTGTGTAATTCTGCAATTTAGGCAGCACGGTGGCTCAGTGGTGAGCGATGGTGCCTCACACTGCCAGGGACCCAGGTTTGATTCCAGCGTTAGGTGACTGTCTGTCTATGTAGAGTTTTCACCTTCTCCCTGTGTCTGCGTGGGTTTCCTCCGCGTGCTCCAGTTTCCTCCCACAGTCCAAAGATGTGCAGGTCAGGTGAATCGGCCATGCTAAATTGTCCATAGTGTTAGGTGCATTGTCGGAGAGAAGTGGGTCTGGGTGAATTACTCTTTGGTGAGTTGGTGTGGACTTGTTGGGCCGAAGTACCTGTTCTCATGCTGTAGGGAATCTAATCCAAACTCTCCCTCTGCATTCCATATTACTGCCCCAAATATATCCATCTATCCATAATCAGCCCCAACCCCTTCAAACCTCCGAGTCTCTGTGAACTCCCACACTCCAACATCCCTCCTTAACTGTGTAACCTTTTCCATTCCTGAAACACTCTGAAAATGTGAACATCCTACAAACCTCACTATCTGCGTAATCCTCCCAGGACACTGTAAAACTACCGATCTGTGAAACCAGCTCCAATGCTTGTGACTCTCCCGATCAGTTTCTATAAGACTTACTATCAATGTAACCTTCTCCCATCGCTATCACCCGCCCTGTCAATGTAAACTCCTTCGGTCCCCCCATCAATCTAATCATCTCCATAACCTTCTCCAGCTCTTACACCCCTATCTGTGTAAACGTTACACTCCCCTACAACCATCCCGAAAGCAAAAACCTCCTCCAGTGTCTGTAATACTCCCTATCTGTGTTTGTGTCTCCAGGATCTATTGCTGTTCCTGTCTCTGTAAGCTCTGACAGATTGTACAGCTTGCCAGTCCATATTCTTTCCAGAATCTCAGCATCTGACATCAACAAAAGTCTTCATTAACTACAGCCTTCCATATCTCTGTTCTTTCCTCAATCCTATACAACTCTCTTATTCTCTGTAAGTAGCACAATTCCATAAAATACCCCATGCCTGCGTAAACTGACCCAATCCAACAGTGAGAAGCCTCCCTGTCCTTTCGATCACCTGTAGTCCCTTCAGATCTCCCTGTATCTTCTCTGACTCCATTGAATACAGCCTATCCTATGTTATAACTCCTCTAACTCATATATTACTCCCCATCTCTGTGATATTCTTCAGTTACTGCAATTCTCATTCTTTATCTCCAGAGCTTCCAATCCCCCTGATCAATGTAAGGTTTTGATCCTCTGCAGCATGTTTATCACCTGGAGCAGCCTCCAACTAATCAACGCATCCTGTTGCTGTAACCTCCTCAAATTCTACAGCTCACTGTCTTTGTAATATCTTCCAGTATCTGCAACCCTCTCGATTTTTGTAACCCACTCCAGAACAGCACTCTACATCTCTGTGTAACTGATGGGAATGCTGTAAACCTGCCTTCAGTCCTCAGTAACTCTCTGAACTTCTGCAGCCCGACAACCCTCAGCATCTCTGGCTCCTCCAATCCCTATGCTTCTCCCTGGCTGTGTGAACTGATCCAGCCCCTTCAAACCTCCCTATCTCACTCACTCCTGCAGCTCCAACCTTTGTCCATGTCACTGTAATTCGAGCACCAACAATCCTCCCAGTCTCTATAAACTCCTGCAGCTCCAACTACAACCCCTACCTGTGTACTCTCCAGTCCTTCCAATCCTCCCTTTCTCTATCAACTCCTGTAGCTCCAATACTACCCCATCTGTCTCCTCTCCAGTGTCTTTAACACTCCCTTACTCGAAAAACTTCTGTAGCTCCAACTACTACTGGCTGACAAGGGAAGTAAAGAAACATATAAGGTTAAAAGAGAAAAAGTATAACTTAGCGAAGATAAGCGGGAAAACGGAGGACTGGGAAGCTTTTAAAGAACAACAGAGGGTTAGTAAGAAGGAAATACGCAGAGAAAAAATGAGGTACGAAGATAAACTGGCCAAGAATATAAAGGAGGATAGTAAAAGCTTTTTTAGGTATGTCCAAGGCAAAAAAATGGTTAGGACAAAAATTGGGCCCTTGAAGACAGAAGCAGGGGAATATATTACTGGGAACGAAGAAATGGCAGAGGAATTAAATGGGTACTTCAGATCTGTGTTCACTGGGGAAGACACAAGCAATCTCCCTGAGGTAACAGTGGCTGAAGGACCTGAACTTAAGGGAATTTCTATTTGCCAGGATTTGGTGTTGGAGAGACTGTTAGGTCTGAAGGTTGATAAGTCTCCGGGACCTGATGGCCTGCATCCCAGGGTACTGAAGGAGGTGGCTCGGGAAATCGTGGATGCGCTGGTGATTATTTTCCAGAGTTCAATAGAATCGGGGTTGGTTCCTGAGGATTGGAGGGCGGCTAATGTTGTGCCACTTTTTAAGAAGGGTGGGCGGGAGAAAGCAGGAAATTATAGACCAGTTAGTCTGACCTCAGTGGTGGGAAAGATGCTGGAGTCTATTATAAAGGATGAAATTACGGCACATCTGGATAATAGTAACAGGATAGGACAGAGTCAGCATGGATTTATGAAGGGGAAATCATGCTTGACTAATCTTCTTGAATTTTTTGAGGATGTAACTCGGAAGATGGACGAGGGAGATCCAGTGGATGTAGTGTACCTGGACTTTCAGAAAGCTTTTGATAAAGTCCCACACAAGAGGTTAGTGAGTAAAATTAGGGAGCACGGGATTGGGGGCAAAGTACTAGATTGGATAGAGAATTGGTTGGCTAATAGGAAACAAAGGGTAGTGATTAACGGCTCCATTTCGAAATGGCAGGCAGTGACCAGTGGGGTACCGCAGGGATCCGTGCTGGGACCGCAGCTTTTTACAATATATGTAAATGATATAGAAGATGGTATCAGCAATAACATTAGCAAATTTGCTGATGACAGAAAGCTAGGTGGTAGGGTGAAATGTGATGAGGATGTTAGGGGATTACAGGGTGACCTGGACAAGTTAGGTGAGTGGGCAGATGCATGGCAGATGCAGTTTAATGTGGATAAATGTCTGGTTATCAACTTGGGTGGCAAGAACAGGAAGGCAGATTACTACCTCAATGGTATCAAATTAGGTAAAGGGGCTGTTCAGAGAGATCTGGGTGTTCTTGTCCACCAGTCAATGAAGGCAAGCATGCAGGTACAGCAGGTCGTGAAGAAGGCTAATAGCATGCTGGCCTTCATAACAAGAGGGATTGAGTATAGAAGCAAAGAGGTGCTTCTGCAGCTGTACAGGGCCCTGGTGAGACCACACCTGGAGTACTGTGTACAGTTCTGGTCTCCAAATTTGAGGAAAGACATTCTGGCTATTGAGGGAGTGCAGCGTAGGTTCACGAGGTCAATTCCTGGAATGGCAGGATTGCCTTACACGGAAAGACTGAAGCGACTGGGCTTGTATACCCTTGAGTTTAGAAGACTGAGAGGGGATCTGATTGAAACGTATAGGCTTATGAAAGGACTGGACACTCTGGCAGGAGGGAACATATTTCCGTTGATGGGGGAGTGCCGAACCAGAGGACACAACTTAAAAATACGGGGTAGACCATTTAGGACAGAGATGAGGAGAAACTACTTCACCCAGAGAGTTGTGGCTGTGTGGAATGCTCTGCCCCAGAGGGCAGTGGAGGCCCAGTCTCTGGATTCTTTTAAGAAAGAATTGGATAGAGCTCTTAAAGATAGTGGAGTCAAGGGGTATGGAGATAAGGCTGGAACAGGATACTAATTAGGAATGATCAGCCATGATCATATTGAATGGCGGTGCAGGCTCGAAGGGCAGAATGGCCTACTCCTGCATCTATTGTCTATTGTCTATTGTCTACTACTGTGTGCAATCTCAAATCCCTATATTCCTCCCAATCTCTGTAAATCCTTCAGAACTGATAATCCTTGACATCTTTCAGCCAGCCAACCATCTGATCTCTAACCACGAACACTGATCTCAAACCACCGAACTCTGAAACATCCTCCAGTCTCTACAGCCCAGCTTTTCTCTATTGGCTTCTCTGGTAACTGTATTCCCCTTCATCTCCGGTTACAGATCCTTGCTCAGTGAAACAATGTCTCAGTACCAAATCTGTAAGAACACAAGAATCTTTGGTGTATCAATATATTTGTCTCATTTTCTAAATTTTAACGACTGCAAGTTCAACCTTCTTCACCTCTTCTTCTCAATATTCCTCCATTTTGAAGATCAGCCTGGTGAACCTTCTCTGGGCTGCCTCCAATGCAAGGATATTTTCCCTCCAGATAGGGGACCAAACCTGTTCACCGTATTCTCAGTGTGGACCGACTGGAGTCCTCTATATTTATTACAAGCCTTCCCTATTTTTATTCTCCATTCCCTTTGAAATCAATTCCATTTACATTCTCTATGTCCTTCTGTCCCTGTATGCTACCTTTCTGAGATTTATACACCAGGATTCCCAGGTTAGGCCATAGCGTAGCTTTCTGCAGTTGATCTGAAACCAAGAGCTGACAGCAATAATCACGAAAGTACTGGAATGTATGTTAAACGATATGCCAGAAATACTAACTGCACACTTAGAAACCTATGGAATAAGCGCAGTCCGTAAGACCATCATGTAAAGGGGTACAATTAGACCATTCAATCCATCAGGTCTATTCCACTATTCGATTGTGTATGAATTGTTTCTTATCCCCACTCTCTCACTCCCTGTAACCCTTGATCTCCTTATTCATCTAGAACCTGCTTATCTCTGAGTAAGATACACTGAATCACTTCGCATCCACAGTCCCATGAGGCAGTGAGTTCCACAGATCCATCACCCTCTGGCTGAATAAATTCCTCCACATCTCTATTCTAAAGGCTCCTCCTTTACTCTGAAGCTGTGCCCTTGGCCCCTCGTCTCTCCTGCTAGTGGAAACATCTTGCCCACGTCCACTCCATCCAGGCCCCTCAGTATTCTGTAAGTTTGAATGAGATTCTGCCGCCGCCTCTGAAACTTCATCAAGTGCAGACCCAGAGACTTTACCTGCTCCTCCTATGACACGAATGTCATCCCTGAAATCTTTCTTGGAAACCCATTTCTCGTACCCCTTCACATCTTTTGTTTAGACTCTGAATGAATAACGTGTTGAGTGTAGTCCCAACACTGACCCCTGCGGAGCTCCCCCATCACCAGTTCCCATGGTGAAAAAGACTCCTTTCTTCACACTCTCTGCCTTGTGCCAATCAGACAAATCCTCTATCCATGTTCAACATGTTGTTGTGAAACGGAAATGTCATTTCACACCCACTGCTGGATTTATTTTTCTGTCTGTAGACAGCAGAGTTTCCCCATTACCTTCCCATCTGTAATTCCCTGGAGAAGGTGGTGGGGAGCTGCCTTCCTGACCCATTGCAGTCCTTTGGGTGTAGGGACAGACACAGTGCTGGGAGGATGGAGCGTGCCTTGGAGGGCACCTTGGAAATGCTGTTATTCCCGTGCACCTGGAGCTCCTGTCTTTCCAGGGTATAGTGGTTCCGGGTTTGTAAAGTGCCGTTGAAAGGGCCTTCCTGAGTGACCTCAGTGCTACTTGTAGATCTTTTATTCCTCCATTCATTCATGCACATGTGCTTTGTTGGCTTGGCCAGCATTTATTATTGATTTGGAGTTGTCCCTGAGAAGGTGGTGGTGAGCTGCCTTCCTGAACCACTGCACCAGCCGATAGAACTGTTGTTATCCGTGTAGCCTCCAGCAGGCGCTACAACACTCCTCATGTCTCTAACTGCACACAGACAATGCAGCTCTCCCTTTTATATCTGGCATCCTCCCCGATTTATAACTCTTATAGTTCCTCACACTATCTCACCTCTTCCATTCCCATCTGTGCCTGAGATCTCTAAAATTTCTTTATTCTTGTTTAAATTTCTGATCACCTAAAATCTCTCCCTTTTTAAATTTGTAACCCCTTCAGCTTCTGTAACTCTCCATATAACTGTAATCAATGACAGCACAGGTTCCCTTCCTTAAATCTCGATAATTACAATGGTTGCGTGTGGTAAATCGGAACTTTTCATCCTCCTTATCTATCTCGGGACTTCCAGCCCCCACAATCCCACTATTTGGAATGCTCCCATTTTCTGCAAATCCTCATGTCCTGAGGGTCCTTGAACACCACCAGTGCCCCAAAAGTTTATACTCCCCCCAGTTACTGCAAGTCTTCTAACTCTGTAATATCCAACAGTCTCCAGTACCATACAACACTTGCTGGCTCTCAATTTGTATTTGTTGAAGTCTACACATCTCTGTAAGCAGCACAGAAAAAGTACTTTTGACTCTGCATAGCTCCGTCATGAACAAACTACTATCTCTATTTCCTTCGCCTTCTTCAGTGTCTGCAACTCTCACTGTATCTTCCAATAACCTGCTTTCGACACTGCAGGTCTGCCATGCTCCACAGATAACCTGTTCCAGCCCATATAGCTCACTCAATCACTGTAACACCCTCTGCTCTGTCTAATCCTCCTCTTCCCCACTGTCTTCCAGGCACATCAGCGATTCTGTAAGGCAGCAGTGCGGAATGGGATGCTATAAATCTTAGCTGAGGCTTGAGGCCTACCATTACCTGGGAGTCACAAAGGGAGAGAACCTGAGAGAGTGCAGCACAGAGCGGGAGAACATTAATCAGTAGCGAGGATCGAGGCCGACTAGGACTCGGAGTTGGAGAAGCAGCAGAGCAGGAGGCTCGAAATCAGCACCGAGTCACAGAGGGAGTGATCATGTGAGGGAGCAACTTGGAGCAGGAGCATGAGGCTCACTCACACCTGGGAGTTACAGAGGCAGCAAAGTGGGAGGATATAAATCAGCATTGAGGATCATGGCCTAATTGTGCCTGGGAGTCACAGAGACAGTGACCCTGTGAGGGAGCAGAGTGGAGTGGGAGCTGGAGGATTACACGTCCCTGGGAGTCACAGAGACGGTGACCCTGTGAGGGAGCAGAGTGGAGTGGGAGCTGGAGGATTACATGTACCTGGGAGTCAGAGAGATAACCTTCTGCTGCTGGGACGGGCCTGCACTGAGTTTGGAAGAAGTACAAGAGCCTTCACAGAAAAGGCTGTAAATTCATTGGCAGATAATACACCGTTATTAGCGCCTGTCAGTGAATTGGTAGAAGTTAGCAAATTTGTTTTTTCAACTTCTGAAATAAGGATTGAACTCAGAAATAAGAGGGAGAAGTGAAATTCTGAGCCAATATGTTATATATTACCCTCAGTAAGCCACAGTTGTATAAGGGAGTTAACCAGATTGTTATTTTTTCCCTGATGTTAATTTAATTCTAAGTAATTAATTAAGTTACTCTCGACATGTTTCATTTTAAGACATGACAAGACATGTTTGTTCGATGGAAAATCTGTTCTGTTACGTTGGGAAGTCATAGCCCCTGCTCGTGTCCTAGATGAACACTGGGTCATGGAACTCAGATAGTAACTAGAGACTCTATGGGGCATCTGTGATACTGAGAGTTTGGTGGATAGCTCACACAGAGAGCAGATCACCCTGCAGACATGACAGCCAAGAAGAAGAAAGGGAATAGGGGACTAGACTATCCATCTAACTAGTACAGCCTGGACCGTATGTGACTTCACTTTCTCAATCAGCGTACCGTGGGGAACCCTATCAAACGCCTTACTAAAGTCCATGTATATGACATCTAATGACAGTCACTCAACAAGAAACTTTGTCACTTCCTCAAAGAATTCTGTTAAGGTGGCAAGACATGACATTCCCTGCTCAAAACTATGTTGCCCATCACTGATGAGCACATTTTCTTCCAACTGGGAATACATCCTATCCCTCAGTATTTCTCCAGCAGCTTCCATACCACTAACGTCAGGGTCAACATTCTTAAACAAGGGAACACCATTAGCAATTTCCCAGTACTACGGGATTTCACCCGTGTTCAAAGATGCTGCAAAGATATCTGCTATGGTCCCACCTGTTTCCTCTCTCATCCAAGATCCCATCCGGACCTGGGAACCTGGTACCTTAATGTCTTTTAGAATAACCAACACTTCCTTATATCAGCTTGACCTAGAGGAATCAAGCATCCATACCTAATCTCAACATTTCTTCTTGGTGAATAGTGATATCACGTGCTCATTAATAATCTCACCCATTTCTTCTGACTCCATGCATAACTTTCCTCCTTTGTCCTTGAGTGGTCCAACCCTTCCTCTAGTTACCCTCTTACTATTGATATATGAATTAAAGTCTTTGGGATTTTCCAAAATCATGTTTGCTAAATATATCTCATGACCCCTTTTAGCCCTCTTAATTCCTTGTTTCATATTGGTCCTACATTCCCGATTTTCTGCCCAAGCTTTGTCTGTCTTCAGTCGTCTAGACCTTATGTACACTTCCTTTTTCCACTAAGCTAGTCTCACAGTTTCACCTGTTATCCATGGTTCCCTAAACTTGCCATTCCTACCCCTCATTTCCACAGAAGCATATCTGACCTCAACTCTAATCAACCTCTCTTTAAAAGCTTCCCACGTATCAAATGTGGATTTACCTTCAAACAACTGCTCCCAATCTATATTCCTCAACTTCTGCTGAATTTTGGTATAGTTGGCCTTCCCCCAATTTAGCACTCTTCCTTTAGGACAACTGTTGTCTTTGTCCTTGCGTATTCTATAACGTATGGACTAGTGATCAATAGTCCCAAAGTTATCCCCAACTGAAACTTCAACCACCTGGCCAGGCTCATTCCCCAGCATCAGGACAAAAATGGCTCATTCCTGAGTTGGACTGTTTACATACTGCTCAAAAATCCCTCCTGGCTGCTCCTTACAAATTCTGCTCCATCCAGTCCTCTAATATTAAGTGAACCCCAGTCAATGTTGCGAAAATAAAATCGCCTTTCACCACCACCATGTTGCTCCCACATCTTTCCATGATTGTTTCCATATTTGTACTTTCATCTCACGCTCACTGTTGGGAGGCCCCAATATTGTTTCTGCATCCTTCCTATTTCTGAGCTCTACCCTTATTGCCTCACTGTTTGAGTCCTCCATAGTGCCCTCCTTCAGCACAGCTGTGGTATCCTCTTTGACCAGTAATGCAACTCCTATACCCCTTTTACCCCCTTGTTTATCCCACCTGAAGCATTGATATCTTGGGATATTTACTTGCCAATCATGCCCTTCCCTCAACCAAGTATCATTAATAGCAATAATATCAACTCCAAGGTACTAATCCAAGCCCTGTGTTTATCTGCACATACTACACTTCTTGCATTAAAACAAATGCACCTCAGATAACCTGTCCCTTTGTGTTCATCATCTACTCCCTGCCGACTCTTCCACTTACTCACGCTGTCTTCATTATCTATTTCCTTACAGGCTGCAGTTGTTATTTCCTTAATATCGACTCAGCTCCTCATTTGGTTCCCATCCCTCTACAACATTAGTTTGAACCCTCTGAAGCAGCATTAGTGAAAGTACCCCGAACGACATTATTTCCATTCCAGCTCAGGTGTAGGCTGTCCAATTTGTAATAGTCCCTCCTCCCAGATAACCAGTCCCAATGTCCCAAAAATTAGATCTCCTCCCTCCTGCACCATCTCTCATTCCTACTCTGACTAGCACGTGGCATTAGTAGCCATCCTGAGCTTACAACCTCTGAGGTCCTACTTCTTAACTTGACTCCTAACTGCCTAAATTCTGTTTGTAGGACCTCATCCTGATTTTTAAAATCTATATCATTGGTGCCTACATGCACCATGAAAACTGGATATTCACCCTTCCCCTTCAGAATGTTCTGCAGTCGATCCAAGGCATTACTGTCCCTTGCACCTGGAAGGCAACATACCATTCTGGAGTCTTGACTTCGAACAGAAAAATGCTTATCTACTCCTTTTACAATTGAATCCCCTTTGACTTAGCCCTTCCAGTATTTTTCCCGCCCTTCTGAACAGCAGGTCCAACCACGGTGCATTTAACGGGGCTACTGCTGTCTTCTCCTGGTGAGCCATCTCTCCAAACAGTATCCAAAGCAGTATACCTGCTAAGGAGAGAGGTGTCCGCAGGGGAGACCTGCAGTGCCTTCCTGCTCTTTCTCTGCTTTTGGTCACCAATTCCCTTTCTCCTTCAGCAATCCTAATCTCTGATGTGATCAGTTCACTGAATGTGCTATCTACAACCTCCTCCGCATTGTATGCGCTCCAAGGTGAGTCCATCGCCGCTCCAGAGCCATCATCGCGTCTATGCGTTCTTCATAAGAAGTGTCTTTGGTGCGAGGATCAGGGATGTCTCCGAGCATGCTCGGGGCATACTGAAGGGGAGGCTGAACAGCCAGTGGCTGTGGTACACATTGGTACCAATGACATTGGCAGGAAACGTGACAAGATCCTGCAAGGAGAGTGCAGGGATATGGACACACATCCTGCACGTGAACAGGGACAGCAGCTGTGTCCCTGAGCTCCCACAATGAGCAAATGGAGCATAACATGGCTCTGAGATCTCCTATCATTTTCACTCTAAAGCATAACTTGGTCTTAAATTAGATAAACGGAAAAGGAAAGGGTTTTCTTTAACTAATCACAGGATTAAAAAAAAAGAAGAGAAGCACCTTATCCACACAGTACAGAGTTCTTTTGCTTTGGTTAGATGAGGAGTTCGGGGTGGGAGACATTACACGTGTAGTGTCTCACGTTCAATCGCTGGCAAAATATGTCAGATCACTTACCCTCCCAGTGCACAATTCGTCCTCTCCCACTCCGCTCCTCGCTCTCACCGCTGCTGCAAATGGAGGCCTGATGCTCCAGGTAAGTCTGTTTTTAGTGGGAAATTAACCTTCCCAGAAACCCCCTGGTCCGAGCCCCTCACCCCCACCCCCCACCTCTCTCTAACTCCTCCCAAAAGATAATGCACAAAACATGCAAACATGTCTTTTATTCATGGATTGGCAAAGTGAACAAATGACAATTATGGACCAAACAAAAATAATTTAATGGATATTTGCTGTGGTTCTTGAATTACAAAATATTTGGATTTTTAATGAGAAAATAAATTCAGGTTTTTTTTTCAGATCTGAGTTGGATACGTTTTGATCAGTATGTGATCATCATTGGTGTCAAAACCAGAAGTTACTGGGAATGCTCAGAAGTACTGGCAGTATCTGTGGTGCGAAAGCAGAATCCATATATGGTAGTAGACTGGCTCTGGCCAGGTTAATACGCTCATAGTGTTCAGGGATGTGTAGGTTAGGTGTATTAGTCAGGGATAAATATAGAGTATGAGAATAGGCTAACGGGTCTGGGTGGGTTAATCTTTGGAGGGTCAGTGGTGGCATATTGGCCCAAATGGCCGTTTTCCACAATATAGGGATTCGACGATTCTACGCATTCTTCATAAAAAGTGTCTTTGGTGCGAGGATCAGGGATGTCTCCGAGAATGCTCAGGGCATACTGAAGGGGAGGGTTTACAGCCAGTGGTACACATTGGTATCAATAACATTGGCAGGAAATGTGACAAGATCCTGCAAGGAGAGTGCAGGGAGATTGGCCTGAGTGGAAACACAGGATATCCAGTGTTGTAATCTTGGGTTACTCCTCGTGCTAGGTGGAAGTGGGATAAGGAAGATGAAGAGAGAAAACATTAATATGTGGTTGAAGAACTGGTTCAGGAAGAGGGTTTCAGATTTATGGATCATTGCGATTTTGTCCAGGGCAGGTGGGACCTGTAAAAAAAAGACAGGGTCCATTTTAACTGGAGGGACACCAACATCCTGGCAGGGAGGTTTGATGATGCATCTTGGGTGGAGTTAAATGAATAATGCAGGAGACTGAAAACCAGAGCAGCAGGACAGCAAGTGAGCTGAAATTAGAGTTTAATAGAATAGACAGGCAGGGCCAGTCTAATGACTATGCTGAGGAAAATAATCATAGCAATTTTAAAAATGTGAGTGGAAATGATAGGTTCAGTATTATCGGAGATCAAAAAATAAGAATGGAATGTGTGGAGTGCACCAAACGTATTCAAGGAGATAAACCAATCCAATAGAACTTACGTAAATACCTTGTACCTGAATGCATGGAATATTTGGAAAAAATGACAGCACAAACAGAGTTATAACGATACGGCCTGGTGGGGCTTCCAGAAAGGTGGTTACAGGAAGGTCAGTGTTGGGAAGTGAAATGTCCAAGTGTACTCATTACTCAGACAAGAACGTACAGCAGGTTGAGTTGCTGCATTGATTAAGAATGATATCAAGGCTGCATTGAAATGACATTAGCGCGAGGGACCAAAATGACAAATCAATTTGGATCCAAATAAAGCACATGGAAGCAAACCTGCTTCTAGGAGTAATTTCATGCCACAATACTCCCATCCTCCAAACATACTTTCAAAAACCAGGGAATACCAATGGCTTGTGAGAAGGGCACAAGAGTGAGCAATCTGTGTATGCATATTGGCTTAATTACTCAATTTGGCAAGGGTAGCCTCAAATAAGGATGCGCAGAATGTATGAGGGATTATTACTTAGAACAACAAACCAGAAAACTGGCTTTTAGATTTGGTGTGAATAATAAGGAAGGAGTGATAAATCATCTTATAGTAGAGGATCCTCTAGAAAGAGTGACCGTAACATGCTGGAGTTTCACATTCAGATTCAAAGATACAAGGGTTTTAGTATCAGGCAGTGATAATTATGTGGAAGGATTGGCCTGAGTGGACTCGAAAAAATAACATTGAAGGGCAGAACATTTGAAGAACAATGGCAAATACTTAGGAAGATAGTACAAACGCATCATTTAAAGTTTATTCCTGAGTGGAAGAGGAATTGTGAGAAAAGATAAAACGTCATTCACACCTTAACAAAGAAGATTATGATAAGATGAAAGTGATGTCCTGGTGGTATTATCGCCAACTGCTGATTCAGCGATCAAGATCATATTCTAGGAACTCAGATTCAAATGCCACCATTGCAAATGCTGGAATCTAAATTCAACATCAATCTGCAATTAAGCTTTACAGATTAATGGTGAGATCACTTTCACTTCAAAATTATGTCTCCTTTGTATTGAGCACTCGAGTAAGGGGAAGAGCTGCTCTCTGTTCAAACTGTCCATAAACCTCATGCTCTTAAATACCTCAATCAGGAACCCCTTCAACCTCCTCTGCTTCAAAAACATCTAACCCCTCATCATAGTTTGAGTATTCTCTCGTCTTGTTACTTCTGAAATGTATCACCTCACATTTATCAGTCAAATCTCATCAGCCATTGAACTAGCCACCTGAACAAACCATTTATATCATCTTTAAACTAACATGTTCCTCCTCACTGTGAACCACCCACCTAACCTTTGTGTCATCCATAACATTATTTATCATTCCCCCCAAAATCCATCCCTCACATTCTCATCATCATCACTTATGAAGCTCACAGATAAGACTTGTCTTATGTCTTCTGTTCTTCAGATGTTGTTCAAACGAGAAGAATTAAGAATTTCAGTCTCTTGTTCTTCCTATTTTTGGTGAATTTACAGCAGTGGAGGTCCTTTTATGAGAGAGCCACAGATTTGTTTTGGACATGCAGCTGAATTCTCCTTTTATCCTATTCTTCTCTGTATGTTTCATTCATAATGCTTGCATGTGTTTAATATTGGACTAGGTCGGGCTTACTTCATTTGCAACATTTGTATTTTACGTGGACCTGGATAATTTTCTTTGTAATATTCCCTGCAATACTCAGAGCTGAAGGAATTTTTCATCTGCAGGATGGGCTCATATGATTGCTTGAAAGAGCTGGAGAGATGAGGCTAAAGATTAAATTAAATGCTGCACATATACACACGGTAGTAGATCAAATCATATCGCCTTTTCTACCCTGCATTTGAAACAAATTATTAGAACATATGCCCACTCTTCTTTAAATTGTAAAAAAAAGTTTTAATACGTGTTCTTAGAGCAGTATGGATTTTACAGCTGCTCGTGGGATTGCATGCATAGCTAAAGATTAATTATAGTTTTTTATTCAATTTAATATAGTTCATATAGTTTATTAATATAAGATTATTTTTCCAATTTGTTTTATTAAAATTCAAAAACAAACCAAAAAAACAAGAAAAATATTTTTTTTCTCGAACGAACATTGTTTTAACGAGCTTTTCAAGGGGAGGGGGGGATTTACAAAACAAACTAGAAAAGTCTATATATGTTTCAAAAGTCATCGTCTTTAGTTTTAAATGCGAAAGTTTTTTTTTGTTTCAAAAACTATTTTTAAATAGGAAGATGTGCCTGTATTCTGGAGAGTCCGACACGTGTTCAGCTCTGGAGAAGACCTTTTTCTTCGAGAAATTTATTGAAGAGGAATATTTTTTGTTGGGTTAGTTTTCCAAATGGTTGATATTATTTATTTTTTATATGTTTGATAAGTATACGGATGTATTTTCTATTTTAATGTCATGAAAAATTCTGTTTATAGGCATAATTATATTAAGGCCAGATATATAAGTTAGAGAGGGAGATATCTGGAAGTTGTTATGCAACAAAATCAGTCAGATAGCTGGGTGACTGTCAGGACAAGTAAGAAGGTAGTTCAACAATCTCCGGTGGCTATTCCTCTATCAAACAGATGTCCAGCTTTTGGAATTGATGAAGGGGTTACTCTCTCTGAGGAAAATGGAAGAGCCATCGGTTATTGGAATGTTGGAAAAATTCTTATGCCTAGGCAGCGATTGAGAAGATTTTGTATATTTATTGGGACAGGGATCTCTCCTTTCAAGGGCATAAACAGGAGATTCTGTGGCAGTGAGTGAAAATTTAGGATAGTTTATTGGTTTCGCGGTACTAGGATTAAGAACGTCTCCGAAGGTCTCAAGCATATTGTTAAAGGTGTGATTTAGAAGCCAGAAATTATTGTATATATTGGTATGAATGACATTTTTAGGGAAAAGATTAAAACAGTCCGGGGGGAATTACAGAGGTGATGTAGAGGATTAAAAAGAAAACCTTAAAATAACAATTTCTGGTTTGCTCCCAATGATAAATTCAAGCGGGGAAGGGAAAATAAAGGTTAAAGGAGAAAAATCAATGCATGAAGAGCTGCTGTGTTGTTGACCGATTCAGATTTTTGGGAGATTGGAAAGTCTTTTGGAATAGAAAAGGCCTGTTCCAAAAGGATTGATCTAATCTAAACGGGAAAGCCACCGATATCTTCACAGGGAGATTTGCTCATCCTATAAAGGCAGACTTTATATTGACAGAGGATGCAAGTGGAGGTACTCTAAGTAGCAGTGTAAATTGTTGGATGGCTGGAGAAATCTCTGAATATGATGAGAACATGCCAGTTAGAAAAGAAAGATGAGAGAATCAGATTATATAGTAATTCTGAAGAACTAAAATGCATTTACTTTAGTGCAATGGGATTTACAGAGAAGGCTAATCTCCTCAGCGCATGTTTCAGAACATGGGATTGGGATATCAAAGCTATTATAGGAACTTGGGTGAAAGATGTTCAAGATCTTTCAATAAGAACAGGCAAGACGGTAAAAGAGGAGGAGGTGTGGTCTTTTTAGCCAAGTATAGTATAATGCTGGCTCTGAGAACTTTTGCTGAGGACTCGTCTACTGATGTAGTGTGGGCTGAGGTTAGAAACAGAAGAGGAGAGGTCACACTGCTTGAAGATTTTTTTTGTAGCCTCTGCAGAGTTCCAGGGAGGTGGAAGTGAGGATTATCAAAATTATTCTGAGTAGGAGTGAAAGAAACAGTGCGGTCGTTATGGGGGACTTTAACTTTCCTAACTTTGACTGGAAATGCTATAACTCTCGTACATCGGATGGATCAGTTATTGACCAACGTGTACAGGAGAGTTTCCTGACATAGTATGTCGAAGAGACGACAAGAGGGGAGGCCACAATGGATCTGGTGCTTGGCAGTGAGCCAGGCCAAGTGTTTGATTTAGTTGTAGTTGAACACTTTGGAGAGAGTGACCATAATTCAGTTGTGTTTAGTTTAGCGATGGAAAGGGATAGGTACATGCCACAGGTCAAGAGTTATCGATGGGTAAGGGCAATTATAATGTGATTAGACAAGAATTAGGATGCATAGAATGGGGTAGCAAAATACAGGGGATGCAGACAGTGGAAATGTGGAGCTGGTTTCAGGAACAGTTATTGTGTGTCCTTGATAGGTCTGTCCCTGTCATACAGGGAAGAAGTGATAAGGTAAGGGAACCATGGTTTACAACAGAAATTGCATCTTTTGTTAAGAAGAAGAAGGAGGCTTATGTGTTGATGAGGCAAGATGGTTCAGATGAGGCGATGGATAGTTACAGATCAGCTCGGAAGGATTTAAAGAGAGAGTTAAGAAGAGAATAGAGAGGACACTAGCAGTCTTTAGCAAATAGAATAGAGGAGAACCCTAAAGCTTTCTAGAGGTATGTGAGGAATAAAAGGATGATTAAGGTGGGAATATGGCCAGTCAAAGACAGAAGAGGGAAGTTGAGTGTGGACCTTGTGGCGATCAGAGAGTTGCTAATTGGACATTTCTTATCGGTTTTCACTCAGGAAAAGGAGAAGATTGTCGAGGAGAAGAATGAAGTATGAGATATTAGACTAGAAAGAATCGAGGTTAGTTACGAACAGGTGTTATCAATTCTGGAAGGAGTGAAAATAGAGAAACCCCCTGGACTGAATGGGATTTATCCAAGGATTCTCTGGGAAGCTACGGAGGAGATAGCAGAGCCTTTGGCTTTGATATTTGAGTCATCATTGCCTACAGGTTTGATACCAGAGGACTGGAGGATTGCAAATGTTGTGCCCTTGTTCACGAAGGGTAGTAGAGATGACCCAAGCAATTATAGACCAATGAGCCTTGCTTCTGTTGTAGGAAATGTTTTGGAAAGGATTATAAGTGATAAGATTTAAATCATCTAGTAAACAACAATTTGATTTCAGATAGTCAATATGGTTTCATCAAAAGCAGGTCATTTCTCACAAATCTTATTGATTTTTGTTTGAGAAGGTGACCAACCATGTAGGTGAGGGTAGGGCAGTTGACGTGGTATACATGGACTTCAGTAAAGCCTTTGATAACGTTCCACATGGTAGGCTGTTGGAGAAAATGAAGAGGCGTGGAATCGACGGTGATTTAGCAGTTTGGATTTGAAACTAGCTTTCTGAAAGAAGGCAGCGAGTGGTGGTTGATAGAAAATATTCAGCCTGGAGTCCGTTTACTAGTGGTGTGCCACAAGGGTCTGATTTGGGACCACTAATGTTTGTCATTTTTATAAATGACTTAGACGCAGGCACAGGTGAATGAATTAGTAAATTTGCAGACAACACTAAAGTCAGTGAAGTTGTGGGCAGTTTGGAAGAATGTTACAGGTTGCAGGGGACTTGGATAAACAGCAGAATTGGTCTGAGAGGTGGCAAATGGAGTTCAATCCAGCTAAATGTGAGGTGATGCACTTTGGGAAGAATAACAGAAAGGCAGAGTACTGGGTTAATGGAAAGATTCTTGGTAGTGTGGATGTGCAGAGTGATCTTGGAGTCCATGTAAATAGATCCCTGAAAGTTGCCACCCAGGTTGATAGTGCTGTGAAGGCGGCATACGGTTTGTTAGGTTTCATTCGTAGTGGGATTGAGTTCCGGAGCCGCAATATCATGCTGCAACTATACAGAACGCTGGTGCGGCGATATTGGAATATTGTGTATAGTTTTGGTAGCCCCATTACAAAAAGGATGTGGATGTCTTGGAAAAGGTGCAGAGGAGACGTACCAGGATGCTGCCAGATCTGGAGGGAAGGTCGCATGAGGAAAGGCTGAGAGACTTGGGTCTGTTCTCATTGGAAAAAAGAATGCTAAGAGGGAATTTGTTAGAGACATACAAGATGATCAGAGGATGAGATGGGTAGACAGTTAAAGTCTTTTTGCTAGGATGTTGATGCCAGCATATATGAGGGGACATAGCTACAAATTGAGGGGTGATAGATTTCAGACAGATGTCAGAGACAGGTTTGTTTCACAGAGCGACGTAAGGGCTTGGAATGCCCGACCTGCTAATGTAATCAACTCAGCCAAATTAGGGGGATTTAAGCCATCCTTAGATAAGCACAGTGATGATTTTGGGATAGTGTAGGGAACGAGCTGAGAATACCTCAAAGGTCGGCGCATCATAGAGGGCCTAATGGCCGATTCTGCGCTGTATTGTTCTGTGTTCTATGCTTTTTGTTCTAAGAGTGGTAATTCAATCTTCCAGGTGTTAGATGCTATAGAAAGGACAGAAAAGGAGACATGGGGTGGAGGAGCAGTGGGGGGCAAGGCTGTCAGTTTTGATTAAGGAATAAATTATTGCTCTAACTAGGGGAGATATTACTAAAAATGTGTTCAGTTAAAATATATGGGTGGAAATTTAAGATAAGAAAGTAAAGAACACTTTGAAGAGATTGTGCAAAGTGCTCGTTTGTGACAAATCGTCCAGTGCAGATATATTGGTAGAAATTAAAAGTCAGAAAGAAAAGAACATGTTGATGGAATTGTACTCTATGCTCCCCAATAGTAAGGAAGAAATTAAGAACAAATATGTCGGGAGATCTCAGATATATGTAAACTTAATAAGATTGTAATAATGAGGGGATTTTAAATTTCCAAAACTTGACTGTTACTACCTTCGTGTTAAAGGTTTGGACGATGAAGAATTTGTCAAATGTGTTCAAGAAAATTTTCTTTATCAATATGTGGTTGCTCCAAATAGAGAAGGAACAAAATTAGACCTTATTTTGTGCAATATCAGGGCAAGTGACTAAAGTAAAAGTGGAGAAATATGATGGCTGTTGCGAACATAACTCTATTCATTTCAGAATGGTTATGGAAAAGGATAAGCCTTCCATTAATATTATCTTTTTAATTGGAGTACCATAAACTTTAATGGCATGAGACAATGACCTTCCAAGTTTGATTGAAGGAGATTGTTAGCAGGTGAAGAGAACGTGTGACTCGTGGAAGACATTCAAAGGTACGATGATGAGAACTGAGAGGCATTATGTTCTTGTTAGTGTGAAGGGTAACTCTGATAAGAATAAGGAACAATGGATGACTAAAGGTATTGAAGCTCTTCTCAAGAATAAAAGGGAATCTTAATTTAGATATAGACAACTTTAATCAATCGAATCTCTTAAACTATATAAAGCGTGTTGGACATTACTTCGAGAGAAATGAGGAAAGCAAAAAGGGGACATGAGATAGCATGGACAGATAAAGTTCAGAATAAACTAAATATATTGTACAAATATGTTAAGAGCAAGAGGGTAACCAGGGAGAGGGCAAGGCCTCTTAAAGATTAAGGAGGACATCTTTGTGTTGTACCACAGCAGATGGGGAATACAATCATTCCATTCCCAGTGCATCAGACAGCGGCAAACACACACCATTGTCTGCACCTCACAATCATCCAGATTGAACTCTCTCTGCTATTTGTCAGCCTATTGACCCATTTGATCAAGATCGTTTTGTAATCTTAGAAAGGCTTCTTCACTGTCCACTGTGCCACCAGTTTTGGTGTCATCCGCAAACTTACTAACCATGCTCTTTATATTGTCATCCAAATCATTTACATAAATGACCGAACAATGAAATCCCAGAATGAACCTCTGTGGAACACTGCTGGTCACATGCCTCAGTCTGAAAAGCAACCACCCACCATTCCTCTCTGTGGCCTGTTGTGATGCCAATTGAAAGTGTTGGAGATAAACTCAGCAGTTCTGGCAGCATTGGAACAGAGAGAAACAAAATTAACTATCTTGAGACCAGTATGACTTGCTCAGAACAGGTTCGTATCGACCTCAATCCGTTAACATTGTTTCTCTCTCCATATCCTGCCTTATCTGTTGCACTTCTCTACTATTTTGTGCTTGGATGTCTGATTTCCATTATCTCTAATCTGTTACTTTTCTGGATGGGTCTAGATGTTATATTTGAACAATTTGCTCCATTCCTGTTCCCGTGACTTGTGCCGGTGACACTTGTATTAAACTGGATTCTGTTTCTTCTTCAAGATCTAAAAATAACTTTTTTTGCCAAGGTCCACTTAAATGCGTGAATCTCAACACATTTATTTTGATTTGAAAGACATTTTAGAGATAGCTACACTTTATGAAACAAAAAATGTGTTGCTGGAAAAGCGCAGCAGGTCAGACAGAATCAATGGAGCAGGAGAATTGACGTTTCAGGCATAAGCCCTTTTCCAGCAACACACTTTTAAGCTCTGATCTCCAGCATCTGCAGTCCTCACTTCCACACTTTATGAAACAACAGGAATAGATTATTGATGATAACATCATTCATGTCCTTTATTAATAAGCTTGTCCTCACATGCTCTGAAAGCTTTTAAATACATTTCGCAGATTAATTACAGCAAAGGTGGTGGTCACTCAGACTATTATCTCAATACCAGTTCTGAATGAGCAATATACCCACTCTTATTCTGCAGTAACTCCCTGTAACCCCACTCATGTTGTTATGTGTCTGTTTTTTTAATTCTGAATATCCTGTTCAGATAAACAATCTTATCAACCTGTATAGCCTATGATTGAATACTCTATATGTAAATTATAATTCCATCCATCACGTTTAAAATTGCCTTTTCTATTCACATTGTCGTTCAGCATTCCATCGCCCAAATGTCATCTGTTCTATCACTCTGCATTGCATTTCATTCCATTTGTGAGAAAGAATGAGGGTTGATTGGGAGATGTTACTGTACTCCCCTCATGTCTGCTCAGCCACTGGCTCCAGTCCTTTCTGCTTCCTAGCCAATATCAGATTCGTTCCATCCCTGATGTATTAATCCTTGGGTTTTAATGAACAAGGTTGTTGCACATTGTTAACGACAAGGCCAGACCCCTCAAATATTTTGAAGCACATAACCCAGACCGTAACTGTGGTATTTGAAGGTAAGTATACAGTGCATATTCAATGAGGGAATTAGCTGGTCACACTGCCGAGTTTTTAACAAACAGCATTTATTTACGAAATTACGGAATGAAACAAAATGAACCGAAAACAGAATACCGAACAACTCATCCTATCCGAACCCAACAGGCTATCCCCACTAAAGGATGCTGTTCCAAAGTACATGCAACAATCCCAAAAAAACCCCTTAGCATAAAGAGTAAAAATAACTCAAAACGCTTACATGTTACAAAATCGGAAGGGCAGAAGGGGAGGGATAGCGTCCCGTTTCAACAGTGACCCTTACTCAACTAACCCCTGAACTGAACTGACCTGCACAACCAGAGAGCTGGCCACGCGCCCTTCATTGTGTCAGTTTTACTTGAAAGACTTGAAAGCCTTCTGCCTGAGGAATTATCTGTTCGGTATAAACAAAAGGGCCCCCGGTGAAACATTCAAAATTCAGGAATGTTGGAAACTTGGGTCGTTTATAACGTCTCTGGGAAAAGAAAATCAAGGACAAGAAAACCTTGTAAAGGGACCAGCTTTGTGACAACATGTCACATTTGGCTTTGGACAGAGTTTAAAAAATGTAAGACTTACTGAATGAAGCCAATCAAATGTATTAATGTGTTTGTGAATTTATATAAAACAGTGCAGAAACGCATTGTGTGTTGAAGATACAAAATTGCCTTATTGCAACGAGAGAAATATCCAGGCAAATCCACACTTCTTGTGTAATGGAGTGCAAATATGCCCACTGGAAATCTATTGGTTGATACCTGTTCTAGTGGAGGAGAGATCAGCATCGTAACGTCTTGATTATGTTTTTTTTTGGTGGGGGCAGGGATGTGGGGTTCAGGTGGTTACAGTATTGCAAACAGACAACACATCAGTGTTTCATTGTGTAATATTCTGAATAAGGTTCTTGTCTGTTTAAAAATCTGTAGTCAACCTCGTTAAAGTACTCCGGGTAATTTTCATTGTACACTTACCGACACAAGTTTCAAAGTTATGCTCTGGGATGCCTGCTTAAGAATGCTCTGTGTGGTCTAGCCATAATATCTCGAAGATGGAAGATGCCTCCTTGGGACTTGGTACAAACTAATCACTTTCCCTCCTCATGGTCAGCAAACCACGTTAACATAACAAATGTGCACCAATAGCAATGGAGCCAGGAGGGAAAACATGGAGCAGTCTGTCTTTGCAGTCTATACCTCATTGGTTTCACGTGTTGCAGGATCAATGACATCCTCGTATTTCAATGTAACAGTTAGGAGGGACTGAATGGCCTCTTCTGATCATGTTGTGCTGACTCGACTCTATCTTCCTGAATTATAGGAGACAAACAGGAGGAGGGAAGAACACAGCAGCATCATGAGATATGAAAGTCAAAATTTAAGGTAAAACAGTTCTTCAGGACTGGGAGTGGGAGGTAGTGGGAGCTGCAGATAAAGAGGGAAGGGAGTGGATGGGATGGGGAGAGCAGCGGGATGGTGAGGTATGGATACGTGGACACAGGTGATGGATGCAACTTGGTTGGGCGATGAGAGGGATGAATCCAGTTGGGAGCTGGAAGGCGGAGTGGTTAGGTGGAATGGAAGGGAGGAGTATGGGCAGAAAATGGAGTAAGGAGATGGGTAGTAAGGTTATTTCAAACTGGAGAACTCAATGTTACATCTTCCAGGTGGTAGGCTTGCCAGGCAGATGAGCTGTTGTTCCTCAAATTTGCGGTCTGCCTCACCAAGGCAACAGAGGAGGCCAGGGGTGATAATGTCGGAAAGGGAGTGGGAAGGGGAATTCAAATGGGCGGTGACTGGGAGGTCAGGTTGGCCCCTGCAGGCCCGGCTGTGATGCTCGGTGAAATGTGCACTTAGTTTATGTTCGGTCTCCCCAGTGTAGAAAAGACCACATCGGGAGCATCTGATGCAGTAAGCTCAGTTGGAAGAAAGGCAGGTGAACCTCTGCCTAACCTGCAAGTACTGTTTGAAACCCTTTAAGGAGGTGGAGGAGGTGGTGTGCCAGCAGGTGATGCATCTTTTGCGGTTGCAGGAGAAGGTACCTGGGGGTTATGGGGGAGATTGGTGTGGAGTGTGGCAGGATAACGATGGGGACAGTCTTGTGGGAGATGTGCCAGGTGGTGGGATCCAAACCTAGTTTCCTGCATCTGGTGCACCCGATGTGGTCTCACTGCATCAGGAAGACCAAATGTAAATGAAGTGAATGATTTGAGAGTATTGCAGTCAGGCTTCTAAGGGCTGACCTGACCTCCCAATCACTTCGTATTTCAATTCTCTCCCCCCACCCCCCGCCAATCCCTTTCTGACATGGCCATCCTTGGCCTCCTCCATTGCCACAATGTTCCAAACCAAAAACTGGAGGAACAAGACCTCATATGTCACTTGTGCAACCTCCACCCCGGGGACTCAACATTGAATTCTCCAATTTCAAATAACCTTCCTTCTAATCCTATGATCGCCTTCCCAGGCCTTCCCCTCCTTGCCTTCATCTGATCAACACTTGATCCAGCTACCAACTGGATTCAGTCCCCCCATCACCAACCGGCTGATACCCTTTATCTGTGTTCACTTATGCCCATCTCGCCACTCTGCCTCCTCCTCCTTCACCCGCCCCTTTATCTATAGATCCCTTTACTCCTAACCCCAGTCCTGATGAAGAGTTATATCCTAGGCGTTGACTTCTCAACTTCTTGACGCTGCCTTGATTATTCTGTTCTTCCAGTCTCCTGCGTGTCTATTTTGGATTCAAAGCTGCTGTATTTTTTTAATTGTCTTCTTGTGGAATAGGCAGAAGAGAGGAAATGCGGTCCACATGTTTTTATCCAATAGTTTTGAAGGGCTGAATGGCTTTCTTATATTACTGTGAAACCAGCTAGAGTTGCAGTAAGGGTTCCTTCTTTTTAACCATGGAGATGCTTAGTGCCCAGCAGTACTTTTGATTAATGTTACCTATACATTAACAGCACAAGCTTGAATGTTGTCCAGATTTGATACTTTAGTACCTTAGGAGGTTACTCATTGTTCTGAACATTATATAATCTTCACAGAACATCCCCACCTCTGATCGTATGACAGAGGGAAAGACATTGATCAAGCATCTGATGATGTTTGTGCCGAAGAAGCTATCCTGCGATTGCCCACAGAGATATCCAGGGACTGAGAGGATTGATGTCCACCAGCCCCATTGTGTTCTGACTGATCCAACCAGTGGGGAGTTTACAACTGATTCCCATCAAGTTCAATTTTGTTCAGTCTCCTTGACACCTTGCTCAGTCAATTACTGCTATGATATCAGGGCCAATCACACTGATGGTGTGTTCATATCTTTTGTTCATATCAATTGACCAAGATATATGTGTGGGGAGCGTTTCCTTCTCTCAGATGGTAGTGAGGGTTGGGACCAGACAGTTAGGGGAGGCTACATCACTGAAATGTTTGGGGGGTGCGAGTGGGTGTCAATGGATTTTGACACATCTGAGAGTCGAGGGCTGCAAAGAATTGGGCATTAAAGAGAAATTGCGTCCAAAATCTTCTCTACTTTGATATTGATTGTCCCTAAGATATCACGGCTAACTTCCTCAAGTTCCCAGTATTCATGCATTTCTCCACGGTAACCGTAGAGTAGAAATATTCATTGAGGACTTCACCCATCTCTTATCGTTTCACACGGACTTGTCCACTTTGATCTTTGAGGGGTTTTATTTTCTCTGGAGCTATTGCTTTTTCTTTTAATTTATTTAAAGTACGTTTTTGGATTCATCCTAATCTTCTCGGCCAAGCCTCCTTATTGCCCCCTTTTCACCCGACTGATATCCTTCTTTCATAGATTCCTGTATCTCTTATATACATCCAGGGGTTCCCTTGATCCAAGCCGCTTGTACCTGAATCTGTGGACTGGTTTTGTCCCTCTCCATAACTCTTTGAAGATTAATATAACTGTGGTTACTGTCCCAAAGTGCTCCCCCACTATTAACTCAGTCACCTGTCGTGCCCTATTTCCTAAGAAAATTTTGAATTTTGCCCCTTCCCGAGTAGGACACTCTATATACTGCTTGAGGAAACTTTCCTGACGCATTTACAGATTTTATCTCATCAAATCCCTTAACGCTCAGGCAGTTCCAGTCCATGTTAGAAAAAGAAATCACCAATTAGGATAACCCTATTGCTCCTGCAGGTCTCCCTTCTCTCCCTGCATATTTGTTACTCTCATTCCGGTTGACTATTTGGGGGCAGATAGTACAACCCCAATGACGTCACTATCCCCTTCCTATTTCTTACCTCCACCCACAAAGCCTCACTGGGTGATCCATCAGTTATTTCATCTCTGATTACTGCTGTTGTACTCCCCTTAATCAGAAGTGCAACTCCCCTCCCCTCCTTCCACCATCTCTGTCTTGTTTAAAGCACATGTAACCTGGCACATTAAGCTGGCAGTCCTATCCATCACTTCGCCATGTTTGTGTAATAGCTATAATATACCAGTCCCACCTATTTATCCATGCCCTGAGTTCATTGGCCTTACCTGGAGCCTTTTTGCATTGAAATAGATACAATTTAATCCAAAAGGCTGTACTTTCTCTTTGTCGTTTTCCAGTTTAATCTCACTGATTTCGGATTACTGTATCTCCTTTCAGCCTCGCACTTGCTTCCCTGCTCCTGAGCATACCACCTCCTGCCAATCTATTTTAAACTATCCCTTGTAACAACAGCAAAACTGGCCGCCAACATATTGGTGCCCCCTTCAGTGCAAGTCTCAGACGGTAATCTCCCTGTCAGGAGGTTACCACTGTCAAGGTTGTTTTTAAAAAAATGTTTCTCGTAGCACTCTGCAATCACGCTGCCGGGCCTCGTCCCTATTTCTACGGGTATCATTTGTGCCAACGTGCATAATGATTTCTGGCTGATCAACCTCCCCCTTGAGAATGTTCTGCAGCCACTTGGAGACATCCTGGACCCTAGCACCTGGGAGGTAACCCACCATCCTGGATTCCCGTTTGTGGCCACATAATCTCCGATCTGTCCCTCTTTAACAATCGACCCTCCTATCTCGAACCTCCTGTTTACCTTTACCCTTTCCCGCTGTGCCCCATAGCCAGTGGTAGTACCACCAACCTGGCTACTGCTGCTTTCCCCTGAGCGGTCATCGCCCCCAACAATCCGAAATGGTCTACTTGTTTTCGAGAAGAATAGCCACAGGGGATTCCTGCACTCCCTGCCTAGAGTCACCCATCTATTCTCGTCACAAATTCTGTTATCTGTATTTGTCAGTGAGAGAAACTATTGTCTTCAGTTCAATTGCAGTCTCCTTTCATTACCCATGAATTGCAGACCACTCCCTCACAAACATCTGCGAACAAGACTGTGCACAACCTCGAGATCCCTTTTTGCACTGAACTGATTTATGTATCGTGTTATCTCTGTTACCAAGCCTGTCCACTACCAGCTCCTAATGTCCCCCATCTTCATCTCTGTGTCAGTGCTGTTGCTGAACAAACCATTGGCTGCACGTTGGTAAAATTCAGACTTAATGTTTCAAGCTCTCTGCTGACCACTTTTCCAATTACAAATATTTCAGTCACAGAATTGTTCTTGTCTCGGACATTACTTCATGATTAGGACATTGTATGAATGTAGGAATGTCGCTGGATGCATTTCAGAAGCAAAGCCTATTAAACAAAAGATATTGTTTCAAGTGATTTGTTTCACGTCCGACCACAGCTGATGACAGAACTTCAATACAAAATGATAAGAATTGGAATAAAAGTGATTTTCACGAAAACAACCACAAAACCAACACTTTGTCTGAAAACCTTCCTGTTTTACTGATCACCTTCGATAAAAAAAATCTAATGTTATTACCCGGTGTGGGTTAAGTGAGACTTCGGCCCTGTGACAATGTGCTTGACTTTATATTGGCTTGTGGAATGGCCTCACAATCAGGGCAATTATGATGGTCACCAAATGCTGCCCTTGGCAGAGATGCCAACATCCCACGAAATAACAAAAATGAAGGTGAAATCAAATAAAGGAAGATACTGAAAATCTAAAATTATAGAAAGAAATGCAAAGAAATGAACAGAAAGTGATGGGAAACTTTCCTGAACAGAAAGCAGCTGGAAAAGAAGGTGATTGATACCATTGACAGGGAAGTCTGCTTTGAAGGGGCGAAGGAATCAATAGAGAAAGAGATATAGAAGAAAAAAGAGCAAACAAAGAGAATGATGATCATCTGGGCTGGAAATAAAATGTGAGATTCACCTCATTTATTTCTCGCTTATCCCATCTTCCTGAATATCATACCCTTGTAAATACAGGTATACCCCCCGCTTTTCAAAAGTTCGCTTTTCGCCACTTCCCTTTCCGAATGACCTCCATCAGACCCTTGTTTTGCTAACCAAAAGAAATCCGAAGAGGATTTTCACTTTTACGAAGAAAGGCAAATTTTTTCCCATACAAATTAGTGCTACTGCTCTTTACACCATATCGTAGGAACACTTTACTTACAGATAGCGAGGGAAACCTATATTAATCTAAGATCATGTTTAAAGCGATTTGGCACCCCTGTCTTCCCTGAGTGTGGTCATCTTCTTATATTCATTAATGGGATATGGGTATCTCTGACTGCCAACATTAGTCCACTTTCCCAGTTGCTCTTGAGAAGACCGTGAGCCACTGCAGTCCACGTGTTTGATCTGATTTGATTTGATTTAATTTAATCAAATGTACAATGGAAAGGTTCTTTTGCAAAGAGTGCAGGCAGATGATAGTAAATAAGAAAGCAGAGATCATAGGGTACTTAGAGTGAGGCATACAAGGTTACAGCTTCACAGGAAGTGGGCAAAGCAAGATCGATCTTAGCAAGATTAATATTATATGAAAAGTTAGAGATGTTAATTCGTCAGTCTAATACTGGGAGGGAAGGAAGTGTTCCTGAGCATATTGGTCCATGTTTTCAAGCCTCTGTGTCTCCTCCCTGTTGTAAGAGGTTGTAGGAGATCATTACTGTTTTGGAAGAGATCTTTGATGTTGCCAGCCTTTCTGCGATAATGACAAGTATAAATGGATGGAAGGCTATCTTCTGTGATGGTCTGGGCTGTTCACACAACCGTCTGTAGTTTCGTATGGTCCTGGGAAGAGTAGTTACCATGTAAGTCCATTATGCACCCGAATATAATGCTTTGAGTTGCCAGTATCGAGAGCACTGGGAGACGGGCTGTTCCAAAATAGTTAGATGTAACAATTGGCTGTTAAATGGATACCCACATTCTGGTTGCTGTTTTGACAAAAATTTAAATTTAACCAATAAATTTAAATTCTGTCCACGATACCAAATCCTAGTTGAGTTAATTGTATCGCCAACACCGAACCAATGAGCCATCACCTGCTTCAAACGAATAGAGAAGCCATCACTGTCACAACGAAGGAGAAAGAGGCAGAAACAAAGGGAAGGAGAGAGAGAGAGAACGCAGGGAGTGATATAGATGGACAGTCAGTGAAAGAGAGAATGGAAACAAAACAAGGAAATAAGCAGTCACATGGGCAGGGAGCAGGGAAGTGAGATACAAAGCACATAGGGAGCTGGGGGTGGGGAATTGGAGGTGCTGGGGGTGAGGACCAGAGAGATCTGGGAGTGAACACTGGTGGGAGCTGGGAAGAGGGAGGTGAGGGTTTATTTTGACCTGTACCAAGATGTCCAGACAGATTATAGTAAGCAATGATGTACAGAACAATGGCTGTAAAACATGTCTGGGAGGCATACAGGTTACGCTGCACAGGGTGTTCGCTAGGCGAGATCAACATGTACAAGATCAGCATTATCTGAGATTAAAGAATCCATTCATCAGTCTAATAACAGCCGGGAAGAAGCTGTTACTGAACCTGCTAATCTGAGTTTTCAAGCTTATGTACCTTTTCGCCTGATGGAAGAGGTTGTGGGAGATCTTCACAGGCATGTGATGGGTCTTTGGTAATGTTAGATCTAAGAAAATTCGAGTACAGGAAAAGGCTATTCGGCGGTCCAAGCCTGCGCTGATCCAGATCCTCTATCTAATTCCGTCGCCTATTTTCTAAGGGTCTGTGTCCCTTTGCTCCTGCCCATTCTTGTATCTTTCCAGAAACAGCTTAAATGGAGCACCACTGGTCACAGTTCTCCATTTTCAGAAACTCCCTTCCTCTTCTATGCTCTGTCCCCTATTGCCCAGCCAGTTCTTTATCCTTGTAGCCAGCACACCCTGGACACCATGTGACTTCACTTTCTCCATAACACGACCATGGGAAAACTTATCAAACGCCTTCCTGAATTCCATGTCCATGACATCTACTGCCCCTCCCTCATCAATCAACTTTGTCACTTCCTCAAAGAGTTCGATTAAGTTGGTAAGACATGACCTTCCCAGCATTAACCATGTTGCCTCTCATTAATAAGACCATTTTCATTCAAATGAGAATAAATCCTATTCCTCAGTATCTTGTCTAGCAACTTCCCTATCCCTGATGACAAGCTCACTGGTCTATAATTAACTGGATTATTCATGCCACCCTTTTAAAACAAGGGGATTAAAAACTTTCCAGTCCTGAAGAAGGGCTTATGTCCGAAACATCGATTCTCCATCTCATTTGATGCTGCCTTACCTGCTACACTTTTCCAGCAAAGCATTTTTAAGCTACAGGACCTCAGTTGTGTTCAAGGATGCTACAAAGATATCTGTTAATGCCCCAGCTATTTCCTCTCTCCCTTTCCTCAGTAATCTTGCTTAGATGTTAGCAGCCTTTCTATGGCAACGAGCCTTGTAAATAGAGTCAATGGTTGGGAGATTGGAACCCGTCATAGTCTGGGCTGTGAACACAATCTTCTGTAGTTTCCTATGGTCCTGGGCAGAGTGTTACAGTACCAGGCCACTACGCACCCGGACAGTACGTTCACAATAGTGCATCTGTAGAAGTAGTACATGCTAAACATCCTGAGCCAAGTGAGGAAGGAGAGACGTTGTTGAGCCTTCTTGACTGTCACACCTATGTGTGAAATCCAGGGTAGGTTGTCAGTTATCATCACTCCGAGGAACCTGATGCTCTGCGCTTCCTCAACCATTGTTGTCGATGATGGCGTGTTCCTCTCCATTCTTTCTGAAGTCAATGATCAGTTCCTTACTATTGCCGAATTTGAGAGTTATTATCATTACACCATGCCACCAAGTCCTCGATCTCCTTTCCGTATTCGGACTCATCGTTGTTTGATATCCCTCCTGATTTGGTGATGTCATTGGCGAACTTGTAGCTGGCGTTGTTTAGAATTTGGCAACACAGCTGCATGTGTACAGGGAGTACAGTAGGGGGCTGAGGGCACAGCCGTGGGTGTACAGGGAGTATAGTATGATGCTGAGGGCACAGCCATGGGAATACAGGGAGTACAGTTGGGGGCTGAGGACGCAGCCATGGGAGTACAGGGAGTACAGTAGGGGATGAGGGCACAGGCGTGGGAGACAGGGAGTACAGTAGGGGGCTGAGGGCACAGCCGTGGGTGTACAGGAATTACAGTAGGGGGCTGAGGGCACAGCCATGGGTGTACCGAGAGTACAGTAGAGATCTGTGGGCACAGCCGTGGATGCACAGGGAGTACAGTAGCGGGACTGAGCTCACAGCCGTGGGAATACAGGGAGTACAGTTGGGGGCTTAGGACGCAGCCGTGAGTGTACAGGGAGTATAGTATGAGGCTGAGGACACAGCCATGGGAGTACTGTAGAGGGCTGAGGGCACAGCGGTGGGTGTACAGGGAGTACAGTAGGCGGCTGAGGACACAGCCGTGTGTGTACAGGGAGTACAGTTGGGGGCTGAGGGCACAGCCGTGGGTGTACAGGGAGTACATAGGGGACTGAAGGCACAGCCGTAGGTGTACAGGGAGTACAGTAGAGGGCTGAGGGCACAGCCGTGGATGCACAGGGAGTACCGTAGGGGACTGAGGACACAGCCGTGGGTGTATAGGGAGTACAGTAGAGGGATGAGGGCACAGCCGTGGATGCACAGGGAGTACAGTAGGGGACTGAGGACCCAGCCGTGGGTGTATAGGGAGTACAGTAGGGGGCTGAGGACACAGCCGTGGGTGTATAGGGAGTACAGTAGGGGTCTGAGGGATACAGCCGTGGGGGTATAGGGAGTACAGTAGGGGGCTGAGGACACAACCGTGGGTGTACAGGGAGTACAGTAGGGGTCTGAGGACACAGCCGTGGGTGTATAGGGAGTACAGTAGGGGGCTGAGGTCACAACCGTGGGTGTACAGGGAGTACAGTAGGGGTCTGAGGACACAGCCGTGGGTGTATAGGGAGTACAGTAGAGGATTGAGGGCACAGCTGTGGATGCACAGGGAGTACAGTAGGGGGCTGAGGACACAGCCGTGGGTGTATAGGGAGTACAGTAGGGGTCTGAGGGATACAGCCGTGGGGGTATAGGGAGTACAGTACGGGGCTGAGGACACAACCGTGGGTGTACAGGGAGTACAGTAGGGGTCTGAGGACACAGACGTGTGTGTACAGGGAGTACAGTAGGGGGTTGAGGGCACAGCCATGAGAGTACAGGGAGTACAGTAGGGGGCTGAAGGCACAGCCGTGGGTGTATAGGGAGTACAGTAGGGGGCTGAGGGCACAGCCGCATGTGTACAGGGGGTACAGTAGGGATTTGAGGACACAGCTGTGGGAGTACAAGGAGTACAGTAGCGGGCTGAGTGCATAGACATGGGTGCACAGGGCATACAGTTGAGGCTGAAGGCAAGGCTGTGGTATACAGGGAGTAGAATGAGGGCTGAGGGACACAGCCGTATAGGGAGTACAGTAGAGGGATGAGGGCACAGCCGTGGGTGTACAGGGACTACAGTACGGGGCTGAGGGCACAGCGTGCATGTACAGGGAGTACAGTTGGGGGCTGAGGACGCAGCCATGGGAGTACAGGGAGTACAGTAGGGGCTGAGGACATAGCCACGGGATTACAGGGAGTACAGTATGGGGCTGAGGGCACAGCCGTGGGTATACAGGGAACACAGTTGGGGGCTGAGGACGTAGCCATGGGAGTACAGGGAGTACAGTAGAGGGCTGAGGGCACAGCCGTGGGATTAGAGGGAGTACAGTAGGGGGCTGAGGACACAGACGTGGGTGTACAGGGAGTACAGTAGGGGATTGAGGGCACAGCCGTGGGTGTAGAAGGAGTATAGTAGGGAGCTGACTGCACAGATGTGGGTGTACAGGGCGTACAGTTGGGGATGAAGGCAAAGCTGTGGTATGCAGGGAGTAGAGTGGGGGCTGAGGACACAGCCGTGGGTGTACATGGAGTGCAGTAGGGGGCTGAGGACACTGCTGTGGGTGCACGGGGAGTACAATAGGGGGTAGAGAACACATCCTCCAGAAGTTCCAGTGTTGTGTTTTATTGTGGAGAATGTGCAGATACCTAGCTTCACAGATTGTCACCTGTGTGTCAGAAACCGGGGATCTTGTTACAGAGGGTGGAGCCGTGATCAAGGTCACGGAGTTTTAAGATCAGCCTGGAGGGGATAATGATGTTGAAGGTAGAGCTGTAGTCAATGACCAGGAGTCTGGTGTAGGCATCCTTGTTGTCCAGATGTTCCATGGATGAAGGCAGGGCAGGTATTTGGCATCCGTTGTGGACCCGTTACATCAGTCGGCAACAATGAATCAGAATCTGAGAACATTCGACTGGAATGTTACAGCAATGGATCACAATCTGTGAACATTAGACTGGAATGTTATAAGAACGGACAGGAGTTTAAACAGTGATGTTTGGTTTCTTTCTACATATTATGATCGAAGGTCATTATCGTGGCGGATCAAATAAGCACTTTACATTATTCAATATTTTTAATAACCAATCCTGGCTTTTGTTAGCGTACCTGTTAAGTCTCACTGTTCAGTCAATAATTCTATAAATCATGTTTGACAGTAATACTGTTCTTTCATTCATTCTACCGTCCTTGCCACTGTTATTGTTTCTGCTAAGACTCTGAATCCAGATATTCACTTGACAAACCACTACTAAATTGTTAAATCACTCTCTCCCTCCTTGCTTCTGGCAGTGTTACTCATGGGTTGCTATGTTGACTTGCTCAGTTACAGCTGTGAACCATGATTCCTTGTATCACTGCACTTGCTATCTAAATATTGAAAGCATTGAGGTCACTATCTTCTGTTCCGGTTACAAACTGCATTTCCTTCCTCTGACTCCATCTCGTCCCCGGCATATATCTGAAGCTGAAATAGACAAATGACAACAATTCCCAGTAATTGCAAAACACTGGGATAGTCTGCTCAGATCCCCATGCTGGGCAGAGAGTCCAGTTTACTGAGTAATACACTGGCATAGTCTGCACAGCTCTCCATGCTGGCCAGATGGTCCAGTGAACTGAGCAAAACACTGGGATAGTCTTCACAGCTCTCCATGCTGGGCAGATAGCCCTAAATACTGAGCAATATACTAGCATAAGCTGCGCTGCTCTCCATGCTGGGTAGTCTACTTGTCGCAGTGTATAGTTTCTGCGTTTGTTCTGTGAGGCAAATTCAGAATTTAGTGGAACAAATCTTTTCAGCTGATCTGGCAATGCCATTATTCAATGTTCTCATTCTTGTGACTTGAGCCGCCAAGGTCTCACTGCTCCAGATAGACCCACTCCCTTGTTTCTTTTTTCTCATATTTCAGCAACATACTCTGTTTCTGTATAAATTGCCCATTTCTAACTTGAATGTGAATATCTCTGTCCATTTCTATCTATCTCTGGCCTTGGGTTTTGGTTGTGTATCAAATACTGGAATTATCATGTTCAGAAATAATGTGATGGTGTGTGTCAGGCGATTGTTCACTTCCCGCTGTGTCCCATGTGTTACTCCATGGACAGGGGAGTGTGTGATGGGCTGTTGTTCACTTCTTGGTGTGCCCCTTGAGGTGCTTCATGAAGAGGTGTGCGTGTGTTTGTGCAGGGCAGTTGTTCACTTCCCAGTGTGTCCCACGTCGTCCTCCATGTTGGAGAGCGGTATGTGTATTGGACTGTTGCTGGTGCATCCCATGTGCTGGTCCATGGACAGGGGGTTGTGTTTCGGGTTGCTATTCACTTCCCGGTGTGTCCCAAGTGGTGCTCCATGTTGGACAGGGAGTTTCAGCATCTTTGACTCATGCCTTTTAAACTTGGTCTGTGCCTGTCCACCGAACACCTGTGTTTGTCCCTCACAGCTGATCGCTTGGTCAGAAACACGAGGAGGGCCCTGCAGTATAATTATAAAGGAGTAGATATCTTACTTTTAGTGGAGTGAAGTCTGATTGTCCCCTGTTATTGAAAAGTTAGTGGAGTGGAGCGGCTGGGGATGGTTTGCTGGAGGTTGTGCTGTGAGCAACCTCATCCATTCAAGGAGCCCAGAAGATTTGGTGACCCAACTCTGGATGGAGAATGGGGACTGCAGTCACAGCATCAGTGTCTGTAACATGAACAACAAATGGAGCAGAGGCTGCAGAGCGTGGACGCTCTGAATCCACAGACTGGGTGTGTGTGGGGAAAGGGATCTGCCAAATCTGTCTGTGTCTTAATGTGAGCACAGGCTCTCACTCTCATCCTTAAACATACACTCTCGCACGTGCACACTCTCTCTCACACACACACACACACATACACACACACACACACATACGCACACACACACACACACACACACACTCCGCATCTCTCGCACAGACAGACCTATCAATCTGGGAGGCTAATTTGCATTTGCAGATTTATATTTGTGGATAGATTTTATTTTGTTCAAAACAACATTCAATTTGTACGCAGTCAATCATTGTGGCATTTTATTGTATCCCTTGACGTGCTTCATGAAGCGGTGTGTGTTTGTGGGTGCAGGGCAGTTGTTCCCTTCCCAGTGTGTCCCACGTCGTGCTCCATGTTGGACAGCGGTGTGTGTATTGGACTGTTGCTGGTGCATCCCATGTGGTGCTCCATGGACAGGGGGTTGTGTTTCGGGTTGTTGTTCCCCTCCCGGTGTGCCCCAAGTGATGCTCCACGTTGGACAGGGAGTTTCAGCATCTTTGACTTATACCTTTAAAACTTGGTCTGTGCCTGTCCACTGAACACTTGTGTTTGTCCCTCTCAGCTGATCGCGTGGTCAGAAACACGAGGAGGACCCTGAAGTATAATTTCCTGCTTTGGAAATAAAACCGTTATGACTCAGGGTAAAACACGTCGACTCTACACAAGACCTTCCATGATTTGTGCATGGAAGGTCACATCTTAGCAAACATCATAGAATTCTTTGAGGAATGACAAAGTTGATAGTGGAGAAAGGGCTGTAGATGTCATATACATGGACTTCAGTAAGGCGTTTAATGACATAGACTGATGGAGAAAACGACGTCGCAGGGTTCCATGGTGTACTAACTAGGTGGATTAGAGAACTGGCTGGGCAACAGAAGACAGAGAGTGTGTGGGAATGGGGAGTGTGTGAGTGTGTGTGGGATTGGGGAGTGTGTCTGTGTGAGAGTGTGTGGGATTGGGGAGTGTGTCTGTGTGAGAGTGTGTGGGAATGGGGAGTGTGTGAGTGTGAGTGTGTGTGGGATTGGGGAGTGTGTCTGTGTGAGAGTGTGTGGGAATGGGGAGTGTGTGTGTGTGAGAAGGGAGTTTCTCAAAATGGACAACTGTTCTTTGTGGTGTTTCACAGGGATCCGTGCTGGGACCAATGTTTGTTGTGATGTACTTACATGATCTGAAGGAAGGTATAGGTGGTCTGATTAGCAAGTTTGCAGATGACACAAAGATTGGTAGAGTAGCAGAAAGTTGAGGGGACTGTCAGAGAACACAGCTGAATGTAGATAGATTGGAGAGTTGGGTGGAGAAAGGGCAGATGTGAGGTGATGGAATTTGGAAGATCCAATTCGAGAGGGAATTATACAGTAACTGGAAAAAGCCCTAAGGAAAATTGATATACAGAGAGATCTGGGTGTTCAGGTTCATTGTTTGCTGAAAGTGGCATGTCGATAGAATGATCAAGAAGGCATACAGCATACTTTCCTTCCTGCATTCCAACAATTTATGAAGTGGAGAACCACAGACCAGTTAACTCGTCACCCACAGGAGGGAATCGGTTGGAATCTATTGCGTACAAGAGTAGGCAGGCCATATTACAGTTGTATAGGTCTTTGGTTCGGCCACATTCAGAATACTGCAGACAGTTCTGGTTGCCACATTACTGAAAGGATCTGGATGCTTTGGAAAGAGGGAAGAGGATTTTCACCAGAATGTTACCAAGGATGGAGAGAACAATCTATAAAGAGAGATTTGATAGATTAGGATTATTTTCATTCGAAAGACGGAGGTTGAGCGAGGACTTGATTGAGGCTTACAAAATCATGAGAGATGTAAACAGGGTGGGTAGCAAGAAGCTTATTCCGAGAGTGGGGGAGTCAGTTACTAGGGGTCAAGAATTCACGATGAAAGGGGAACAGCTTACTGGGGATATGCTGCAAAAGTTCTTTGCACAGAGGGTTATTGGTGCTGGGATGCGTTGCCAGCGGAGGTGGTAGAGGCGGGGACGAAAGCGTCATCTAATACGTATCAAGACAAATACGTGAATGGGCAGGGAGCAGAGAGATACAGAACCTTAGAAAATAGGCAACAGATAAAGATAGAGGCTCTAGATTGACAGTCTTAGCGGTCTGACGGGCCTGTTCCTGTGCTGTGATTTTCTTTGTTATTTCTAAATACTAGCGAAAAGCGTCTGTTCATCCTTATAAGGAAAATGAAACCAAGATCAAATGTGGCACAGCGAATGTGTGGATATGAGAATTTATTGTAGAGAACATAAAAATGACAAGGAGACAAAACAGTGACATTGCGTCTGTCTTCAAAGAGGAAGATCCAGAAAATCTCCGAGAAATACCAAGTCGCCATGGGACCTTTGTAACTAAAGAGTAAAATCATCATATACAGTTATGAGGTAGTATTTGGAAACAGAACTGGGATGAGGATTGATCAGTCTGACAGACCGGATATAATTCAAACTGAAATTTCAGAGAAAACACCAATACACATGTTGATTCCAAAGGGGGCCACTGTATTTCTCTGTATTCACTTCGGAAGGTTCTAAATGCATTCTAATGATTTACGAAGGGAAGAAGTGGGAGAGTAGAGGACTACAGGCCAGTTGGTTGTCATGCACAGTAGGTAATCTGTTGCAACCTATTGTAAGGAAGATCTTATTGGACACTTATTGGACAAGTAATAGCAAATGTCAAGAGAGTTGTTCTGCATTTATGAAAGGGAAGTTATAATTTGCAATTTTTCTCTAGAAGATATCTCTTGTAGATGTAAAGAGTAGTGAATCAGTGAATGTGGTACAGTCAGATATTCAGGAGGAGGTTTAATCAGCACACACAGTAAGTTATCAGAAAACATTAAAGCAAAGTGCATTGGGAGGAACATATGCAAACAGGGGAAGGTAAGCATTAGAGAAACTATTGGAGAACATAAGTGGCTGTAGAAGGTTATTTGTATCGTCAATTGTCACAGATGAGGTACCAGAAGATCGGAGGCTTGCGAACTTGGTGCGATTATTGACAACACTTAAGAAGGATGGTAAGGAAAATCTAGTGAGCCAGACTTCAGTGGAGGGCAAGCTGTTGATAAGGATTATGAGGCACAAGGTTTGCATGAATTTTGAAAAGCAAGGACTGATAAGTGATAGGCCACATGGATCGAAGCATGGAAAGTCGTGTCTCACTAAATTAACTGAGTATATTTGAAGAAGTGACTAAGAGGATTCATTGAGGCAGATGTGTATATTGTTGGTATGGACTTCAGTAAGGCAGTTTCCAACTTCCTGCATGGTAGATTGGTTGACAAGTTTAGTTCATATGGAATACAGGGAGAACTAGCCATATGTATACAGAATTAGCCCGAAGGCAGGAGACAGAGGGTGGTGGTGAAGGATTGTTTTTCGAAAAGGAGGGTTGTGACCATTGGTGTGCTGCAACGGTTGGTGCTGGCTCCACTGGTTTTTACTATTCACAGAAATCATTCGGATGTGATCATTGCAACAATAGTTGCTACGTTTACAGATGGAACCCAAAATGATGGTGGAGTGGACAGCAAAGAAGGTTTACCTCAGAGTACAATGGAATCTTGATCAGACGGGCAGATGGGCTGATAATTGGCAGGTGGTTTTTAATCTAGATAAATGGGAGGTGCTGCAGTTTGGAAATGCAAATCAGGGCAGGGCATGTACACTTCATGCTAACGTCCTGGGGAGTGTTGCTGAACAAAGAGACCTTGGAATGCAGGTTCATAGTTTCTTGAAAGTAGAGTCACAGTTGGGTAGTATAGTGAAGAAGGCATTTGGTATGCTTGCCTTTATTGGCCAGTGCTTTGAATATATGAATTGGGTGGTCATGTTGCTGCTGTACAGCACATTACTTTGGCTATTTTTGGTGTACTGCATTCAATTCTCGTCTCCTTCCTTTTGGAAATATATTGTGAAACATGAAGGGAGTCAGTAAAGATTTACAAGGATTTTGCCAGGATTGGAGCGATAGGGAGAGTGCGAGTAGATTGCGTTCTCACAAACTTTGATGATTGGGTTATTTTATTCTTGTAGCGTGAGGGGCATATATAGTGTGCATAGCCAAGGGCTTTTTTCCCCAAAGCTAGAGGCCATGGATTTCCGATGAGAGGGAAAAGATTTAAAAATGACTTAAGGATCAACTTTTTCCCAACAGAGGATGTTGCATGTGTGGAATGAGCTGCCAGAGGAGGTGGTGGAGGCTTTTGCAATTATAACGTCTAAATGATATTGGGATGGGTACATTAAGAGGAAGGGCTTACATCAAAATTGGCCAAATGCAATTAGTTTAATTTGGGATATCCCATCAGCATGGGCGAGTTAGACTGAAGCTTCTTATTCTGTGCTGTACATCTCCGAGACTCTGACTCTATCTGACCTTGCACCAATATTGTATTAATTCATCATTCCCGGACATGCTAACCTATGTTGCGAGATATGATCGAAATGTCTTCATTTCAGCATTCTGAAACCTGCAAACATATCCTTCCATAACTCTGGCTCAGAGTCTCTCTCCCTCTGTCTATTTCCCAAATCCCTCCCATTTGTTGGTGTTTAAACTGCTTCCCCACCATCTAGTTTTAATTGTCCAGTTTCAATGTAAATAACTGTCCTATATCTTTTCTTGTCCTTGAATGTTGCTCACTCAAGAGCATCAGCTTCCAACACTAAGAAGCTTAGAAAGTGTTCAAAAAAGCATTGCTTGCGTTTTCTTTGACTTCCCAGTGTCCTGCCCTGTGCTCCATGTTGGATAACGGGGTTTTAACAGTTTCGAGGTCCAACTTTGTAACTTGCTCTGTTCCTATTCATTGAATGCCTGTGTTAATCACTCTCTGCTGCTCATGTGCTCAGTAACATGAGGAATCCTCACAACTGTTAGTGATTCAGACCAGGCTTCTCATTTGCCTTTGACTAACATTTGACTTAACTCTAGTTTTTGTACGTTCGTGGAAATGCTGGGGATGGTTTCCTGGAGGCTGTGTTTTAAGCTGCTATGGAAATTCAGGAAGACCAGAGCCTGTGGTGATCCAAAACTGGATGAAACATGGTGACTGTAGTTCCAGCATCTGGATCTGCAACATGACCAACAAATAGAGCAGAGGCTGCAGACAGGGGAATCTCTGTAAAATGTAATGAGGGAATTACAATCAGATCAGCCATGGTTTTGAAGAATGTTGGAGCAGGATTGAATGACTCGCTCATGCAACTTATTCAGATGTTTCTTTTAGTTCAATTCCTCTTCTCTCCCAGTGTCCCAGACTGGTGGGTAGTGAGTCACCTCCTCCTGTTTATGGGGAACATAAATCTGGGCCTCACTAGCCTCTAGATTTCCCTGTATCCCAGAATCGAGCAGTTGAGTGACTGCCTCCTGTTTCTCCCTGTTCCTGAGCAGCAGTTTGAATGCTCTGAATGATGTCACAAGGTTAAGAAAGGACTTGATAACAGGTTAATTTCAAACTTGGAGCAGCATTACACAAAGGTATCTAGAAACGTCTCCACCAAACATTTTGTACAGCTAGTCTGTTATTTTATTCCTGTCTCCTTTTATAAACAGGGTGAAACAGATACAACAGTGCAGTTTTCTGACAATACTCCCTCATATAGGGAAGACAGATTTAAAAAAATGAAAGATTTATGATCTATACCTCAGCAACTCTCATTCATTCCATCCAAACCTAGTAAATGTTCCCTTTTATTGTGTTATGTAAAATGATGTAAGGAACTGGTTAACTGAACCTATTTGTTTGGTGACTGTGACTAATGTCAGTCTCCATGGATTCTAATTATCCCAGTGGAGAGATTCCATCTTTTAATGATAAAAGGGTTTCGATTCAATATGTTATCCCATAGTATGGGCGGGAGCATCACCGATAGCACTAACAGGGATCGGCTGCTCCAGAGAGAGGGAGAGATCAGAAACTCAGAACATTAGACTGGACAGTTCCAACAGTGGATCAGAATCTGAGAATGTTATACTGGAATGTTACAACAATGGATCAGAATCTGAGAACAATAGATTGGAAAATTCCAACAATGGACAGGGGTTTATCCTATTATGTTTGGATGTTTTCTACATACTCTTGGTTGCCGTTATCATTCCGGATCAAATATGTACTTCACATTATTCAATGTTTTTATTATCCTATCCTGGCTATTGTTGGTGTCCCTGGTAAGTTTCACTGTCGATTTATCATTTGCATTAACCATGCGCGACTGTATTAATGTTCTTTTCATTTACTCTGTAAGTATTCACGCTCCAAACCACATCAAACAACAGTGAACTTGTGCATTCTTTCTCTCCTTCTTTAGTTCTGGTACTGGGCCTTGTTGGTTGACCTATGCACTTTCTGGTATGAACTAGGATTCATTGCATCATTGGCCTTGCCATTTAAATATTGAAAGCTTGGAGGTCTCTGTCTTCTGTTCTGGATGCAAACTCCATTTCCTTCCACTGACTCCATCTCATCCCTGGTCAATAACTGAGGCTGAAACAGACGAGTCACAACTACGGTGATCCCTTTGGCCACAAGCTGATTACTGACACCATATCCTGACCATTCCTAATTTTAACTATTGAGAACTGCAGAATATACTTCACTGGTTCATCCCATCTGCTGTTTGAACCTTCAGCTATGAAACACAGTCTTAATAAAGCCAATAATCTGCTGTTGCTTAACCAAATCTGAGTCGGTATTCCATGGCTTGTATCTAAATGCAACCAAAATCCCATCATTCCTATACGGATTGCTTTATATTGTTGTTGGGTCTGGCAATGCCTTTACTTTAATATTCTCAAGCACGTCGTCACCTCTGTCTATGACACGGTCCTCAGTCTCCTTCGGTTAATGACACAAAACCCTGTCAGGTATTCACATTTAAACTGATTTCCTCTATGTCTATTCTCTCTCAAATAATAATTTTCATATCTACTGCCACCAACACACACAGACACACACACACACACTCCCTTATTTCATATTTCAGCAGTGGAGATACTGAGCCATACATTTGTGGGAGTCTATTTACAGTCACTTACTGCATGGGTTACACATCTTCCCGTGCAAGACATTTCTGTAGTCCAAGTATAGTAGCAATATACTGGCAAAGGTTTGCAATGGTCCCCATGTCCAGGTAGTCCAGTTTATAGAGTAGTCGACGAGCATGATGTGCATAGCTCCCCATTCTGGCTAGTCCCTTGCCCCAGTTTATGGTGTCTTGGATGGAACTGTGAGGCAGATTCACAATTTGACGTAACTAACCATTTCAACTGATCTGGCAATAATTTTATTGAACGCTCTCATTCTTGTGATTGGACCCACCATTGTCTCACTTCTCCAGTTACTCCCACTCCCCTGTCTCCGTATCCATATTTTCACAATATGTTATCAGTTAATTAATTGTTTGTTTTTCTGTACCTTTCCCTGGTGTTGTTTTTTTCACTCCCGAGTGTATCGAGTGCTGGCATTGTGAATCTCAGAAACAATGTAATGGTATGTGGCGGGCTGTTGCTCCAAGTTGGAAAGGGGGTTCCAGCAGCTTTGAGACACGTCTTTGAAACTTGGTCTGTGCCTGACCTCTGATGGCCTGTGTTTGTCCCTCTAAGTTGATTGTGCAGTCCATACCATGAGGAAACCCCTCGAGTATTATTGTCAAGGAACAGGAGCTGAGGAGCATCTGACTGCCTCCTGTCATGGAAAGGTTAGTGGAGGTGATGGAGATGGTTTACTGGAGGTTGTGCTGTGAGCTGCCTCAGACATTCAGGGAGACCTGAGGATTTGGTGAACCAACTCTGGATGGAGCATGGGGACTGTAGTTACAGAATCTGGGTCTGCAACATGAACTACAAATGGAGCAGAGGCTGCAGAGACGGGGAGCTCTGAAACCACAGAGTGAGTGTATGTGGGGAAAGGGATCTGCCAAACCTGCCTGTGTTTTAACGAGGAGACACACATCCTTTCCCTCTCCCCTTTAAATACACCCATGCAAATTCACCCTCTACTCCCCGCACACAAACACATGCCCCCTCTCTCACATGCACACACACTCTCCCCCTCTCACACACATGCATACCCTCTCTCACCCTCCCAAAGACACACATACTCCCCCTCACTGTTTCACAAACACACACACTGTCTCTCCCTCCCACAGACACTCCACCTTGTTTTCAATCACACACACGCACATGCGCGCAAAGACACACACACAAACACATCTAATCTGTCAGATGAATTTTCTTTTGCCGGTTTGTATTTCCAGATGCATTATATTTTTTCAAAAAAAAAATACAATTTGGAGACAGTCAGTCAATACGATATTTTATTGACTACTACTTTGGAAGTAAACCTAGTCTGATTCCAGGTGAAGACACATACAGTCTCCAAACAAGACCAAATGCCTAAAATACGTTGTCTTACTGGAGGGGTCACCTCCTTTACATCGATAATACCTGAAGGTATCTCCAGTCAGGACTTGAAAGAACTCTGGATTTGCATATTCATCAATCAAAACCTGCTTCTCCATTCTAACCCATGAAAGATTTAGCAGCCTCTTCGATGTGATCAATTCATGTGCATGTGTTGTGCAGTCCCTTCATCTTTTCCTTCTAAATTTTGTGCCTAAGGTCTTTTCTCTCTAACACCTGACGAAGGAGCAGGACAATGAAATCTTGTGTTTTCAAATTAACCCGTCAGACTATAACCTGGTGCCATATGATTATTGACCTTACTCAACCCAGTCCAAAGCTAGCACCTCCATATCATGGTTTTTTGATTGTTTAGCCAATTTTCTCTCCAAGCAAATAAATTGTTCTAACTCATGTGCTCTTCTCTTGCATATTAATCTTTCGACAAGCATTGCCTTCTTGAAGTCCAGATATAATACATCTTTCAGATCCCCGTTATTCAACTTGTTTGTCACACTTTTTAATTTAAAAAAGTTAGGAAAATCATTCAAGCATGATTTATCCTGAATACAATCATGTCGACTTTGATGGGTTGTGGTTTGACTTTCAAAGTCTCCTGTTGTTAATTCCTTAATAACAGATTCGAACAATTTGTCTTCACTCGTTTGCTCATACCTTTCCATTCCCGATTGAAGTTGGTTATTCTAAGTTCTTCCCTTTCCATAACCTCGACAGTCCGTTTCAATTCCTGTGAAATAGGTACGAGGCTGAGAAAGATCGGCTCCAATTGCTGTGTAAGGGGCATGGGTGGCTGATTGGATTCATTCTGTTCCTGCTTTACACACAAGATGGGCTGAATGTCCTCCTGGTGTTCCTACACTATAGCTTCATGTCTTACATGTCCTGCGCCTGTTCCTGACCAAGCTGCTTAAGATATCATTGTCCTCATCCTGTTGCACAATGACAAGTTTGGAGACTTATGGAATCTCCCTGCTGTTATGCCACATTTCGAATGTTGAATTGAGCAGGCAGGTTGCGTGGTCCACAGTATGTAGCTCAGTGGTTAGCACTGTTGCCTCCCAGCACCAGAGATCTGGTTCAGTTTCAGTCTCGGGTCATTGTTTGTGTGGATTATGCACATTCTCCCTGTGCCTGCAAGGGGTGCCTGTCGGGTACTGCAGTTTCCTCCCAAAGTCCCAAGATGTGCCAGTTAGGTGCATTAGGCATGGAAAATGTTAGGTTGCAGAGATTGGGTTGGGAAATGGGTTGGGGAGTGGGGTTTGTATGGTATGGCCTTCAGAGGATCAGCGTTTAGTCGATGGGTCAAATGGTCTGCTTCCACGCTATAGGGATTCTATGATTAACATCTTCATTGCAGAATTCAGTTGAGGGAATAATATCTGAATTAATACCAATACCATTTCTTAGTGAGGAGATTAAATCTGTGCACATTACTCCAGAAGTGATCTCACTAAGACCATGTACAGCAGCAGCCACACTTGACCAGCCTGCTGTAAGATTCCTACTCAGGTTAGAGCAGGCTCAGCTGTCATGGGAATACACCATTTTGTTGAAAATGAATGGTGTGCTGACCTTCATTTCAGGATGTTTTGAGTACAGGAATAAGGGTGTCTTACTGCAGCTATACAGGGCCTTGGTGAGACCCCATCTTGAACATTGTGCAGTATTGCGTGCAATTTTGGTCTCCTTACCTAATAAAGGACAAACCTGACATTGAGGGAGAGCAGCGAAGGATGACCAGACAGATCTCTGGGATGACAGGCTTGTTGTGGGAAGAGGGTTTGAGGCGACTGTGCCTGTATTCCATGAGGTTTAGGAAAATGGGTGAACTATATAAAACTCTGACATGGCGAGACAGATTGGAAGCAGGGATGATAATTCCCCTGGGTGGGATATCCAAAACACGGGCTCACAGTGTTGGGTACAGCCAGGCCAAAGTGCGTTGAGATGAGACTAATTGCCTGCACTCAGAGACTCGTGAACTTGGGGAATTATTTCCCTGATCAGGTTATGAAAGCTAAGGTACTGAATATAAATAAAGATTTCAAGACACAGAAGGGATGAGGACAGTGCAGGAGTTTGGTTGTGGAGGTATAGAATCAGCAATAATTACAGGCAGTTATCCAATAATATGGCAACTGTATTCCCGTGGAACACCGTGTTATAGAAAACGGTGCAATATCAATAATGGGGCCAATGGGAAAAAGAGACTTCGGTGCGGACCCCCAAAATTACCAGTAAAAATCAAAACAAAAATAATAGTCAGCCTAACACAAACAATAGCACAGGCTGCATAAATATTTAAACTGTGTATTGTGAGGAGTTAGTGCAGTAAATGTCACCCTTTAACACTACAGACACTGACTACAGCACTGTACCTTTCACCAAGATCTTCACCAGAAAGCGCGCGAGCTGACTGACCACGTGATGCCGAAACAGCATTCCAGTTCTCTCCTAGGTATTCCCCTCCCGGTTTGAAATAAAATTCCTTCTAAATGTAGACTACAAATCCCACATTCAGGCTGAATTTCAAGGCTTGCAGAGCGGATTACATTCCTGCTTTATCTGAACACACTGAGGGTGCATTTGGCAGACAGAGGGATCCTGAGGCTGGGATTTACTGTTCAGCTGGTGCCAGAGACGGTCTCCCATAACAGTGAACGGGAGCTCGCTTTATAAAGAAAGGGGCACAATTCACTAATTGTGTTGCAGCGAAATTGCGTTTAATAAGCACACCTTATTGGATAGCTGCCTGTATATTGAATGGAGGATCAAAATTTATGCACCAAAGGGAATACAGTAGTTCCTATTTTATATGTTCTGATGTTTAAACATACTAAAGGATATGAACACTGTGTGGGGAAAACTGAATTGAGGAGATTTTCACCATGAACTAGAATGGAGGGTGCTCAGTGTGTTGAATGACCTACTCCATTCCCGATGTTTCTGTGCAATCTGTGGGAAAGCTCTGTAAATGCTGTCACCAACTCCTAGATGTTAGGAAGGAGGTCTCTGCAGGGTCAATAAGATAGTGTTTCCCGTTCCAATACTGAGGCTGGTGCTGGGTGTTGTTTTATTCTTTAAGACCTCAGAGCAGTTGATACAGTAGAGTTTGTTGCTTGGCCGTTTCCGAGACCATTGAAGAGTTTTTCATATATCTGTGTGTCTGGAGTCACTTTTAGGCCAGACCAGGAAAGCACCCGAGATTCAATTCCTGAAAGTACATTGGGGAAGGAAATTGGCATTTACAATCGACATTGGCTTCAAGGTCACTGTTAATGACTCCAGGTTTTACATCTCGATATTTTATTATTTATAATGTCCACCAGCTTCCAGAACATTAGCGTGGTCTCGATTAGTAATCCAGTGATATTTCTACAACAGCACCATCTCCACATGGGGAGCTATCTGAAACCACACTGAGCAGGTTATTTCTGTGCTACTTTACAGATCTGTCAAAAAGAACTCCCACCAATGTGGCTATTGCAATGGGATTCAGGGCTTGGTAAATGGTCAGACAGTAGTTATTCCCTTGTTATGGGACTGGACATAGCTGAGTAAATTTCCACATTGCTAGGGAGATGTCAGAGTTGGAGATTGAATGAAACAGCTTCCCCAGGGACACGGCTTGTTGTGCAGCATAAGTCTTCAGTCCTATTGCAGGAATGGGGTCAGGACCCATTGCCTTTGTCGTATTTACTGCATTCAGCTGTTTCTTCATGTCACATGCAGTGAGTCAGATCGATTATAGACTGGCATCGGGTGATTCTGTGGGCAGCATGGCGAGGGTGAGGTGGATCATCAACTCAACACTTCTGGCTGAGGACAATGCAGATAATACAACCATGTCTTTTACACTGATGTACAGGGCTGTCCTGTTATTTAGGTTGGTGATATTTATGGAGTCCTCTCCTCCAGGGAGTTGTTTAATAGTCCATCGACATTTATGTCTGGATGTGGCAGCACTGCAGAACTTCGATCTGATCTGTTAGTCTTGGGATCATTTCGCCCTCTGTATCAGATGTTAGTCCTGCTGTTGCGAATATAACCAGTCAAGTGCGGTAGCTTTAATGGATTGTCATCAGGTTTAGGTACACATGGTTCCGACCCCATCATGTTCACCCGCACTCATCGCTGAACCGTAGATCAGCTTGATGGTAATGGTAGGCTGAGGGATTATCCTGGGGAAAATGTTACAGATTGTAGTTGAATACAATTCTGCTGCAGCTGTGATTCTACCGCACCACATGAATGCCCACTTTGAGCTCCAGGATGTTCAATTTAATTCTACTGACTATCCCCCTGTTTATACCAAGACCCATTCACCCATCAGCCCTGTACTCAGTGTCTTAACCTGGTGTCTGATGTGGTAACACTTCAATTTTCCTATTCTCATTGTGCTGATGGTCTCTTTCTGGTGTCACGCCTCCAATTTGTTACTTTACTCAAACCCCTTAACATATGCATCTGAATCTTTTCCATTCCCCCCAATGCCATCTTCTGTGTTTGATGTGAATGTGTTCCCCTCTGTTTCTCTCCCTGACCAAGATTAAGAGCTCTGCAGTGTCAGTGATGCCAGATTTATGTAGTTTCAGATCAAGGAATTTGTGCACCTTGCATTATCGGTTACATCCAAGTGTATTCTGTGTGAGACAGAGCGTTTGAGCAGCTTTAACACACGTCTATGGAACTTGTTCAAAAACAGAAATTGCTGATGAAACTCAGCAGGTCTGGCAGCATCTCGTGGAATGAAAGCAGAGTTAATCTTTCAGGACCAGTGACCATTCTACAAAGCTCCCATTTTCTCCAGCAATTTTTGCATTTTTATTTCCAGTATTCATAGTTATTTATTTAATTGAAAACTTGTTCTGAGCCTATTCATTTCCAGAGAAACTCAACAGGTCTGGCATCATCTACAGAGACAGAGAAACAGAGTTACTGTTTCAAGTCCAGTATGACACTTCTTCAGAAATGAAAAAGTATTGGAAAATGAGCTTTATAATACCTTGACAGATGTGGGGAGTGGGTTGACAGGTAAAAGAGGGTGTGGCAAAAGATAAACATGCTTTTAGTAGTGGTGAACGAGAAGACCATGTGAAATAGCTTTAAATTAAGATGTGAATAGGGAAAAGGGTTTCTCTCTATTGAGTGAAAGATAAAGAAGATGCAACCACAGAAGGTCATAGAGAGGCCAGGAGGGAGATTGTACGGAAATTGGAGAACAGTTATAATGGGGTCAGACTGTGAAATTATGAAATTGTACATTAACTTCTAAAGGCTGTAACGTACGAAAGTGTAAAGTGCGTTGTTACTCGACCTTGGGATGTGCTGCCTTGGAACATTGCAGCAGCCCAGGGCTGAAATGTTAGCATGAGAGCAAGGTAAGTTACTGAAATGGGAAGCAATGAGAAGGCCAGGGTCATTTCTACAGACAGAGTGGGTGTGTTCCTCAAAGCAATCGCTATTTGGTCTCGCCAATATAAAGAGACTGCATTATGAGCAGCAATGACGGGAGATCAGATTGAAAGGTTACAAGTGAAATGCTGCTTCACCTGGAAGCTATGTTTGGGGCCTTGGATAGTGAGGAGGGAAGAGATGAATGGACAAGTGTTGCAGCTTCTGTAATTGCATGGGATGGTGTCATGGGGGAGTGGGGAAACGTTCGGGGTGATGGACAGTGACACAGAGGGAACGGTCGCTGTGAAATACTGACCGAGGACGGGAGGGGAAGATGTGTTTGATGATGCTGTCCTGCTGGAGATGGTGGAAATGGCGTAGGATGAATATGTGAATGTGGATTCTTGTGCAGGAGGAAGTGTGGACAAGGAGGAACTATCATTGTTCTGGGGTGGAGGGGACGGATTGAGGGCAACACCGTGGGGGATGGGACAGGCATAGCTGAAGGCCCTGTCCACCAGAGTTCGGGGATTTCTGGTTTGACGGAAAAGGAGGTCACGTTAGACACAGTTCACAGGAATGTGGCATCGTCAAACAGAAAAAACAGAGATGGAGAAACTTGGAGAATGGAGTCAGCCTCCACTGATCTTGTGCTCAGCCACAGGCAGAAGTTCCTTCTGAATGATTGAAAAGAACCAGGCATCTAATTTGAGGATTTCTGCCTCACATCTGGTCTGAAGCATAATGTGAAAATAGACCCAGAGGAAGGTCAGTGAGTATACATGAGCAGACTTTCAAGCAGATATCCCAAACCGATCAGTAATTATTGTTTCTGTTGAAAAAGATGAACTCGATAAGCAGCGAAGCACCCATGGTTGACAAAGGCTCTCAAGGATACTATTGATAAGCATTAGTGGAGGGCAAGATGTAGGATATTTATTTCAGGGAACAGAAGCAGATGCTTGGCATGAATTTCAGCTGTGCTTCCTGAATTCCCCACAGAAACTGCTGCCATTGCTGCTCCATCGTCTTCCCTGCTCGTGTCCCCTTCCTGATTCTAGGTTCTTCCTCTCAAATTACAGAGTACATTATCTTACATTATGGTCCCTCCCCACTTCACCTGAAACTCTTTGTTCAAGTCTACCTACTCTGCAATAGCATCAAGCTGCGTTTAAAGCTGCCACTTTGCTCTGGTCCCAGTGTGGCTCGGCCTCTCCATTCATGCTGTTTTACACCTCCCACTCACATCTCACTCCGGAAAGTTTCCTTCTTTGAGTAAACCTTATTGAAAAGACCTCTCCCCTTTTACACTGAATTCACACTGTGATCCAAATTTCAAAAGTTATACTCAGCCTTCATCTCACTCTGCTAAAGGCAACTGCACGCTGACCGTGTGGTACAAAAATTCCTCTTCTTATATGGTACAGGCCAGTGATGCTCTTTCACTGTAGAGATAATCACCCCATTTGTACAAAGCAATTCAGATGTTTGACCTCTTATTGGTACTCGTAACAGTTTCCTGCTGCCTTAGTATTATAACATGGAGAAAAATAAATCACAGTATGAAGTTTGGGCTGAAGGTTATTTACCTGTCATATGAATACTGTTTCAAATTTGCAGTGCTTTATCTTGAAATGCTTGTTCGTAAAGTTATTGTCAGATAGAATGTAGGAGGTTGAGGGGAGACATTGTAGAGGTTTATAAAATCATGAAAGGTATGAATAGAGTGACCAGCCAAGGTCTTTCCCACGGGATGGGGGAGTTCAACCATAGAAGGCAGAGGTTTAAGGTGAAAGAGGGGAGATTTGAAATGGACGAAGGATCAATGTTTTCACACAGAGGGTGACGTGTGTATGGGGAATGAGCTGTTAGAGGAAGAGTGGGAGATGCAAGTACAGCTACAACATTTAAAACTCATTAGGACAAACATAGGAATGGGAAAAGTTTAGAGGCATATGGACAAAATGCAATCAGATGGGACTAGTTTAGTTTGGAAAACCTGGTCAGCATGGACAAGTTGGACCAAAGGGTCTGTTTGTGCGCTATATGGCTGTATCAATCTAGAAAGCGAGGAAAAGGGGAGAAAAGCCATGATGTAGCAAATTGGCAAGAAATACAAAAACAAGCAGCACGAACTTTTCCGAGCATATAAAAAAAGTTCAAGATGAGTGTGTGATCTTAGGTGAAATTAATTAGGAAAGTATACTGAGGATAATTGGAGGGTGTGACTGAAGAATTGGCTACAGGGAGCAGACAGATAATTTACACCCATGTTTTATATCTTTCCTCACAGGGGAAGGCACAGTAAGTATTTCAATGATGTAAACAAAATGGTAATAGGAGGGAAGTTCTTGAACCATCTCTGACGAAAGGAACAAGGATTTTCTAACAGATAAGAGTAAGAGTAGACAGGCCAGCAGTAATTCATAGCTGGTTTTAAAATAAGTGGTCACAGTCTTGTGGTCATGGCGCCCTCTCTATCAGATGTTAGTTCTGCTGTTTGTTAATGTAAGCAGTAAGTGCAGTAGCTTGAATGGGTTGTCATCAGGTTTACGTACACACGGTTCTGACCGTGGCATGTTCACCCACACATCATCACTGAAGCGGAGATCAGCTTCATGGTAATGGTAGACTGAGAGATTATATTGTGGTTGAATATAATTCTGCTGGTGCTGCTGCTACAACAGCTGCTATGATTTACAGCATCACATGAATGCCCAGTTTGAGATGCAATATCTGCAATACAATTCTGCTGCCTGTCCTCATTCGCACGGGGACACGGTCGTCCTTCTCCCCTGTACACAGTGCCCTATCCCAGTTTCTCATGTGGGAACACTTCCTTTTTTAAAAATTCTCATCCTGTTTGGGTATCTTCATGATGCCATGCCTCCAATTGTCGCATTCCTCAAAAGCATTTAACGTTTTCACCTGAATATTTTCCGCTCCAGTAATGCCATCTTCTCTTTAAAGCAAATGTGTTTCCCGCTGTTTCTCTCCATGACCATGATTAAGAGCTCTGTCGTGTCAGTGACGACAGCCTTATGTAGTTTCAGAACAAATGAATTTGTACACGTTGCATTATCATTCACTTCCCGGTGTATGGCTCTCCATGTTGGCCAGGGCGTGTGAGCAGCTTTGACACACATGTTTGAAACTTATTCAAAAACAGAAAGTGCTGAAGACACTAACCAGTCTGACAGCATCTGTGGAGTGAAAGCAGAGTTCATCTTTCGGGTTCTGTGACTGTTCCTCAAAGCACCCAGTAAGTCCAACAATTTTTGTTTTTGTTTCAGATTTCCTGTATCCAATGATCTTTGCTGTATTGAAAATGTATTCTGTAACTTTTCATTTTTGAAGGAACTTAGGGGTCTGGCAACATCTCAGAGACATAGAAACAATGTTAATGTTTCAAGTCCAGTGTAAATCTTCTTCAGACGTGTAAGGGATTGGAAAGTGAGCGCTTTAGTACCTTGGCAGAGGTGGGAAAGAGTGTTTGGAGGCCCAGTGTGAAAGACAAATGGGCTTGAATTTGTTGTGAAAGAGACACAGGTATATAATGGGTGTAAATTAATGTGTAAATATTAGAAATTGATTTTCTCTGTTGAATGGAACATAAACACGACACGAACTTAGGGAGCCCAGGAGGGAGAGTGTACGGAAAATGGAGAACAGCCATAGTGGGTTCAGGCTGTGAATTTATGGAATTCAATATTACAGACTGTAACGTACCAAAGTGTAAAGTGAGGTGTTACTCGAGCGTGGGTTGTGCTTCATTGGAACATTGCAGCAGTCTGCATTTTCTTAGAATCCCGACAGTGTGAAAACAGGCCCTTCTGCACAACAGATCTATTCTGACCCTCCAAAGAGTATGCGAACCAATCCCATTCTCTACCCTAATACTATACGGAGACCATTGACTATTGCACCTAACATCAACATCCCTGAACACAATCGGCAATTCAGCATGGCCAGTTCACCTAACCTGCACAACTTTGAACTGTGGCAGGAAACTAGAACACCCAGAGGAAATCGAACCCAGTTCCCTGATGCTGTGAGGCACCAGTGCAAACCACTGAGACACCGTGCCATCCAGGACCGAAATATTATAAGACCACAACTCTATACGAGCAGAAATGAAGCCATTCGGACCATCAAGTCTGCTCCGGCATTCGATCACGAATGATAGATTTTCAACCCCATTTCCCTGCTTCCTGCCAGTTATCTTTGATCCCCTTGTCAATCAAGAACTTATCTGAGTCTGTTTTAATTATACTAAATAGAACGTAGAACAGGACAGCACAGAACAGGCCCTTTGGGCCACGATGTTGTCCTGAGATTTAATCTTAATATAAAATATAGTAATTTAACCTATGCACCCCTCAACTCACTGCTATTCACGTGCAGGTTCATCAGTCGCTTAAATGTCCCCAATGACTTTACTTCCACCAACAGAGCTGGTAATGCATTCCATGCTTTCACAACTCTCTGCATAAAGAACCTACCTCTGACGTCTCCCTTTTACCTTCCTCCTAAATCTTCAAAATATGAATTATCGTACTAGTCAATCCTACCTTGGGGAAAAGTCTCTGGGTATTGACTCTCTCTATTCCTCTCATTATTTTGTACACCTCGATCAGATCTCCTCTCTCCTCTTTGTCTCCAGAAAGGTCCAAGCTTGTTCAACCTTTCTTCATGAAGCAAGCCCTTCAGTCCAGGCAGCATCCTGGTAAACTTTCTTTGCACCCTCTCTAAAGCCCCTGTATCTTTCCTATAGTAGGGGGTCCACAACTGGACACAATATTCCGAGTGTGGTCTCACCAGGGACTTGTAGAGCTGCAGAGAAAAAAAAACTTTGTGGCTCTTAAGCTCAATCCCCCTGTTAATGAAAGCCAAAACAGCATATGCTTTCTTGATACCCTATCCACTTGCGTGGCATCTTTGAGGGATCTATGCACTTGCGCACGCAGATCCCTCTGTACCTCCACACTGCCAAGAATCCTGTATTTAATGCTATATTCAGGATTCGAATTTGACCTTCCAAAATGAATCACTTCGCATTTACCCAGGTTGAACTCCATCTGCCATTTCTCAGCCCAGCTCTGCATCCTGTCTATGTCACGCTGCAGCCTACAGTAGCCCTCTATACTATCGATGACGCCTCCAATCTTTGTGTCATAAGCAAATTTACTAACCCACCCCATAACCTCCTCATCCAAGTCATTTATAAAAATTAAAAAGAGCAGAAGCCAAAGGACATAGCCCTGTGGGATCCCTCTCAACACTGTCCTCCAAGCAGAATATTTTCCATCTACAACCACTGTCTGCCTTCTGATAGCCAGCCAATTCTGAATCCAGATAACCAAATCTCCCTGTATCCCATACTTCCTGACTTTATGACTGAGCCTTCCATGGGGAACCCTATCAAATGCCTTGCTGAAGTTCACATGCACCACGTCCACTGCTCGACCGTCGTCGACCTGTCTTGACACCTCCTCAAAGAAATCAATCAGATTTGTGAGGCATGACCTGCCCCTCACAAAGCCATGCTTTAATCACACAATGCTTTGCCAAATAGTCATAAATCCTATCCCTCAGAATTTTTTCCAAACTTTGCTGAGCGCAGACATAAGATTGACTTGTCAGGGATTTCCCTATTACCCTTCTTGAAATAATTAACAAAATTCGCCTCCTTCCAATCCTCCGGTACAACTCCTGTGGAGACTGAGGAATCAAATATCCTCACCAGCAGCTTAGCAAACGCCTTTCTCGCTTGCCGGAGCTGTCTAGGATAAATCTGGCCCTGGGGACGTATCTATCTTAATGTTTTCCAAAATTTCTACCACATCAATTTCATCAATCTTGATCTGGACCAGCTCCTCTAAGTTTTCATTTGCAGCAAGTTCCCTTTCCCTCGTGAAAATCGAAGCAAAAAACTCATTTAGGACTTTCCCTATCTGCTCAGACTCCACGCATAAGTTCCCTACACTATCCCCGATTGGGCCTACCTTCTCCCTGATTATTCTCTTATTCCTCACGTATGAGAAAAATGCTTTTGGATTCTCCCTAATCCTTCTTGCCAAGCCTTTTTCGTGCCCCATCATGGCGCCCCTCGGCCCATTTCTGAGCTCCTTTCTAGTAAGCCTGTAATCCTCTAAAGCTGTGTTAGATTCTTGCTTCCTCCATCTTCCGGAAGCTGCCTGCTTCCTTTTGACGAGAAGTTCCTCTGTTCTCGTCATCCAAGGTTCCTTAATCTTACCCCTTCTTTCCTGTCTCAGAGAAACAAATTTGTGTATCACTCGCAACAACTGCTCCTTAAGCAGTCTCCATATGCCTGCTGTGCCCTTTCTGTGGAACAATTGCTCCCAGTCTGTACTTCCCAACTCCTGTCTGATAGCATCATAATTTCCTTTTCCCTAATTAAATATCTTCCTTTGGAAACTGCTCCTTTCACTCTCCCAGACAATGCTACATGTGAGGCAGTTGTGATCACGTTCGACAAAGTGATCTCCCACCGTGAGTTCTGACACCTGTCCTGGCTCGTTGCCGAACACCAAATCCAAAATGGCCTCTCCCCTTGTTGGTCTGTCTCCATACTGAGCAAGGAAACTATCTTGAACATACCTGACAAAAACGGCTTCATCCACACCATCTGCACTTAGGAGGTTCCAGTCGATATTGGAAAAGTTGAAATCACTCATAACATTAACCCTGCTACGTTTGCACTTTTCTGGAGTCTGCCCGTCTATGAGATCTTCAATCTCTCTACTGCTATTAGATGGCCTGTCGAAAACTCCCAAATCCGGTGACTGTTCCCTTGCTGTTCCTAACTTCCACTCATACTGACTCAGTAGACAAACCTTCCTCAACAACCTTCATTTCTGTAGCTGTGACGCACTCTCTGATTAGCAATGTGACATCCTCTCCTCATTTTCCACCCACCCCGTTCTTTTTTAGATAAGATAAGATTACTTACAGAGTGGAACCAGGCCCTTCGGCCCAACAAGTCCACAGAACCCTCCACAGAACAACCCACCCAGAACCATTCCCCTACATTTACCCCTTCATTTAACATTACGGGCAATTAAGCATGTGCCAGTTCACCTAATCTGCACATTTTTGGATTATGGAGGGAAACCGGAGCACACCCACGGGGAAAATGTGCAAACTCCACACAGACAGTTCCCTGAGTTGGGAATTGAACCCTGGTGTCTGGCGCTATGAGGCAGCAGTACTAATCATTGAGACTCTGTGCTGCCCCGAAACATATTTAAACGTTTTAAACCCTGGAACATCAAGCAACCATCCCTGCCCCTGTGAAACCTACGTCTCCGCATGGCCACGATATCGTAGCCTCAAGTACTGATCCATAATCTAAGTTTGTCACTCTTAGTTCAGACATTCCTTGCATTAAAGCAGATGCACTTTATCTGATCCCTTTGTTTCATGGCGTGAGAAACCTTCCTGATAGATTCAATATATCCTCTCACTGTCCCGTCTGCAACTAAACCCCTCTCAGACATGTGGTCTTGTTCCTAACCCCCTCCCAAACGCGTTTTAAACACGCCAGAATCACACGAGCAAATCTCCCAAACAGGCCACTTGTGCCCCTCCAGTTTAGGTGCAATGCGTCCTTCATGTACAGGTCCCACCTTACCCAGAAGGTATCCCGATGGTCTAGGTATCTGAAGCCCTCCCTCCTGCACCAGCCCCGCAGCCAATTGTAAATCTGCATTCGCTGACTGTTCCTCATCTCACTAGCTCGTGGCACCGGTAGCAAACCTGAGATCACTACTCTACTCGTCCTGCTCTTCAGCTTCCAAACTAACTCTCTGTAGTCACTTTTCAGACCCTCAGTCCCTTTCCTGGCTATATCGCTGGTGCCAAATGATCTGGTTTCCACAGCCTTCTGTGGTAAGGAATTCCACAATGTCACCACTCTCTGGATAAAGACGTTTCACCTTATCCCCGTTCTAATGGGTTTTCCCTTTTCTCTACGCCGGTGTCCTCCTGCCAGTGCCAACGTCCTCCCAATTTTGTCTGTATCCAGGTCATTCAGTATTCTGTAAGTTTCAATATGATCCCCCCCACCCACCCATCCTTCTAATCTCCATCGAGTATAAACCCAGAGTTCTCCAATGTTCCTAATGTGTTAAGTTTTTCATTTCTGGTGAACCTTCTCTTGACACACACCAAGGCTACTACATCCTTCCTGAGGTATGAGGCACAAAATACTGGAAATGTGGTCTGACCAGAGCCTTAGAAAGCCTCAGAATCCCCGCCATTATATCCTACTCCTCTCGAGATGAATGACAACATCGTATATGCCTTCTTAACTACTGACTGAACCTGCAGGTTTATATCAGGCAAATCCTGCTCTTGAAATCCCAAGTCCCTTTGTTCCTCAGATTTCTGATTTTTCTTCCCATTTAGTAAATAGTCCATGCCTGTATTCTTCATACCAAAGTGCATGACCTCACACTGCCCCAAATTGCATTCCATCTGCTACTCCTTTTCCCACTCTCCGAAACTGTCGAAATCATTCTGCAGGCTCCCTGCCTCCTCAATATTACATGCATCTCCACCTATCTTGGCTTCATCTGCAAACGTAGCCAGAATGTCTTCTGTACCGCCACTCAGATCATTAACCTATAAAGTGAAATGTTGTGACTCTTGTGGAACACTGCAAGTCACCGGCTGCCATCCTGAGAGGGACAATTTTATCCTCAATCTGCATCCTGTAAGAGAGGCAATCTTTTACCCATGCTAGTACCTATCCTCTGAGAACCATGGGTCCTTATCTTACTCTGCAGCCTCCTGTGGGGTACCATGTCAGAGGCCTTCTGGAAGTTCAGATAGGTAACTCTCTATTGTCCAAACCGTTGTTACCTCCTCAAAGAATTCTCATTATCTTGAGAGCAATGTAGGTTCTTGAAATGGGGAGCAATCAGAATGACAATGTCATTCCGACAGACAGAGTGGAGATGTTCATCAAATCAGTTTCTGTTTAGCTCAGTAATGTAAAAGAGACTGCATTGTCAGCAGCAATGATAGGAGATTGGATTGAAAGCGTATAAGTGAAATGCTGCTTCACCTGGATTGTGTTTAGAGCCTTGGACAGTGAAGAGGGAAGAGATGAATGGGCAAAAGTTGCAGCTTTACGTGGGAAGGTTCCATGGGGGTGTGGGGAACTGTTCGAGGTAATGGAGCTTGCCACAGAAGGACTGGTCCCTCTGAATTTCTGACGGTGGACTGGAGGGGAAGATGTGTTTACTGGTGCTGTCCTGCTGGAGGTGGTAGAAGTGGCGGAAGATGATTCTGTGAATGCAGATTCTAGTGCAGAAGGAAGTGTGGACAAGGGGAGATCTATCATTGTTCTGGGTAGGAAGGGACGGAGTGAGGGCAGAAGTGAGGGAGATGGGCCAGACACAGCTGAAAACTCAGTCCATCAGATCTAGGGGATTTCTCGTTTGAGAGAAAAGAATGACATGTAGGAATCTTCCCATTGGAATGTGGCATCATCGAACAGAAATGACAGAGCCAGGGAAACTGGGAGAATGGAGTCACCTTTAGCTGATCATGTGTTCAGCCACATACGTAGGTTCCCCCCGAATGACTGAAAAGAGCCAGGCATTTCAAATGCAGATATATGTCATATATCTGGTCAAATACAGAGTGTGAAAATAGGCACAGATGAAGGTCAGCAGATATGTGTGTGGCGGGGGTGGGGTGTTGGGGGGAGGAATGTGGGAACATTTAAGCAGGTACTAATTAATAACTCTCAGTAATGTTTGGCTCTAGTGAAAAAGAAGATGATATGAAAATGTGAAGATGAACCATCCATGATGAACAAATGCTGTGAAGTATGCTAATCAATCACAAACTAAAGAATTCAGATTGTTAATCGTTGGCCACATTTGGGTAGTTAACTTTTGGAACAAGAAGCAGATTGTATAAAACAAAATACAAAGAAACAACATTTCAAAACTGGCAAGAATATTAAAAGAAACTAACCGCAAGAGTTTTCCCATATCGAATAAAAAACTTTCATGATGTGTGTGTGACCCTTGGAAGGAAGGCAGGAAAGAATATGTGGGACACCTGTAAGATGTGACTGGGGAACTGATTTCAGGGAACATGCAGAGAAGTTAAAACTTTATTTTACATTGTTCCTCGCAGGGGAAGGCACGAAGAGTTTCAATATTATAAACAAAATTGTAGTCAGATGAAAGTTTTGCATTGTCTCTCACAAAATGAACAATGCTTTTCTCAAACAGAAAAGACCAAAGGTAAACAGCTCATCAGCAATTCATAGCTTGTTTTGATAGAAATGGTTACAGAGTGACTGGTGGCACTGTGTGAAATATTCCATAACTCCTGGGATTACAGGAGTGTTCCAGTGAAACTGGCGAAACTCCAAAGTGGCGTCTGTCTTCAAGAAGAGAGTGAGTCTTCAAGTGTTTAGGTGCTCCCTTTGTTTGATTAGTGGAGCATATTTGAGAGGATTAATGGCCTCATGATGCACTTTCATCCTGAGTGATTTAAAAAAAAGTAAAACTCTGCTCCTTCCTCTGATGCGTTGCATATTGGGGGATGAACATTTTGCTGAAATTGAATTATTTTGAGAATTATTTGGAACATTGTACGAACGACATCAACCAGAGAATTCTAGAAACTGCACTCATAAGAACATTTTATAACCATGTGGGGGTATTGCGTAGGTGAGAGAGAGAGAGAGAGAGAGTGAGAGAAGGTGCTTTATTGCAGTAGTAAGAGTGATGGAGCCTTATTCTGGGGAAGGCACTAACAGATATACAATGTGTGTGAGAGAGTAGAGAGAATACGTTGACACTTATCCTGACAGAACGGGGAAGGTTATTGATGCTTTTCCTGTATTGCTGGACTTTTCTTCGGACGCAGATACTGCACTGAGCTGGGTGGTGTGCTCAGACCATGGTCTGGGAAGAGAATGATCCCCCTCTGTACTAGACCATTCACCATGACCTCCGTGCCTCTGTCGTCAAGCTGTGGTGTAATTTCCCTTTATCTGCCATGCTCGGATAAACTGTGCAGGGCAGTTCCAAACTGAGAAAACTCAACCATGTGCCCATTGGCCTTTTTATGATGGCAGCAGTACCAGTGATCACTGAATATACAGGGGCATCCGAGCGATGGTGTGCACCTCCAGCCATAATGGGTGGGAAAATCGTGCTGGCGTTGAATGAGAGGGACACCATGGGGTAGGGTGGGTAGTTAATGAGGTGAGTTCGATAAGATAACATCAGGAAACTAGCTCTGCCTCGTGCAGATATTCCTTCTGTCACATTCAATGAAAATGGCACTGAGACAAATTATTGTACGATTCAGCCCAGTGAGTCGAAAACTCTGCTGATCCTACTCCCAGTTACAACGCTGCAGGACAAATGCTTATCGAAAATTCTATATTGCAAGACGCTGTCGAAATATTCTCATTTCACAATTTTTAAACCTACCATCAGATCATTCTCTGAAATACTCTCTCAATCTCCCCCTGTCTTTTAACCAAGTACCTCCGAATTGTTGGTATTTAAACTGATTCCCCTGCCATCTCTCTCTGGCAGTGAGTTTCACATCCACAGCACTCCTGTGTCATGCCACACTGGAGATATGGAGCTGTAAATGGAGAGGTGCTGCACATCTATCACTTCCAGCATGAGCTGCAAGGTTCCCCACGCTGGGCAGTGATCTAACAGAGTGTTACACAGCAATGCAGCGATTGGTGCACACAGCTGCGTATGCTGGGAAGGTACCTGCTCCAGATTAAAAGATAAATTCACTGCTATTTACTGTACAGCTCCCCATGCTGCACAGATATCCAGTCCGTGTGGATAGAACAATGTCTTTCTGTGTTCTGCACAGCACCCTGTGTTGAACAGATCATTTTGTCCAAATTTATTGATCAGTGCACTGTTGGACATATAAGTAGTGAACCTGTGAGCTCTAAACAGTGTTCGATCCTGGACGGATTGCTGAGCAGTGCACTAGCCTGGTCTCCGCAGAGCTTCATGCTGAGCAGTGACCTCATCTGGGCTTATGCGTGTCTGGGATGGATCTGAGAGGTGGATTGAGTATCCGATATAATTCCTGACATGATTATCACTTCTCTGGCTCAGCCCATTCCGCTGGTAAATGTGAGGTGTTATGTTTGAGATAGAATTTACTTGGTCAAAATATTTGACATTAAGCAAAACACTATTTATTCGAAGACTGTCGATAAAAGACAACAAAATGAAGACGAACTTGCAATAACTTAATTCTGTTCGAAAACTTAGAAGAATAATAGTTTATTGAACTACTAGACAGTAATGGTTCCAATATGGTATCAACCGATAAACACAACAATGTCAAAAAACAAATGCAAGAAACAGATTGTCTGACGTGTAGTTCTCCACTCCAGGAGGAAAGGACATCAAAAGGCAGTTCTGAGAGAAATCTCAGAGAGTGTGTGTAGCACCCGGGAGAGATTTACTGCCTTCCAACTCTGCTGAGACCCCATCAATAACTGGTGAAAGGTAAAACTAAGAATCCTGGTTCTGTAAGAGTTTGACCATCACTCCACAAGACAAGGTCGCGGCTGTAAGAACACAAGGAATGGACTGTACCTACATCGTCTATGGCTCTGTAGGTGTCTCTCAAAAATGCTGAAACCCACCTAAGCCATTTCATGCTGGACAGACAGAAGTCAAAGTTAAACTTAAATAAATGAAACAAAAAGACGCAGCGGGCCTGGTGATCAGACACAGACGGCCTCGGGAGCCCAGCAATTCCTATATTGCCAAAACACAGCAGAATCATCGAGCTTGTGAAGAGAAAGAATTGTGTCTCTCCCCCACCTCGATGTTTACAACTGGAGATGTGCCATGAGCCCAATAATCTGCGATATCAAAATCCCAGCCACCCCAAGTATTATTGTGATATATCAGAGTTGCCGTGAAATGGGGTTAACTGTAGCTGTTTGTTCAGTGACTGTGATTAATATCAGTCTTCCCGGACCTAACTGGGTCACTGAAGGATTTCCCTCTTCCATAATTCGGGACTTCTTTCAACTTATTTTGCCCTAGTATTCGGGGCAGAGTCAAACTCAACAAGATTGGGATCAGCAGCTACAGAGAAAGAGCGAGAGATCAGAACCTGAGAACATTAGAATGGTCCAACAATGGATTTTAATTTGAGAACATGAGACTGGAATGTTCCAACAATGAATCAGAATTGAGAACGTTAGACTGGAATGTTACAACAGTGGACAGGAGTTTATCCTGGGGTCTTCACTGGGTTTCTCAGGATTGGCCGCGGTTAGAGTTGCGGATACTAGCCGTACTGATAATTATTCAAGTTGGGTACTATCCCATCCTCGCTATTACTGGTGTGCCTGGTAAGTCTATCTCTATCAATTCTATGTGTGATGCTGAATGTTATTGAATTCTGGTTGATTATATTCAACAAAAACATAAACGTTCAGTCACTTCCTTCTCATGCATTTCCAAAATACTTACTCATAAACATCTGAGAAGGTAAAAGACTGTTCAGAACCTTGAGTCTCGATTTACCGTGAACTGTTTTGTATCTCCATATTCTCTCTGTCATCAAACCTGCCGACACCCACCTATATAATATCCCCAATCTCCAGCCCTGCCTGAGTTCTGTTGCTGACTTTTCCATCACCTACCCCTTTGTTAACGACAGATTTTATGGCTCCAGTTCTCTTCTGACCGCTCTTCCAGTTACAAATAGTTTGACCACAAACATGTTCTTGTCTCTACAGTTACTTCACAACAGGGACTCTTAAACAGAGTAATAATGTCACTGACTGTGTAATTCAGAGGCACGGGTTATGACTCGAAAATCATTGTCTGAAATTCTATCAAAGCCGATGACTAAATTTAAATTCCAATATCAAAAATTTGAATTCCAATATCAAAAATTTGAATGAAGTCTATTTTCACTCATGGCAAGCATAAACCACTGTCTGAACTAAGTGTCACCTCAGATCCACAACAATATGGTTGCCTCCATATTGCCTTGACAAATGGCCCCGTGGTCAAGGACAGTTACGAACAAAAATGCTACCCTTGCCAGTGATGCTGGCATCCCGCGAAACAACAACATTAAAGGTGAAATAACCAAGGAAATGAGGATGCTGGCGATCTGAAATAAAATTCTCCACCGTCTGAAAGAATGTTGGAGAATCTCAGCAGGTATGGCAGTCTGTCGGAAAAAAAAACAAATAACGTTTCAAGGTTAGTGAACCTATCAAAACTGAATAAAACTGAGAAATAATATTATTATATCAGGGATGGATGGTAGGGTGAGCGGGAGGTTTGTGTTGAGTGGATGATGTCCAGCAAGAGAGAGAAAGTGAGAGTGAATGAGAGACAGATGGAGAGAGAGAGAGAGAGAGAGAAAGGAAACGCAAGCAAAAGGATTGCTGATGATGGACTGGAAGGAAAACAGAATGGGAAGTTATTCTACCATTTCCCCTTTTCACATATTCCTGAGTATCATATTTATTATGGGATGTCCTTGCTTACCGTGAGTTATGTTCCCTCTATCTCTCTTATAGTCGCTGAGTTGTAGAGAAACGTAAAGTTCAATGGTCAACTGTTTCTTTGGAGAGAGGAACTATTACTGTGCGACTGTGTAGAGATGTAAGAGCTTTCTCAGCCAGGAAGAGAAACTGAGGAGCTGAAAAATGTATTGCTGGAAAAGCACAGCAGGTCAGGCAGCATCCAGAGATCAGGAGAATCGACGTTTCGGGCATGTGCCCTTCTTCAGGAATGAGGAAAGAGTGCCAAGCAGGCTAAGATACAAGGTAGGGAGGAGGGACTTGGGGGAGCTGCGTTGGAAATGCAATAGGTGGAAAGAGGTTAAAGTGAGGCTGACAGGCCGGAGAGGTGGTGGGGGCGGAGAGGTCAGGAAGAAGATTGCAGGTTAGGAAGGCGGTGCTGATTTCGAGGGATGGGATTGAGACAAGGTGGGGGGGGGGGGGGAGTCGAAATGAGGAAGCTGGAGAAATCTGAATTCATTCCTTGTGGTTGGAGGGTTCCCAGGCAGAAGAGGAGGAACTCTTCTGGTCATGCCCGAAACGTCGATTCTCCTGATGTTTGGATGCTACCTGACCTGCTGTGCTTTTCCAGCAATACATTTCTCAGCTCTGATCTCCAGTATCTGTAGTCCCCACTGTCTCCTAGAGAAACTGAGGAGACCGAGGCATTTTCAATACTGAATGGATGCATTGTAGGTGTGGGGAATTCACTTGCTGCTGCCATCTGGAAAGTCAGTGGAGTCTCTGGGGATGGTGTTCTCAGGATAGTGATGTCAGCTACTGGGTTCATTCAGGGAGCCCCGGTGGTCTGGGGACCCCACTCTGAATACTGCATTTACAGTGTGTCTGGGTCCATGATAAACAATTGAGGCTGAGACTACAAATAAGCGAAGCTGTACCAACAGGGAGGAGTGAGGCACTATATTTTCCTCTCAGGGATTTCCAGGAACATTTGTCTAAGCTGCACCCATTCAGGTGTAAAGTGTAAAACTAGTTTGTCTCAAAACTAAGGTGGTCACTGAGCTGTATTCTCTCTTTCAGTATAACCTGTGTTCTCACACCAGTAGCAGGACTGCGCTGACACTCATGATGAATGAAACTGGATTGATTCTGGAACTTTTCAGGTAGCAGTGGGTAATATATCCATCATCTCTGAAGTGCAGTCCTCCAATGTATTCACGAGTTGGCTGAAATCATCTGCCTGCTGAGAGGAATGCATTGGTTCCATCTCCACAGGGGAAGGTACAGAAACTACTTTCCACAAATATTAGGGAACAGAGGGACTGGTAAAAATTGGAAACTGCAGGAAATCAGAATTAATGAAGTGTATGTTATTGAAAATCTAATTGAATTGAAGTTTCATAAGTTGCTGCATCTGATGAGCTCCATCCCAGAGTGATTGAGATGAGAACAAAGCTTGTGAAATAATTACTGATTATTCTTCAAAGCTCGTTAGATTCTGGAAAGGATCCTGCAGACTGGACAGCAGCTATTGTCAACCTAAATATTTAAAACAGGATGGAGAGGGAAAACAGAAAACTAAATAATTTGATGTCAGCTTTGAGAGAAAAAAATATTGGAACCTTTTATAAGGAACGTGACGATGAGACACTTGGAGAATAATGATACAATTTGGTACATTGGGCCTAGATTCAGGAAAGGGAAATGATCCTTGATAAACCTGTTTGTGGAGATTGTCCGTTGTGACATCGAAAGTTGAGAACCAATGGGATTGGTGTATTTAAGACCATAAGACCATAAGACATAGGAGTGGAAGTAAGGCCATTCGGCCCATCGAGTCCACTCCGCCATTCAATCATGGCTGATGCGCATTTCAGCTCCACTTGCCAGCGTTCTCCCCGTAGCCCTTAATTCCTCTAGACAACAAGAACCTATCAATCTCGGGTATTTGTATTTTTAGTAGACGCTTGACATGTCTGAATACAGGTGAGTGGGGAATGTTAGAGTCCATGGGTAGTTAGGGGTGGAATATATACCACATGGATTAAACATTGAGTAACGGAGATACGAGAAGAATACTGTTATTCTCTGGACTGAAGGATTGATGGGTGGCAGCAGGATCAGTGTTTGGGCAATAGCTGTTCACAAGGTATAAAAATGATTCAGATGTGAACAACAAATATCATCATGTACATTTATATTTATTAAATGGTAGAGAGATTGGCGAGTGCTTTTGTTGAAAAAGTCCTGGATGTCCTTGGTCACAAGTCACTGACAGAATTCATACAGGGGAAGGAAGTAAATGATACGTGGCTCTTCAGGCAAAATGATTGAAGTACAAAAGTTAGAAAATCTTTCCCACTGATCGTGTTTTGTTGAGATAGTATTTGGTGCTTTGTGTAAAGGTTTGGTCTGCTTTATAATCAATGATATCTTTGTCACCGAGACAGTGCAAAGGAGTTTGACCAGACTAAACACTGGCGTGTTGTTACCATGAGGAGAGAGTGCAGTAACGATGTGCTTAATCTGTAGCGCTGTGAGAGAATAAGAAGTTGAAGCTTGATGGGTATGGACAGAAACCCATTATGACCCAAACAGCTAAATGGGGTGTCAATGTCATACTTTTCATTGGATGTTTGATTCACGACAGTTTACATGCATCTGCAGAACCCTCACGCCGATTGACAGAGAGGTGCAGGCTCTGAATGAACCCTGAACACTTTAATGCACAGTTAATGTGTGACACTGCATTGTGTGTCACTTTGTACACAGTCCTGTCAGCAGCCAAAACACCTTCATTCTGAAACAGTTAGTTATTCCCCACCGGTTTCCGACCTCCATGGAGACCATGGGTCTGCCTTCTTGGAGATGGAAGATAACTTGGAGAATGGCTAAAAAATGTTGGCTTAATTCCAACTGCCAGAAAACCATATTAAAGTAACACATATGTACCATGAGTAATTAAGCCATGTGGATCAATTTGGAGCAGTTGCCTGCGCAGCCCCTGCTCCATTTGTTTGTGATGTTGGAGCATCTCTGACACTTTCCTGTTCCTGTGTTAGTGGCTTGACAAGCTGAATAACCTCTTCCTGTTCCTTTGTAAGTGACTCCGGGTGTGAAATGGTTCTTTCTGATCCCATGTACGTGACATGTGGGAGGGAGCAGACTCTCACCTTCCTGTGCAACAGGCAGGAGGCACTGAAAGGGCTATCCTTCTTTTGCCCAGTAGTTTTGATGGGATGAATGGCTGCCCCACATTCTCGTGAAACCAGATTGGGCTGCTGAATGAACTTGTCCTTTTACTTTGGAAATGTACTATGCTGTTACATAAATGTCAACCAGACTTTAACAACACGGTCTTGAATGTTATCCGAGTCTTGCTATACATGGTCACAGATTGTTTCAAGAGCTGAATACGGACAACCTGTCCTGAAAACTTAGTAGACTTCAGTGAATGCCCCTCTTCTGCTGGCACGGTGGCTCAGTAGCTTACACTGCTGCCTCACAGCACCAGGGTCCCAGGTTTGATTCGATCCTTGGGCAACTGTCTGTGTGGAGTTTGCACATTCCCCACTTGTCTGCATGAGTTTCCTTCGAGTGCTCCGGTTTCCTCTCACAGTCCGAAGATGTGCACGCAGGGTGAATTGGCCATACTAAATTGTCCATCATGTTAGGTGTATTAGTCAGACGGAAATGTGTTTGGGCGAGTTACTCTTCGGAGGGTCAGTGTGGACTGGTTGGGCCGAAGTGCCTGTTTCCACATTGTAGGGAATCTAATCTGCTCAGTTTGGACTCAATGGGCTGAATAGCCTCCTTCCACACTCTAGGGATTATGTGATGACAAACTGGAGATGCCTGAGCTGAGGAAGCTGCGCTGAGGATCTCCTGCAGATATGTCCCACGGCTAAGATGATTGATGCCCACCAATGATAATCACGTTCCCTTGTGCAATGAATGTCTCCAAGCGGTGTAGAGGTCATAATTAATTCTCAGTAAGTGTGATTTTGTTCAGGTTCCTTGATGGCATCCTCAGTCAAATACTGCCTTGATGTCAGTGTCAGTCTCTCTTACCTGAGCCCCTGCGTTACCTCTTTCGTTCATATCAATAGGTCATGGTGCAGAAGCAGAGAAGGTTTTCTTCAAACAGAGGGTAGTCAATGTCAGGAGTTCTCTTACACAGAGATCTAGGGGAGCTAGATCACTGAAAGGGACCAGCGGTGTCCCGCTGGGATCAGTTCAGTGACCTCTGCCCACTGTTATTTTCAAAATGACTTGGATGTGGGTGTTGAAGAGTTGGCTAGTAAGTTTGCCGATGACACAAAGGTGGTTGGAGTGGTACAGAATGTGGAGGGCTATTGTAGGTTGCAATGGAACATCGACAGAATGCAGAGCTGGGCTGAGAAGTGGCACATGGACTTCAAACTGAAGTAATACACTTTGCAAGCTGGAATGTGAACGCAGAATACATGGTTAAAGGCAGAATTCTTGGCAGTGTGGAGAAACAGAGGGATCCTGTCATCCGTGTCCACAGATCCCTCAAAGCTGCCACCCAAGTTGATTGGGTTGTTAAGAAGGCGTATGGTGTGTTGGTTTTCAGTTGCAGGGGGATTGAGTTTAAGAGCCGCGAGGTTATGCTGCAGCTCGATAGAGCCCTGCTCAGACCGCACAGGGAATATTGTGTTCAGTTCTGGTCTCCTCATTATAGGAAGGATAATGAAGCTTTTGAGAGTGTAAAGAGGAGATTTACCAGGATGCTGCCTGGACTAGAAGTCTTACGAAAAAACCACGAGGGAGTAAGGGTTTTTCTCATTGGAGGAAAAATAGATGAGAGGGGACTTGATAGAGGTGTGCAAGATGATGAGAGGCAGATAGAGAGTGAATAGCCAGAGACATTTTCCCATGGCAGAAATGTCTATCACTAGGTGGCATTTTTTAAGGTAATTGGAGGAAGTTTTAGGGGAGATATCAGAGGTAGATTCTTTACACAGAGAGTGGTGGGTGTGTTGAATGCACTACCATCAGTGTAGTAGAGTCAAATACGTGAGGGAAACTTAAGAGACTCTTGGATAGGCACATGGAACAAAGTGAATGGAAGCATGGAGGTTAGAGTAGGACAAACAACACAACATCGAGGACTGAAGGTCCTAACTGCATGCATTCATGTAGAACCTTGAGCTCAAAATCTGCATGAATTCATGTAAAACTCCGTTATCTCACTTTTTAGCTTAGAATTAATCTAAACATCAGAGAACACAGGTGGCCAACACCTTCAACATTTTACCTTGCTATCACCATTGTTCACAGCTCACCTGAGAATGCAACACTTTTTTAAAATAAAGGTTTTGTGATTTACACATAAAAGAAGTGAAACTATCATGGCATTTTAACAGATGAAAGGCTTAACAGACAATCAGTTTTTCCATGTATAATTTCAGTTACATCACACTGTAAATGTTTGCTACAAATTCTGTGTTACGATCGACCCCTCAACTATCACCTGATGAAGGAGCGATAATCCAAAAGCTAGTGTGCTTCCAATTAAACCCGTTGGACTATAACCTGGTGCTATGTGATTTCTAACTTTGTACACCCCAGTCGCACACCGACATCTCCAAATCAGTACTGTTCTTTGTTCTGTGTTCTATGGAAGTGCTCAAGAAGACTTGGACATTAAGAAGATTTGAGACTTGGAGCAGATCAGCCTTAATCTGAGTGAAGGGCAAGGCAGGCTTGGGATGTGAATGACCTGCCCCTGTTTCTGATGCTCTCCCATTCTGTTATTGGAAAGTTCATATGTGTTATTTTCCTGGAAGGTCTTTTATGGAATATTGCAATCAGGGAGACCCGTGGATTTTGTGAGCCATCACGGGGTGAGATTTGGGGGCTGTATTCACAGTGAATCTGGGTCTACAACATGATCAACAAATGAAGCACAAGATACAGAGAGGGGAGGTTTTGTAAAGAGAAATGAGCAACATCTTCCATATCCAGCCTGGGTCTTCCAATTACATTTTCCAAATCTCCCAAACCGAGTGGGACAGTCTCGAGGGACCGAACTGTTTCCTGTATTTCTGTGCACCATGCTATAACAATAAGTGGACTCTAACTGCTCCTGTCTAGCAGGTTAGACGGGTTGAATGGAACAAAGAAACATGGGACTGAGGAGCAGGAGTGGGTCATCAGAGAATTTGAGCCTTCTCCACCAGACATTAAGATTGTGGCTGATCAGATTGTGGTCTCAGCCTCATCGTCCTGTCTGTGTCCCATTATCCGTGACTCACTTTTCTGTCAAATCTTTAACTAACTCAGCTGTGAATACTTGTAATCAGAGAGGCACCACAAACTTCCGGGGAAGACAATTCCCATTCGAATGGCCCTTTTAGAATTCTTCCTCAGCCCGCTGTGAGAATAAGAGAATCATACAGCGTGGAAAAAGATCCTTTTGTCCAATTTGTCCATGCCGATCAGGCATCTTAATCAGATCTCGTCCCACTTGGCAGCATTTGGCCGACATCACATGATCCATTCCTATTTATGTACCTATCCAGTTACATTGTAAACGTGTAATTGTACCCGCTTTCACTACTTTCTCTGACAGTACACCCACCAGCCTCTGTATGAAAAGGTTTCCCCTCAGGTCCCTTCTAAGTCTTTGCCTTGTCACCTTCACCCTATGCTGTCTAGTTCTGGACGCCCCTTAGATTACTTACAGTGTGGAAACAGGCCCTCCGGCCCAACAAGTCCACACCGCCCCGCCGAAGCGTAACCCACCCATACCCCTACATCTACATTTACATTTACCCCTTACCTAACACTATGGGCAATTTAGCATGGCCAATTCACCTGGCCTGCACATCTTTGGACTGTGGGAGGAAACCGGAGCACCCGGAGGAAACCCACGCAGACACGGGGAGAACGTGCAAACTCCACACAGTCGGTCGCCTGAGGCGGGAATTGAACCCGGGTCTCAGGCCCTGTGAGGCAGCAGTGCTAACCACTGTGCCACCGTGCCGCCCACAGATCGTGTCCAATCAGACTATCCATGCCCCTCAGGACTTTATTAAACCTCTGTCATGTCACCATTCAGTCTCTGACAGTCCAGGGGTAAAAGCCTCATCCTGTTCATCATCTCCCTGTAGCTCAAACCCTCAGGTTCAAGAAAATCTTTGTAAATCTTTTCTGCACCCTTTCAAGCTTAAAAAGAGTCAACTGATATGTACGCAGTATTCTTAAAGTGGCCTCACCTACGTCCTGTGCAAGCGCAACACGTTACTCCAACTCCTATTCTCAATGTTCTGACCAATTAAGGCAAGCATGTCAACCACATTCCTCACCACTGTACCGTTCTAAACTCCACTTACAAGGAACTATGAATCTTCACCCATAGTTCTCTTTGTTAAGCAACATTTCCCAGGGCACTACCCCGCGTTAACTTACCAAAATGTAAAACCTCACAAATATCTAAATTAAACTCCATCTGCCAGTCCTTGGCTCATTGATGTTCAAGGATCCCGTTATAATCTGAGATAATCTTCTTCACTGTCCACTGAACCAATTTGGTGATGTTATCTGTAAACTTACTAACCATGCCTCCGATAATCACATCAAAGTTGTTTATATCCGTGATGAAAAGCAGTGAGCTCAGCACTGATTCTTTCAGCACACCGCTGGCCACAGGACTTCAGTTTGGAAAACAATCCATTACCTTCAATCCAAATTTGTATCCAATTGGTTAGCTTTTACTAGATTACATATAACCTAATTTTAGTAATCTGCCTACGATGGGGAACCTTATTAAATGCCTTGCTGAAGTTTGTGTAAAAATTGTACACCATAGTGTATTCTTCAATCTTCTTTGTCATCTCTTCATAATACTCAATCACATTAATTAGACAGGATTTCCATCACACAAATCCATATTGACTATCCCTAATCATTCCTTGTCTTTCTAAATAAATGCAAATTCTATCCCTCAGAATCCTCTCCATCGTCTCTGACGTTGGCTGATTGAGTCGATAATTCCCTGTGTTGTTTTGGCTCCCTTCTACCTTTTCTAGCCCCACTCCTCCACTGCCCACAAAAAATAATTATAACTATGTTGGTGATATGGCCGATGATATCGTTCTCAGAGCGTTTCAGGGTCAGTGTTAGGAACAAGTCAGGCAGATTTCTTTAATTTACTAAAACAACATGTCTATGACCAAAACAAACTATGATGGAAAGAGGAATGACGAGAGGATATTGCAAATATGTACAGTGATATTTCCCTTTGAAAAATACTGAGAAACACACACACACACACGCACACACACAGACACACAGACACACACACGCACAGACAGACAGACAGACACACACACACACACACACGCATGCGCACACACATTCGTATTATTGATAACAAACTGAAAAGCAAAATATCTGCAAAGTTAACTTGAAAGAACATTGTCCAAATCTGATTCGAACTTATGACCTAAGGAAAAATGAGAGTTTGACCCAAATGCTGTTCTATTTGTTCAGTCATCAAGTCCTACAGCATGGAGAGAGGCAGAGAGGCCCTTTGGCCCACACTCGTCCATGCTGACCCAAATATCAAAACACACAAAACTCATTTCCCAGCACTTGGCCCATAGCATTCTCGAACTTTCCTGTCCATGTTCTTGCCCAAATGCCATTTAAATATCGTTAATATAAATGATTCAACTCCTTGTGTGCCACTCTCTGTGTAAAACAGTTTCCATTAGTTTCCCTTTTATTCTTTCCCCTCTCACCTTAAACTGATGCTCTCCCCTCCTTGATTCCCCAACTCTAGGAAAAAGAGGTTGGGTCCATTCACCCTAACCATGTAACCTTCTATAAGACCCCTCTCCTGTACTCTAAAGAAAAAAGTTCTCGCTTGATCAACCTCTCCCTATAATTCATACTGTTGGGTCCTGGCAACATTTTTGTAAATTCCGTCTGCATACATTCCAAATTAAAAACATCCTTCCGGTCGCAAAGTGACTAAACTGAACACAACACTACAAGTGCAGCCTCACCAACATCCTGTATAACTGTAACATAACTTCCCAACGGCTCTCCTCCATGTCCTGACCAATGCTTGCTCGTGTGACAAAACCCTTCTTCACTACCATGTCTAACTATGACCCCACTTTCAGAGAACAGTGGACCTAAACTCCATGGTCCCTCTGTTCAACTACACTCCTTAAGGTCCTACCAATCACCATGAAACTCCTACCTTGATCTAACGTTGCCAAAATATTTCTCAGTCCACTTCTCCAGTTTGATCAAGGCCCTGCTGCAATTTCTGATATACTTTCTCACTGTCCACGATACCACCTATTTTAGTCATGATTCGGAGATGCCGGTGTTGGACTGGGGTGTACAAAGTTAAAAATCACACAACACCGGGTTATAGTCCAACAGGTTTAATTGGAAGCACACCAGCTTTCGGAGCGACGCTCCTTCATCAGGTGATTGTCAATTATCTGATGAAGGAGCGTCGCTCCTAAATCTAGTGTGCTTCCAATTAAACCTGTTGGACTATAACCTGGTGTTGTGTGATTTTTAACCTATCTTAGTGTCATCTTCAAATTTCCTAACCTTGTACATGCCTTGTACATGCCTTGTACATTCGCAAGAATATCATTGATACAAATAACAAACAGCACCGGGCCCAGCAGAGACCCCTGAGGCACTTCATGTGTCACATGCCTCCAGTCCGAGAGCATCCTTCCACTATTAACCTCTGCTTAGTACCATCAAGCCAATTGTGTGTCCAATTTGCCAGCTCCCTCTGGATTCCATGTGATTTTAACCTTCCAGACCAGCCTATCAATGGCAAACTTGTCAAAGGCCTTACTGAAAACCACACAGTCTACCGCCCTACCCTCATCAACCCTGGTCAATTCATCAATGAAGTCAAACAAATTTGAGAGGCATGATCTCCCACTCACAAAGCCATGCAATATTTCCAGTCTAAAAACAACTATTAATAATAATTATTAAAATTAATTATATAAAACTAATAAATAATAATAATATGACACTTTCAGTGGTCAATAAATTATTCATGGTATGTGATATTGGAACGTGCATCATGGGTGAAGGGCAGAATAGATTTTGTCCCTGTGTCATTGAACTGTGTTGAAAAAAAGCAAGGGTGACATGGTGTTCAGTGGCTAGTACTGCTGCCTCATAGTGCCATGGATCCGGGTTTGGTTCCAGCTTCCGGTGACTCTCTGTGTGGAGACTGCACATTCTCACTGTGTTTGTGTATGTTTCCTCTGGGTGCTCCATTTTCCTTCCACAACCCAAAGATCTATAGGTCAGGTGAATTGGCCATGCTAAGTTACCCACAGTGTTATGTGCATTTGTCAGGGGTAATATAGGTTAAGGGAATGGGACTGGGTGGGTTACTGTTTGGAGGGTCGGTGTGGTCTTGTTGTTACAGATGGCCTGTTTCCATACTGTAGGGAATCTTTCAAAAAAGCTATTTCTAAACAAACCTTATCTTTCCAAATGCATGCATATCTCATCCCTTAGACTCTTCTCAAACAACCTACGTACCACAGATGTGAGACTTCCTGGTCTATCGATCCCAGATTTTTATTTGCTTCCCTTTTTGAATAATGGCACAACATTTACTAATCTCCAATATTCTGGAACCTAACCTGTCGCTAACGATGATTCACAAATATCAACCAGGGTCCCCGTAGTTCCTTTTGTAACCTCTTGCAGTATTCTTGGATGCATCTGTTCAGGACCCGGAGATTTATCCACCTTCATACATTCTAATGCATCCAACACATGTTCTCCTGTGATGCTGACTCACCCCAAGATAACACTTCGACTTTTGTTAACCTACCAAGTTTCATGTAGTTCTCCACGGTAAAGACAGAGGAGAAATATTCATTGAGAATCTCGCAATCTCCTATGGTTCTAAACATGCATGTCTACTTTGGATCTTGAGTGGTCATATTCTCATTTAGTTATTCCTTATACTTTAATATACTAAATTAACCTCTTTGCATTCACCCTAATCTTCACAGCCAAAGCTATCTTGTGCCCCCTTTTCGCCCTCCTGATTTCCATCTTCAGTAAACTCCTGTATCCCCTGTACATCTCCAGGTTTTCCCTCGATCCCAGCTGCCTGGACCTGAGCCACGCCTCCTTTTTGCTGGTCAAAAACTCATTATCTCCTGCCATCCGAGGTTCCCTCTTCCTACCAATGTTGCCTTTTACCCTCACAGTAACAGAAAGACCTTGAACTGTAGACATTTCACTTTTAAAGGCCTCCCACTTGCAGGAGGTCCCTTCGCCTGCAAACAAACTCCTCCAACCAACCCCTACAAGCTCCTGTCTCATTCCATCAAAATTCGCCTTGCCCCAAGTTTGAACTTGAACATGTGGGCCAGTTTTGTCCTTCTCCATTACTATTTAAAAATTAATAGAACTCTGGTCATGGGTCCCAGAGGGCTCCCCCACTGTCACCTCAGTCACCTGCCCTGCCCTAGATCTTAGAGTAGGTCACGTTTTGTCCCTTCCCGATTTGCACCCTCTACATATTGCTTGAGGATACTATTCTGAACCCACTTAATAGATACACCCCATCTCAGTCCTTAATTCTCTGTCATTCCCAGACTATGTTCAGAAAATTAAAATCTCCTACTAATGCAATCCTATTGGCCCTGCAAGTCTCCCCAGTCTGTCTACATATTTTTGTTCCCCTAATTCCTCATTTACTATTTGGGGGCCTATAGTACAATCCAAACCCTATCACTATTCCCTTCTTATTTATTAGCTCCCCAGACAAATCCTCACAGGATGATCCATCAGTTATTTTATCTCTGATTACTGCTGTGTTACTCGCCTTAATCAAAAATGAAACTCCCTGTCTCGTCTTTTCACCATCTCTGTCCCGTATAAAGCACCTGTAACCTGGTACTTCAAGCTGCCAGTGCTGTCCCTCCCTTATCCATGTTTCAGTAATGGCTATAATATCCCAGTCCCACGCACCGATCCATGCCCTGAGTTCATCAGCCTTACCTGTCAGCCATCTTGCATTGAAACAGTTGCAATTGAATCCAACAGGCATTCCTTGCTCCCTGTCGTTGTCTAGCCTGACCTGTCTCTTCATTTTACTGTTTCTGATTACTGTATCTCCTTCCAGCCTCGCACTTGCCTCCCTGCTGTTGAGGATCCCACCACTCCCCAACCCCAGCCAATCTAGTTGAAACACTCCCTTGCAGCAGTTGCAAACCTGCCTGCCAGGATATTGGTCCCCTTCCAGCTCAGGTACAACCCGTCCTTCCTGAACACGTCACCTTTCCCCACAAAAGTTCACAGTAATCCAAAAATCTCTGCCCCCTGCACCAATTCTTTAGCCACCCCTTCATCTGCCATATCATCCTATTCTTACCCTCACTAGCACAGAGAACTGGAAGTAAACTAGATATTAGCCCTGCCTTTTATCCTTCTTCCCTAGCTCTCGACAATAACTCTGCAGGATGTCATCACTATTTCTACCTGTGTCATTCTGTCCTTTGTACCAAAGTGCCCAATGACTTCTGGATGCTTCCCCCACTGCCCCCCCCTCCCCCCCCAGCCCCCAGTGAGAACGTTCTGCAGCCACTCTGAGACATCCTGGACCCTGGGCATGTGGGAGGCTACACACCATTCCGGATTCCCATTTGCAGCCACAGAATCTCCTGTCTGTTCCCCTCACTATCGAGTCGGATAATTACTTCTGTTGTTATTCTGCTTGCACAGCCTTCTGACAATGGGATTTCTTCTTGAAACTGTTGAATTTGGCTGAATTGCTTTGCTTCAGGTAATGGGGAGATTCCAATGAATCCTCATCAGGAATCCTCCATTAGTGGGAAAGACGACTCGGCTCTTTTTAACTCCCACACATTGCTGTGATTAGCGATTGGGAAACAGAAAGGGAGCAACAGAATGCTTCTCCAAAGATTGGCTACATTTTCCATCTGTAAGTTAAATCAGTAACGTTATCAGTCCCACACTGGACTCTGTGAGCTCTTCTTGAACATTGTCTGAACTATATGACTCCATCACATTCTCGACTCCAGGTCAGTGCATTATTGCAGTCTCAATTAATTAACAATAAATGGTTCTACTTGTTTTGAAGATCTGTTAATATGTGCTTGCATAGTGTAAAAATAAGTGTTTCATGTCTTCACAATATCTGTGTTAAAATGAATATTCTTAAACATATACAGTAATTGCTGAAAAAGCTCAGCTTGACTATCAGCATGTAGGAAGAGAATTAACAGTTCAATTTTACTGTCTAATGACCTTTCCTTTGAAACTGACTTATTCTTAAATTATTTCCCCAGTTTTATTCTCCCACACAATGAGAAATATCCATCTGGTATTCACCAACTACATTCTTCTCAAGATCTCATATGGCCAATAAAACATTTATCATTCTCAGGCCGAACTGTTCATTCTTCACAACGTAATGCCTTCATTCCAAGAATGCGTAAAGAGAAACATCTTTGAGACGTTTCGAAAGCAATTTTGTTTTTTTTTTTCAGTTTAGGCTGTTATAACTACACATAATACAACAGATGTAATCTCAGCAATGGCCTGTACTGATGCAGAAAACATCGCTACGATCATACCCAACACCCCTTGCACGAAACAGGATCACGACATTTACCTTCCAAATCACTTGCTACTTCTTCAGGTTAATTTGATGTGATTCATGTACTAAGACACACAAATCCCTCTGTAACACTGAGTTCTGCATTCTCCTTGCATTTAAATAGATTTCTGCTGTTTCGTCTTTTCCACAAAACAGAAAATTTCCATCACATATATATTGTACTGTTTTTTTTTCTGTTGAAGCTTTGCTCACGGCCATCCTCTGTCTGTATGCCATTGCTTGTTGCTATTCCCTCCCCCAGTGTGTGTCTCATTGCAGATGTTCTGCACTCCCCCTGTCTGTATCCCATTGCAGAAGCACTGCCCTCCTCCGTCTGTATCCCATTGCTGACGCTCTGCCTCCCCATCTGGATCCAATAGCAGACCCTCTGCCCTCACCCATCAGTATACCATTGCAGACGCTCTGCCCTCCTCTGTCTGTATCCCATTGCAGATGCCCTGCCCTCCTCTGTCTGTATCCCATTGCAGAGGCTCTTTTAACTAAGCCTGAAAAGTGAGAGAGATGTGATTGGAACTGCCAGTGAGTTTAAATAGATAATTGCTCTTCACTGAACATTGCAGCTTACTTGGCTGGTGGGATGTCTATGTTTCAGAATCTCCACACAAGGTGTCCTGGTCCTCTCTGGCTCTTTCCAGGATCCGCCCCACATGTCGAGGTAGAGGGTGAGGGAACGGATATCGGGCCCTCTAACACCCTGCGTGGCCCTTTATGTCCTATTCCAGGATGTTTCTCCTGGAATGAGAGAAGAGGAGGGAAGGTGTGAGGGTGTGAGTGTGTGTCCCTGCTGTTAATGCTGGTATAGGGGAAGGGGGAAGGGTGAGATGTCCGGAGGGAGTCTGACCACAGTGTTGTATCCATGCAGTGGTATTAGTGTGAGGGGCTATTGTGTCAGTGACGGAAAAACCGAGGGAAGGTAGGTGCTGAATTCAACAGTGAGTGTGGTCGTGCTTGAGCCTTATTTGGAGATAGAGTGTGAGCCTTGTTCGGGGGTAGGTGTTATAACAAGATATACAGTGAGTGTGATGGAGCAGAAGAATATGGTGACACTTATCCTGGCAAAGTGAGGGGAAAGAATATTGATGCCTGTCCTGTATTGCTGACCAATTCTTCAGATCATCTCAGTGTTGAGTTGAGTCTCCCTGAACGTCTTGTCCAAGTCTATCAGGAATAACGCCTCAGACCCTTTCCCTCGCTTCCCACAGAATCAGTTTGGGTGGATCTTACAAATAGCAAGGGGAAGCAAACATTAGTGTAAAATATATCAAAACCAAATCTGTCACATAAATACTTTACAACATATGCTCTGGAAATTATGTATGCAAATATATTCAAGGGGGAGCAATGACACAGTGATATTATCACTGGGCTCTTAACCCAGAGACCCAGGTAATATTCTGGGGACATGAATTCAAATCCTGACAAGGCAGATGGTGGAATTTGAATTCAATTTGTGGGCGGCACGGTGGCACAGTGGTTAGCACTGCTGCCTCACAGCGCCAGAGACCCGGGTTCAATTCCCGCCTCAGGGGACTGACTGTGTGGAGTTTGCACGTTCTCCCCGTGTCTGCGTGGGTTTCCTCCGGGTGCTCCGGTTTCCTCCCACAGTCCCAAGATGTGCAGGTCAGGTGAATTGGCCATGCTAAATTGCCCGTAGTGTTAGGTAAGGGGTAGATATAGATGTAGGGGTAGGGGTATGGGTGGGTTACGCTTCGGCGGGGCGGTGTGGACTTGTTGGGCCGAAGGGCCTGTTTCCACACTGGAAGTAATCTAATCTAATCTAATCAATATGTATCTGGAATCAAGGGTTTATGATGACCAGGAATCCATTGTCGATTGTTGGAAAAACTCATCTGGTTCACTGATGTCCTTGAGGGAAGGATACTGCTGTCCTTACCTGGTGTGGCCTGCAAGTGACTCCAGACTCAAGGCAACACTGCTGACTCTTATCTGCCCTCTTGCATGGGCAATAAATGCTGGTTATCCAGCGACACCCTCATCCTGTGAATGAGTAACAAATAATCGTGTGTGCTGCAGTAATAATGGATGGTCTCAAGTTGTACCGAAACTGCAGTGACTACTAATACTGTGAAGATAAACTTCCGTAAGTTTGTATTAGGTAGGTTGAACAGTATGTTGTGAACCAAACTAGACAGGAGGTTATTTCAGATTTGGTGTTGTGTTGTCAGGAGGACAAATTAATAACCTTGCTCTGAAGCAGCTTTGTAGGAATAGTGACATCAATATGTTGCATTTTTACACGGCGTCTGAATACAATATCGAATGTTTGATCATTCTGGTCAAACATCATGGAAGCCTGGAGGCTAGAGGGTTAATTACACTCCAGTGAATTGGGGAAGTATGATATAACATTCAATGGGAGAAGCAATGATTGTGAGAGTCATAGAGTCCGACAGCTCAGAGAAAGGCCCTTCAGCCCAAACTGGTCCATTCCGAACAAAATGTCCATTCACATTAACCCCATTTCCCTGCACTTGCCCCATATCCTTCTTCTTCTTTCCTATCCGTGTATTTGTCCAAATGCATTTTAAATCTTGTGAATGTACCGCCCTCAACCACTTCTGCTGGCAGCTCATTCCATGTGCAGACTACCCTGTGTGTCAAAGAAATTGCCCCTCAGGTTCCCTTTTACTCTTTCCCCTCGAATCTTAAATTGATGCCCTCTAGTTCGTGGGTTGTTCAATCATGTGGAAAAAAAGACTGAGTGCATTCACTCTATCCATGCTTCCCATGATCTTATACACTTCTATCAGATCCCCCTCAGTCTCATACACTCTAAAGTAAAAACTCCTAGCTTGCCTAACCTCTCACTATATCTCAGACCATAGAGTCCGGGCAACATCCTTGTAATTTTCTTCTGCACTATTTCCAGTTTAATAACATCCTTCCTATAGCAAAGTGAACAACACTGAACATAACCGTACCAGTATTGCCTCACCACCATCCTGTATAACTGCAACATAACTCCATAATTTCGATACTCATTACTCTGACTTATGAAGGTCACTTTGCCAAATGCCTTTTTCACTGCCCTATCTACCTGCGACTCCACTTTCAGAGAACCGTGAACCTGAATTCCAAGGTCCCTTTGTCTCAATACACTCCTTAAGACCCTGTCATTCACCATGAAACTCCTACCTTGATTTGACTTTCTAAAATGCAAGAACTGACACTTATCCGTATTAATCTCCATTTGCCATTTCTTGGCCCACTTCCTCACTTGATTAAGGCACTGCTGTAATTTCTGAAATTCCTGATAATCTTCCGCACTGTCCACGATACCACCTATTTTTGTGTCACCTTGAAACTTATAATTCATGCCTGTACATTCTGATCTAAATCATAGATGTGTGTAATATGAAAAAATATATATGTACATACAATATACATGGATAAAACTAACAGTAATTGCCCCAGAACCGACCCCTGAGGCATTCCACTCATCACAGGCATTCAGTCCGACAAGCATCCTTCCACTTTAACTGTATGTTTCCTACCATCAAGCAAATTGTGGATCTGATTTGCCAGCTCCCCCTCAATTCCATATGATCTAAACTTCCAGAGCAGCCTATCATGTGGAACCTTACTGAAGGCATTACTGAAATCCATATACACTACGTATATCACCAGGCCCTTGTCAAAGTTACTGGTCATTTCACCAAAGCACTCTCACAAATGTTTGAGCCATGATCCCCCACGCACAAAGACGTGCTGACTGCTCATAATCACACCCTGCCTTGCCAAATGCACGTATATCGTCTATCTCAGAGTCTTCTCAAGAAACGTACCTAGTAGAGATGTTAGGTTTACTGGTCTCTCATTCCCAGGTTTTTCTTTGTAGCTCTTCTTGAATAAGGGCACAGCATTCGCTACCCTCCAATCCTCCGGGACCTCACCGGTTGGCTACTGATGATACAAAAGTACCGACCAGGGCCACCACTATTACTTCTCTGTCCTCCTGCAGTGTTCCAGAATATATCTGGTCAGGACCAGGAGATTTATAGAAATACTGCATAGTCTGAAAGATATGTCGACTTATTTCAGGTGAAAATACCAAAGAGTGAGTAAGTGACTCGATGATTAACATAACAAGTTAAAGAATATATTAATCACAGGAAGCGACTTCAGAAGAATTCCAGACATTGTGGAATCCAAAGAATTCTCAGAAAATTGCAATCCAGAAAAGGAGGGCAATTAAACTGATCAGGAAATCAAAAAGCGAACATGCATGCAAACAAACAGGAACACAAGGACTGCAAACATCGATGATCTATAATTCAAAAGAAAAAAAACATAGTCAAATGTGGAAATTTGCAATCGGGGGAGACATGTTTGTGGTGAATAACAGGGAAATGGCAAAACAAATGACCAGTTACTTTACATCTGTCTTAATGGAGTAAGATCCACTAAATCACCCAGAAATACGAAGTGATTGTATAGGACTTGTGGAAGTAAAGGCATAAAGTCAATTCATATCAGTAACAAGGCAATATTGAACATGCAGCCGGAGTGAGCATTGCTAACCTTGACAACCAGATGTACTTCATACCAAAATCTTCAGACATTAATCACAAATAGAAGTATTGATTGCATTGTCGATGACTGCGTTCTATTTTCCTGTACATTCTGCAGAGTCCAGAAGCTGATGTAGATAAATGTACATTCGTAAACGTGATCCAAGCACTATAGATGAATGATCGAAGAATCTACAAAGAGAAGAAGAGATAGTGTGGAGAACTGCAGACCAATTAACTTGACATTTGTTGGGAAACTGTTGGAATATATTATATAGGATGTGATATTGGATATTTAGACATTAACAGCAAACTTTGAGAGACTCAGTATGCATTTCTGAAAAGGAAATCATACTTGACAAACTTTGGAATTGTTTGAAGTTGATTCTTACAGCATAGATAATGAGGATCCAGGAGAATTGGCATATTTTAGGTTATCAGAAGGCTTTCTATAAGAACTCACACAGTGAGTTCGAAACTACAATGATGTGAAGGGTATTTGGAGGAATATATGTAAGTGGAGACTTAAAGTTTGGTTTGCCTTCCTTTAAGGGAGTCAGAATATAGATGTAAAGACACTTTGAAGCAGTTTCACAGAGTGTTGGTGAGATTGTACCTAGAGTATTGAGAACAGTTTTGGTGACTAAATCAAAGAAAGAATATACTGACCACAGAGGAAGTGTAATGGACATTATCCAAATAAATCCCTCAGATGGCGAGATTGCGTGATGAGGAAGCTCGGCCTATGTTCTCTAGAGTTTCAATGAATCAGCGGTGGGTCACTGTGAACTTAGAAAACTCACAAAACATACGGCAAGTTGGAAATTAACAGAAAATTTATCAGGCTGTCTAATCCACATTCAAGGCAAATAATGACAGGATAAGGGACAAACCATTGAAGACTGCAATAAGGAGGAAAGTCTGCGTGTGGAGAGGACTGACTAACACAGGGGCAAGGCAGGACAAAAGAAATAAAGAAAAAAGAATACAAGCATGGACTACTTTCTAAACGGTGAGAAAATTCATAAAGCCAAAGTACAAAGGGATCTGGGAGTGCTAGTTGCGGATTCTCCAAAGGTAAACATGAAGTTTGAGTCCGTGATTAAGAAAGCGAATGCAATGTTTTCAATTATCTCAAGAGGGTTGGAATATAAAAGCACCGTTGTACTACTGAGACTTTATAAAGCTCTGGTTAGGCCTCATTTGGAGTAATGTGTCCAGTTTTGGGCCCCACACCTCAGGAAGGACATACTGGCACTGGAGCGTGTCCAGCGGAGATTCACACGGATGATCCCAGGAATGGTAGGTCTAACATATGAGGAATGACTGAGGATCCTGGGATTGTATTCATTGGAGTCTAGAAGATTAATGGGAGATCTAATAGAAAGTTACTAGATAATACATGGATTGGAAAGGGTGGACGCTATGAAATTGTTTCTGTTAGACGAGGAGACGAGGACCCGTGGACACAGCCTTAGAATTAGAGGGGGTAAATTCAGAACAGAAATGCGGAGACATTTCTTCAGCCAGAGAGTGTGGGCCTATGGAACTCATTGCCACAGAGTGCAGTGGAGGCCGGGACGCTAAATGTCTTCAAGGCAGAGATTGATAAATTCTTGATGTCACAAGGAATTAAGGGCTACGGGGAGAATGCGGGTAAGTGGAGTTGAAATGCCCATCAGCCATGATTGAATGGCGGAGTGGACTCGATGGGCCGAATGGCCTTACTTCCGCTCCTATGTCTTATGGCCTTATGGACAAGATTACAGTGAATCCCCAGATAATCTACAAGTGTGTCAAGTGGAACAGAAAACCAGTGAACACGTGGGACTCATTAGTAACTTGCCAAGTTGCATCTAAATCAACTTTAGTAGTAGGAGAATGAGGGGAGTAGTAGAAGGCTGTTTGTGTGACTGGAGGCTAGTGTCCAATGTTGTACCAATGGGCATCAGTGCTGCGTCCCTTATTATTTGTGATTCGGAGGTGCTACTGTTGGGCTGCGTTGAACAAATGTAAAAATAGCATAACACCAGACCATAGTCTAACAGGTTTATTTGGCAGCACGAGCTCTCGATACGCTGCTTCTTCATCAAGTGCACAACCACGTGATGTAACTGATGTTGAGAGATTTTTAACCTTATTATTTGTGGTATTCATAAATGATGCAGCTGTGAATATGGACGAGGGGTGGGGTGTGTAATAAATAAGTTTGGATTTGATACAAAGATTGGCCGGGTGGTTGGCAGTGAGGAGGAAGGCCTTATGTTACAGGTAGATACTGATGGAATGGTCAGATGGGTTGATCAATGGCAGATGGAATGTAACCCTGATTACTATGAGGTGATGCACTTTGGAAGAAAGACCCAGACAGGGGAGTACTCAATGAATGGCAGCACACTAGAAAGCTCAGGGGTGCTTCTCCAGACATCCCTGAATGTGCCTGCACAGGTTAATACACAATCTGGGAAAGGCTGGGGGAATGTAAACATAGCCTTTATTCATCGAGGCCTAGATTATAAGAACTATGCGGAACTTTGGTGAGGGCAAGATGGAATACTGTGTGTAGGTCTGGGAACAACATTAGAGGAAGGATGTGATTGTCATGGAGGGGGTGCAGAGATGTTCCCTTGGATGGAGCATATCAGCTATGGAGAGAGGTTGGATAACCTCAGGTTGTTTAGTTTGGAGGAGAGAAGGCTGCGAGGTCTGTGATTCAGAAGGATAGGATTACAAGGTACATGGACAGGGTGGATAGACAGTTGCCGTTGCTGTTACTCAAAATGACACACTTTAAATGTGAAGGATTTACGGTTTAGTGAAGATTTGAGAATTGTTTTTCAACCAGAGCGTGTTGGGGTCTGGAATGCACTTCTTGAGCAGTTGTCATGCTAACCTCAAGCCATTAGAAACGACACTGTTGTGCACTTCAAATGCTTTAAGATTGACGGCTAAGGTCTTGTGTCGGAAAGTGGGCCGAATGTAGACTGTGCTGTATTTCTGGTAGTACAGAAACTGTGCTTAGGTGATTGTATGGCTGTGGAAGGTCAATCATTCAGTAGCTTAAGGTAGGAATTGATGGGTTTCTGAAGATTATCTTCACAAAGTTGATAAGAGAGAACTTGTAATATTTTCTGGAAATATGTCAATGGTAAAATTAAGAGAAAAAAGTTGCAGATTTCTGACAGTCTGATACCAGATAATTGAGAACCGGGAAATAGCAGAACTATGGAGCAAATACTTTAATTATGCCTTCACAGAAGAAAACAAAACCAAAAAGAAAACTTCCGAGCAATACTAGGGAATTTCAGTCTTATGAGAAAAGGGGAATAGAATGTAAATAGCAACTAAACAGTTTAGAGAAAGTATTGGACTGAAATTAATGGGCATTGACAATGTCATCAGAGATTTATGAAATGGGAATCATATTTGAGAAAGTGGCTTTTTGGAAATTTATGTAGGAGGTATCAATGCAATACGAGTGGATTAACAGAAAGATTTTTGATAAAGCCACAAGCCTATTGCACAAATTCGAATCCTCTGGGACTCGGGCGAATATATGGTCATAGATTTAGAATGGGAGAGCTGGCAGGAAACAGTGAGTAGGAATAAAACCATATTTTATTTTTAAATGGAAGGCTTAGCGGATATTGTACGGATCGTGTCTTGGGCTCCAGCTATTCCCAATACACATCATATCTTTGGATGATGGGTGCAAATGCAAAATTCCCAAGTCTGCTGACAGCACTAAACAATGTCAGGCTGTGAGTGGATGAGGAGGATATAAAAAAGCTCCAAGGTGACTGAGACAAGTGGAGTGACTGGGCAAATACGTGGCAGATGGAGAGTAATGGGGGAGATTGAGATGTTGTGTACATTGATGGGAACAATGGACTGGCAGCCTCTCATTTGAAAAAGGAGTGGTTGAAAAATGTTGCACTATAAATGAACTTAAGCTGCATTTTTGTTTATTTCTGCGTAGCCCTCCGAGTCCATGTGTGACAGTGAGTTCTGAAGCCAGAAGTCAATACTGGGAATGGCATTGGCACGCTGACCATTGTATGTAGGCCCAGCACGTGGGGAACTGTAACTTTGAAATGAATCTGGATCTCTCTGTACACCAATCACTTAAAGCAATATTGCAGGAGCAGAAAGCAGGAAGGAAGATAAATGCTGTATTCACCTTCATTTCAGGGGGATTTGAGTACAGGAGTAAATGTATCTCACTGCAGCTGTACAGGGCCTTGGTGAGACCCCATCTCGAACATTGTGCAGTATTGTGTGCAGTTTTGGTCTCTTTTCCTAACAGACGACAAACCTGACATTGAGGGAGAGCAGTAAAGGATGACCAGACTGATCTCTGGGATGGCAGACTTGTTGTGGGAGCAGGGTTTGGGGTAACTGGACCTGTATTCAATGGGGTTTAGGAAAATGAATGGAAATCTCAGTGAAATATATAACACTCTGACAGGGCGAGACAGATTAGAAACAGGGATGGTAATTCCCGTGGCTGGGACGTCTAAACCAAGGGGCGACAATATTAGGTACAGACAGGCCACTTTGCATTGAGATGAGAATAAATGTCTGCACTCAGAGACTGGCGAACCAGGGGAACTCTCTCCCAGATCAGGCTGTGGAAGTCAAGGGCCTGAATATAAATAAGGATTTGTGGAAACTAAAGGGACTGGGAGAGAGCAGGAGTATGGTGTGAAGATAGAAAATCAGCTATCATTCCAGGTTGTTCTCAAATAACGCAATAACTGTGTTCCTGTGCAACACTGTGGTGTACAAAATCGTGCAATATTAATAATGGCGTCTATGGAAAAAAGAGGGTAATTGGCGAACCCCCAAAAATATCAGTAAAAACCAAACATTAAATTTGATCTAACAAGCAATAGGACAGTCTAAATAAATCTTTAAATTACATGTTGTAATGGAACAGCGCTGTAAATGCAACGCTTTCACACGACAGTCACTCACTGGTGCACGATATCTTTCACGACAATCTTCACCAGAAAGCGCGCGGGGGCTGACTGACCATGTGATGCCGATGGGGAATTGCAGTTCTCTCCAACATTCTCCCCACAGTTTGAAATAGATTTCTTTCGAAACATAGACTACAATTCCCAGTTTCAGGCTCAGTTTCAAGGCCTGCAGAGCGGATTGCATTCCTGTTTTTGCTGAACACATTGATTGTACCTTTTGTAGACAGAGGGTTCCTGAGGCAGGATTTGCTGGTCAGCTGGTGCCCGACAAGGAATCGCGTCACAGTGAATGCCAGTTCACTTTATAGAAAAAGGTTCATGAATTGCATTGCAGCCGAAATGTATTTAATCAACACGTGTTATTGGTGAACTGCCTGTACATAGAATGGAGGCGCAAAACTGATGGGCTGAATGGACTACAGCAGTTCTCATTTTATGTTTCACAATGGTTAAACATATTAAGAGATATGTATATTGTATGGGGAAAACTGCGTTGAGGAGATGTTCGGCCATTAACTAGAATAGGGAAAGCTCAATGAGTTGTATGACATATTCCTTTCCCGATGCTTCTGTGCAGTGTGTGGGAAAGCTCTGTAAATGTTGTCACAAGCTCTCAGCTGTTAGGAAGGAGGTCTCTGCAGGGTCAACAGGATTGTGTTTCCCATTCCCTTTTCTGATAACGAGTCTGGTGCCGGCTGTTCTATCCGGGTTTATCCTTTAAGACCTCGGAGCAGTTTGATACAATTGAGTGCCTTGCTTGGCCGTTTCAGAGACCATTGAAGAGTGTATCACATGTCTGTGTGTCTGGAGTCACTTTTAGGCCAGACAGGAAAGCACGGGGGATTCACTTCCTGAAAGTACACTGGGGAATGAGATCGACATCCACAATCGACATTGAACACAAGATCAATATGACTGACACCAGATAATAGATCACGATATTTTATTAATTGTTTTTAACTTGCACCAGTTTCCAGAGAATTATCCTGATCTGGATTAGCAATCCAATGACAATTCCACAACAACACCATCTCCACATGGGGGTCTATCGGAAACCACACTGAACCGATTATTTCTGTACTGTTTGACAGCTCTATCAAAAATAACCCCAACCAATTTGGCCATCGTGATGGGACTGAGGACGTGGCAATTGGTCTAATTGTAATTATTCCCTTCTTAGGGGATGGGACATAGTTGAGTAATTACCCACATTGCCAGGGAGTTGTCAGAGTTGGAGCTGGAATGAAACAGCTTCCTCAGGGACACGGTTGGTTGTGTAGCAAAAGCCCTCAGTCCCATTGCAGGAATGGTGTCAGGGCCAAATGCCTTTGTCGTACCTACAGTGTCCAGCTGTTGCTTCATGTCACGTGCAGTGAATTGAATTGGTTGAAGACGGGCATCTGTGATTCTGAGGGTATCATATTGAGGGTGAGGTGGGTAATCGACTCAACACTTCTGGCTGAGGATGGTGCAGATACTGTATCGTCTACATGGATGTACCGGGCTGTTCCATTATTTGGGATGGGGATATTTGTGGAGTCCTCTCCTCCAGTAAGTTGTTTAATGGTTCATCGACTTTTATCCATGGATTTGACAGGACGACAGAGCTTAGATCTGATTTGTAGGTCTTGGGATCATCTCTCTCTCTGTATCAGATGTTAGTCCTGATGTTTGTAGTGTAACCAGTCAAGTGCAGTAGTTTTAATGGATTGTCATCAGGTTTAGGTGCACGTGATTCCGACCCGATCATGTTCACCTACATTCGTCACTGACCCATGGATCGGCTTGATGGTAATGGTAGATGGATGGACTATCCTGGGGGAAAAGTTACAGATTGTCATTGAAATCTACAGCATCAGATGAGAACCAAGTTTTAGCTGCAATATCTACAATTCAATGTTACTGACTGCCCCCCAGTTCACACCGAGACCCATTCACCCATCAGCCCTGTATTCAGTGACCTACTCTGGTTTCTGATGTGGAAATACTTCCATTTTCATTTTTCTCATTCTGCTGGAAGTCTTTCCTTGGTGTCACGCCTCCAATTTGTTGCATAAACAATATCCATTTAAGGTACTAATCTGAATCTTTTCCTTTCAGTAATGCCATCTTCTGTATTTGAAGTGAATGTGTTTCCTTCTGTTTTTCTCCCTGACCATGATTCAGAACTCTGCAGTGTCAGTGATGCCAGCCTTATGCAGTTTCAGAGTCAAGGAACTTGTCACCATGTGTTCCCGTTCAGTTCCCAGTGTACAACACTCCATGTTGGACAGGATGTTTGGGCATCTTTGACAATATGTCTTTGGAAATTGTTCATAAACAGAAATTGGAGAAGAAATTGCTAAAGATGTTGCAGACTTTTCTGGAGTGAATGCAGAGTTAAACTTTCAGGTCCAGTGAACCTTCTATTTTTATTTTTATTTTTTATTTTTATTTCCAGTATTTTATTTTTTATTTATTTAATTGAAAAATTGTTCTGCGCCTATCATTTCTGGAGAAACTCTGCAGGTCTGTCACTATCTGTAGAGAAAGAGAAACAGTGTTAGCGTTTCCAGTCCAGTGTGACAATTCTTCAAATTGCAAAATGGTCTTTTAATCCCTTGCCGGAAGTGGAGGATGGGTGGCAGGGAAAAGAGTGTGTGGCAAAAGAAAAACGGGCTTTTAGCAGTGGTGAATGGAAAAATTCTGTATAACGGGTCGAATTTAAGGTGTTAATGGAGGAAAGGGGTTCTCTCTATTGAATGCCAGATAAAGAAGACACAACAACACAAAGTCATACGGAGGCCAGGAGGGAGAATGTTGACCATGTGGTATTATATAAATCTGGCCACAGAACCGTTTTCACTGTCGTGATCATTACCCCCTTTGGACAAAGGAATTCAGGTGCTTGCCTTCTTATTGGCACTAGTAAGCGTTTCATGCTGCCTTAGTATTGTAACATGGAGAAAAACAAATCACAGCATGACATTTGGGCTGAGTGTTGGTTACCTGTCGTTTTGAATAGTGTTTCAATTTTGCAGTGCTTATCTTTAAACGCTTGTTCTTGAAGTTAGCATCAGATGGAGTGTAGGATGTTGAGGAGTGACATTATGGAAACATATAAAATCATGAGAGGTATGGATAGGGTGAATAGCCAAAGTCTTTTCCAAAGGGTAGGGGAATCCAAACATAGAGGGAATAGGTTTAAGGTGAAAGAGGGTAGATTTAAAAGGGACTAAGGAGCAGCTTTTATACACAGAGGGCGGTGTGGGTATGGAATGAGCTTCCAGAGGAAGAGTGGGAGATGCAAGGACATCGACAACATTTAAAACTCATTTGGACAAACATATGAATGGGAAACATTTAGAGGAACATGGACCTAATGAAAACAGATAGGACTAGTATAGTTTGGAAAACCTGGCAAGCATGGACATTTAGAAAAGCTTCACGCAGAGTCAGGGTGGTTTTCTGAAAGGGAAATGATACTTTGCCCTGTAAAATCATGCAAAGTATTTCTGGAGATGCCTGTAAATGTAACAAGCGGACTTGATAAAGGCGATCTGGTGGACACCAGGCTTTCCAGAGATTTTCCACAAGGTATTACAAAACAAAAGTTCATACACAAAACAGGAGCTCCAGGACGTCGGATACTGTATTAACGTGGGATGATGATTGTTTAACACAGAAATCGGAGAGTCAGGATTAATGGATCTTCATGGTTAAGGTTTATCTGCTGGAGTACCACAAATATCAGTCTGATGGCATCAGTTATTTACAATCTATGCTGACAGCCTGAAGGAGGGAGCTGAGTGCAATACACATCCGAGTTTGAGAATGACACTGAGAATCAAAAGGCAGGCTGTTACTTAATGGAGAGGACTTCCAGAAAAGGAACAGGAAAGGCATTGGAGTCTTCCTGGGTATGAAACATAAAGTCAGCATGATGATGCAGCAAGTAACTCGGTTGGTACATTAGGTGGTTTCCTGGGATGAAAGGGTTGTGTTATTGAGAATCTCTAGGATGGTGAGGCGTTAATTCATTGGGTTTTAAATGAATGAGGAGTAATCCTGCTGAAAACTACAAGACACTGAAGGGGTTGGAGAAGGTAGAGGTTGAGAAGTTTTTTCCATTCTTGAGCAAAGTGTTGAACTCGATGATATAGATACTGAAGAAGGAACATCTTTTTCAATCTGAGATTCAGAGTAATGTCTTCTCTCCGAAGGTAGTGAATGTCTGGAATTCCCTTTCTCAGAGAGGTGTGGAGGGATACAAGGAGTCGGCAAGAGAGTGGAGTTGAGCCCTGGAGTAGATTAGCCATGTTCTTATTAAATGACAGGGTTAGCTTGAGGGACTGATTGACCTACTCTTGTTCCTATTTATTAATTTCACATGTTATGCTTTTGGAAAGTAACGGATTATTTTGCTGGAAATCGTGTTGTACAATGTTGCATTCAGGGAGAGCAGAGGATTTGTTGTTTTAACCCTGGGTGGGATATGTGGCTGTATTCCCAGCGTATCTGGGTCTGCAACATGACCCACATCTGGAGCAGAAGTTACAGAGAGGGGAAGCCTGTAAACAGGGACTGGGGGGTGGGGTGGTGGTCACTTCCTGATCCAGCCTGGATTTTCCAAGTACATGTCCAAAACTACACCTAACCATCGGATTGGCCTCGATCTCTCCCTGTTTAGCATGTTCGAGGGCTGAATGGAACATCAGAACATAGGGCTGAGGGACACAAGTGGGCCATTCGGCCCTTTCACACTCCTCCATCAGTAAATAAGGTCATGGCTCATCACATTGTGATCCCAGCTGCACGTTTCTTTCCATGCACCATTATCCCTGATTCACCTGTCCATGGAAAATCAGACAAAGCCAGCTTCGATGTAATATAAAGGTCCAGCCACGCCAAACTTCTGGGAAAGAGATTTCCCACTTGACTAAAATCCCACTTTGTGGATTTATCCTAATTCCTGCTCTGACAGATGTTGGAGGGTGTCACTGTTTCCTTTTCTCGTCCAATTCCTCCACTGCTGACACCAAATTTTAAATGTAACCAGGTTGGTGATATGGCCGATGATAAAGTTCTCAGACTGAGTCAGGTTCAGTGACAGGTCAGGCAAGGTTTCTTTAGTTAGCCACAAGTAACTAACAGCACTAACAGATGCGCATGGTGGATCTGTGGTTATCACTGATACCTCCCGTCACCAAGTAGCTGCGTTCAGTTTGAACCTCGAGCAACCCTCTATGTGGATTTTGAACATTCTCCCCATGTCTGTGTGGATTTCCTCCCAGTGTTCTCGTTTCCTCCTATCGTCCATAGATATGCAGCTTAGAGTGGATTGGCCTTGCTGAATTGCCCGCAGTACCCGGGATGTGTCGGTTAGATCTCCCCGATTAAAAACAATCAATTAAGTTTTTTTTTCATCGTATGTTAGTGCCTGGGCCGCTGAGGTCTCAGAATCGATATGGCTAGACATTGAGCCCTCTCAGACAAAGTGAACCCTTATTAGTGTGTTGTTATGACAACATTTTGGAATATTGTCACAAAATAATGATTATCAATACTGTTAAAATTTCAAGGACAAAGCGTCAGATCGAGGCAATACAGCCAAAACCATGTTTCTTACCTCTTTAATTGGTATACTGGGGATAATGGATTCCAGGTTTAAACTGTGGGCAGCGAAGGGGATACCTTGCTTGGGTGATTTAGAATTATTAGTATCCCTACAGTATGGAAACAGGTCCTTGGGCCCAGCAAGTCCACTTCGATCCTCTGAAGAGTAACCCACCCACACCCATTCCCCTACCATCCTATATTTACCCTGATTAATGCCACAACTTACAGATCCTGGAACACTATGAGCGATTGAGCAATGGCCAAGTCATCTAACCTGCACATGTTTGTTACTGTGGGAGGAAACCTACGCAGGCACAGTTGAGAATATACTAACACCACATCGCAAGTCACCCAAGGCTGGAACTAAACCCGTGCCCCTGGTGCGCTGAGTCAGCAGTGCAAACCACTGAGCCACCACGTGTTACTTGAAGGAGAAACAATGATACCGTTTGATCAAATAACACGTAAGTATGAACTACCTAGTAGAGACTTTTTTTTCCAGCTTATAGATTTGATTAAAAAACACAATTTTAAAAACCACATAGAGATCCGATACAGAGAAGCAGGGGATTATTGTAAAGAATACACTCTCTGTCAGGACCCATTACCATTTGTTGGAGAGTATCCCCGCAGACAATGCTGTGCAGCTTTGTGACTTCTGTGCGAGAGAGTTGGGATTTTAGATCTCTTCGGAGACATGGGAGGATATTTGTGAAAATGCTCAAAGGAGTTTGATCTGTAATAGAACCCATTCCATGCAGTTGAAAAATCTTCATAGGTTCTATCTGACCACAGATTTTCTCTCAAAATTCAAAGTGGGATTATCTTCAGCGTGTCCTAAATGCAGAATGACTACAGGCACTCTTACTCATTGCATGAGGTCCTGCTGCAGGTTTTGTATATATTGGAGAACTGTGTTAGGTGTGGTAGAGTGGGTCATGGGGACCGAATTGGAGATGGACCTGGTTTGTCTTTTCCTGGACCTGCCCAGAGTATCTTACACAGGTGCACATGGGAAAAAAATATATCCTTACTTTGTATGCTAGGAAAGATATTATGTTGTGTTGTATGTCTGAAAACTCCACGGGTCTGTTGAGACTTTGTAACCTTATCATGGAGAATATCCCTTTGAACTTTCTCACCAGTATGGTGCACCAAAAAATAGATAATAATATAAGTCATAGAATCATCAAGTCATGGAGATATACAGCATGGAAACAGTCCCTTCAGTCCAACCCATCCATGCCGACCACATATCCCAAACCAATCCAATCCCTGGCTCATAACACTCCAAACCCTTCTTATTCATTTCCCCATCCAAATGCCTCTTAAATGTTGCACTTGTATCAGCCTCCCTGACATCACCTAGTAGTTCATTCCATACACGTACCACTCTCTGTGTGAAATAGTTGCCCGTAGTTCTCTATTATATATTTCCCCTTTCATCCTAAACTTATAACCTCTCATTCTGACTCCCTGACCCCAGGGAAAAGACTTTACCTATTTCCCCTATCCATGCCCCTCATAATTTTGTAAACCTCGATAATGTCACCCCTCAGCCTCCGACGCTCCAGGGAAAACAGCCCCAGCCTGTTCAGCCTCTCTCTCTAGCTCAAATCCTCCAAAGCTGGAAACATCCTTGAAATCTTTTCGGAACCCTTTCAAGTTTCACAACATATTTCCGATAGGAAGGAGACCAGAATTGCACGCAAAATTTCAACACTGGCCGAACCAGTGTCCTGTACAGCCGCAACATGATCTTACAACTCCTGTACTCAATACTCTGACCAATAAAGGAAACGCCTTCTTCACTATTCTGTCTACCTGTGATTCCACTTTCAAGGAGCTATGAACCTGCACTCCAAGGTCTCTTTGTTCAGCAACACTCCCTGCGACCTTACCACTAAGTGTATAAGTCCTGCTAAGATATTCTTTCCCAAAATGCAGCACCTCACATTTATCTGAATTAAACCCCATCTGCCACTTCTCAGCCCATTGGCCATTTGGTCAATCTGAGGTGACCCTCTTCGCTCTCCACCACACCTCCAATTTTGGAGTCATCTGCAAACTTACTAATTGTACCTCTTATGCTCGCATCTGAATCATTTATGTCAATGACAAAAAGTACTGAATCCAACACGGATCCTTGTGGCGCTGCACTTGTCACAGGCCTCCAGTCTGAAAAACAACCCTCCCCCACCACCCTCTTCTTCTACCTTTGAGCCAGTTCTGTATCCAAATGGCTAGTTCTCCCTGTATTCCATGAGATCTAACCATGCCATTCAGTCTCCCATGGGGAACCTCATCAAAACCCTCGCTGAAATCCGTATAGATCACATCTACCCCTCTACCCTCTTCAATCCTCTTTGTTACTTGCTTAAAAAACTCAATCAAGTTTGTGAGACATGATTTCTCACGCACAAAGCCATGTTGACTATCCTTAATCAGTCCTTGCCTTTCCAAATACATGCACATCCTGTCCCTCAGGATTCCCTCCAACAACCTGCCCACCACCAACGTCAGGCTCACTGGTCTATAGTTCCCTGGCTTGTCCTTAACACCCTTCTCATACAATGGCACTACGTTAGTCAACCTCCAGTCTTCCAGCACCACACTTGTGACTATCCATACTATAAATATCTCAGCAAGAGGCCCAGCAATCAGTTCTCTAGCTTCCCACAGAGTTCTAGGGTACACCTGATCAGGTCCTGGGGATTTATCCACCTTTACCCGTTTCAAGACAACCAGCACTTCCTCCTCTGTAATATCGACATTTTGCAAGGTGTCACCATCTATTTCTCTACATTTTGTATCTTCCATATCCTTTTCCACAGTAAATACTGATGCACAATACTCCTTTAGTATCTGTCACATACTTCCTGTGCTAGTAAAAATATTCTGTTTTGTTGGATGTCTGAAAAACCTCCGGGTCTGTTGTGTCATCATAAGCTCGTCATGGGGAATATCCCTTTGGACATTCTCACAAATATAGTGCACCGAAAAGCAGAGATTTATATAAGATATGGCAACCCTTTTTGGATTACCGCGATATAGGCTGATCTGAGACTTTAAACAGGGCTTTTGTATAGCCATGACGATATTGTCTAATGAACCACATATTAAGAATTGTGACTGTATGAATGTGTATCAGTTCATGCTCTCGAAGAACGAGAGCTATCACTTTGTTATGCTGAGCCATATTATTTATTGATTATTTATTGTATATTTTTGTTTTTCTTCTGTCCGTTTAGAGACTTTAACTTATTTTGTATATACATGCACATGGGTGTAATTTTGTTCAGTTATTTGAGTTGTTTTGTTATTGGTTTAATATAAATAATAAAATATCTTTTTCAATAAAATAAATGTTAAAAAATTCAAATGCAAACATTGATAGATTAGAGTCCCAAATAACTCTTTTTTAGAGAGATCACTCATGCTTTACATTGAAGGTCCCAACACGGGTGATGGGGTGAGGTTGAGAGAGCATCCCCTTCATGGTAACCTCTGTCAGTGTGGGGAATTGACCCTGCGCTGGTGGCCTCCCTCTGCATCACAAACCAACCATCCAGCCAACTGAGCGGGAGACTGTGTAACTGTTACACACAGAATCAGTCACAGACAAAGGGCAAGAGAAATTTTAATGACAAGTGAAAAGGTGTATTTCAGACAAAAACGTTCTCTGCTAGAGATCATATTTTATAATGAGACAAGTGTTTGGAAGCTGTCTTTGGCTGAATACAATAAGGTGAGACCAGTGAAATAACCAGAATGACTAATTGTGATTGGATATCGATAAGCATAAAATAAGTGCATGTTTTTGATTGGTCTGTGGAAAGCATGCTGACTGTTGTATGAATTTATAAATCAGATGAAATATATTGTAAGCAGAGTCCGTCCCCATGGGAAATGCCTTCTGAACACATGCGAGAAGAAACCCGGGGTATGAAGTGTCTGAGAATCGAATGCTCAGTAACAGGAACCTGGGGGTTGAATGACTAAAAGTTCCTGTAACATGGAGCTGAGAAAACCATCAGATCACCCCCAAACGTATTGAATGTTGGAGCATGTTTGAAATACTGAATGGCCTCATGATGGATTTTAATTGCGTGTGATTTGAGAAACGTGCATCTCTACTCCAACCTCTTACATGTTACACACTGGGGCACTGCCGTTTTCCTGAAACTGGGAATAAGTTGGAACAATACCTGGAACATTCCGTAATTGGCATTCCCCATAATATTATATAACTGTGTGGGAGGCATTAGAAATACAAGAGAGAAAGAGATGGAAGGTGCTCTATGCAGTAGTGAGAGTGGTGGAGCATGAGCCTTGTTCGGGGGTCGGTGCTATAACAGATATACAGTGAGTGTGAGGGAGCAGAGAGAACACGGTGACCCTTATCCTGACAGAGTGGGGAAGGATATTGATGTTTGTCCTGTTTTACTGGTAAGTTCGTCAGACCCCAGAAACTGCACTGAGCTGGGTGGTGAGCTCAGACCATGCTGGGTCGGTCTGGTAGTGTGGCCCCCTCTGAGAAGAGCATGGTCCCCTTCATACTAGCCCATCCACCAGGACCTCCAGGCTGCTGTCGACAAACCGTGGTGTAATTGCCCCTTCGCTGCCATGCTTGGGGAAAATGTGCAAGGCAGCTCCAAACTGAGAAAGCGCAACCGTGTGCCCATTGGCCTTTTAAAGATGGAACCAGTGTCAGTGATCACGGAATATCCAGGGGCATCCAGGCGACTGTGAGTACCTCCAGTCATGATGGGTGGCAGAATCGGGCTGGCATTGAATGAAAGGGACACCATGGGGTGGGTTGGGTAGTTAATGAGGTGAGTTTGGTTCGATAGCACCAGGAAACTAGCTTGGCCTCGTGCAGACAATCCCTCTGTCACACTCAATGAAAATGTCACTGAGACAGGTTTTTGTTAGATTCATCCCAGTGAGGCGAAGACTCTGCTGTCCTCATTCCCAGTTACAAAGCTGCAGAACAAATGCTTATCCAAAACTCTCTATTGCCTGAACTCACAGCAATATCCCTTTCACTCATAATTCTTCGAAATACTGACCCGTGTTGCATGATACTATCGGAATGAATTCATTTCAGCATTCTGAACCTGTGAATATATCCTTCCATGGCATTTTATCTCGGTGTATACTCCCCCACCGTGTCTCCACCCCAAAACACACTGATTTACGGTCATATTGCACGAGACTGCCAGTATGACTGGCCATTTGGCCCAGCTGGTCTATGGCAAACAAAATGTCCATCCAGACTCATCCCATTCCCCTGGCCTTGTTCTGTATCCCTCCTATCCTTTCCTACCTGCGTATTTGTCCAAATGCCTTTTCAATGTTGTTATTGTACCCACTTCAATCATTTCCACTGACAGCTCAGTCCATATGCGTACTACACTCTATGTTAAAAAGTTGCCTCTCAGTTTCCATTTTACATTTTGTATCCTTTCCAAACATTAATGGATGTCCTCTAGTACTCGATTCACCAAACTTGGGAAAAATTTTTGAATTATTTGCCACATGCACACCTCTCATGATTTTATAAGAGCTACACTTCTATAAGCACCCCCTCGGTTTGCAACACTGTAAAGAAATAAGTTTTGACCCGGTCAATCTCTGCCTAAATCTTCGAGCCTTTAGCCCAGGAAACATCTTTGTAAATTTCTTCTACACTTTTTCTCGTTCAATAATATCCTTTCCAGAGCAAGGTGAACAAAACTTCAGAATCCTTAAGGGGGAAGGTGTGCAGCCAGAAGTCGTGGTACACATTGGCACCAACGACATAGGTAGGAAGAGGGGCGGGGAGGTCATTCAAGAGCTCAAGGAGTTAGGCTGGAAGCTAAAAGCTAGGACAGACAGAGTTGTCATCTCTGGGTTGTTGCCGGTGCCACGTGACAGAGAGGCAAAGAATAGGGAGAGAGTGCAGTTGAACACGTGGCTGCAAGGATGGTGTAGGAGGGAGGGCTTCAGATATTTGGACAATTGGACTGCATTCTGGGGAAGGTGGGACCTGTATAAACAGGACGGGTTGCACCTGAACCAGAAGGGCACCAATATCCTGGGGGGTAGGTTTGCTAGCACTCTTCGGGGGGGTTTAAACTAATTTGGCAGGGGGATGGGATCCGGACTTGTAGTCCAGCAAGTAAGCTAGCTGTGTGTCAGGATGTCCAAGACTGTAGGGAGGCTGTGGAGAAGGTAGCACTGACAGGGACTACTTACGGACACAGAGATGGGCTCAAGTGCGTATACTTCAATGCAAGGAGTATCAGAAATAAGGTGGGTGAACTTAAGGCATGGATCGGTACCTGGGACTACGATGTTGTAGCCATCACGGAAACATGGATAGATGAGGGACAGGAATGGCTGTTGGAGGTTCCTGGTTACAGATGTTTCAGTAAGATTAGGGAGGGTGGCAAAAAAGGAGGGGGGGTGGCATTGCTAATTAGAAATGGTATAACGGCTGCAGAAAGGAAGTTTGAGGGAGATCTGCCTCTGGAGGTAGTATGGGCTGAAGTCAGAAATAGGAAAGGTGCAGTCACCTTGTTGGGTGTTTATTATAGGCCCCCCAATAGCAGCAAAGATGTGGAGAAACAGATTGGGAAACAGATTTTGGAAAGGTGCAGAAGCCACAGGGTCGTAGTCATGGGCGACTTCAACTTCCCAAATATTGATTGGAAGCTCTTTAGATCAAGTAGATTGGATGGGGCGGTGTTTGTGCAGTGTGTCCAGGAAGCTTTTCTAACGCAGTATGTAGATTGTCCAACCAGAGGGGAGGCCATATTGGATTTGGTACTCGGTAACGAACCGGGACAAGTGGTGGGCTTGTTTGTGGGTGAACATTTTGGTGATGGCGACCACAATTCTGTCACTTTCACCTTGGTTATGGAGAGGGATAGGTGCACACAACAAGGAAGTTTTTACAATTGGGGGAAGGGAAATTACGATGCTGTAAGACAGGATTTGAGGAGCATACGTTGGGAGCATAGGCTGTCAGGGAAGGATGTGGTGGAAATGTGGGACTTTTTCAAGGAGCAGATACGACGTGTCCTTGATATGTATGTACCGATCAGGCAGGAAAGAAATGGTCGTGTGAGGGAGCCTTGGTTGACGAGGGAGGTTGAATGTCTAGTAAAGAGGAAGAAGGAGGCTTACATAAGGTTGAGGAAACAAGGTTCAGACAGAGCAGTGGAGGGATACAGGATAGCCAGAAGGGACCTGAAGAAAGGGATTAGGAGAGCTAAGAGAGGGCATGAAAAATCCCTGGCGGATAGGATCAAGGATAACCCCAAGGCATTCTATGCGTATGTGAGAAACCTGAGAATGACGAGAACGAGGGTAGGTCCGATCAAGGACAGTGGTGGGAGACTGTGTATTGAGTCGGAAGAGATAGGAGAGGTCTTGAACAAGTACTTCTCTTCAGTATTTACGAACGAGAGGGACTGTATTGTTGAAGAGGAGAGTGTGAAACGGACTGATAAGCTAGAAGAGATATCTGTTAGGAAGGAAGATGTGTTGGACATTTTGAACAACTTGAGGATAGACAAGTCCCCCGGGCCTGACGGGATATATCCTAGGATTATGTGGGAAGCAAGAGAGGAAATTGCAGTACCGTTGGCAATGATCTTCTCGTCTTCACTGGCAACGGGGGTGGTACCAGGGGACTGGAGAGTAGCGAATGTTGTGCCCCTGTTCAAAAAAGGGAATAGGGATAACCCCGGGAATTACAGGCCAGTTAGTCTTACTTCTGTGGTAGGCAAAGTAATGGAAAGGGTACTGAGGGATAGGATTTACGAGTATCTGGAACGGCACTGCTTGATTAGGGACAGCCAGCACGGATTTGTGAAGGGTAGGTCTTGCCTTACAAGTCTTATTGAATTCTTCGAGGAGGTGACCAAGCATGTGGATGAGGGTAGAGCAGTGGATGTAGTGTACATGGATTTTAGTAAGGCATTTGATAAGGTTCCCCATGGTAGGCTTATGCGGAAAGTCAGGAGGCATGGGATAGAGGGAAATTTGGCCAATTGGATAGAAAACTGGCTAACCGGTCGAAGTCAGAGAGTGGTAGTAGATGGTAAATATTCAGCATGGAGTCCAGTTACAAGTGGAGTTCCGCAGGGATCAGTTCTGGGTCCTCTGCTGTTTGTAATTTTTATTAATGACTTAGATGAGGGAGTCGAAGGGTGGGTCAGTAAATTTGCAGATGATACAAAGATAGGTGGAGTTGTGGACAGTGAGGAAGGCTGTTGTCGGCTGCAGAGGGACTTAGATATGATGCAGAGCTGGGCTGAGGAGTGGCAGATGGAGTTCAACCCTGCCAAGTGTGAAGTTGTCCATTTTGGAAGAACAAATAAGAATGCGGAATACAGGGTTAATGGTAGGGTTCTTGGTCAGGTGGAGGAACAGAGGGATCTTGGGGTCTATGTACATAGATCTTTGAAGGTTGCCACTCAGGTGGATAGAGTTTGTAAGAAGGCCTATGGAGTATTATCGTTCATTAGCAGAGGGATTGAATTCAAGAGTCGTGAGGTGATGTTGCAGCTGTACAGGACTTTGGTTAGGCCACATTTGGAGTACTGTGTGCAGTTCTGGTCGCCTCACTTTAGGAAAGATGTGGAAGCTTTGGAGAGGGTGCAGAGAAGATTTACCAGGATGTTGCCTGGAATGGAGAGTAGGTCATACGAGGATAGGTTGAGAGTTCTCGGCCTTTTCTCGTTGGAACGGCGAAGGATGAGGGGTGACTTGATAGAGGTTTATAAGATGATCAGAGGAATAGATAGAGTAGACAGTCAGAAACTTTTTCCCCGGGTACAACAGAGTGTTACAAGGGGACATAAATTTAAGGTGAAGGGTGGAAGGTATAGGGGAGATGTCAGGGGTGGGTTCTTCACCCAGAGAGTGGTGGGGGCATGGAATGCGCTGCCCGTGGGAGTGGTAGAGTCAGATTCATTGGCGACCTTTAAGCGGCATTTGGATAGGTACATGGATGGGTGCTTAATCTAGGATAGAAGTTCGGCACAACATCGTGGGCCGAAGGGCCTGTTCTGTGCTCTATTGTTCTATGTTCTATGTTCTAAAACTGAACACAATACTCCAACTGCAGCTTTACCAACATCCTGTACAACTGCAACATAACGTCCCAACTTCTTTACTCAATGCATTGATGAAGGCCAATGTGCCAACAGCCTTCTTCACTGTCCTGTGTATCTGTGACTCAAATTTCAGACAACCGTGCACCTGATCTCCAACGACCTTTTGTTCCACTACACGTCTTAAGGCACTATCATTCGTCATTAAACTCCTACTTGGATTTGACTTTCCAAAATGCAAGACGTCACACTTATCTATATTAAACTCCATTTGCTATTTCTCAGCCCACTTCCCCAGCTGATCAAGGTACTGCTGCAATTTCTGATAACGTTCCTCACTGTAAATGATGTCTCCTAATTTAGCGTCATCTTCAAACTTGCGTTGTGCACTCTGGTCCAAATCATTGACATAGATAACAAACAGCAATGGGCCCAGGACCGACCGCTGAGGCACTCCACTAGTCACAGGCCTCCAGTCCGACAAGCATACCTCCACCAAAGGCATTTGCTTCATAACGTCAAGCCAACTGTGTCGCCAATTTGCCAGTTTACATTGGAGTCCATGCGATCTGACCTTCCAGAGCGGCCTATCATGTGGAACATTATCAAAGGCCTTACTGAAATCCATATAGAATATGCCCACCACCCTGCCCTCGTCAACCTTCCTGGTCACTTCCTCAAAAAGTCTATCAAAATTTGTCAGGCATGATCTACCACGCACAAAGCTGTGCTGATTGCTCTAAGTCAAACTCTGTCTTTCCAAATGCATGCATATCTTATCTCTCAGAACCTTCTCAAGTGGTTAACCAAAAACAGGTGTGAAGCTTACTGGTCTATATTTCCCAGGCTTTTCTTTTCAGCACTTCTGAATAAGGGCACAATATTTGCTACTGCCCAGTCTGCTGGGACCTTGCCCCTGAACTATCTTCTCTCGCCTTATAAAGTGCTCTTAGATATATCTGGTCAGGACCAAGAGATTTATCTGACTTTGTGCATTCTAATTTGTCCAACAGCACCTCTACTGTGATATGGACTGTGCCAAGATATCGCAACTAACCTCTCAAAGGTCGCAAGTCTTCATGTCTTTCTTCATGATAAACGCAGAGGGGAAATTGAGGACCTCACCCATCTCTTGAGGTTTTACACATGTATGCTCATTTTGGATTTTAAGGCGTCCTATCTCTCTCGAGTTGTTCTTTTTCTTTACTATACTGAATTTGGATTCACCCTAATCTGCTCAGCCAAGGCTCATACCCCGCTTTAGCCCTGTTGATTTCCTTCTTCAGTGAACTCCTGTATCCCCTGTGCAAATCCAGAGATTCCCTTGGTCCCAGCTGCCTGTACCTGAGTTACTCGTTCTTTCTTTATGGTCAGAGCTTCGATATCTCCTGTCAACCAGGGTTCTCTCTTCCAGCCTCACTTTCCCTTCATCCTCTCAGGTATATGCAGACCTTGAACTCGAGCTATCTGACTTTTGAAGCCCTCCCACTTGCCCGGGATCCTTTTACCTGGAAATACACTACTCCAATCAACCCCTGCAATCCCCTGTCTAATTCCAACAAAATACGCCTTGCCCCAATTTAGAACTTTAATCCGTGGACCAATTTTTTCCCTGCCATACCTATTTTAACATTAATACAGCTCGGGTCACTTTTTCCAAAATCCTCCCCCACTTTACCTCCGTCACCTATCCTACCCAATTTCCTAACAGTAAGTCGAGTTTGTCCCTTCCCCAGGAGGACCCTCTACATGCTGCTTGTGGAAGCTTTCCTGAACACACTTAAAAAATTACGTTCCATCTAAGTTTTTAACCCTCTGGAAGTCCCCGTCTATGTTAGGATAATTAAAATCACCTGTTATGACAACCCTATTGCTCCTGGAAGTCTTGCCAGTCTTCCTGCATATTTGGTCTTCTAATTCTCATTGATTATTTGAAGGCTTATAGTGCAACCACTGTAACATTACCACCCTCTCTTATTGTTTGCATCATTTACAAAATCTTATTGGTTATTGTCTCAGTTATTTCATCTTTAAATACTAGAGTGATACGCGCCTTAATCAGAACTATTGGTATTTAAATTGTTTCCATTTACATCTCTTCCTCGCAGTGATTTTCACATTCACAGCACCCCTTGTCAAGGCACAGTGGAGATATGGAGCTGTAAATGGATGGGAACTGCAAATCCTGTCACTTTCAGCATTGGTTACATTTTTCCCCACACTGGGCAGTAATCTACCACAGTGTTGCCGAACAGTGCAACAGCCTGGGTTTATATATGAATGAACCGGTGCGGACTGCACAGCCCCCCATGCTGGACATTTAGCCCGGGATTATAGATCCAGCATTGGTGTGGGCTGCACAGAGTTTCACTCTGCACATAGCTGGGTTACATTCAGCAGACACTAGCCGGATCTCCACAGTGCTCCATCCTGAATATGTCATGGATTGGCTGGTTATGTGATTTGGATTGCGAATGTGAGAGAACTAAATATCTGGCAATGCCTTTAATTTGTGTTTTAATTCTTGTGATTGGACTCTTCAAATCCTGACTCATCCGATTAGACCCGACCCTCTGGATGAGTGATGCTGACTGTTGTTAAAGCATCTGAGTCTGCAACATGACCAACAATTGGAGCAGAGGCTACAGAGAGGAGCATCTCTGTAAAATGGAATGAGGGAATCACCATCAGATCAGCCGTGGTCCGAGTGAATGGTGGGGCAGGATTGAATGGACCACTGATGCAATTTATTCATATATTTCTGTTTGTTCCAAGCAAACTCCCCTTCTCTCCCAGTGTCCCATACTGGTGGGGAGTGAGTCACCTCCTCCTGTTTCTGCGTAACAGGATCCTCGGGCCTCAGTAGCCTCCAGATTTCCCTGTGCCCCAGTTTTGAGCAGTTGAATAACTGGCTCCTGTTCCTGTGTCCCAGTCTCGAACAGTTGAATGACTCCCTCCTGATCCCAAGTTTGTGAAACTAGATGTCCTCCTCCTGCTCCTGAGTAACAGGCTCCAATAGCTCTGTGCTCACCTGCTGCTCCTGTGGAATGGAGGTGAGGGACTGAATGGCCTCTTCACATTCTGTACAGCTTTTCTTGATGAAAGGCCATTCTGTTTCTGTAGAACTTCATCAAAATCTGATTGATGTATTTCTGTTTTTGACTAGAATGTAATTGAGCAAACAAGCCGACTGGCAGAATTCAGATGCTGAATAGCCTCCTCCTGTTCCCGTGTTATACACTGAAGAGTCAATGGACTCTCAGAGATGTACAACACGGAAAAAGATCGTTCGGTCTGGTCATCCATACCGCCAAATATCCTAAAGTAATCTCGTCCCCCTTGCCAGCAATTGGCCCATCTCCCTCTCAACCCTTCCCATGCATGTATCCATCCAAATGCCTTTTAAATGGTGTAACTGTACCTGCCTTCACCACCTCTTTTGTCTGTTCAATCCATACACACAGCAGTCTCTGTGTGAAAATGTTGTCCCTCATTTCCCTTTTTAGTATCTTTCTCCTCTCACCTTAAACCTTTGTCTTCTAATTTTGGACACGTCTATCCTGGGAAAAGACATTGACTGTTTACCTTATCTATGCCGCTCCTGATTTTCTAAACCTCTTTAAGGTCACCCCTCAGCCTCAACACTTGAAAATAGCCCCAGCCTATTCAAACTCTCCCTGTCACTCTGACCCTCCAAAACCTGCAACATTCTTTTACATCTCTTCTGCACCCTTTCAAGTTTGACAACACCTTTCTGACAGCAGGGAGACAAGAATTAACGGCAATATTACAAAAGTGGCCAAACCAATGTCCTGTACAGATTTAACATGTCATGCAAATGCTTTGACTCAAAGCACATACCAATAAAGGGAAGATCACCAAATGCCTTCATCACTGTGCATCTACATGTGACAGCACATTCAAGGAACAGAGAACCTGCACCACGAGTCTAGCTTTGCTGCCTCACAGGGCAGCGACCTGGGTTTAATTCTATCCTTGAATGACTGGCTGTGTGGAGTTTGTACATTCTCCCCGTGTCTGCCTGAGTTTCCTCCGGGTGTTATGTTTTACTCCGACAGTATAAGGATATACAGGTAAGGGTAGATTGGCCATGCTGGATTGCGCACCGTACCCAGGGATGTGTAGGGGAGGTGGATTACCCATGGGAAATGCTGGCTCAGAGGGATAGGGCAGGTGTTTGTCCAGTGGGATACTGTTTAGAGGTTCGGTGTGGCCTCGATGGGCCAAAAAGCCTGTTTCCTAACTGGAGGGATTCGATCATTTCTATGGTGTTCTCCTTAATTTCAGCTTTCCACAGGAATCTACCTACATGCCTTACCTTGATTTGTCTTGCCAAAATGCAACACCTCACATTTAAATAAAATAAACTCGATCTGCCACTCGGTTCACCTAAACAAGGTCCCATTATAGTCTTAGAGATCATTCTTCACTGTCGACGACACCAACAAATTTGTAATTGTCTACAACCTTACTTACCATACTTCATATACTCAAATGCAAATGATTTTTATAAGTGACAAAAGGCAGTGGACCCATTATTGATCTTTGCAGCACGCCACTGGTCACATGTCTGCAAGTTTAATGAACAAATGTCACTGTCACGCCCTGTCTCCAATATTCAAGAAAATTTTTGATCTAAATGGCGAGTTCTCCCTGGATCCCAGGCAGTCTAACCTTGCTAACCCGTCTACCATGGAGACCATTTTGGTTTTCTTACTGAATTCCATAAAGTCAACATCCACTCTCCTGCCTTCATCAATCATCTTCATCACTTCCTCAAAAGATTACACCGAGTCAGTGAGACGTGACCTCCAATGTACAAAGTCCTCTTCAGCCCTTGTCTTTTCAAATGCATACACATCCTTTCCCACAAAATCCCCTCCAACAATTTAGTCACCATTGACGTCAAGCTCAGCGATCTATGGTTAGCTGGTTTTTTTACCCTTACTTTCTTAAATAATGACACTATGTTAGCAGCCCTCCAGTCTTCTGACACATCACCTGTGGAAATCAGTGATACAAATATATCAGCAAAATGCTGACCAATTTCTTTCCTAGCTTCCCACATACATTTGGGATACAACTGAGCAGGTCGCAGGGATTTGTTCACCTCGATGTGTTTTAAAATGTCAAACACCTCCTTGTAATATAGACACCTTTCAATGTTTCACTGTATATTTATTCATTCTCTCGCCCTTGTAACCTCCTCCTCATTAAATACTGAGGAGAAATTTTTATTTCTTATTTCTCAAATCTCCTGTGGTTCCACACATAGCTGGTCTTACTGATCTTTAAGGGGCCCTGTTCTCTCCCCAGTTAATCTTTTACCATTAAAGGATTTGTAGAATTTCTTCAATGTCTCGTTAACCCTATTTCTAAAGCCATCTCATGTCCACATTTTTCTGGCCCGAATTCCCCGTTGACTATGCACTTACTGCCCTTATACTCCTCTCGGGATTCACTTAATCTCAGCTCTGTTTACCTGACATATGCCTCCTTCCTTACCTTGACCAGAGCATCAATATATCTAGCCATCCAGCACTCCCTGCACCCACCAGCCTTGGCAATCTCACTAATAGGAACACGTTGGCTCTGGACTCTCTGAAACCACGTTTTGTTGGCCTTGCATTTTCCAACCATCCCTTTACCTGTGAATAGGGTATTCCAATCAACCTTTCACAGGGCTCACCTAACACTTTCAAAATTGGCCTTATTCAAAATTAGAACTTTAATGTTTACATCAGGTCTTTCCTATTCCACAACTAATTTAAAACTAATATTTATGCGGAACAGAAAGTTAACAAAACACTTCCTGCCCTTCTGTAACAGGCTCGAGAGGCTGAATGGGCTCCTCGTGGCCCTCTGTAATAGACTGGAAAGGCTGAATGGCCTCCTCTCCTGTCCTTGTGTAACAGACCCGAGACATTAAATGAGACAGCAACACATGGATTACGAGCAGCCTTTAAACTGTATCTGATGGAGGTTCATCCCTTCTCAGTTACAGAAACACAACCAACACAATGTACTCCAGGTGCCCTCTCAGTAACACCTCATACAGCTGCAGCGACATATCTCTTCGTTTTGAATGATTCTGTTGGCAAAATGTGCTGAAAAATGTGTTGCTGGAAAAGCATAAAACTTCGATTTTCCTGCACCTTGGATGCTGCCTGATCTGTTGCGCTTTTCCAGCAACACACTTTTCAGCTCTGATCTCCAGCATCTGCAGTCCTCACTTTCTCCTTGTTGGCAAAATGTGCCAATATTCTAGATTACCACCTTTTCAAGTAGCAACAGGCTAATATGGGCTGAATGACCTTCTATTATCCCTCTGTAAGAGGTCCATAGGGACAGAATTGCTTCGGTCTGTTGCTGAGCAGCAGTCTCAATGTTCTGTCTCAAGGTTATGAAAGGATTTGCTAGCAGGGCACTCAAAACCAGGAGGAGCCTCACACTGGTCAATAAGGAATCTAGAAACTTGCCCACCGGACTTTTCATTATGCAGCCGATCTGTTATTTTATAACAGCCTCTTTCAAAAACATATATAGACCCCTGCAGTGTTCTGTTAATTCTCTCATATCCAAGTTTTAAAAAATATTTGAAGATTTATGATCCATCCCTCAGCCACCCTCATCCATTCCATCCAAACCCAGTAAATATTCTCTTTTGTAGTTATATGAAAAGTGATGTGTGGAACTGGTTAATTGAACCTGTTTGCTCAGTCATGATTTGGACTGTGATGTACAAAGTTAAAATCACACAACACCAGGTTATAGTCCAACAGGTTTAATTGGAAGCACACTAGCTTGCAGAGCGCCGCTCCTTCATCAGGTAATAGTGGAGGACACACTACTAAGGAACAGAATTTATAGCAAAAATTTACAGTGTGATGTAACTGAAATTATTCATTGAAAAATACCTTGATTGTCTGTTGAGTTTTTCATCTGTTTGAATACTATGATAGTTTCACTTCTTTCATTTGTGTAAATCACGAAACCTTTTGTAAAAATAAAATGTTGCATTCTCAGGTTAGCTGTAACAGTGAGTGTTAGCTAGACAATATGTTAAAGGTGTTAGCCCCCTGTGTTCTCTGTCTTTGCCATGATGTGTAGATTGATTCTAATTTGAAAAGTGAGATAACAGAGTTTTACATGACTCCATGCAGGTTTTGAGCTCAGGGTTTTACATGAATTCACAAAATTTTTGAACAAATTTCAAGTACAACTCTGCAAGTACAAATTCATCCCACAAAATATATGTGTGCATGTGGGTCTTTGTCGGTTTGTATGTGTGTCTGTCTGGATTGGCGGGTTTGTGAGTGTGAGAGAGATTGTACATGTGTGTATATTGATGTGGAGTGTCTCGAGTCTGTGAGGGGGTACATGTGTGAGTTTGGGAGTGTGTGTGCATGTCTGGGGTTGGGGATTGAAAGTGTCTGTGAGAGAGAGTGTATATTTGTGTGCATGTGTGTAGAATGGTCTAAGTCTCTGAGAGGGTGACTGTGTGAGTGTGGGAGTGTGTGTGTGTCTATAAGGGTGCATGTGAGTGTCTGTGTGCGTGTCTGTGTACATGTGTGACCGTATGTATGTGTGTGTACAGGAGTGCCTGTATGTGTATAGTGCAATGGTGGTCACCTCTAATGTGACATGAACCCAAGGTCCCGGTTGAGGCCCTCCCTATGTGCATCAAAATTAGCTATCAGCCTCTGCCTGTCCTGAAGTCCGCCCTGGAGGATGGTCACCAGAAAGTCCGAGGTTGAAGGTCCTGGACAACTGAAGTGTTCCCCAACTGGGAGGGAACCCTCCTGTCGTTTGATTGTTGTGCGGTGCCCATTCATCCGTTGTCGTAGCCTTTGACAACCGGTTTCCCAGAGTTTGTTCAGTGACTGTGATTAATGCTAAACTCGAGGGATTCTAATTATTCCAGTGGAAGGTTTCCATATTTAAATGATAAATGTGCGCTGTTCAATGTGTTATCCCATAACATGATCAGAGCATCACAGCACTGACAGGGATCAGCAGATTTGGAGAGAGGGGAAGGAGAGATCAGAATCTGAGAACATTACACTGGCATGTTCCAACCATAGACAGGAGTTTATTATGTTTGGTATCTTTCTGCATTTTATTGCTGGTCATTATCATTGCGGATCTATTCCGCTCTTCTCATTATTCCAGATTTTTATTATCCTTTCCTGGCAATCGTTGGTGTTCCTGGTAAGTGTCACTGACCAGATTTTTTTTTCTATAAACCGGTTATGACTGTATTACTGTTCTTTCATATAGTCTACACTTCTTGTCACTGTTATTTTCCTGTTAAAACTTTCAATCCATATATTCACTCTACAGACTACTAATAACGACATCAATGAATGTGTTCAATTCCTGTCTCCCTCTCTGCTCTGGCATTGTTACTCATGGGTCTCTATGATGACCTACTCAGTTCCAGCTGCGAACTACAATTTACTGTATCATTGCCTTTGTTATTTACATATTAAGAGCATAGAGGTCACTCACTACTGTTCTGGTTACAAACTTCAATTCCTTCCACTGTTTCCATCCCATCCCTGGCCAATACCTGCGATTGAAGCAGACAAGTCTCAACTGTGGGTGATCCCTTTGACCATGAGCTGATTCTTGACACCATACCCTGACCATTTCTAACTTGAAATACTCACCACTCCAGAATATATCTCACTGGTTTAGTCCATCTGCTGTTTGAACCTTGAGCTATGAAATACAGTCTTAATGAAGTTCATAATCTGCTGCTGACGGTCCCGGCTTCAAACCCGCCGAAGCAAATCTGATTCGACTTCACACCAAACTCCCATCCATCTGTCATTCATGTGCACGTCGATGTATATTGCTATTGTGTCTGGCAATGACTTTATTTTAACATTCTCAAACACTTTACCTCATCTGTCCATGAAACTTCTCTCGTTCTCTCTCTGTCGATGAACAAAAAGCCTGCCAGTTGTTCTTATTTGAAATAATTTCCTCCATGTGCGTTCCTTCTCAAACAATGAGTTTCGCATTCAACCACGCCAATCGCGCATACACACGCACTCTCCCTCAGTTTCTGATGAACACACTCACACAGCAAATCTTCCCATTGACGGCAGTAATCTGATGCGAATATGGTTCGCATATGATAGTAAAGTTTGCAATACTCTCTATGCTGGGCAGATAGTGCCGTTTAATGAGCAACACACTAGCATGCTCTGCACAGCCCTCCATGCTGGGCTGTCATCTTGTCCCAGTTTATGTTGTTTGTGGTGTTCTGTGATGTAGATTCAGAATTTGATGTAACAAACCATTTCAGCTGATCTGACAATGCCTTTATTCAATGTTGTCATTCTTGTAAGTTTTCTCTCGAAGATCTCACTTCTCCAGTTAGTCCCACTGCTCTGTCTTTTTCTTCACATTTCCACAACATTTTTCAGTTAATTAACTGCCTGTTTCTGTCTTTAATGTGAATCTTTCTGTCCCTCTGTATCTTTCCCTGGCCTTTGCTTTTGGCTCCCTAGTGAATGGAGTGCTGGCATTGTGAAGCTGAGAAACAGTGAAGTGGTGTGTGTCAGGCTGTTGTTCACTTCCCAGTATGTCCCACGTGATGGTCCACGGACAGGGGTGTTTGAGAAGTTATCAGATACATCCTTGTAACTTGGTGTGTACCTGAATTTGTCCCTCTCAGGTGACCTTGTGATCAGTAGCAAGAGAAAGCCCGGAGAGTAAAGGACCAGGCATCAAAATTGTGTGACAATGCTGTCACTTTAAAAAAAAGTTATTTTTTCCTTTTTTAAATAAGAGATCTTAAAGGCCAAACTGCCTACTGAAAACGGCTCAAGTAAATAACTTACGACACTTTTAGGGTTTTTAATAAACAGTAGTAACAACGGCCTAGTAACTTATCCCCAGCTGCTACTCTCTCTGAAATCTGACTTGATGTTGATTCCTCCTGGATTGGAGAACTGTATGCGAGAATGTCTGCCTGAATGTTCCTTTTTGCAAAGGGGTGTGTTTACGGGGTGTTACTTTATTGGAACAGTTCGTCGGTAGAATTTACTGTATCCATTATTCGGTTAAGGTTTCCAACAGTTAAATTATTCTAAATTCCTCTTCATTTTGAATGGATTTTCATTAGAGTGTTTAAATATGTTGTATTTTGCTTAGTGGTGAGTGGTTTGACTAGTAGCATCACATTTGGAACACCCATTTCACATCTACCTTTAAAATAAGAAAGGTTTGGCATCCAAGCTACTTCCTTAAAATAGTTTGAGTCAGTCTGGTTGGTCTATTGCAAGCTGGGGGCTCTTGTCTGTTTCTAACTCGATAATACCAAATTTGGTTTAGAATTACAATCCCTACAGTGTGCAAACAGGCCAGTCGACCCAACAAGTCCACACCGACCCACCGAGGAGTAACTTACCCAGACCCATTCTTTTACCCTATTATTACACATTTACCCCGACAAAGGCTCCGAACCCACATATCGCTGAAAACTATGAGCAATTTATCATGGGCAATTCACCTGACATGCACATTTTTGGATTGTGGGAGGAAACCAGAGAATGCAGAATAAGCTCATGCAGACACTGGAGAGTATGCACTGGGAGACTATTGGGTTCAAAGGTCGTGTATGATGGTTGTCAGTGTCTTTTGTTGCGGATGTTGAATTCGTTTGGGTTAAACAGTGTTTTGTGTATAAAGATTCTTTCAGTCATTAAGAGTTTTCTGGGTGTGAAAGAAGTAAAGTTGGGGGTTTTACAAAAGGTAATGAAGGCAAAGCTGTAGGAATTGATAGACAAGCTGGAGTTGGGTTTGCTATTGTCTGTGAGAAAATGAGAGATAATTACAGCTATAGCTCGGCAATTACACTTGGTAGAACTGCCATTAGACTCTTTGGAAATACCTGGAATTCAATTTCAAATGAGGCACTTTGAACATGAGAAGGAATTGAAACAGTTTGAATTATGATGAAAAGTAGAAATAAAAGAAAAGGAAATGAAGAAAAATGAGAGGAAGGGACAGAAGAAAAGCAGAGAGTTTTAACTTAAAATGTTAGCAATTAGATAGGAAAGTTGACATAGAGGGCGGTGATGATGGTAGAAGGTCGGCAGGATGAGAAGGATAGTGAGGTTGAGCAACCCTATTGTAACCAATGGCCAAATGGGGTTCTGTTTAAATACATCCAGACATTATCTAAATTTGATGAGAAGGATGGGGAAGCCTTTTGAATTTCATTTGAGAAAGTGGCTAAACAAATGCAGTGCCCAGTGACCATGTGGATTTAGTTGATCAAAACAAAGCTGATAGGTATTTGCATCCCTATCGGAGGAGGTATCTGGCCAGTATGGGGTAGTGAAGAAAGCCATCTGAAATCCATATGAGCTTGGGCCAGAAGCCAATAGACAGCATCTCAAAAAGGATCCCTGGTTAAACGCACATTGAGTGTGAAAGGATCAAACAAAGTAATTTTGAAAGGTGGTAAGGGTATTAAAAACAGAGCAAACCAATGACACTCTTAGAGAGATTCTTATTTTGGAGAAGTTCAATAATTCACTTCCTGCAGTCGTGAGAACTCGTGTGGAATAGCAGAGAGTAACAATGGGAAGATTAGAAGCTGAAATGTCTAATGATGATAATTGAGTTCAGAAATCAAAGTTTGGTTTCTGTGAGAGATTGAGAAGAATGTGCGAGATCTTTTTAAAACATATACCTGTGAGAGTAAGGTTTACTGGCATAGGCCAGGAGTAGTAGGTAAAGAGGTGAGAGCATTAAGAGATACAGAAGTATGTAATCCTTTTATGCTGAGACATGAGGAGCTATGTCATTCAGAAGGACTATGGGAGAGATGAGAAGTGCTCCATAATGTAACGTGTGGTTGGAGTGTCCAGTGGAAACATCAACAGATTTATTCCACAATGGGGAAGGAGGCCTTGAGCTTGGTGTTGGCGTTAAAACATTTCAGCATTTAAATTGCGAATAACATACAAGAGACAAATCTTTATCAATGATAGTGACCCCTTAAAGTTTTTGGAGAAGTTGAGGGAGAAAAATACCAGATTGAGCTTATTATTGCTGCTATTCAATTTGAAACTATACTGGTGACAGGGCGAGAAAACCTAGGTTTTGACACGTTGTGGAGACTTGGATGAAGAAAGGCAAAGGCATTCTGTGGCAGGAGTAAAATGCCTGAAATCGAAACTAGTTGTCAACATTTGTATGCTCAGAGTCAATGTAAAGCATATTCATTCCAGTCTGCTAATAGAGGGAGATTAAGTGGTCTAAATTGAATCCACCTTTGTATATTGATGGATGATTCTATTAAAGACAGAGTTGTGAGAATTCTATCACTGTAAAAAGCTTATTTTCTCTTGTTTTTTTTTTGAAGAGAGGTTTTAAAGGCAGAGGTGAAGAACTGCTGTCTGAAAACAGTTTAAGTAAATAACTGAGATTTTAGGTTTCATTAAAACGGTGGTAACAATGGAAGGGCAGTGGCCAGCTCTCCCAGACCAGGGTTTCTCAATTTGTTTTTAGCTGCAGCATTCAGAAGCTGCTGGGGATCCCAAAAGGTTTGGAAGTTTCAATACATGATCCCCAGCTGCTTTTCTCTGAGATCTCTGTTGATGTTGTTTCCTCCTGGATTGGAAAACTACTGGAAGGGTCTGTATTTGAATATATCTTTGTGCCAAGCGGTGTAAACCAAGAAGTTACAGGATCTATTGTTTGTGTAAGTGTTCCAACATACAAGCTATCCCAAAACGTTCTTTTCTTTGATTGTATTTTGACTGAAACATTTAAATAGATTATACTTTGCTTAATGTCGAGTGGTTTGACCAGTTGCAACATATCTGGAACGCACACTTCACATCTATATTCAAAATAAGGAAAGGTTTGGGTATAAACGGCCTTCTTAAAATATTTTGCGGGGATCTATCTGGTTCACAACACTTGTACTGAGGGGTTTCTGACTGACTCCTGTAATTGAAAATTTTGTGGAGATGCTGGGGATGGTTTGCTGGAGGTTGTGCTGTGAGCTGCCTCAGACATTCAGGGAGACCTGATGATTTGGTGGCCCAACTCTGGATGGAGAATTGAGACTGTATATACAGCATCTGGATCTGTAACATGAATACCAAATGGAGCAGAGGCTGCAGAGAGGGGAAGCTCTGAAACCACAGAGTGAGTGTGTGTGGGAAGGGGATCTGCTGAATCCACCACGGATTTTCCAGGAACAGCTTCCCAAGCTCCAATTAACCCAGGAGCAGAGTGTAAGGAGACACTGATTGTACATAGAGCGGTGTCACCTCCTTCAACACGACCTGCAGCTTCACACCATAGGGAAGATGGTGCTGCCAGTGACTGTTAGGGTCACAGTTTCATTCAGCTTCTATGATCCAGAACTTTCCAGGCAGGACTGGTTGACATATCCATCATCTCCCGGTATCTCAACATCAATGTCACCATTGGGTGATTGAGGATATATATAGTGGATGAGGTAATTGTTTTCTCCCACAACAGGGAGCTGCCGGGTGTTTCCAGTATAGTTGGATTCCCGATGGTTTACATGGCATCTGCAGAGTACCCATGTCAATGGGGAGAGGTAGAAGAACCAAAGGTGCTCTCTCTCTCTCTATTAATGTTACAATGTGCCCATCACAGTATATCGTATTGGTGAATACATCCCATGGTCCTGGCAGCAGTCACGGTCTCTTCATTCAGAAGCAGTCAGCCATTCCCATCGTCATCAGGTCTCCATGTAGAAAGAAATGAATATATCTTGGATAAAGGTTGTCCCCTTGATGCACGTTTCAACACATTATCCCCACCACCAATCAACCACATCAAAGTATTCCATGTGTACGGAGAGCAATGGGGTAACTTGGAGTGTCTGGGAGCTGATGATCAGGGATGGAGCAAAACCTCCCATGTCTGAACGCGTCTGCGGGAAACCCCCAGTACCCAATATCATTATGTCCTCTAATCCCTCTCCACTTCAGTATCATATTTCCTTCTATTATTCCTGTATATGGAATAACAGGTTATATCATGTTAAATTCCACCTGCCAAACTATTATCTATTGCCTTTACCTCTCTGAATCTATTTGCAGACTCTCCACCCTCTCTTGATAATTTAATCTCCTGCTTACCACAGCGACATCACCAAACTCAGCATCTGTATATCTGTTCCATCCTCCTGATCATTAATATAGACTGTAAATAGTTGAGAACCCAGCGCTGGTCACTGTGTGACTCCACCGGTTACATTCCCTCGAACTGATTGAGACTGATTTATCCTGAGTGCCTGCTCCTGTATGATACCCAGTCTTCCCCCATTCCTGTGCAACACAGAAAGGGTTGAATAAGAACAAGGAGCATCTGTGAGGAATCCAACCCTCGATGAGGCTGATGTCAACGCGGCCTCTGTTCCACTTTCCTGCCATCTCTCCATCCTAAAACTCTAGTCTCTTGTTGAAGATTGCACCACATGAAAACAAAATCCACTCCACATCTACACATTCAATTACTTTTAGCATTTTACAGACCTCAATGAGATCGTCTTTCATTCTTCTAAACTCGAGAGTATAGGCCTAAACTGCTCAATGTCTCTTCATAAGACATTCACTTCAAATATGGAATCATTCTAATGAAGCTCTTCTGAATTGCCTCCAATGGAAATACCTCATTCTGCAGGACACCCAAACTGTACTCCAGTTGCAGCCTTACTAATGCCTTGCATAGCTACAGCAACACTCCCTACCTTTCTACTCTATCCTTTTACAAATAAACACTGAAATTATGCTTGTATTTCTCATTACTTGAAGTACCCGCAGGCAGGCTTTCTGTGATATGCAAGCAGACACCCAGATCCCTCTGCACCTAAACACTTTGAACTTTCTCTCCATTTAGATAATAATTTGTCTTTCTATTATACTGGCCAACTTGAATAGCCACATATTTATTCACTTTAATTTTCCTTGCCAAACGTTGGCCCATTCACCCAACCTATCCACATAGTTTTAAAATCTCTTGCATCATTATTCCGAAGTAATAGCCCACCGATGTTCGTGTCATCTGAAAATGTGGCATCGTATTTTCTATCCCATCAACCGAATACAGTAACACCAACGATCACAAATGGTTGAAGCATGAGTTCTGAAATCAATGGAACCCCACAAATTGCATTTGGCAAAATAAAATCACACATTTATTCCATGTGACTGCATTTTGTTGGTTAACCAATCCTCCATCCAAGCGAATAAACTACTCCTAAACCCATGTTGTCTGATCTTACCATTTACTCTTTGGAGAAGCGACATATCTGATGCCTTCAGGAAGACCAGATATGTTCCATCTCCCACTATCCACCTTGTTTGTGACATCTTCAAATATCTCAAGCAAACACTTCAAACTTAATTTGTCCTTTGTAAAACCATGTTGACTCTGTCGGATTGTAGTTTAACTTTGCAAATGTCCTGAACAATGGACTCTAACAATTAGCCTTAAATTATAATAGTTTATTGTTACACTTTAGTCCCTAATGTATACCATTATTATAAGTTCTTCCCTTTCGACAGCCTTTATGTTTTCTTTGAATTCCTGTTTAACAGGCACAAGGCTTTAAAAGGTCTGCTCCAATTGCTGTGAAAGAGCCATGTGTGGCTGAATGGACTCATCATCCTGCTGGTGTACAAACGCGATGGGCTGACATCTTTCTGGAGTTCCCATTTTGTCATCTCCAAGGCCAGAATGACCTCCTCAAGTTGATGCTTTAGAAGATTGGGAGATATGGAATCTTCCTGTTGCTATGTAACATTTTGACAGGCGGATGGGTCTTCTCATACTTTTCCATAACAGGTGGATATACTGAACGGTCTCCTCATGTATACCGGAGATGGGAATGTGGGAATGATTGGTCTTCTCTTGTTCCCATACAACAGACACGTGTCTAAATTACCTCTTCCTTTCTCATGAAAGAAGTCTCAGATAGTTTTTATCCTTATCCAATTCCCTTGCAATAGGCCCGGTAGGTCTGAATAGCCTCCTATTATCCCAGTGTAACAATCTCCAGTCACTGTGTGATCTCTTCCAGTTCCTATGTTACAGACTTGAGGAGGCTGAATGGACTGATCCAGTTGCTGTTTAACAGGATACTGGTGCAGCATGGCCTACTGTTATAGGCTCGAGTGGCTGATTGCCCTCCTTCTGTAAATGAATATCAGGCTCCAGGGGCTGAATAGCCTCGTCCTGTTTTGATGTAACAGGCTCAAAGCCTGAGTATCCTCGTGTTGTTCCTGTGTAACAGCCTGGAGAACGGAATGGATTCCTCCACTGTCTGTGTAATTCACTTCACTTGTTGACTCCTTCTGTCATCTATGTTCAAATAAGGTCATCTTTAATTTTTGTAAACTCCAATGGCTACTGGGTCAACCTGATCATCTTTTCGATATAAGCTAGCATCATCATTGCAGGAATCAGTTGAGGGAACCATCTCTGAGCTGCTTCCAATATAACAACATCCTTTCTTCATTAAAGAGATTACATCTGTACACACTACTCCAGATGTCATCTCACTAAGAACCTGGACAGCAGCAGCAACACTATACCAGCCTTTTGTAAGGTTCCCACCCAGCTTAGAGCTTTCTCAGCTCTCTGGGGGAAACAGAGCGTTGTTGGACTATCATTGTCCTTCTCTACTCAATCAGCATAATGGGAGCTCTGGAGAAATTAAAGTTGGAGAAGATCATAAATGATGTGGCGAGATGATCTTTGTCATTAATCTCCCCAGAGCCCACGTCGCTCAGATTCCACAGAATCTAGTAAGGTGTAGCACAAAAACAGCAAGGAGGAGCAAACATTGATGGGAGTTATATATCAAAGTGAAAGCTGCAATACAAATGTTGGACATGTTATAAAACAAGAAATGATATACACATTTGTGGGTACTTCAGTAATAATGCACTGTTTAAATTATAGCTAAACTGTGTTAACCCAATTGAATGCTAATGCTTGGAAAACTGGATCTCATGACCACGTGCGAGATGGTTTACATTAACATTATGTCGAGCACTGAGCTGGAGATCAGGTTATTTAGGGATTGGTGTTGAGTGATCAGAAGAGCTAATTGAAAATTTTGCTGTCAAGGACCTTTTGGAAACAATGACCACAATGTATTGGTTTTCTTTTATGCTGTTTGAGTACACGACAGTTTTTGTTTTATTTGCAGTAACCGTTATAAACCTGAGTCATGCAGACCATGAAGGTGTGAGGAGAAAGTGGGGAATACAGATGCTGGAGATCAGAGTCGAAGAGTGTGGTGCTGGAAAAGCACAGTCAGGCAGCATACTAAGAGTAGATAAATCGATGTTTCAGGCATAAGCCCTTCATCAGGAATGAAGCTTCTGGGCCAAGGGGGCTGAGAGATAAATGGGAAGGGGGTGCGGCAGGGGGGAGGTAGCTGGGATTGTGATTGGTAGATGAAGGTGGGATTGAAAGTAATAGGTGACGGAGGGAGACAGAATGCCTCGTCGACTGCATCCATTAAACCCAATGTGGTCTTCTCTACATTGGTGTGGCAGGAGGTCAACTTGTGGATCATTTCAGAGAATATCTCTGGGACAGCCACATTTAATAAATCCATCAACTTGTGTCTGAGCACTTTAACTCTCCTTCCCACTCTGCCAAGGACATGAGGGTCCTGGGCCTGCTCCATCGCCAAATCCAAGCCACCAGAAGCCTGGAGGAAGAAAGCCTCCTCTTTTGCCTTTGGACCCTCCAACCACAGGGGATCATAATGGATTTCCCCATTTCCCCATTTCCCCGAATCCCACCTTATCCTACTCCAAACTTCCAAATCAGCACCGCCCTTTTGAGCATTCCTATGTGTCCAGCTTCCTCCCTATCAGTCTGTCCCACCATCCTTCCTCTCTGACTATCACTTTGAACCCCACCTTCATCTACCTATTAGATGAAAGGAGGCAGCTTAGAAAAATGCCAAGTGTTGCAGTAAGCCAGTGGATTCAGAGAAATGTCGGACCCAGCAAAGGATGACCAAGAAACTGAGAAAAAAGCGTGCAAATGAAAGAAAAAACATGAAGACCGCTAAAAAGCGTCTATCGATGTATGAAAAAAAATTAAAACAAGGTCAAATGTGGAACAGTTGGTGTGCAGACAGGGTAATTTGTTGCAGAGAACAGAGAAATCGCTGGGAAAAGAAACCATTTCTTTGTGTCTATCTTCATGGAAGAATATCCAGAAATTCTTCCAGAAATACCAAGTGACCATGGGACTTGTGTAAGTAAAGTCTAAGATCATTCTTGTCAGTGTTGGGGTCATCTTTGAAAAGAAAGCTGGATTGAGTATTTATAAATCTGACAGACTAGATGTACTTCATACAAGAATTTCAGAGGAAGCAGCAATAGACATGTTGATTGCATCGCGGATTTTCACTTTATTTTCCGACACATTCCGGAAAGGCATTTAGCCAATCTGTATAAGGAAAAGGTTATAAATATTATCCAACAGATTAAGAAAGGATGGGTTTGGAGAATGGTAAAATACAGACCAGTTATCTGTTCATCCGAAGTCAGGTATCTGTTGGACTCGATTACAAAAAAAACATACTACTATATATTTAGATGGTAATAACATAAATGGAGAGTGTGAGAATGTACCGATGGAAGGAAAACCAGAAGTAGCAAACAATATTTGGAGTGGTTTGAAGATAATTCTTGTGGACATAGGCAATGAAGAACCAATGGATAACGTACAGTTGGATATTCATGAGCTTTTTTTAAAGAACTCACACAGCAAGTTCATAAGAAAAATTAAAGCGAGAGGTATTGGGAAGAACATATGCAAATGGGATAGTAAAAATTAGGTTTACATTCATGTGAATGTAATTGGAATATAGAGGATGTCGTGCACCAGTTCCATCGAGCGTTGGTGAGACTAAACGTAGAATATTGTGTGTCGTTCGGAGTCCCAATCTAAGAAAGAATATAGTGACTACAGAGGAACTGCAAAAAAGTATTATCCTGATTAATCCGTAAAATGGCAAGATTGTCTGATGGGGAACCTCAGCCTGTAATCTCGAGTTTCAAAACATGAGAGTTGATTGTGGTGAATCTTAGAAACATCGAAAGGACTGAATAACAGAGGGACATGAAGAAGTACAAGGAGGTGAGATAAGGGAGAATCCCACGATATTCCACACGGACTAGTAGAACAGAATAATCTGCAAACAGTCAGTGTCCATTAGAAACCAAGGGACAATCTGTGTGTCAAGCTGGAGAACATTGATAGATTGTTACATCAGACCTTCACATCTATTTTACTTGGAAGAAGGAGGAAGCAGGCACAGAATTCAAGAAGATGGACTGGGAAGCTCTTGAACAGATTGATGTAAAACATGAGAAAGGATTTGAAGTTTTGTTCTGTACAAATTTGGACCAATCTCCATGTCTGAATGAGTTGTATCACAGGCGGCTGTTGGTGTCGAAGGAGGTAAGACCCTGACTGAATATTTTAATTAGAATCTTACCATAGGGGAGGTGGCCAGAGAACTGGAGAACTGCTAATATGATTCCACTTCACAGTAAGGGTGGGAGAGATAGACCAGGGAACTATAGACGAGTGAGTATTAAATCATTGTTAAGGAAACTACTGGATAAAATAGGGAAGGAGAATATCGAACTCCATACAGAGTCACAAGGTTTGATCAGGGATAATTATCATGACTTTATCAGAAGGAAGTCACATCCAATGGATTTGATTGAGTTAGTTTGAGGAGATCGATTATATAGTTTTGAAGGAAGGCCTTTGACAAATTTCCTACTGGGAAACTGAAAAATAAAGTAAAATCTCACAATATGATGGATAACTTGACAAGTTACAACGAAAATTGTCTTAGTGGCAGGAGACAGAGGGTGGTGGGAGACGGCTGTTTGTGTGACTGGAGACCAGTGTCCCCGGGTGTACCACAGAGATCAGTGTTGTGTCCCTTATTGTTTGTGTTATTCATAACAAAAAAATGTGAATGTGAAGGGGGCTAGGTGGAGAGTGGGGGAGATGCGATAAGTAAGTGTATGTTTGACATAAAGATTGACCGGTTGGTTCGCAGTGAGGAGGAAGGCCTTAAGTTACAGGAAGATGCAGATGGAATGGTCAGATGGGCAGATCAATGACAGATAGAATGTAACCCTGATAAATATGAGGTGATGCACTTTGGGAGAAGGAACCAGACAGGGGAGGACTCAATGAATGGCAGCACACTGGGAAGCTCAGATTGTGCTTCTCCACACATCGCTGAATGTGACTGGACAGGTTAATGTTTAAAAATGTGTTGCTGGAAAAGCGCAACAGGTCAGGCAACATCAAAGGAGCGGGAGAATTGATGTTTTGGGCAGATTCCTGAAAAGGCTTATGCCCAAAACGTTGATTCTGCTGCTCCTTTGATGCTGCCTGACCTGCTGCGCCTTTCCAGCAACACATTTTTTAAGCTCTAATCTCCAGCATTTGCAGTCCTCACTTTCTCCTGGACAGGTTAATGGACTAGTTAAGAATTGGACCTTGGGTGTAGCGTCTCTCAATCAGGGTGTAGATTATAAGAACAATACAGGGCTTTGGTTCGGACAAAATGAGTACTGTATGTAGCTCCGGGAACCACATTCCAGGAAGGATGTGATTGCACTGGAGAGGGTGCAGAGGTGATTCACCAGGATGTTCCCTGGGATGGAACATATCAGCTATGGAGAGAGGCTGGATAAACTCGGGTTGTTTACATTGGAGCAGAGAAAGCAGAGGAGTCAGTGATTCAGAAGGATAAGATTATAAGTGACACGGACAGGATGGATAGACAGCAGCTGTTCCTTTTAGTTAGAGGGTCAAGAACAAAGGAGCACACTTTTAAAGTGAAGAGTTTGAGGTTCAGAGATGATTAAAACATTTTTTCACCTCGAGGTGTGGGGTTCTGGGATTACTTCCTGAGAGGGGAATGATCACCTCACAATTGTTAAAAAGCACTTGTACGAGCAATTGGAAATGTCATAACATTCCAGGCTAAGGGCCTGGTGTAGGAAAGTGGGACTAGTATAGATCATGCTGTATTTCTGACGGTACAGAGTCTATGCCCCTGTGAGTGTATGGTGTGGAAGGTCAAATATTGAGCAGTTTAAGGCAGGAATTGATGAGTTTCTGAAGAGTTATATTCATAAGGGTTATAAGAGTGAACTGTATTTGATTGTTAAATTACGTCAATGTGAGAAATATGAGAAAACCAGTGCAGTTTCCTTACTGTTTGAAACCAAAGAATGAAAAATGGGGAACAGGGAAATAGCAGAACTATGAAGCCACTACTTCCGTTCTGTCTTCACAAAACTTTCTAACAATACAAGGAAAACCGAGTCTGGTGTGGGAAAATGATAGAGTACATGCAACATAGAACATAGTTAGTAAATGGTTTAGCAGAAATAATTGTGACTGAAAGTAATGGTCATAGACAACACTAACATAGATTTATGAAATGGGAATTATGTTTGAGAAACAAACTGGGAGACAAATGAAAGAGAAGCAATGATGTAAAACATTATGATTTTTAGAAAAATGTTGGTAAATCTCCAAGCTCAATTTGCAAAATCAAATCTGAGTGGATTGGGGCGAATATATGGACATGTTTCTCGAATGGGAGAGCTGGCAGGAAACAGTGCATAGAAATAAACAGACTCATCAAGCAACAGCATGACATTGTCTGTAAGGTATGATTCTGTGAGTATGTCTATGTCCCAGACTCCCCATTACCTTCACCAGATATCTCCTGTCTCATCAGCAGGACGGACACAGCAGACGTGGCGGTACAGTGGGATACAGTTGGAAGGGAATTGCACTTGGAGTCCTCAACAGCGAACTCTGTATCCCATGAAGTCTCATGGCATTAGTTTGCACATGGGAAAGGAAACTTTCTGCTGATTACCATGTACCAGCCTCTCTCAACTGATGAATCAGTACTCCTCCATGCTGACCAACAGTTGGAGGAAGCACTGAGGGTAGCACGTACGCAAGATGTACTCTTGGTGGAGAATTTCAATGTTCACCACCAACAGTATCTCAGCTACAGCATTACAGATCGAGCTGGCCGGGTTCTAAAGGATATAACTGACAGCAGGTGGTGAAGGGACCAACAAGAGGAAAATACATACTTGACCACAGCCTTACTAATCTGCCAGTTGCAGAAGTATCTGTCCATGACAGTATCGGTAAGAGTGACCACCGCATAGTCATTATGGAGACAAAGTCACACCTGCATATTGAGAATAACCTCCACCATTTTGGGTGGTACTATCACAGTGCTTAATAGAGCATACTTCGAACAGATCGAGCAGCTCAAATCTGGATGTTCATAAGATGTTGTGGGTCATCAGTCGCAGTGGAATTGTACTCCTGCATAACCTCATGGCCTGGCATATCCCCCTCGCAACAATTGCCATCAATCCAGAGAATCAACATTGGTTCAGTGGAGTGTGCAGGATGGCAGGAGCAGCACCAGGCATACCTGATAATGGGGTGTCAGCCTGGTGAAGTCACCAAACAGGACTACTTGTGCACCAAACAGCATAAGCAGTAAGTGATAGACAGAGCTTAGAGATCCCACAAGCAACGGTTCAGATCTAAGTTCTACAGTCCTTCCACATCTTCTCAAGAAACTTTGGGGACAATTAAACAATTCACTGGAGGAAGAGATTCCACAAACAACCCCTTCCTCCATGATGGAAGAGCCCAGCACTTCAGTGTATAAGATAAGGCTGATGTATTCGCAACAATCTTCAGTCAGAAATGCTGAGTGGATGATCCATCTCAGCCCCCTCCAGTGGTCCTCAGCAATTCAGTTACCAGTCATCAGCCAGTTTGGTTCAGTCCACACGATATCCAGAAACGATTGGAGATACTGGATACTCCATAGGGTCCATAATCTGACAACATTATGGCAATAGTACTGAAAATTTGTTCTCCATAACTTGCCACTCCTCTAGCCAAACTGTTTCAATACAGTTACAACAATGACATTTCCCCAGTTATGTGGAAAATTACCCCAAGTATCTCCTGGATATAAAAAGCAGAACAAATCCAATCCGGCCAATTACCACCCCATCAGTCTTCTCTCGATCATCAGTAAAGTGGTGGAAGGTCTCAGTGCTTTTAAGCAGCACCTGCTCAGCAATACCTTGGTCAATGACGCCCAGTTTGGGCTCCACCAGGGCCACTCAGCTCCTGACCTCATTTCCGTGGTTCAAACATGGACAAAAGAGCTGAAATCCAGAGCTGGGGTGAAAGTGATAGCCCTTTAAATCAAGGCTGCATTCGACAAGTGTGGTATCAAGGGGCCTTAGCAACACTGGAACCAATGGGTATCAGAGGCAAACTCCCTGCTAGTTAGAATCATACCGAACACGTAGGAAGATGGTCATGGTTGATGAAGGTCAGTCAACTCAGCTCCAAGTCTGTAGGAGTCCCTCGAGCAGTGACCAAAAGCTTCTTCAGGGCTGCTTCATCAATGACCTTCCTTCCATTTTAAGGTCAGAATTGGGGATGTTCACTAATTATTGTACAATGTTCTGCAACATTTGTGGCTCCTCAGATACTGAAACAGTCCATGTCCAAATGCGACAAGATCTGGAGAGTATCCAGGCTGGCAAGTGGCAAGTAATATTCAGGCCACACGAATGCCAGACCATGACCATCACCAATAAAATACAGTCTAACCTGCCCTTGTCATTCAATGGTGTTACTATCACTGAATCTCCCAGTGTCAAATTCATGGTGGGTAATCATTGCTCAGAACCTCACTGGTCTCGCCACATGAACACAGTAACTATAAGAGCAGGTCCGAAACTAGGAATACAGCGGCGAGTAACTCACATCCTGACTTCCAAATGTCTGTCCATCATCTACAATGCATAAGTCAGAAGTTTGATAGAAGACTCCCAATTTGCCTGAATGACTGCAGCCCCAATAACACTCAAGAAGCTTTACACCATCAAGAACAAAGCAGCCAGTTTGAAAGTCCCTTCATCCACAATGCTCAGCAGCAGCAGCAGTGTTTTACTATCTACATGCTGCAATGAAATGATTCACCAAAGATCCTCAGAGTCCACCTTCCCAACTCATGACCATGTCTATCTAGAAGGACAAGGGCTACAGATGAATGGGAATACCATCATCTTCAGGTTCCCTCCAAGCCATTCACCATCCTGACTTGGAAATTTATCACCGCTCCTTCACAGTCACTGGGTCAGAATCCTGGGATTCCCTCCCGAATGGCATTGGAGGTCAACCACAGCAGGTGGAGTGTAGCGTTCAACAAGGTAGCTCACCACCACCTTCTCAAGGGCAATTAGGGTCAAGCAATAAATGCTGGCCTAGCCAGTGACTCCGAGATTCACGAAATAAATAAATAGAAATTAATAAAGGAAGGTTGCTGAGGTGTCACAGGGATCAGTGCTTGCGGCCCAGCTGTTCACAATGCTCTGCAAACATTTGGTTGCTGGAATCAGATACAATATATCCCAGCCTGCTGACAGCACTAACGGATGTGGGATTGTGAGTGGGTGAGGAGGATGTAAAAAAGCACCGAGAAGACTAAGACAAGTGGAGTGAATGGGTAAATACGTGACAGATGGAGAACAATGTGGGTAGAGGTGACGGCGTGTCCTTTGGTGGAAACGATAAATTGGCAGCCTACCATTTGGAAAGGATTGGTAGAAACATGTTGATCGACAAAGGGATGTATATTTCTGTTTGTTGTTTCCTTCTGCATAAACCTCTGAGGCCCATGCAGCGCAGTGAGTTCTGCAACCAGAAGTCAATACTGGGCTTGGCATTGGCACGCTGCCCAGTGTACGCAGACCCAAGAAGTGGGAGCTGTAACATTGAAAAGAATCTGCATCTCCTTGTACACCAGTCGCTGAAAGTAATATTGCAGAAACAGAAAGCAGTGAGGAAGATAAATGGTGTGTTGACCTTCATTTCAGGGGGATGTGAGTCCAGGAGAAAAGGTGTCTAACTGCAGCTGTACAGGGCCTTGGTCAGACCCCATCTTGAACATTGTGCAGTATTGTGTGCAGTTTTTGGTCTCCTTACCTAAAAAAGGACAAACCTGACATTGATGGAGAGCAGTGAAGGATGACCAGACTGATCTCTGGGATGACGGACTTGTGGTGGGAGTAGAGTTTGGGTTGACTGGGCCTGTATTCCATGGGATTTAGGAAAATGAGTGGAGATCTCAGTGAAATATACAAAACTCTGACAGGGTGAGACAGATTGGAAGCAGGGATGATAATTCCCCTGGCTGGGACTTCGAAAACAAGGAGCCACAGTATTAGGTACAGGCAGTCACTTTGCATTGAGATAATAATAAATGTCTGCTCTCACTGACTGGGGAACCTGGGGAATTCTCTCGCACATGGAAACCAAGGCACTGATTATAAATAAGGATTTAGAGACAGTAAAGGGATGGTAGGAGAGCAGGAGTATGGTATGGAAATGAAGGACCAACCAACATTATATTGAATTGGTTAGCAAACTCGATGGACCAAACGTACAACTGCACCGCCTATTTTATAGCTTCCCAAGGTTACTCACATTAACGGATATGTATATCGTGTGGGGTAAGTGCATTGAGGAGAGTTTTTCCATGAACTAGAATGGGGAGGCTAAATGTGTTTTCCATTCCCGATGTTTCTGTACAGTCTGTGGGAAAACACTGTAAATGCTGTCACAAGCTCTCAGATGTTAGAAAGGAGGTTTGTGCAGGGTCGACAGGACTGTTTCCCATTCCCTTTTCCGATACTGATGCTGCGGCCGGGTGTTCTGTCCGGTTTCATCCTTTCAGACCTCGGAGTAGTTTGATACAAATGAGTGCCCTTGTTTGGGGTTCAGAGACCATTGAAATGTTTATCACATGTCAGGGTCTTTGGAGTCAGTTTTAGTCCAGCCCAGGAAATCATGGGAGATTCACTTCCTAAAAGTACTTTGGAGAAGGAAATTCTGTTTACAATCCATATTGGCTTCACGGTCACTGTTACTGATCCCAGATTTGAGATCTCGATATTTTATTAATTGTCTTTAACTTCCACCCGCTGCCAGATCATTAGCCTGATCTGGATTAGTAATCCAGTAACATTTCCACAACAGCATCATCTCCACATGGGGACCTGTCAAAAGCCACACTGAGCAGGTTATTTCTGTGCTGCTTGACAGCTCTGTCAAAAAGAACTCCCACCAATGTGACTGTCATGATGAGACTGAAGAGGTGGTAATTGGTCGGTCAGATTGTAATTATTCCCGTCTTAGGGGACGGGACATAGGGGAGTAATTTTCCACATTGCCAGGGAAATGTCAGAGTTGGAGCTGGAATGAAACAGCTTCCCCAGGGACACGGCTTGCTGTGCAGTACAAGGTTTCAGTTCTATTGCAGGAATGGGGTCAGGGCCCTTTGTCTGTGTCGTATCTGCTGTGTTCACCTGTTTCTTCATGTCACATGCAGCGAATCAAATTGGTTGAAGACTGGCATCTGTGATTATGTGGGCATCATGACGAGGGTGATGTGTATCATCGACTCAATTCTTCTGGCAGAAGATGGTGCAGATAAAACATCCTCTTTTACACTGATGTGCAGGTCTGTTCCATTATTTAGGATGGGAATGTTTGTGGAGCCCTCTCCTCCTGTCATTTGTTTAATCGTCCATCATCATTTATGACTGAATGTGACAGAACTGCAGGGCTTCGATCAGATCTGTTGGTCAAGTCTGGTAGCTTTAATGAGTTAGCATCAGGTTAAAGTTCATGTGATTCTGACTCTGACATGTTCACCCACACTCGTCACTGAGCCATAGATGGTGTTGATGGTAATGACAGACTGAGGTGTTTCCCTGGTAAAAAGTTACAGGTTGTGGTTGAATGCATGTCTGCCTCTCCTGCTGCTGTGGTCTACAGCACTACGTGAATACACAGTTTCGAGCTGCAATATCTGCAATGCAATTCTGCTGTCTGTTCCCCAATTCTCACTGAGACTCATTCACCCATCAGCCCTGCACTCAGTGACCTAACCTGGTTTCTGATGTGGCAATACTTCAATTTTCAAACTCTCATTCTGCTGAGGGTCTGTCTCCCCGGGTCTTGCTTCCAACCTGACACATTCCGCAAAAGTATTTAACTGATCTTAATTCAAATATTTAATTCACCTGAATCTTTTTCATTGAGAAATACCATCTTCTGTGTTTAAAGTCAATGTGTTTCCTCTGTTTCTCTCCCTGACCATGATTAAGAGCTCTGTAGTGTCAGTGATGCCAGCGTTATGCAGTCTCAGAGCCAATGAATTCTCTGGAGTCCCAATCATCTTCACCACATTGTATATTTTCTCTTTTTGTTTGATGCCTTATCACTCATGGCTGACTTGTTCTCCCATGAGTATGTTTCAAGTTCTTGGGTTGCATTTCTGGTATTATCTTCCGAATTATCCCCAGAACCTCCTCCCATTGCTGCTCCATGGTCTTTCCTGCTCAGCTCCCCTTCAAATTAACTCTGGCCAGCTCCTCCCGCATGTCTTTGTAGTTACATTGCTTAATTATAACTACATTACATCTTGAAGAGAGCGCTAGATATAAACTGACAGAAGGAGTTTTGCGAGATGGGACACGCAGAATAATTAGTGGATTTCTTAACTAGATGCAAAGGGAGAACGAGAGAGAGGATATAGATCTGGAGAAGTGGAAAATGAGAAAACTACATGATCGAAAGAAGTAGATGAACATTCCCCAATGGTTTGGCAATGCCTGTGTGCTGTGTTCCTTGGTACAGTGCGTGTACAACAGAGTAATATGTTCAAATGCTGAGTCTGATGCCAGAATATTTATCTCCAATAATATGACAGAAACTAGTTTTGGAAAGAACCCACCAGGCCAACATATTGAAGTCCCGGTAGAAAGGGGATTAACTGAAATAAATTGGGACACCAGAATCAAGAATTTGGAGCACACATCCTGGTAAGAATGAGAGATTAGAGTTGGGAATCCCAGAAAAGGAGGGTTCGTTGAGAGGATCAAATCATGTTTTAATGTTTTATCAATTTTATACATCATATGCATCATTTTTCATTAACTGTGTCTCTGTTGTTTATTTACAATGTGTTGCGCACATATGAAAAATGCGACTTATCTGCACACACACATTGATTAAACAGTGTATATAAAATCATTGTTCCACCATTGAAACTGTCCTGTTGTTGTGTTACGAGGATAGATTAGATTAGATTAGATTACTTAGTGTGGAAACAGGCCCTTCGGCCCAACAAGTCCACACCGCCCCGCCTCAGGCAACTGAATGTGTGGAGTTTGCACGTTCTCTCCGTGTCTGCGTGGGTTTCCTCCGGGTGCTCCGGTTTCCTCCCACAGTCCAAAGATGTGCAGGTCAGGTGAATTGACCATCCTAAATTGCCCGTAGTGTAGGTAAGGTGTAGATGTTAGGGGTATGGGTGGGTTGCGCTTCGGCAGGGCGGTGTGGACTTGTTGGGCCGAAGGGCCTGTTTCCACACTAAGTAATCTAATCTAATCTAATCTATCCTCGTAACACAATAACAGGACAGTTTCAATGGTGGAAAAATGATTTTATATACACTGTTTAATCAATGTGTGTGTGCAGATAAGTCGCATTTTTCATATGTGCACAACACATTGTAAATAAACAACAGAACACCAACTAGCCACCAAAAGACATGATCCACTATCACTACGTTCCGTACATACAGACAAAGAAGGGCACCACTTTGACTGGGACAAAGCACACACACATACTAAGACACGCAAGGACCTTCTTAGAGGAATCGTATTATAACCAGAAGTCCATCAATAAATGGATCAATTTAGATCCTGTCTACATTCTCTTGTTAAAATAACCGGAAATGACATCACCCACTTTAAGAAACCAAGACCTATAAATAGAGAGGCGGGACATACCACCAGCACTTAAGCAGATACTCTCACTGATGATGTCACCAAGTCATGGTGACGAAACGTCTGAAAACATACCTTCAAGCTCAGTGAGCTAACTTGCATACATATGAATTGTTATTTTTTGTTTACTAGTGCAATTTAGGAGTTCTCTGTCGCTCATGTTTTGACAGATTATGATGTGAGGTGAGCTTTTCTAGGTGTGTGGTTCGACATTGATGTCATAATAGTTTGGGGCCTTACCGTGTGGCACTTGGACCGACTTGAACAGATTTGAGATACAACAGGTCCCAGCAAATTCCAACTCATTGCAATTAGTGACTTTGATCTTCAAATAAAACCAGTGGGAAAATTCGTTTAATTTTGTTACTTGTGATTGGTTAAATGAAAAGTGAGGGAAATGGCTTTTAACATTACTAAAGGGTTCCCAAATTTTCCAAGGAAGTTTAGAATGCCAGGAGGAGGACATTTTTTAGAATTAGCAAATAGGTTGGAATTGGGTTTAACCAGGGAGAAAAGAGAAGCTGAAATTGTAATGGAGTTGGTTAAGCACTTTGATGTATCCGAGAAATAGGCAACTGCAGTAGAGTTATAAAAAACTTAAATTGCAAATGTGGCAACTGGAGTTAGAAGATAAATAAAGGGACGGAAACAGAGAGAGACGAAAGAGAAAGAGAGGAAAAAGAGAGAGAGGGGGGATTTGAAATTCAGAAGTTGGAAATTAGACAAGAAAGTTAAATCAACAGGATGGAGATGAAGGGAGAACGTAGGGATGTATATAACTAGGTTAGTAACTTGCAATATTTTGGTGTGAAAATTGTCAAAACCTTTTTTGTTTCATTTGAAACAATGTCTAGGCTGATTATGTGTCCAGTGAACTTGTGGGTAATGCTAGTTCAGACTAAGCTGGTGGGCCCAGCTGGTGAGGTATGTGCAGCGCTGACAGATGAGGGATAAAGAGATTATCAAGATGTTAAATTGGTTATTTTGATTGGTTATGAATTGGTACTAGAAGAATATAGGCAGAAGTTCAGAAAAATAGAGACGGAGCCAGATCAGACTTATGTTGAGTTTGAAAGAGTTAACCACAGTCATTTTGATAGATAGGTGCTGCCCTTAAAAATGGATAAGACCTGTGAGGCTTGAAGGGAGATTAATCTGCTGGAGAAGTTAAAAGACTCACTTCCAGAGATAGTAAGAATTCATGTGAATGAATAGAAAGTTCAAGAAGTGAGTCGTACGGCAGAAATGGCAGGTAAATATGCATTGTGGCGTGTGATGAAATTTAGCTTCTGGCAGGAATTTCATCCTGTGAGGGATAGAAATTGGGAGAATGGACGATCACACATTACAAAGCGAACAGTAGCTCACAATAGTTCACTACAGATGAAGAAAGAAGCCCAAGGGGGTTGAAAGGTGGTGAAAGGCCTCAGTGCTCTCACTATAAGGGAGTGGAACACATAAAATTACAGTGCTAGTGGTTTAAGAAGGGCACAGGGAAAAAAGTTGTTTTCACTGCAGTAAGCTGGGACACAACGTGCTGGGCGTTGAAGGAAGACACTTTGGGGAAAGATGCGGTCGAAGAGGCTAAGCCCAGTGGCATTAGTGAAACTGGTAAAGGAGAGCCCAAGTGGAGCCGAGGAGCTGCAGGAAATTGCACAGCCGAGGCAAAGGCTGGGTATGGAGGCAGTGCCTGATCTCTCTAAAGAATTCACCTCTGTAGATAAAGTTTACTCAGAAAGAACAGGGGGAGAACGACAAGAAGTTATAATTTTGTGAGATACGGGATCTGCTCAGTCTCGAATATTTGAAAAGTGAGGCGCCAGAAAAGCACAAAAGATCAGGCAGCATCCAGACAGCAGGACAATCGAATATCAGGCAGAAACCCATCGTCAGGAATTTGGGGGGCGAGACAAGGGGGCTGAAAGATAAATACGAGGGGAATAGCTGAGCTGGTGGGAGGGCCACTGGGAAGGCAATAAGAAGATATAGGTGGGAGTAATAGTGATATGTCGGAGGGTCAGGTGGAGTCGATAGGTGGGAAGGAAGATGTCTAGTTAGGGCAGTCCAAAAGGGCAGTGCTCGATTGAACGGTTGGATCTGGGAGAGGTTGGTGGAGGGGAGATTTGGAATTTGGTGAAGTCAACGTTGATGCTGCACAGTTTGAGGGTTCCAGCTGTCCTACCACCGATAGGAGTCCTATCACCCTCCTGTCCGACCTATCACCATCACAACCTCCCTGCATCTACCTATCGCATTCAAAGCTCCCTTCCACCCCAGCTCCACCCCCACCCTCCCATTTATTTCTCAACATCCTTCCCCCTCCCTTACCCCCCCCACTTTCCTGATGAAGAATTTATATCTGAAACGTCAATGCTCCTGCCCCTCGGATGCTGCTGACGTGCTGTGCTTTTCCAGCCCCACACTTTTCAACTCTCATCTCCAGCATCTGCAGCCCTCACTTTCTCTCGGCCGCTAATAGGAAGAGATGAAAGGTTTTTCACAATTTCTGGCATGTTAATCAAGAGCTTGTTAATTTGTGGAATGGGGACAGAAATTAAGCATTCCCTTGTGTAACATCAGGATGGAATGCCAAATCAAGATTAGGGAAGCAACAGTGACAGTGAGTAACAGAGTGTCAATTCCAGGAATACTGTTTGTTCGTGGGAACGATTTAGCAGGAGGTGAGGAGGGATAGGCACCCCTTGTGGTGGAGAAGCCAAGGGAAGACTAGGGAATTGGTGAGTTCAAAGAAAATTACCCAGGATTTTTTCCAGACTGTGTAGTAACAAGATCCCACTGTCATAAGTTACAGCAGGAAGGAAAACCGAACGAAAAAGCCAAATGAATTGATGCTCAGTGAACTGACCCCCTGTTTGATGTAACGGTGCAGGATAAACCTGAACAGACAGAGGATCAGGCAGAGGGGTTTAGTCCTGAAAGGCTCATGGACTTATAACAGATGTATACACACACATTCACACACACACATACACATGCACACACACAGAAAAGGAATCAGAATATATTGTTGAACGTTATTAACTTAAAGATAGAATCATAAAATTAAAATGGAGACCCCGAAAGGTTACTGCAGAAGGGAAATGGGCTGAAGTGCACCAGATAGTGTTACCGGTAGCATGCAATGTTATGGGTAGCTCATAAACTAACTGCAGGGGGTCACCTAGATGTGCAGAAGACTCAGGCGAAGGTACAGAGGCATTTCTAGGGGCCTGGATGCACAAGGACGTGGTTATTTTTTTGTACGTGACATACATCCCAAATGGTAGGTAAATAACAGGTAGTGATAAAACCAGCACCTTTCTTGCAAATTCCTGCATTCGAAGAACCTTGCACGTGGGTTATGATTAATTGTGTAGCTCCCCTTTCTAAAGTAAAAGTGGAAACTAATACTTGCTGACCATAATGGATGTATCTACCAGATTTCCAGAGGCAATTCCATTATTGGAGTATCAAGGCAAAAAGGGAGGTGGAGGAGTTGGTAGCTTTCTTTCCTCGCTGTGGGCTGCCCAGAGAGATTCAGTCAGACCAAGGGTCTCATTTTACCGCTCAGCTGTTTAAGGAAGTCATGGATGGCTTTGGCAGACAGCACTTCAAATCACGTGCGTCCCATCCTGAATCCCAGGGAGCCTTGGAAAGTTAGCATCGGATGCTGAAGACTATGTTAACAGCGTACTGTCAGGGTTGGCCAAATGATTGGGATAAATGTGCCCCATTAAATTGCTTATCATCAAAGATGCCCCAAATAAATCTACTCACTTTCCTTCATTTGAGTTAATATTCATACATGAAGTAAGAGGTCCTTTGAAATTAATTAAATAAAAATTGACAGGACCGAAGTCAGAAATCTCACACCTGGATTATGTGTGTGAGGTGAAGGAGAGAGGAGATGGAGTAGGTGAGTTTACTAAACAGTATCTGAAGAGCAGAGCATAGAGTGAAGCAGGTGGCAGATAAAAACACTGAAACGTTGAAGATTTCCCGTGGGGATGACGTATTAGTATTGCCACCAGTGGTAAGAAATCTCTTCAAAGCCAGGTTTAGTGGCCCCTTTCAAATGAAAAAAAAATGTGGAGTCAGTTAAACTATCTAGTAAAGATACCAGAGATGACAAAAAAACGTTATCGAGTATTTCATACGGATGAATAATGCACCAGCCACATTTAAGACTCAGAAACAGAGTTATGGTCAGATGAACAAATTGTGCAGCTTATCTGTATGATGTAGTGATCTTTAGCAAGGGTTTGAAAGCTCACATGTTACAGTTGGCAGAGCATGTTGAACGATTTTAAGAATCAAACTTGGTAATAAACTTAAAGAAAACAGAATTCGCGAAGGCAGAGGTGACGTTCTTGGGACATTACATTGGACATGGAAGGTTGACCCCATGGAACACAAAGACGAAGGGTTTTGAGGAATTTCCACAACCATCCTCGAAGAAAGAGGTGGCTCGATTTTTGGAATTGAGTGGATTCTATCGGAAGTTTGTTCCAAACTTCAGCAGCGTATTGGCACCACTGATGGATTTATTAAAGAAGGAAACTGAATTGTGGTGGACAGAACAATGCCAGGAGGCATTTGAGGATTTTAAAACAGGATTAATCACCACATCAGTTTTAGCTACACCAAATATTCTGAAACCCTTTGAAAATTGTGTTTGATGCTCGGGATATCGGGGTCGGCGATGTCTTGCTTAAGAAAGAGGATGATGGAATTGAATGGCTAATTGGCTACTTGTCGAAAAAACTCAATATCCACCAGAGAAAAAATACAAAATCTCCATTATTGAACAAGAATGATTATGTTTCACAATGGCCTGAGAATATTTTAATGTGTATATGACAAACAAATTGTCGGGGATGGTTGTGGACAACGACAAATCTCTCACATTTTTTGGAAAATTTAAAGACCAGAATATGAGACTATTTAATTGGTGTCTTATCTCTCCGAGTTTAAACTCACAAAATGTACATGCTGTGGCTCCTACAATGTGATAGCAGATGGGTTTTCGCGGATTTAAAGGAAAGCAGTGGAGATAAGATTAGACTTATTCCAGTGTTGTATTGGTGTGCAGAATTAATATGAATGATATAACTGAGATTAATACTTTTGTATTTCATATAATTGGGATTAAGAATTAGAGGAAAAGGAATGATGCCATCTTTTCATTCTGCTGGTTCATTTTATTTTCTGAAGTGGCAAAATGTTATGAAGCCAAAAACATGTATGGGCACTTTAAGACTGAACGGGTTTTGTTGAATAGAAATTAAAGCCACAGATGCCAGCTAAAGGTCACACTGTTCCACATGTCACCATTAGCTGAGAAATGGGTACCTAAATTTTGGTTGCTGTTTTGACAGCCATTCAAATGCAAACAAAGAGTTTAAATAACGCTCAGGATACCAGAAACCAACAGAATTTGAATATTATTGTTTGGACACCTGGGCAGCAATCAAATTATGAGAATTATTATATCATGGGGATTATATAAACTCAGCATTTTGAACACTAGAGGGAGAGCTGCTGCCATCCAACAGTAGAGCAACTGCTGTAGAGCAGGAGTGCTAACTGACCATCTCAAACACTCTCTATCAAAGACACATGATCATGTAAACCTACTTGCAATAAAAAAAAACATGACCCAGTGAGATCAGCAGCTGAATGAGTGAACACAGTGGGGAAGATAGAGACTGTATGGTCTTGAGATTTTTATGTTTCATATGTGGGTTGTTGGAACAGCATATTTTTACAGAGTTGGAGTCAGATAGTAAGTAGCTAAGAAAAGAGGGGCTTGTATTTGTGAATATTTGTTGTTTAGTGTTCACTATTAAAGTTAAGAAACTGACTTGATAATTTTTGTTTAAATTGTGGAATGTAGGAGATCTGTGTCCCTCATATTTTAACAGATTACAAGGTGAGGCGAACTTTTCTGGGTGATTGGTTTTAATTAACAGAGGGGTACAAGTCCACCTTGTAAATATCCATCCACACTAACCCCATTTCCCTGCACTTGGCCCATATGATTCCAGTCCTTTCCTATCCACATATTTATCCAAATGTTTTTGAAATGTTGTTAATGTAACTCCCTCAACCATATCTGCTGGCAACTCATCCACGTACCAGCCCTCTCTATAAATAACTGGCCCCTCAGGTTCCCTTTTATTCCTTCCCCTTTAACCTTAAACTGATCCACTCTAATCCTCGATTCTCTACACCTTGCAAAAAGACTAAGAGCATTAACCCTATCCATACCCCTCCTGATTTTATACAGCTCTATAAGGACTACCTCAGTCTCTTACACGCTAAAGAAAAGGTCCTAGCTTGTCCAACCTCTCCCTCTAACTCAGACCATTGAGTCCTGGCTACGTCTTTGTAAATTTCTTTTGCACTCTTTCTAATTTAATAACATCCTCCCCATAACAAGGTGACAAGACTGAACACAATAATCCAAGTGCAGCCTTACCAAAGTCCTGTGTAACTGCAACATAACGTCCCAACTTCAATACACAATATCCTGCCTGATGAAGGCCAATGTGCCAAAAGCCTTCTTCACTGCCCTGTCTACCTGTGACTCCACTCTTAGAGAACCGTGCACCTGAAATCCAAGCACTCTCTGCCCTCTACACCCCTTAAGACCCTCCCATTCACCATGAACCTCCTACCTTGATGTGAATTTCCAAAATGCAAGACCTCACGCTTCTATATTAAATTCCATTTGCCATTTCTCGGCCTATTTCCCACCTGGTTAAGGTCGTGCTGCAATTTCTGATAAACATTCTCACTGATCATGCTCCCAATTACTTTAGTGTCATCTGCAAATTTACTAATCATACCTTGTACATTCTCAACCAAATCAGAGATAAGAGACAGCAATGGACCCAGCCTCCGGTCTGACAAGCATCCTTCCACTAAACCCTCTGCTGCCTCCCATCAACCCAACTGTGTATCCGATTGGCCAGCTCACCCCCCCCACCCCCCGCATTCCACGTGATGTAACCTTCCTGAGCAGCCTGCCATGAGGAAATTTATCAAAGGCCTTATTCAAATCCATAGAGACTACATCTATCACTCTGCCCTCATCAAACGTCCCGGTAACTTCATCAAAGGACTCCAAGAAATTTGGGAAGCATGATCTCCCACTCATAAGTCTATGCTGACTGCTCCGAATCAAACCCTGTGTACGTAATGGGTGCAGTCAATGGTATGCTGTGCATCATTGAAAGATGATTCGAGTACATAAGTAAAGCCATCTTCCTGCTGTTGTAGAGCCTTCCTGAGAGAGCATTTGGGGCACTCTGTACGGATTTGATCTCCTTTGTAAGGAATGATTCCCTTACCACAGACACGGGTGAGGGTAACATGAGGATAGAGTGAATAAGCTGAGTGTTTAATCTGTAGAGCTGTGAGAGATGAGGAAATGGTGACGTTGAAACACGAGGAGTGGCAGCGATCACTTATTTCCAAAAGAGACATTGACAGGGAGAGAAATTCCATACTTTACCCAGGATTGATTGGTTTGATTTATTGTCATATGTACCTCAGTACAGGGAAACACTTTGTTTATGAGCAGTGGAGGCAGATCATAGTAAGCATGGCCAGACATATCATAGGGTGGAAATAGACTTGGACAGAGTAAGTCATACAGGTTACACTGAACAGGACATGCACTAGACAAGGTCAACATGAACAAGATCACCATTATTTGAACTTAGAGAGTCCATTCATCAGTCTAACATGACTTTCCTAATAGTTTATATGCCTAAATTAACTCCCCCAAAGTTATTGTGTAGTCGGCATGTGAACCCTGGACTGAACGTCAGGTTGCTCACAATCCCCAACAGCAGCCACAATACCTTCCATCTGAAACAGGTAGCCATTCCCACCAGCTTCCGTCTTACATAGAGAACACCAGTCTGTCTTCGTGGAGATGGAAGGTGCCTTCTTGAGACTTCACACAAGACATATGGCTTCCCTCCTCACCACTAGAAAACCACATTGAAGTCCCACATGTGTATCATAAACAACGGAGCCAAGAGGAACAACGTGGAGCAGTCTGTCTGTGCAGCCTCTGCCCCACTTGTTCATCATGTTGGAGCATCAATCTGGAGACAGTGAGGACTGCTGATGCTGGAGATCAGAGTAGAGCGTCGATTGCTGGAAAAGCACAGCAGGTCAGGCAACATCCTTGAAGCAGGAGAATCGACGTATTGGGCATAAGACATTGATCAGGAATCAGCATCAATTCCCTCATTCTGCCCCCGTGTAAGTGCATTGAGGTGGGAATGGCCTCCTACTGTTCCTGTATAAGTGACTCAAGGGACTGACTGGCTTCTTCCTCGTCCAATTGGACAGGGCCAAGGGCCTGACTGGGTTACCCCTGGTTCCTGTTTGACAGCTCGATGTGCTGACAAGTGTGATGGTGCTGCAGCTTCAAGAGGTTATTTTGTCCGCGTTTCTTTTATGAGAGAGATTGAACGATCATTACCAAGCTGGGTAGTTAAGACCACTTGAGTAACTGCTAGGGAGGCCTTGGGTTAATTTTAATGCAGCCTGAATGGGTGTGGCCAGCTGTCACAGATTAGGATCTCTGGGTTTTGGTTTCTCAGTAACATCAGAAACTATTGGGGTCTCCACAGAGTTGGAAGCTTCAGGGAATGTTTCCTGGTTGCTACCCTCTCTGAATTTTCTCTTGATGCTGTTTTTAATTCCTGGATTGGATAAATATTTGTGACATTCTGTGTCTGAATATTCCTTTTTGCCAAGGGCTGTGTTTATGGGATTTCCCTATATTGGAACAGTTCATCAGTAATAGTTCCTAGATCTATTCTTCTGTTAAGCTGTCCAATAGAATTACGTTATTCTAAATTCCTCTTTCTTTGGTGTTATTTCTTCTTTCGTGTTGAAATGGATGGTGTTTTGCTTCACACCGAGTAGTTTGACCAGTCACATTGCATCTGGAACAGACACTTCACATTTCCTTTGAAATAAGAAAACATAAAAGTCTAGGCTATTGCCGTCAAATATTTTCGAGGGGCTCTGGTGTGCTCCATCGCACTAGACTCCTTCTCTTCCTGAGTAATAGGCTGGAGGCACTGAATGGGCTATCCCAGTTCATCTCCAACAATGTCAATGGGCTGAACGACTTCCTCATATTCCTGTGAAACCAGAGTGAGGTGCTGAATGAACTCTTGTTTTACTGTGGCAATGTGCAGTGTCAGGCAGTGCTGGTACATGAAACTGACTGATACTTTAACGGCACAAGCCTCAATGGAGTCTGGGTCTTGCTGCCCACAGACACAGACCAATTCAAGAGCTGACAGGTGACAAAATGTTCTGAACATTGTGGAATCTTCAGAGACCATCCCCACTTCTGTTCTTATGGTGAGCAGGGTGAGGTTGGGGAGACATTGATGAAGCAGCTAAAGATGTTTGTGAAGAGGAAGCTACCCTGAGGATCTCCCACAGAGCTGACCCAGGACTGAGATGATGAACATCTTCCTTTGTGCCATGTTTGACCCCAAACACTGGAGAGTTTACTCTGATTCCCATTAAGTCCAGTTTTGTTAAGCTCCTTGATGTCAACACTGCCTTGATATCAGGGCCAGTCATTTTTACCTGAACCCTTGTCTCAACCTCTTTTGTTCGCATCAATAAGCCATGATATAGGAGCAGCACGTGTTTTCTTCAAACAGGTGGGATTGAATGTCAGGATTTCTCTTCTCAAGAGTGTTCGGGGAGCTAGATGACTGAAAGTATTTGAAGAGGAAATAGATGGATATTGACATGTCAGAGAGTTGAGGGCTATGAAGAGTTGGGTATGATAGAGGATTTGAGGCCAGGAGCAGATCAGCCACAATCTTAGTGAAGGGCAAGGCAGGCTTGGGGAGTGAACGACCTGCCCTGTTTCTGATGTTCTCACATTCTGTTATTGGAAAGTTAGTGGCTGTTATTTTCACGAATGTTCTGGTATTGCATATTGCAGTCAGGGAGACCAGATGATTTTTTTGTGCCATCTCTGGGTGAGGTATGTGGGCTGTATTCACAGTGAATCTGGATCGACAACATGACCAACAAATGGAGCACAAGCTGCAGAGAGGGGAAGATTTCTAAAGAGAGATGAAGGGCCTCTTTCATACCTGTGCCTGGATTTTCCAATTACATTTCCCAAATCATCTCAAACCGTGTGGGACAGTACTGAGGGACTGATTTGTCTCATGTGTTTCTGTGCAACAGGTTATAGGAGTAAGTAGTCTCCAACTGCTCCTGTCTAGCAGGTATGAGGGGCTGAATGGAACACAGGAACATGGGACTGAGGAGCAGGAGTGGGTCATTGGATACTTTGAGCCTTCTCCACCAGGCACTAAAATTGTGGCTAATCAGGTTGTGGTCTCAGCTCCACTTTCCTGTCTGCGTCCCATTGTGCATGACTCACTTCTCTGTCAAATATTTAACGAATGCAGCTTTCAATCAATGTGAACATAGAGGCATGATAAACTTCCAGTGAAGAGAATTCCATCTTGAAAGGTCCTTTCAGAATTATTCATCATCCCTCTTATAGAATCAGAGAGTCATGTAGAATGGGAACAGACCCATTAATCCAATCTGTTCACTCCGATCAGATATCAAATCTGATCCAGTTCTATTTGCCAGCATTTGGTAAATATCCCTCCTCTTTCAGATACTTTTTAAATGTGCGATTGTAACCAACTTCACCACTTCCTCTGACAGCACTTTCTGTACACACACCACTCTCTGTGTGAAACATTTATCTTCAGGTCCTTTCTAAATCAATCCCCCTCACCTTCAACCTATGCCCTCTTGTTCTGGACCCCCCTACCCTGGAGAGCAGAACATGGCTGTTCAGAATATCCATGCCTCTGATGGTTTTATAAACCTCTATAATGTCACCCCTCAACCTCTGACACTCCAGGGGGAAACACCTCAACCTAACCAGCCTCTCCCTAAAGCTCAAACCTCCAGTCCTGGGACATCTATGTAAGTCATTTCTGCAGAAAACCGAGTTGTACGCAGTATTCTTGAAGTGGCCTCACCAACGTCCTGTACAGACACAACATACCACCACAACCCCTATACTCAATGCTCTGACTGATTAAGGCAAATGTGCCAAATGTGTTCTGCACCACTCTGTCTACCTGCGACTCCACTTTCAAGGAACAATGTACCTGCAGTCCTATGTCCCTTTGTTTCACAACATGCCCCAGGACCTGACCATGAAGTATATAATGTCTGCCCTGATTTGCCTTCCCAAAATGCAAAGCATCATATTTATCTAAATTAAACTTCATCTGTTACTCCTTGACCCTTTGTCCCATCTAATTGTGGTCTTGTTGTACTCTGAGATAATCTACCACACCACCTTTCTGATGTCATCTGTAACCTTACTAACTATGGCCCCAATATTCACATCTAAATCCTTTACATAAATGATGAAATGCAGTGAACTCAGTACTGATTCTTACAGCACACTGCTGCTCACAAGCCTCCAGTCTGAAAAATATCCCTCTTCCTTCAAGCCAATTGTGACTAGCTTCTTCTGTATCTTATGTGACTGAAACTTACTAATCTGTCTACCAATCAGAATGATATACTAGCTCTGAAGACAGGCTGAGTAGGTTATGTTTATTTTCACTAGATAAAAGGAGATGGGGGGACACCTGACTAAGGTTTGCAAATTCATGAAGGGTATAGCCAGGGTGGATAGAGACAAGCTTTTTCCCAGGTTGAAGGATTCAATAATGAGAGCTTGTGTTTTCAAAGTGAGAGGTGGAAAGTTTAAGGGGGATACACTCGGTAAGTACTTCACACAGAGGGTGGTGGGCATTTGGAACGTGTTGCCAACAGAGGTGGTGGAAGCAGGCACGGTAGATTCAATTAAAGTGCGTCTGGACAGATGCATGAGTAGGTGGGGAGCAGAGGGATACAGATGCTTAAGAATTGACTGATAGATTTAGACAGTACATTTGGATTGGCTCAGGCTTGGAGGGCGAAGGGCCTGTTCCTGGGTTGTAAATTTTCTCTGGTCTTTGTTCTTTAAATGAACACCTTGCTGAAGTCCATATAGACAATGTCTACCAAATTGCCTTCATCAATCTTCTTTGTCACCTCTTCAAAAAACTCAAACAAATTAATGAGACATGATTTCCCATGCAGAAAGCCACGTTGTCTACCCAGATCAGCCCTTGCCTTCCCAAATGTATGTAAATCGTGTCCCTCAGAATCCCCTCCAACAACTTACCCACCACGGACATTAGGCTCACCGGTCTATAGATTCCCGACTTTTTGGGGTCACTGTTTCCATGTATAGTTCCACTCGTCCACTGCTCATAACAAATGTTAAATGCAACCAGGTCGGTGATATGGCCCATAATATCGGTCTCAGACTGAGTCAGGGTCAGTTTTAGGAACAAGTCAGGCTAGGCTTTTTAATCTGCTAAAACAACACGTTTATGATCCAGAGCAATGTTACTCAAACTATGATGGAAAGATGAATGGCAAACTGTTTGGGTATTGCAATTATATAATCAATATTTCCCTTTCTAAAAATGCTCACACACACACACACACACACACACACACACACACACACACACACACACACACACACACACACACACACACACACACACACACACAAAATCTCTACAATTTTAACTTGAAATAACTTGGTCCAAATATTATTGAAACTCATGACAAAGGAAGAATTGTGAGATTGTCCAAAACGTTGTTCTGCTTCTGAAGATATTGTACTCACACAAGCTGCTAGCAATGGGATTTCATCCTGGGAGAGTTTGGATTTGGCTGAACGCCCTTTGCTTTAGGCAGTGAATAGATTCCAGTGAATTCTGGTTCGGGATCATCCAAAGGGTAGCACGGTGGTGAGCACTGCTGCCTTACAGCACCAGGGACTTGGGTTCGATTCCAGCCTTGGGTGACTGTCTGTGTGGAGTTTGCACATTCTCCCCTTGTCTGTGTGATCTTCTAATGGGTGATCCAGTTTCCTACCACAAACTATGTAGGATCGGTGGGTTGTTCATGCTAAATTGTCTGTAATGTTCAGGGATTTCTAGGTTATGTGCAATAGTCAGAGGTAAATATAGGGAAATGGGTTGGGAAAGTTGGTATGGACTTGTTGGGCCGAAGGGCCTGTTTCCACACTGCAGGGATTCCATAAAAATAAGAATGGTAACGATGACTTGTAGAGGTTTTTTTTGTAGCTCGCACACATTGCTGTGATGAGGAACAATGAAGGAGAGAGAGTGCAATAGGCCATTCCTTCTCGGGCAGATTACATTGTCTCCCTCTCTGAGTTGAATCACACAGTAATGTCATCCTCTCCCAAACTGGACCATGTGAGGTCTCCTTGTACATTGTCCAAACGATGTCTCCATCACATTCCCTGTTCCATGTCGATGCATCATTTCTGCTGTCAGGTACAGAGACATACCTGTAGCAGAAAATGGTCTTGGTCAATTTGAAGATACGTTTATATGTCCCTGCGTCATTAAAAAATAAAAATGTTTAATTTATTCAGAATACCTGTGTTAAACTGAATGCATTTTTTAAAGAAATACAGAAATTGCTGGGAAAGCTCGCATGGTCTCTCAGTACCCAGACGCTGTATAGTTGTACCATCCTCCACCACTTCCTCTGGCAGCTCATTCCATATGCATACCACCCTCTGTGTGAAATGGTGCCCTTTAGGTCTCCTGAAAACCTTTCCCCTCTCACTTTCAAACAATGCCCTCTAGTTTTGGACGCCCCAAACCTGGGGAAAAACCCCTGACTACTCACCCTATCCATGGCCATTTTGATTTTATAAACCTTCACTGCTGCGAAATGTGACTCCAATCAACACGAATGGCTGTACTTTCAGTCATCCTGGGCCTAAATTCTGAAATACAATATTGATACCTCTTCCTTCTCCATCAAGTCACAATTCTAAATCCATTTTAATCAGTTTGTTCAGATGTATCCTGAGACACTTCTGTGGGCTTTACACCTAGACCTTTGTGCTTGGAGGTAGGGACTAGCATCACTCAGCAATACCCATAAAGCTGTAACAGTATTCTCCTGTGTGTTTGTTCATCAGACTGTCCTGACATGATGTGACATACCTCTGCAACAGGCAGGACTTGAATCCTGGCCTTCTAGTCCAGAGCTAGGAACACACAAGTTCAGGAATTGGAATCAAATCCAGAGTTCTGGCTCAGAGACAGGGACACTACCCACCACACTGCCATACCCAGATTTTGAGTCATATTTTAGTGCCCACTTTCAGCTCGGTGTGGATTTATTATAATCAGGTTCCCATTACTGAATTACAAACAACACTTTGTATTAATAAACAAATGCAAGGATATTGAGTGTACGTGCTGTGCCATCGAATTTAACTGTAAACATCTTTAATCGCTATTATTTGTAGTCTGCAATATGAAGGAAAGAAATCCTGCAGACACACTCTGCCCAATGAAGGGTCTCAAATAGATATTTATTACTGAACACTAGAGACGAAGGAAGAGCTTATGTTCTGACCCCAAAACACTGATCACTCTTACCCAACTCTCACGTGCAACTCCCCTTTTCCTAAACGCATGAAATGACACCAGGCCGCTGATTACTGTCCAGCCTCTCCTCCCCACTGACTGTGTCTGCAATCTGTCCCTCCTCCCCCTAACCACACAAGGCAAACCAAGCTCAGGGTCTTTGTGAAATTCCAGGCCGAATTGTGCAGGCCTCCTGGAGAGGGATGGGCATTTTAAAATTGAAGGGGGAGGGTGAGGTGACATTAATATCACTCACTGGGCTGGGGGGTGGCTAATGGAGTTTAGTTTGGATTAATGCGAGGTATTGGATTTGGTAAATCAAACAACAGCAGGACCTATACAATTAAAAGTAGAGCCTTTGGCAGTGTTGTAGAATAGACACCTAGGCCGTCAGGTATAATTCTTTAAAATTTGCATCTCATATAGATTTTGTGGTTATTAAGGTGTTTAACACACATGTCTTCATAGGACAGACCCTCGAGTATCGAAATTAGGATGTCATGTTGTGGTTGTACAGGACATTGGTGAGACCTTTTCCGGAATACTGTGTCCAGTCTGGTCATCCTGCCCGCTCATTCCATAGGCACACCACCCTCTGGGTGAAAATGCTGCCCCTTAGGTCACTTTTAAATGTTTCCCCTCTCACCTTAAGCCTATGTCCTCTAGTTTTGGACTCCCCGTACCCTTAGAAAATGCCTTGACTATTCACTTTGATATTTTTGACATTGATATTATTAAGCTGGAGAGGGTTGAGAAGCGATTAACCTGGATGTTGCGAGGAAAGGAGGGAGTGAGCTATAAGGAGAGACTGGATCGGTTGGGACTTTTTTCACTGAAAAATATGAGATTAAGCAGTAACTTTACACAGGTTTATAAAATAATGAGGGTTACAGAGAAGCTGAAGGGCTGATGTCTTTTCTCTAGAGTTGAGGATTCAAAACTGAGGGATTTTTAAGGTGTGAGGAAAAAAGATTTACAAAAGTCATGAGAGGTAATTATGTTAGAAAGAGTCTGGCTTGTGTGTGGAATGAACTTCCAGAGGAAGTGGTGAAAGCAGAGACAGTTACAACGTTTAAAGGACGTTTAGATCAGTCCATGGATAGGACATCAGTTTGGATGGTGCTGTGAGCAGCTGCCCTCTCCCTCCCCCTCTCTGAATGAATCCCTGTTGGTTTTCACCCTCTGCCAATGCCTGTGCAGTGGCGTGTGGAGGCCAGCAGAGGGTGGCATTGCATCACTTTAAGCACCACAGAGACAGCCAGACCTGCCCCACACACAGACACACAGATACACACACGGGAATGGTGAGGACTCGGCGTGAAGCTCATCTGGTAATTTAAACTAAACATAAAGAAATGCTCAGTTCACCTCCTAAACTGTTAAAATATGAGGGACAGAGAACTCCCAAATTCCACTGTTTAAATAAAATCATCAATTTATTTTTTCACTCTGGAAGTGAACATTTTACATCAACTGTGCACAACTCTGGGACCCTCTTTCTCTTAACTGCTTATTACCTGACTCCAGCTCTATAGCAATATATTGTTTCTGGGTCTGCCATCCTCTCATATCACAGGTGATTGGCAGCTCTCTGTTCTGAACAGCATTCCCTCTCTCTTAAAGGTACAGGACACACTTTCAACTTCATCACATTATACCCTGATGAATATCGATAAGTGTGACCTATCCGATTTCTCTTGTTCTGTGGTTTGTCAATATTTCATTCGCTCCGTCTGGTGTGTGTCAGGACTTTTGTTGCTCCATTAACAGCATGTCATTATTCGACTTTGTCCATCGGAATATATCAGTATTTCACTTGCTCACACTAGTGAGTGTGAAAGGATTTCAGTTATTTCATGGGGACTGTGACGCTATAACAATTCAATGTTTGTAGATGGCACCGAACCTGGAAGAACTCTGAAGCCTATGGAGGAGAGTGTGGAACTCTAACAGGACAATCACACATTGGTGTAGTGTTCAGTTTTATGGCAGATGGGGATCAATGCAGAGCAGTGTGAGGTGATACACTTTGGTAGGAAAGACAATGAAAGACAGTTTAAAACAGACTGTGCCATTATAAAGGGGCTGCAGGAGCAGAGAGCGCTGGGTGTATATGAGCACAGATTGTTGATGATATCAGGATGAGTGAGGAGAGCAGTAACTATCACAGATTGGTTTCAGTATCTGAGCTGTTTATAGGGGGAAGTGTAGGAGGGAGTCTCTGTGCTCCCTTCCTGGGAGGTGGTGGTGACGATGTGTTGTGAGCCCACCCTCCTGCCCACCGAGACCGTGGGGATTCCATTTGTACCAGCTCGACACAAAAGTGAGATGGCATCAGGGCCACGGCTTCTATGTTGTGCCGGGGGGAAACAGAGCTGCCAGTGGGTTTAAAGTGAGAATTGCCCTTCAATGAACATTGCTCCTGACTCGGTCGGTGGGACGTGGATGTTTCAGAATCTCCACACGAGGTGTCCCGGTCCTCTCCGGCTCGTACCAGGGTCCTCCCCACATGGCAGGGGGAGGGGGGTGAGGGAACGGATATCGGGCACTCCACCACTCGGATAGGCCCTCCCTGTCCTATTCCATAACCTGTTTCACCTGGAATGGGAGAAAGGGAGGGAGAGAGGGTGGGAGTAGGTGTGGTCCTACTGTTAGTGTGAGTATCGGTGTGGAGGGGTCATAGTGAGGTGTCCGGAGGCAGTCAGTCCACAGTGTTGATTCCATGCAGTGTTATTAGTGTTGGGATGAAGTGGAGGGAAGGGGGGAGAGAGAGGGAGAGAGAGAGAGAGACAGAGAGACAGAGACAGAGAGACAGAGACAGAGAGAGAAGGTGCAGCATACCACAGTGAGAGTGGTGGACCATGAGCCTTGTTCGGGGGTCGGTGCTATAACAGATACACAGTGAGTGTGAGGGAGCAGAGAGAATACAGTGACCCTTATCCTGACAGAGTGGGGGAGGTAATTGATGCTTGTCCTGTATTGCTGAACATTTCTTCAGACCCCAGATACTGTACTGAGCTGGGTGGGGAGCTCAGACCGTGCTCGGTGGGTCTGGTGGTTTGGCCTCCTCTGGGAAGAGAATGGTCCCCCTCTGTACTAGCCCATCCACCAGGACCTCCGTACCCCTGTTGACAAACCGTGGAGGATTTGTCCCTTATCTGCCATGCTCAGGTAAACTGTCCAGGGCAGCTCCAACCTGAGAAAGATTAATCATGTGCCCATTGGCCTTTTAAAGATGGCCCCAGTGTCAGGGATGACGGAATATCCAGGGGCATCTGGGTGATGGTGAGTACCTCCAGCCATGAACGACTCCATTTACAAAGCTGGAGAACAAATGCTCATCCAAAACTCTCCATCATCTGACGTCACACCAATATCCCTTTTTTCCATTTTCCTGGGAAGACAGGCTCTTGTTACAGGATGTTATCGAAGTGTCTATATTTCAGCAATCTGAAACCTGGGAACACATCCTTCCATGACACTGTCTCTCAGTCTCCCCCTCACCGTCTATACCCCAAACCCCGCCCATGTGGTGATTTTAAACTGATTCCCCCGCCATCTCTCTCTGGCAGTGATGTTCACACCCACTTGTTAGGGCACAATGCAGAAATGGAGCTGCACATCCTGTCACTTCCAGCGCGGGCTGCAAGTTTCCTCACACTGGGCAGGGATCTAACACAGTGTTACTGAGCATTACACTGGGGTGGGGTACACAGTCCTACATGCTGGGAGGGTAACAGCTCCTGGGTTACAGATCAATGCAGCAGGGTGGGGTACACAGTCCGACTCACTTAGAGGGTAACTGCTCCAGGTTTGCAAATTAATTCACGGGTGATCACTGCACAGTTCGCTGTGCTGGTCAGTCATTCTGGTTGAGGTTTATCGATACTGCACTGCTGTGGTCTGCACAGCTCCCCGTGCTGGACACATATCTAGTCCGGGGTTATAGATTAATGCACTGCTGTTGTCTGTACAGCTCTCGGTGCTGGACAGATATCTAGTCCGGGTTTATAGATTAATGCACTGTTGTGGTCTACACAGCTCCGGTGCTGGACAGATATATGGTCTGGGTTTATAGATTAATGCACTGCTGTGGTCTGCACAGCTCCCTGTGCTGGACAGATATCTAGTCCGGGTTTATAGATCAATGCACTGCTGTGGTCTGCGCAGTGTTCCACTCTGGACAGATTGCTGGATTGTATTGACCAGTGTAATGGATGAATCTGGACAGATTGCTGGGTTGTGCTGAGCAGGACACTGGCCTGGTCTGTACAGTGTTCCCCGGTGAACAGATATCTCCTCTGGGTGTATGGTGTCTAGGCTGGTTCTGTGCGGTGGATTGAGAATGTGGTATATCTGACCATTTCAGCTGATCTGACAATGCCTTTCGTTCCCATTCCTATGATTGGACCCTCCGTTTCTCACCCCATTAATGTTACAGTGTGTCCAGGCACAGGACATCATGTTGGTGGAATGGGTAGGGGGGAAAGGTCATGGACAGGTCAAGGAGTTCCCCAGAACGTTCTTTCCCCAACATTCTATAACTGCCATTCTCCGGAACGTTCTTTCCCCAACATTCTATAACTGACATTCCCCGGAACGTTCTGTCCCCAACATTCTATAACTGACATTCCCCGGAACGTTCTGTCCCCGACATTCTATAACTGTCATTCCCCGGAACGTTCTGTCCCCAACATTCTATAACTGACATTCCCCGGAACGTTCTGTCCCCGACATTCTATAACTGACATTCCCCGGAACGTTCTGTCCCTGACATTCTATAACTGCCATTCCCTGGAACGTTCTGTCCCCGGAACGTTCTGTCCCCAACATTCTATAACTGACATTCCCCGGAACGTTCTGTCCCTGACATTGTTTGTGAACGGCCGGACGTCAGTGAATTGAACAAACGATAAGATCCCGAGGGAAGAGATCCCGTTCCAGGGAGAAGGAGACACTGTTCCGAAGGCCCCTCAGGCAGTTAAAGGGGTGAATACGTTTTCCCTGCGTTTACATTTCTCCACGACACAGGATCGACCACAATTTAGACCAAAATACAGGAATTCCCAAACTCCGTTTGTCTTCAGGAAACTGGGAGAGAATCCTTCAGGACAGCAACATTCCCACCCTCCGTATTAGGAACTGGGAAGGAGTGACCTGTGTCTGGTCTCGAGTGAACGAGTGTGTGGGAATGTTCTAGAAACCATCTGTCCTTATGGATGTGTCTCTGTGTGTTTGGGGAGGGAGGGTTTCTTGTGGTTTATGTCACATTTTTGTCAGTAATTCCGACCTTCCCATTTGTTATTCCAGCTCCAATTATTTTAATAAATCCCTGAATACAGGGACACATTTGAAAATCTCACTGGGTCCCCGATCAAACGGGTCCCTTTGCCTCCAGGCTGATGTATAATGGGTTTGTTTTCCTTCCTCACAGTTAACGTAGTGACCATCTACGTCCTGCTTTATAAAGATTGTGGATTGTCTCCATGTGTCAGACGTTACCTGGGGGCCATGGCAGCGGCGGATCTCCTGGTCATTATCCTCGACCTGATCCTGAGACACATTCCCATTGTTTATGAGGAACAGTTTTATTTCCTGATGGTCTCCGTCCCCGTGTGTAATATCCACGCCGTCCTGCTTTATGCAGCCACTGACTGCTCTGTCTGGTTCACCGTCACTTTCACCTTTGATCGGTTTGTGGCCATTTGTTGCCGGAAGCTGAAAAGTAAATATTGCAGTGAGAAAACGGCGACTGTGGTTCTGGGAGCAGTGACTGTGCTGAGCTGTTTAAAGAACATTTCCTGGTATTTTATGCTCGAGGCTTGGTATTGGCTGGTGAACAACCCCTGGTTTTGTGATGTAACACTCGCTGTTCGAAGGTCCAGTGTCTGGGTCACAATCGAGTTCCTCCACCACATTCTAACCCCGTGTGTCCCATTTCTCCTGATTCTGCTGCTCAATGTTCTCACCGTCAGACACATTTTAGTGACCAGCAGAGCCCGCAGGAGACTCCGCGCTCACACCAATGGGGACGCTCAGTCTGACACTGAAATGAGAAACCGAAAAAAATCCATCATTTTACTGTTTGTGATCTCGGCCAATTTCATCCTGTTATGGTCAACGTTAATGCTGTTTTCTATATGGAGACGGATGTGGTATATTGGGTATGAGTCTGTGTATCTCGATTGGTTTGTGCAGGAATTGGGCTTCATGCTGCAGCTCCTCAGTTGCTGCACAAACACCGCGATTTATGCCGTGACCCAGACTAAGTTCAGGCAGCAGCTGAAGAATGTGCTGAAATATCCCTTCACCCAAATCCATCCATCCATCAAATTCCCTCGTTAATCAATCCATCTGGGATTTTCTCATTTCAGTTCAGTGTTTCAGCGATGGAGCAGCCTGTCGCTATGGTAACAGACTGAGGGTAGCGCTGGTTTGTCCATCCTTATCCCACAGGGAAACATTTCAATGTTTCTCACAACTCAGGGGCCAGTGAGAAAAGGCACCATCCCACGGACTGGATCCATCACTTCCATTTGTAACCAATAAAAATGTTGAGTAAAGCGTGCCGAGCAGCAGAGTGACCGATGTTGTTGTGTGTCTTTGTGTTGGAGAAGCTGAACTGGAGAGAGACAGACTCAGCCCCAAGTCCTGGTCCTCAGGGAAGGGGAGGGCACCGCGCCCTGAGCTCAGGAGCTGGGTTTAACTCCCTCTAACCGCCCCCCCCCATTCCAACCTGGCCTCCCCAATTCCTCACCCCCACTTTTCCTCCTCAATTCTCTCCATCTCTCCCTTCCTGCACAATCTCTCTTTCTCACCACCTCTCCCTTTCACTCTCTCTGGTCCCCTCTCAGAGCCCCCAACCCCAGTTTCTCCACCTGCCTCCACTATTCTTTCTGCCTCACTCTCTCCCTCTCTCTCTCTCACACCCCCAACATGAGTTTATCCACCTGCCTCCATTCTTCTCTCTCCCCCTCACCCTCTCTCTCTCTCTCTCTCTCTCTCTCCTGCCGTCTCTATCTCCTTCTCACAATTCTGGCTCTACCCCATTTTCCCCACCTCCCACTTCCCACATCTCTCGATCATCTCACACCCACAAGCCCCCCCACCCCCCCAACCCCCACAAGCAGACTCACCACCAACCTGCAGTCTCTGGGTCAGAGGGAGAGGGAAGGACCAGGGAGACAGAGTGTGCCAGAGAGAGAGAATAAGGGCGGGACAGAAGGGAGAGAGATTCAGTTAGAGAGAAACGGAGGGTGGTGGGAAAAGAGAGACCAAGATAGGGAGATCGAGAGTGAGAGAAGATGGAGAGAGAGCGAGGGAGCAGGGAAAGACAGAGAGAGAGGGAAGGGAGAAATAAGGTGAGGGAGGGAGGGAGAGAGAGAGAAATAGGGGAGGACATAATGAGAGAGGGGTCAGAGAGAGGGGGGGGCAGAGAGAGAGGGTGACAGAGAGAGAGGGAGACAGAGAGAGAGGGGGGAGAGAGAGGGTGACAGACAATGTGGGGGACAGAGAGATAGAGACACACAGAGAGAGGGAGAATGAGAGAGAGGGAGACAAAGGGAGAGGGGAACAGAAAGAGAGGGGAACAGAGAGAGTGGGGGACAGAGAGAGAGGGGGGCAGAGAGAGAGGGGGCAGAGAGAGAGGGGGGCAGAGAGGGGGGGCAGAGAGAGAGGGGGACAGAGAGAGAGCGAGAGAGAGGGGGCAGAGAGAGAAGGTACAGAGAGAGAGGGAGACAGAAAGAGAGGGGAACAGAGAGAGAGGGGACAGAGAGAGATGGGGACAGAGAGAGGGGGGACAGAGAGAGGGGGACAGAGAGAGAGGGGGACAGAGAGAGAGGGGAACAGAGAGAGGGGGGACAGAGAGAGATGGGGACAGAGAGAGGGGGGACAGAGAGAGGGGGACAGAGAGAGGGGGGGACAGAGAGAGAGGTGGCAGAGAGAGGGGGGGAGAGAGAGGGGGGCAGAGAGAGAGAGAGAGAGAGAAGGGGACAGAGAGAGGGGACAGAGAGAGAGGGGGACAGAGAGAGGGGGGAGAGAGAGAGGGGGGCAGAGAGAGAGGGGGCAGAGAGAGAGAGAGAAGGGAACAGAGAGAGGGGACAGAGAGAGAGGGGGACAGAGAGAGAGGGGCCAGAGAGAGAGGGGGGGCAGAGAGAGAGGGGGACAGAGAGAGAGGGGGACAGAGAGAGAGAGGGACAGAGAGAGAGGGGGGCAGAGAGAGAGGGGACAGAGAGAGAGGGGGCAGAGAGAGAGCGACAGAGAGAGGGGGGGACAGAGAGAGAGGGGGACAGAGAGAGAGGGGGGCAGAGAGAGAGGGACAGAGAGAGAAGGGGACAGAGAGAGGCGGACAGAGAGAGAAGGGGACAGAGAGAGGCGGACAGAGAGAGGGGGGGGCAGAGAGAGAGGGGGCAGAGAGAGGGGGTGGCAGAGAGAGTGGGGGGCAGGGAGAGAGGGGTCAGAGAGCAAGGGGGGCAGAGAGAGCGCGAGAGAGAGGGGGGAGAGAGAGAGGGAGATAGAGAGAGGGAGATAGAGAGAGAGGGGAACACAGAGAGAGGGGAACACAGACAGCGGGGGGCAGAGAGAGGGGGAACAGAGAGAGGGGGCAGAGAGTGGGGAGACAGAGAGAGGGGGACAGAGAGAGGGGGAGACAGAGAGAGGGGGAAAGGAGAGAGGGGGGACAGAGAATGGGGGGACAGAGAGAGAGAGGGACACATAGAGGGGGGTCAGAGAGAGGGGGCGACAGAGAGAGGGAAGGATAGAGAGAGAGGGGGACAGATAGAGGGGGCAGAGAGAGAGGGGGACGGGGGGGACAGAGAGAGGCGGGGGACAGAAAGAGGGAGGACAGAGAGAGAGGGGGACAGAGAGAGAGGGGGACGGGGGGACAGAGAGAGAGGGGGACAGAGGGAGTGGGGGACAGAGAGAGATTAGGGCAGAGAGAGAGGGGGCAGAGAGAGAGGGGGCAGAGAGAGCGAGAGAAAAAGAGGGGGGCAGAGAGAGAGGGGGACAGAGAGAGAGGGGGGGACAGAGAGAGAGAGGGAGACAGAGAGAGAGGTGAACAGAGAGAGAGGGGGCAGAGAGAGGGGCCAGAGAGAGGGGGGGACAGAGAGAGAGGGAGACAGAGAGAGAGGGGAACAGAGAGAGAGGGGGACAGAGAGAGGGGGGACAGAGAGAGGGGTGGACAGAGATGGGGAGGCAGAGAGAGGGGGGACAGAGAGAGAGGGGGACGGGGGGACAGAGAGAGAGGGTGTCAGAGAGAGGGGGACAGAGAGAGAGGGGCAGAGAGAGTGTGGAGCAGAGAGAGGGGGGCAGAGAGAGAGGAACAGAGGGATTGGGGGACAGAGAGAGAGAGGGGCAGAGAGAGGGGGCAGAGAGAGGGGGAAAGAGAGCGGGGGACAGAGAGGGGGGCAGAGTGGGCGGACAGAGTGGTACAGAGAGGGGGGACAGAGAGGGGGGGCAGAGAGAGGGGGACAGAGAGAGAAGTGGACAGAGAGAGAGGGGACAGAGAGAGTGGGGTCAGAGAGAAGGCGACGGGGGGGACAGTGAGAGAGAGGGACAGAGAGAGAAAGGGGACAGAGAGAGAGAGGGACGGGGGGGACAAAGAGAGGCGGGAGACAGAGAGACGGGGACAGAGAGAGAGGGGGGCAGAGAGAGAGAGAAACAGAGAGAGAGGGAGACAGAGAGAGAGGGGGACAGAGAGGGGGAGGCAGAGAGACGGGGGACAGAGAGGGGGGACAGAGAGGGAAGGAGAGAGAGAGAAGTGGACAGAGAGATGGCAGGACAGAGAGAGAGGGGACAGAGAGAGGGGTCAGAGAGAAGGCGACAGAGGGGAGGGACAGTGACAGAGAGGGTGGACAGAGAGAGGGGGGACAGAGAGACGGGGGACAGAGAGGGGGGACAGAGAGGGAAGGAGAGAGAGAGAAGTGGACAGAGAGAGGGGGGACAGAGAGAGAGGGGACAGAGAGAGGGGTCAGAGAGAAGGCGACAGAGGGGAGGGACAGTGACAGAGAGGTGGACAGAGAGAGGGGGGACAGAGAGAGAGGGGGACAGAGAGAGAGGGGGACAGAGAGAGGGGAACACAGAGACAGGGGACAGAGAGAGGAGACAGAGAGAGGGGGGACAGAGAGAGAGGGGGACAGAGAGAGGGGAACACAGAGACAGGGGACAGAGAGAGAGGCGACAGAGAGAGAGGGGGGCAGAGAGAGAGGGGGAAGAGAGAGAGGGGGACAGAGAGAGAGTGGGACAGAGAGAGTGGGGGAACAGAGAGGGGGGAAAGAGAGAGGGGGGACAGAGAGCGGGGGGACAGAGAGGGGGGGACAGAGAGAGAGGGGGGACAGAGAGAGAGGGGGAAGAGAGGGAAGGGGACAGAGAGAGCGGGACAGAGAGAGGGGGGACAGAGAGAGGGGAACAGAGAGAGGGGGACAGAGAGAGAGGGACAGAGAGAGAGGGGGGACAGAGAGAGGGGGACAGAGAGAGGGGGGACAGAGAGAGGGGGGCAGATAGAGAGGGGGACAGAGAGAGAGGGGGACAGAGAGAGATGGGGACAGAGAGAGGGGGACAGAGAGAGAGGGGGACAGAGAGAGAGGGGGACAGAGAGAGAGGGGGGACAGAGAGAGGGGGACAGAGAGAGGGGGACAGATAGAGAGGGGGACAGAGAGAGAGGGGGACAGAGAGAGGGGGGGACAGAGAGAGGGGGACAGAGAGAGAGGGGGACAGAGAGAGGGGCGACAGAGAGGGGGGGACAGAGAGAGAGGGGGAAGAGAGAGAGGGGGGACAGAGAGAGGGGGGACAGAGAGAAGGGGGACAGAGAGAGGGGGGACAGAGAGGGGGGGACAGAGAGAGAGGGGGACAGAGAGAGGGGGGGACAGAGAGGGGGACAGAGAGAGGGGGGACAGAGAGAGGGGGGACAGAGAGAGGGGGGACAGAGAGAGAGGGGGAAGAGAGAGAGGGGGACAGAGAGAGAGGGGGACAGAGTGAGGGGGGACAGAGAGAGAGGGGGGACAGAGAGAGAGCGGGGCAGAGAGAGAGGGGGGACAGAGAGAGGGGGGACAGAGAGAGGGGGGACAGAGAGAGGGGAACAGAGAGAGAGGGGGGACAGAGAGAGGGGGGACAGAGAGAGGGGGGACAGAGAGAGGGGGACAGAGAGAGGGGAACAGAGAGAGAAGGGGGACAGAGAGAGGGGGACAGAGAGAGAGGGGGGACAGAGAGAGGGGAACAGAGAGAGAGGGGGGACAGAGAGAGGGGGACAGAGAGAGGGGGGACTGAGAGAGGGGAACAGAGAGAGAGGGGGGACAGAGAGAGGGGGGACAGAGAGAGGGGAACAGAGAGAGAGGGGGGACAGAGAGAGGGGGGACAGAGAGAGGGGGGACAGAGAGAGGGGGGACAGAGAGAGGGGGACAGAGAGAGGGGGGGGACAGAGAGAGAGGGGGACAGAGAGAGGGGGAGAGAGAGAGGGGGACAGAGAGAGAGGGGGACAGAGAGAGGGGGACAGAGAGAGGGGGGACAGAGAGAGAGGGGGACAGAGAGAGGGGGACAGAGAGAGGGGGGGACAGAGAGAGGGGGGGACAGAGAGAGAGGGGGACAGAGAGAGGGGGGACAGAGAGAGAGGGGGACAGAGAGAGGGGGGAAAGAGAGAGGGGGGACAGAGAGAGGGGGACAGAGAGAGAGGGGGGACAGAGAGAGAGAGGGGGACAGAGAGAGAGGGGGACAGAGAGAGGGGGGACAGAGAGAGAGGGGGACAGAGAGAGGGGGGACAGAGAGAGGGGGGACAGAGAGAGAGGGGGACAGAGAGAGAGGGGGACAGAGAGAGAGGGGTACAGAGAGAGAGGGGGACAGAGAGAGAGGGGGGACAGAGAGAGGGGGACAGAGAGAGAGGGGGACAGAGAGAGAGGGGGACAGAGAGAGAGGGGGACAGAGAGAGGGGGGACAGAGAGAGAGGGGGACAGAGAGAGGGGGGGACAGAGAGAGAGGGGGACAGAGAGAGAGGGGGACAGAGAGAGGGGGACAGAGAGAGAGGGGGACAGAGAGAGGGGGACAGAGAGAGTGGGGACAGAGAGAGGGGGGACAGAGAGAGAGGGGGACAGAGAGGGGGGGACAGAGAGAGGGGGGACAGAGAGAGGGGGGACAGAGAGAGGGGGGACAGAGAGAGGGGGGATAGAGAGAGGGGGAAGTAGAGGGGGTGAGAGAGAGGGGGAAGAGAGAGAGGGGCACAGGGAATGGGGGAGATAGAGGGGGTCAGAGATGGGGACAGAAAAAGTGGGAGGTAGAGGGGGTCAGAGAGATGGGCACAGAGAGAGGGGCACAGAGAGTGGGGGAGATAGAGGGGGACAGAGAGACATAGGCAGAGAGAGATCGGGGCAGAGAGAGTGGGACAGAGTGAGGGGGTCAGAGAGGGAGAGGGGGACAGAGAGAGGGGGGGACAGAGAGAGGGGGAAGGACAGAGAGAGGGGGGAAAGAGAGGGGGGGACAGAGAGAGGGGCACAGAGAAAGGGGGGCAGAGAGAAGGGGAGATAGAGGGGGTCAGAGAGAGGGGGACAGAGTGAGGGGGTCAGAGAGAGGGCACAGAGAAAGGGGGGCAGAGAGAAGGGGAGATAGAGGGGGTCAGAGAGAGGGGGACAGGGAAAGTGGGGCAGAGAGAAGGGGAGATAGAGGGGGTCAGAGAGAGGGGGACAGAAAAGGCGGAGGCAGAGGGGGACAGAGAGAGAGGGACAGAGAGGGTGGGGGACAGAGAGAGAGGGGGACAGAAAGAGAGGGACAGAGAGAGGGGGCAGAGAGAGGTGGGCAGAGAGAGGCGGAAAGAGAGAGAGGGACAGAGAGAGGGGAGGAAAGAGAGGGGGGACAGAGAGAGGGGGACAGAGAGTTGGAGGACAGAGAGAGAGGGGGCAGAGAGAGGGGGATAAAGAGAGGGGGAGAGAGAGAGAGGGGACAGGGAAAGGCGGCAGAGAGAGGGGGACAGAGAGTGGGGAGAGAGAGAGGGGTGATAGAGAGAGGAGGACAGAGAGAGGAAGGGGTATCAGAGAGAGGGGGCAGAGAGGGTGGATAGATAGAGGCAGGACAGAGGGGGGGACAGAGAGAGGAGGGCAGAGAGAGGGTGACAGAGAGAGAGGACAGAGAGTGGGGGAGATAGAGGTGGCGAGAGAGAGGGGGACAGTGAGAGAGGGACAGAGAGAGAGGGGGACAGAGAGAGGGGGGCAGAGAGAGAGGGGGCAAAGAGGAGGGGACAGAGAGAGAGGGGGTAGGGAGAGGGGGACAGAGAGAGCGGGTCAGAGAGAGGGAAACAGAGAGAGGGGGACAGGGAGTGGGGAGATACGGGGGACAGAGAGAGAGAGGGGTAGAGAGAGTTGGAGAGAGTGAGGGGACAGAGAGAGAGGGAACAGAGAGAGAGGGGGAAAGAGAGAGAAGGGGACAGAGAGAGGGGGGACAGAGAGAGGGCGACAGAGAGTGAGAGGGGAATAGAGAGAGAGAGGGGGGACAGAGACAGGGTGACAGAGAGAGGGGGGACAGAGAGAGGGGGAGGTAGAGGGGATCACAGAGAGGGGTACAGAAAAATTCGCAGGTAGAGGGGGTGAGAGAGAGGGGTGATAGAGAGTGAGAGGGGAATAGAGAGAGAGAGGGGACAGAGACAGGGTGACAGAGAGGGGGGACAGAGAGAGGGGGAGGTAGAGGGGATCACAGAGAGGGGTACAGAAAAATTCGCAGGTAGAGGGGGTGAGAGAGAGGGGTGATAGAGTGGGGGACAGAGAGGGGGGGCAGAGAGTGGGGGACAGAGAGAGGGGTACAGGGTGGGGGTGAGAGAGGAGGTCAGAGAGTGGGGGGATGGAGAGAGTGGGGGACAGAGAGAGAGGGAACAGAGAGAGAGGGGGAACAGAGAGAGAGGGGGAAAGAGAGAGGGGGACAGACAGAGGGGGGACAGAGAGAGGGGGGACAGAGAGTGGGGGGATAGAGAGAGGGGGCAGAGGGAGGGAGGCAGAGACAGGGGGACAGAGAGAGGGCGAGATAGAGGGGGACAGAGAGAGAGAGGGGGGGACAGAGAGAGGGGGGACAGAGAGGGGGGGGCAGAGAGAGGGGGACAGAGAGAGGGGGCAGAGAGTGGGGGAAGAGACAGGGGGACAGAGAGAGGCGGGTGGGAGAGAGCGCGGGACAGAGAGAGAGAGGGGGGACAGAGAGAGGGGGGACAGAGAGAGGGGGGGACAGAGAGAGGGGGACAGAGAGAGGGGGCAGAGAGTGGGGGACAGAGAGTGGGGGACAGAGAGGAGGAGTACAGAGTGGGGGTGAGAGAGGAGTTCAGACAGTGGCGGGATGGAGAGAGTGGGGGACAGAGAGAGGCGGGTGGGAGAGAGCGCGGGACAGAGAGAGAGAGGGGGGACAGAGAGAGGGGGACAGAGCGAGGGGGACAGAGCGAGGGGGACAGAGCGAGAGGGGGACAGAAAATGTCGGAGGTTGAGGGGGTCAGAGAGAGGAGGACAGAGAGGGGGACAGAGAGAGGGGTATAAAGTGGAGGTGAGAGAGGGGGTCAGAGATTGGGGGGATGGAGAGTGTTGGGGACAGAGAGAGAGGTGACAGAGAGAGAGGGGGACAGAGACAGAGGGGGACAGAGAGAGAGGGGGACAGAGAGAGAGGGGGGGCAGAGAGGGGGACAGAGAGAGAGGGGGACAGAGAGAGAGGTGACAGAGAGAGAGGGGGACAGAGAGAGAGGGGGACAGAGCGAGGGGGACAGAGCGAGGGGGACAGAGCGAGAGGGGGACAGAAAATGTCGGAGGTTGAGGGGGTCAGAGAGAGGAGGACAGAGAGGGGGACAGAGTGAGGGGTATAAAGTGGAGGTGAGAGAGGGGGTCAGAGATTGGGGGGATGGAGAGTGTTGGGGACAGAGAGAGAGGTGACAGAGAGAGAGGGGGACAGAGAGAGAGAGGGGGACAGAGAGAGAGGGGGACAGAGAGAGAGGAGGACAGAGAGGGGGACAGAGAGAGAGGGGGACAGAGAGAGAAGAGGACAGAGAGGGGGACAGAGAGAGGGGGACAGAGAGGAGGAGTACAGAGTGGGGGTGAGAGAGGAGTTCAGACAGTGGCGGGATGGAGAGAGTGGGGGACAGAGAGAGGGGGACAGAGAGAGGGGGACAGAGCGAGGGGGACAGAGAGAGGGGGACAGAGCGAGGGGGACAGAGCGAGGGGGACAGAGCGAGAGGGGGACAGAAAATGTCGGAGGTTGAGGGGGTCAGAGAGAGGAGGACAGAGAGGGGGACAGAGAGAGGGGTATAAAGTGGAGGTGAGAGAGGGGGTCAGAGATTGGGGGGATGGAGAGTGTTGGGGACAGAGAGAGAGGTGACAGAGAGAGAGGGGGACAGAGAGAGAGAGGGGGACAGAGTGAGGAGTATAAAGTGGAGGTGAGAGAGGGGGTCAGAGATTGGGGGGATGGAGAGAGTTGGGGACAGAGAGTGTGGTGACAGAGAGAGAGGGGGACAGAGAGAGAGAGGGGGACAGAGAGAGAGGGGGACAGAGAGAGGGGGACAGAGAGAGAGGGGGACAGAGAGAGAGGGGGACAGAGAGAGAGGGGGACAGAGAGAGGGGGGACAGAGAGAGAGGGGGACAGAGAGAGAGGGGACAGAGAGAGAGGGGGACAGACAGGGGGGATAGAGGGAGGGGGACAGAGAGAGAGGGGGACAGAGAGGGGGCAGAGGGAGGGCGACAGAGAGAGAAGGACAGAGAGAGGGGGACAGAGAGAGGGGGACAGAGAGAGGGTCAGACAGAGGGGGTCAGACAGAGGGGGTCAGAGAGAGGGGGTCAGAGAGAGGGTGCAGAGGGAGGGCGACAGAGAGAGGGGGACAGAGAGAGGGGGACAGAGAGAGGGGGTCTGAGTGAGTGGGACAGAGAGAGGGCAACAGAGAGAGGGCGAAAGAGAGAGGGGGACAGAGAGACGGGGACAGAGAGAGGGGGACGGAGAGAGGGGGGACAGAGAGAGAGGGGGACAGAGAGAGAGGGGGACAGAGAGAGGGGGGACAGAGAGAGAGGGGGACAGAGAGAGGGGGATAGAGAGAGGAGACAGAGAGAGGAGACAGAGAGAGGAGACAGGGAGAGGAGGGTAGAGAGAGAGGTGAGTGTGAGGCGGAGGAGTCAGAGAGAGGCGGGTGGGAGGGAGAGCGGGACAGAGAGAGAGGGGGGAGAGAGAGGGGGGACAGAGAGGGGGGATAGAGGGAGGTGGGTGGGAGAGAGGGAGTCATAGAGAGGGGGACAGAGAGAGGGCGACAGAGAGAAGGCGACAGAAAGAGTGGGTCAGATAGAGGGGGACAGAGAGAGAGGGGATAAAGATAGAGGGGGCACAGAGAGGGCGACAGAGAAAGGGCGACAGAGAGAGAGGGGGTCAGAGAGAGGCAGTGTCAGAGGGGGAGGTAGAGGGGGCCAGAGAGAGGGGGAGATAGAGGGGGACAGAGATGGGGGACAGAGATTGGGGCCAGAGGGTGGGGGACAGAGAGAGGGGTACAGAGTGGGGATGAGAGAGTGGGTCAGAGGGTGGTGGGGAACAGAGAGAGGGGGACAGAGAGGGGGGACAGAGAGAGAGAGGGGCAGAGAGGGGGGCGGAGATAGGGGACAGAGAGAGGGGACAGAGAGAGGGCGAGATAGAGGGGGACAGAGAGAGGGGGTCAGAGAGAGGGGGACAGAGTGAGTGGGCAGAGAGAGAGGGGGACAGAGTGAGTGGGTCAGAGAGAGGCGGGTGGGAGAGAGCGCGGGACAGAGAGCGGGAGGGGGACAGAGAGAGGGGGACAGAGAAAGAGTCTGGTGGGAGAGAGAGGGAGTCAGAGAGAGGCGGGTGGGAGAGTGCGTGGGACAGAGCAAGAGGGGAACAGAGAGAGAGGGGGACAGAGAGGGGGGGACAGAGAGAGAGGGGGACAGAGAGAGGGGGGGACAGAGAGGGGGACAGAGAGAGGGGGGACAGAGAGAGGGGGGACAGAGAGAGGGGGGACAGAGAGAGAGGGGGAAGAGAGAGAGGGGGACAGAGAGAGAGGGGGACAGAGTGAGGGGGGACAGAGAGAGAGGGGGGACAGAGAGAGAGCGGGGCAGAGAGAGAGGGGGGACAGAGAGAGGGGGGACAGAGAGAGGGGGGACAGAGAGAGGGGAACAGAGAGAGAGGGGGGACAGAGAGAGGGGGGACAGAGAGAGGGGGGACAGAGAGAGGGGGACAGAGAGAGGGGAACAGAGAGAGAAGGGGGACAGAGAGAGGGGGACAGAGAGAGAGGGGGGACAGAGAGAGGGGAACAGAGAGAGAGGGGGGACATAGAGAGGGGGACAGAGAGAGGGGGGACTGAGAGAGGGGAACAGAGAGAGAGGGGGGACAGAGAGAGGGGGGACAGAGAGAGGGGAACAGAGAGAGAGGGGGGACAGAGAGAGGGGGGACAGAGAGAGGGGGGACAGAGAGAGGGGGGACAGAGAGAGGGGAACAGAGAGAGGGGGGGACAGAGAGAGGGGAACAGAGAGAGAGGGGGGACAGAGAGAGGGGGACAGAGAGAGAGGGGGGACAGAGAGAGAGGGGGACAGAGAGAGGGGGAGAGAGAGAGGGGGACAGAGAGAGAGGGGGACAGAGAGAGGGGGACAGAGAGAGGGGGGACAGAGAGAGAGGGGGACAGAGAGAGGGGGGGACAGAGAGAGGGGGGGACAGAGAGAGAGGGGGACAGAGAGAGGGGGGACAGAGAGAGAGGGGGACAGAGAGAGGGGGGACAGAGAGAGGGGGACAGAGAGAGAGGGGGGACAGAGAGAGAGAGGGGGACAGAGAGAGAGGGGGACAGAGAGAGGGGGGACAGAGAGAGAGGGGGACAGAGAGAGGGGGGACAGAGAGAGGGGGGACAGAGAGAGAGGGGGACAGAGAGAGAGGGGGACAGAGAGAGAGGGGTACAGAGAGAGAGGGGGACAGAGAGAGAGGGGGGACAGAGAGAGGGGGACAGAGAGAGAGGGGGACAGAGAGAGAGGGGGACAGAGAGAGAGGGGGACAGAGAGAGGGGGGACAGAGAGAGAGGGGGACAGAGAGAGGGGGGGACAGAGAGAGAGGGGGACAGAGAGAGAGGGGGACAGAGAGAGGGGGGACAGAGAGAGAGGGGGACAGAGAGAGGGGGACAGAGAGAGTGGGGACAGAGAGAGGGGGGACAGAGAGAGAGGGGGACAGAGAGGGGGGGACAGAGAGAGGGGGGACAGAGAGAGGGGGGACAGAGAGAGGGGGGACAGAGAGAGGAGGGATAGAGAGAGGGGGAAGTAGAGGGGGTGAGAGAGAGGGGGAAGAGAGAGAGGGGCACAGGGAATGGGGGAGATAGAGGGGGTCAGAGATGGGGACAGAAAAAGTGGGAGGTAGAGGGGGTCAGAGAGATGGGCACAGAGAGAGGGGCACAGAGAGTGGGGGAGATAGAGGGGGACAGAGAGACATAGGCAGAGAGAGATCGGGGCAGAGAGAGTGGGACAGAGTGAGGGGGTCAGAGAGGGAGAGGGGGACAGAGAGAGGGGGGGACAGAGAGAGGGGGGAGTACAGAGAGAGGGGGGAAAGAGAGGGGGGGACAGAGAGAGGGGCACAGAGAAAGGGGGGCAGAGAGAAGGGGAGATAGAGGGGGTCAGAGAGAGGGGGACAGAGTGAGGGGGTCAGAGAGAGGGCACAGAGAAAGGGGGGCAGAGAGAAGGGGAGATAGAGGGGGTCAGAGAGAGAGGGACAGGGAAAGTGGGGCAGAGAGAAGGGGAGATAGAGGGGGTCAGAGAGAGGGGGACAGAAAAGGCGGAGGTAGAGGGGGACAGAGAGAGAGGGACAGAGAGGGTGGGGGACAGAGAGAGAGGGGGACAGAAAGAGAGGGACAGAGAGAGGGGGCAGAGAGAGGTGGGCAGAGAGAGGCGGAAAGAGAGAGAGGGACAGAGAGAGGGGAGGAAAGAGAGGGGGGACAGAGAGAGGGGGACAGAGAGTTGGAGGACAGAGAGAGAGGGGGCAGAGAGAGGGGGACAGAGAGAGGGGGACAGAGAGTGGGAGGACAGAGGGGGGGCAGAGAGAGGGGGGAGACATAGAAAGGGGGTGACAGAGAGAGAGGGGGGACAGAGAGAGGGGGATAAAGAGAGGGGGAGAGAGAGAGAGGGGACAGGGAAAGGGGGCAGAGAGAGGGGGACAGAGAGTGGGGAGAGAGAGAGGGGTGATAGAGAGAGGAGGACAGAGAGAGGAAGGGGTATCAGAGAGAGGGGGCAGAGAGGGTGGATAGATAGAGGCAGGACAGAGGGGGGGACAGAGAGAGGAGGGCAGAGAGAGGGTGACAGAGAGAGAGGACAGAGAGTTGGGGAGATAGAGGTGGCGAGAGAGAGGGGGACAGTGAGAGAGGGACAGAGAGAGAGGGGGACAGAGAGAGGGGGGCAGAGAGAGAGAGGGGGCAGAGAGGAGGGGACAGAGAGAGAGGGGGTAGGGAGAGGGGGACAGAGAGAGCGGGTCAGAGAGAGGGCAACAGAGACAGTGGGACAGGGAGTGGGGAGATACGGGGGACAGAGAGAGAGAGGGGTAGAGAGAGTTGGAGAGAGTGAGGGGACAGAGAGAGAGGGAACAGAGAGAGAGGGGGAAAGAGAGAGAAGGGGACAGAGAGAGGGGGGACAGAGAGAGGGGGGACAGAGAGTGGGGGGATAGAGAGAGGGCGACAGAGAGTGAGAGGGGAATAGAGAGAGAGAGGGGGGACAGAGACAGGGTGACAGAGAGAGGGGGGACAGAGAGAGGGGGAGGTAGAGGGGATCACAGAGAGGGGTACAGAAAAATTCGCAGGTAGAGGGGGTGAGAGAGAGGGGTGATAGAGAGTGAGAGGGGAATAGAGAGAGAGAGGGGACAGAGACAGGGTGACAGAGAGGGGGGACAGAGAGAGGGGGAGGTAGAGGGGATCACAGAGAGGGGTACAGAAAAATTCGCAGGTAGAGGGGGTGAGAGAGAGGGGTGATAGAGTGGGGGACAGAGAGGGGGGGCAGAGAGTGGGGGACAGAGAGAGGGGTACAGGGTGGGGGTGAGAGAGGAGGTCAGAGAGTGGGGGGATGGAGAGAGTGGGGGACAGAGAGAGAGGGAACAGAGAGAGAGGGGGAACAGAGAGAGAGGGGGAAAGAGAGAGGGGGACAGACAGAGGGGGGACAGAGAGAGGGGGGACAGAGAGTGGGGGGATAGAGAGAGGGGGCAGAGGGAGGGAGGCAGAGACAGGGGGACAGAGAGAGGGCGAGATAGAGGGGGACAGAGAGAGAGAGGGGGGGACAGAGAGAGGGGGGACAGAGAGGGGGGGGCAGAGAGAGGGGGACAGAGAGAGGGGGCAGAGAGTGGGGGAAGAGACAGGGGGACAGAGAGAGGCGGGTGGGAGAGAGCGCGGGACAGAGAGAGAGAGGGGGGACAGAGAGAGGGGGGACAGAGAGAGGGGGGGACAGAGAGAGGGGGACAGAGAGAGGGGGCAGAGAGTGGGGGACAGAGAGTGGGGGACAGAGAGGAGGAGTACAGAGTGGGGGTGAGAGAGGAGTTCAGACAGTGGCGGGATGGAGAGAGTGGGGGACAGAGAGAGGCGGGTGGGAGAGAGCGCGGGACAGAGAGAGAGAGGGGGGACAGAGAGAGGGGGACAGAGCGAGGGGGACAGAGCGAGGGGGACAGAGCGAGAGGGGGACAGAAAATGTCGGAGGTTGAGGGGGTCAGAGAGAGGAGGACAGAGAGGGGGACAGAGAGAGGGGTATAAAGTGGAGGTGAGAGAGGGGGTCAGAGATTGGGGGGATGGAGAGTGTTGGGGACAGAGAGAGAGGTGACAGAGAGAGAGGGGGACAGAGAGAGAGAGGGGGACAGAGAGAGAGGGGGACAGAGAGAGAGGAGGACAGAGAGGGGGACAGAGAGAGAGGGGGACAGAGAGAGAGGAGGACAGAGAGGGGGACAGAGAGAGCGGTATAAAGTGGAGGTGAGAGAGGGGGTCAGAGATTGGGGGGATGGAGAGTGTTGGGGACAGAGAGAGAGGTGACAGAGAGAGAGGGGGACAGAGAGAGAGAGGGGGACAGAGTGAGGAGTATAAAGTGGAGGTGAGAGTGGGGGTCAGAGATTGGGGGGATGGAGAGAGTTGGGGACAGAGAGTGTGGTGACAGAGAGAGAGGGGGACAGAGAGAGAGAGGGGGACAGAGTGAGGGGGGACAGAGAGAGAGGGGGACAGAGAGAGAGGGGGACAGAGAGAGAGGGGGACAGAGAGAGGGGGGACAGAGAGAGAGGGGGACAGAGAGAGAGGGGGACAGAGAGAGAGGGGGACAGAGAGAGAGGGGGACAGAGAGAGGGGGGACAGAGAGAGAGGGGGACAGAGAGAGAGGGGACAGAGAGAGAGGGGGACAGACAGGGGGGATAGAGGGAGGGCGACAGAGAGAGAAGGACAGAGAGAGGGGTACAGAGAGAGGGGGACAGAGAGAGGGTCAGACAGAGGGGGTCAGACAGAGGGGGTCAGAGAGAGGGGGTCAGAGAGAGGGTGCAGAGGGAGGGCGACAGAGAGAGGGGGACAGAGAGAGGGGGACAGAGAGAGGGGGTCTGAGTGAGTGGGACAGAGAGAGGGCAACAGAGAGAGGGCGAAAGAGAGAGGGGGACAGAGAGACGGGGACAGAGAGAGGGGGACGGAGAGAGGGGGGACAGAGAGAGAGGGGGACAGAGAGAGAGGGGGACAGAGAGAGGGGGGACAGAGAGAGAGGGGGACAGAGAGAGGGGGATAGAGAGAGGAGACAGAGAGAGGAGACAGAGAGAGGAGACAGGGAGAGGAGGGTAGAGAGAGAGGTGAGTGTGAGGCGGAGGAGTCAGAGAGAGGCGGGTGGGAGGGAGAGCGGGACAGAGAGAGAGGGGGAGAGAGAGAGGGGGGACAGAGAGGGGGGATAGAGGGAGGTGGGTGGGAGAGAGGGAGTCATAGAGAGGGGGACAGAGAGAGGGCGACAGAGAGAAGGCGACAGAAAGAGTGGGTCAGATAGAGGGGGACAGAGAGAGAGGGGATAAAGATAGAGGGGGCACAGAGAGGGCGACAGAGAAAGGGCGACAGAGAGAGAGGGGGTCAGAGAGAGGCAGTGTCAGAGGGGGAGGTAGAGGGGGCCAGAGAGAGGGGGAGATAGAGGGGGTCAGAGAGGGGGGACAGAGATTGGGGCCAGAGGGTGGGGGACAGAGAGAGGGGTACAGAGTGGGGGTGAGAGAGTGGGTCAGAGGGTGGTGGGGAACAGAGAGAGGGGGACAGAGAGGGGGGACAGAGAGAGAGAGGGGCAGAGAGGGGGGCGGAGATAGGGGACAGAGAGAGGGGACAGAGAGAGGGCGAGATAGAGGGGGACAGAGAGAGGGGGTCAGAGAGAGGGGGACAGAGTGAGTGGGCAGAGAGAGAGGGGGACAGAGTGAGTGGGTCAGAGAGAGGCGGGTGGGAGAGAGCGCGGGACAGAGAGCGGGAGGGGGACAGAGAGAGGGGGACAGAGAAAGAGTCTGGTGGGAGAGAGAGGGAGTCAGAGAGAGGCGGGTGGGAGAGTGCGTGGGACAGAGCAAGAGGGGAACAGAGAGAGAGGGGGACAAAGAGGGGGGATAGAGGGAGACAGGTGGGAGAGAGAAGGGGACAGAGAGTGGGGGACAGAGAGAGGGGCGACAGAGAGAGGGGCGACAGAGAGAGGGGGATAGAGAGAGGGGGATAAAGAGAGGGGAACAGAAAAAGTCGGAGGTAGAGGGGGTCAGAGAGAGGGGGAGATAGAGGGCGACAGAGAGAGGAGGACAGAAAGGGGGACAGAGTGTGGGGGACAGAGACTCGAGGACAGAGAGAGGGGTATAGAGTGGGGGTGAGGGAGGGGGTCAGAGAGAGGCGGGTGGGAGAGAGAGTGGACAGAGAGAGAGGGAAACAGAGAGAGGAGAACAAGGGGGGGATAGATGGAGGTGGGAGAGAGAGGGGGACAGAGAGAGGGCGACAGACAGGGGGTCAGAGACCGGGGAGAGAGAGAGGCGGGTGGTAGAGAGAGGGGGTCATAGAGAGGGTGACAGAGAGTGTGGGTCAGATAGAAGGGGACAGAGAGAGGGGGGACAGAGAGAGGGGGACAGAGAGAGAGGACAGAGAGAGAGGGACAGAGAGAATGTGGACAGAGAGAGAGGGGGACAGAGAGAGGGGGACAGAGAGAGAGCGGGTCAGAGGGCATGGGACAGAGAGAGGGGCGGGTGGGAGAGAGAGGGGATCAGAGAGAGGTGGGTGGGTGGGAGAGCGGGACAGAGAGAGGGGGACAGATAGAGGGCGACAGAGAGAGTGGGTCAGAGAGAGGGGGACAGAGAGAGAGGGGCACAGAGAGGGGGGAAGATAGAGGGCGACAGAGAGGGGGACAGAGAGCGGGGGTAAAGAGGGAGGGGGACAGAGAGAGAGGGGGACAAAGAGGGGGGATAGAGGGAGATGGGTGGGAGAGAGGGGGGGACAGAGAGTGGGTGAGATAGATGGGTTCAGAGAAAGAGGGGGGACAGAGAGAGAGGGGGACAGAGAGAGGGGACAGAGAGAGAGGGGGACAGAGAGAGAGGGAAAAGAGAAATGGGGGACAGAGAAATGGGGGACAGAGAGAGAGGGGGACAGAGATAGAGGGGAACAGAGAGAGAGGCGACAGAGACAGGGGGACAGAGAGAGAGGGGGACAGAGAGAGGGGGCAGAGACAGAGTGTGGGGGACAGAGAGAGAGGACAGAGAGAGGGACAGAGAGAGAGGGGGTTAGATAAAGGGCGACAGAGAGAGGGGGGGACAGAGAGAGGGGGGGACAGAGAGTGGGGTGACAGAGAGTGGGGGAGGTACAGGGGTTCAGAGACAGGGGAACAGAAAGAGAGGAGGACAGTGAGAGGAGGAGGGGGTTCAGAGAGGGTTGGGACAAAGAGGATGGACAGATAGAGGCGGGATAGAGAGGGGGACAGAGAGAGGGGGAACAGCTAGAGGGAGGGACAGAGAGAGAGAGGGGGGACAGAGAAAGGGGGGAGAGAGGGAGTGGAGAGAGGGAGGGGGGGACAGAAAGACGGTGACAGAGATGGGGGAGAGAGAGGGGGACAGAGAGAGGAGGGACACAGAGAGGGGGGACGGGGGGGCAGAGAGACAGTGACAGAGAGGGGGCGGAGAGAGGGCGACATAGAGAGGGGTCAGAGAGAGGGGGGCAGAGAGAGGGGACAGGGAGTGGGGGACAGAGAGAGGGGGGGACAGAGAGAGGGGTCAGAGAGCGGGGGACAGAGAGAGGGCATCAGAGAGAGGCGGGTGGGAGAGAGCGCGGGACAGAGAGGGAGGGGACAGAGAGAGAGGGGGTCAAAGAGGGGGGATAGAGGGAGATGGGTGGGAGAGAGGGGGGTGAAAGAGTGGGTCAGACTGTGGGGGTCAGAGAGAGGGCGACAGAGAGGGGGACAGAGAGTGGGGGAGAGAGAGGGGGAGAGAGGGAGGCGGGTGGGAGAGAGAGCGGGGCAGAGAGAGGGGACAGAGGGAGGGGGTCAGAGAGAGAGCGGGAGGTCAGAGAGAGAGGGGGTCAGAGAGAGGGGGACAGAGAGAGATGGCACAGGGACGGGGTGGACAGAGTGAGAGGACAGAGAGTGGGGGAGGTAGAGGTGGTCAGAGAGAGGGGGACAAAGAGAGGGGGACAGAGAGTAAGGGACAGAGTGAGGGGGATAGAGAGAGAGGGGGACAGAGAGAGAGGGGGAAAAGAGAGGGGGACAGAGAGAGGGCGACACAGAGAGGGCGACAGAGAGAGAGGGGGAACAGAGAGAGGGGGACAGAAAGAGGGGGAGGTAGAGGGGTTCAGAGAGAGGGGGACAGAGAGAGGGGGAGATAGAGGGGGTCAGAGAGAGGGGACAGAGGGAGGGGCACAGAGAGTGCGGGAGGTAGAGGGGGTCAGAGAGAGGGGTACAGAGAGAGGGGCACAGAGAGTGGGGGAGATAGTGGGGGACAGAGAAAGAGGGGACAGAGAGAGGTGGGCAGAGAGAGTGGGACAGAGTGAGGGGGCAGAGAGAGAGGGGAAAGAGAGAGAGGGGAAAAGGAGAGAGGGGGAGATAGAGGGGGTCAGAGAGAGGGGGGGCCGGAGAGAGGGGGGACAGTGAGGGGGGACAGAGAGGGGGTGGGACAGAGGGGGGGAAAGAGAGGGGGGGAACAGAGAGAGAGCGGGGCAGAGATAGAGGGGAAAAGAGAGATGGGGCAGACAGAGGGAGACAGAGTGAGGGGGCAGAGAGAGAGTGAAAAGAGAGTGGGGGACAGAGAGAGTGGGGCAGAGAGAGGGCGACAGAGAGAGAGGGACAGAGAGAAAAGGGGGCAGAAAGAGAGGGGGACAGAGAGAGAGGGGGACAGAGAGAGAGGCGGTCATAGAGGGGGGTACAGAGAGAGAGGCGGGTGGAGGGAGAGGGGGCAGAGAGGGGGGACAGAGAGAGGAGCACAGTGTGTGGGGGAGATAGCGGGGCTCAGAGAGAGGAGGACATAGAGGGGGACAGAGAGAGGGGGACAGAGAGGGGGACAGAGAGTGGGGGACAGAGAGTGGGGGACAGAGAGAGGGGACAGAGAGAGGGGTAAAGAGTGGGAGAGAGAGGGGGTCAGAGAGAGGGGGACAGAGAGTGGGGGGATGGAGAGAGTGGGGGACAGAGAGAGAGAGGGTGTCAAAGAGAGAGGGGCAGAGAGAGACGGAGCAGAGAGAGGGGGCAGAGAGCGGGGGAGAGATAGAGGGAAAGAGAGAGAGGGCGACAGAGAGAGGGGGGTTCAGAGAGAGGGGGACAGAGAGAGGGGGCAGAGAGAGCGTGGGACAGAGAGAGGGGGACAGAGAGAGGGGGGTTCAGAGAGAGGGGGACAGAGAGAGGGGGCAGAGAGAGCGTGGGACAGAGAGAGGGGGACAGAGAGAGGGGGCAGAGAGAGAGCCGGACTGAGAGCGAGGCGGGGACAGAGAGAGGGGAAGACAGAGATGGTCAAAGGGAGGGGGACAGAGAGAGGGGCACAGAGAGTCGGGGAGATAGAGGGGACAGAGAGATGGGGTGGACAGAGAGTTGGGGGGACTGAGAGTGGGGGGGCATGGGGGTAGAGAGAGGGGCAGAGAGGGGGTGACAGAGAGAGGGGGGACAGAGAGAGGGCGACAGAGAGAGTGCCACAGAGAGTGGGGGAGATAGAGGGGGTCAGAGAGAGGGGGACAGAGGGAGGGTGATATAGAGGGGGACTACGAGAGAAGGAGTCAGTGACAGAGGGGGACTGTGAGAGGGGGGAGAGAGAAATGGCGACAGAGAGACGGTGACAGAGAGTGTGGGGGACAGAGAGAGAGGGGCAGAGAGAGGGCAACAGAGAGAGGGGGACAGAGAGAAAAGGGGGCAGAAAGAGAGGGGGACAGAGAGAGAGGGGCAGAGAGAGATGGGGCAGACAGAAGGGGACAGAGTGAGGGGGCAGAAAGAGAGGGTCAGAGAGGGGGACAGAGAGACGGAGATATAGAGGGGGACAAAGAGAGGGGACAGAGAGTGAGGGACAGAGAGAGGAGTACAGAGTGGGGGAGAGAGAGGGAATCAGAGAGATGGGGGCAGAGAGAGGGCGACAGAGAGAGGGGACAGAGAGTGGGGGGGACGGTGAGTTGGGGGGACGGAGAGAGGTGGGGACAGAGAGAGAGGGAAACAGAGAGAGAGAGGGACAGAGCGAGATGTGGACAGAGAGAGAAGGACAGAGAGAGGAGGTCAGAGAGAGAGGAGGACAGAGAATGAGGAGGACAGAGAGAGGCAGGTAGAAGGGAGAGAGGGGCAGAGAGAGGGCGACAGAGAGAGGCACCGAGAGTGGGGGAGATAGATGGGGTCAGAGAGAGGGGAGAACAGACAGTGGGGAGATGGAGAGAGTGTGGGACAGAGAGAGAGAGAGAGAGAGGGGGTCAGAGAGGGGGACAGGGAGAGACGGAGCAGAGAGAGGGCGAAAGAGAGGGGTGCAGAGAGCGGGGTACAGATAGAGGGGACAGAGAGAGGAGGACAGATAGAGGGGGACAGAGAGAGGGGGACAGAGAGAGGAGGCAGAGAGCGAGGGGGACAGAGAGAGGGGGACAGAGTGAGGGGGACAGAGAGAGGGGGAACAGAAAGGGGGACACAGAGAGGGGGGCACAGAGAGGGGGACAGAGAGGGGGACAGAGAGAGAGAGGGGGACAGAGAGAGAGCGGGGCAGAGAGAGAGGGGGGCAGAGAGAGGGGGGGACAGAGAGAGAGGGGGACAGAGGGGGGGACAGAGAGAGAGGGGGGACAGACAGAGGGGGGACAGAGAGAGGTGGGACAGAGAGAGGGGGGACAGAGAGAAGGGGACAGAGAGAGAGGGGTACAGAGTGAGGGGGACAGAGAGAGGGGGAACAGAAAGGGGACACAGAGAGGGGGGCACAGAGAGGGGGGCACAGAGAGGGGGACAGAGAGGGGGACAGAGAGAGAGAGGGGGACAGAGAGAGAGCGGGGCAGAGAGAGAGGGGGTCAGAGCGAGGGGGGGAAGAGAGAGGCAGGTGGAAGGGAGAGGAGGGCAGAGAGAGGGCGACAGAGAGACGAGCACAGAGAGTGGGGGAGCTAGAGAAGGTCAGAGAGAGCGGGTCAGAGAGAGGAGGACAGAGAGAGGGGGGACAGAGAGGGGGGGACGGGGGGGGGACAGAGAGAGGGACAGAGACGGAGAGGCGGGTGGGAGAGAGAGGGGGTCAGAGAGGGGGACAGGGAGAGACAGAGCAGAGAGAGGGCGAAAGAGAGGGGCGCAGAGAGCGGGGTAGAGATAGAGGGGACAGAGAGAGGTGGACAGATAGAGGGGGACAGAGAGAGGGGGACAGAGAGAGTAGGCAGAGAGCGAGGGGGACAGAGAGAGGGGGACAGAGTGAGGGGGACAGAGAGAGGGGGAACAGAAAGGGGGACACAGAGAGGGGGGCACAGAGAGGGGGGCACAGAGAGGGGGACAGGGAGGGGGACAGAGAGAGAGGGGGGGACGGAGAGAGAGCGGGGCAGAGAGAGAGGGGGGCAGAGAGAGGGGGGGACAGAGAGAGAGGGGGACAGAGTGGGGGACAGAGAGAGAGGGGGGACAGGCAGAGAGGGGACAGAGAGAGGTGGGACAGAGAGGGGGGGGACAGAGAGAAGGGGACAGAGAGATAGGGGGACAGAGTGAGGGGGACAGAGAGAGGGGGAACAGAAAGGGGGACACAGAGAGGGGGGCACAGAGAGGGGGGCACAGAGAGGGGGACAGAGAGGGGGACAGAGAGAGAGAGGGGGACAGAGAGAGAGCGGGGCAGAGAGAGAGGGGGTCAGAGCGAGGGGGGGAAGAGAGAGGCAGGTGGAAGGGAGAGGAGGGCAGAGAGAGGGCGACAGAGAGACGAGCACAGAGAGTGGGGGAGCTAGAGTGGGTCAGAGAGAGCGGGTCAGAGAGAGGGGGACAGAGAGAGGGAGGGACAGAAAGAGGGGTGGACCGAAAGAGGGGGAACAGAGAGAGGGGGGACAGAGAGGGGGGGACAGAGGGGGGGGGACAGAGAGAGGGACAGAGAGGGAGAGGCGGGTGGGAGAGAGAGGGGGTCAGAGAGAGGCTGGTGGGAGAGAGAGGGGGACAGAGAGAGGGGGACAGAGAAAGGGGAGATAGAGGTTGACAAAGGGAGGGGGACAGAGAGAGAGGCACGGAGAGAGGGGTAGATAGAGGGGTTCAGAGCGAAGAGTACAGAGATAGTGGTACAGCGAGTGGGGGAGATAGAGGTGGACAGAGAGTAGGACAAAAAGAGGGGGTGATAGAGGGGGTCAGAGAGAGGGGGAGATAGAGGGGGACAGAGAGAGTGGGGGAGACAGAGGGGGGACAGAGAGAGAGGGGGTACAGAGAGAGGGTGACAGAGAGAGGGCGACAGAGAGAGGGGCACAGAATGTGGAGGAGATCGAGGGGGTCAGAGAGAGGGGGACAGAGAGAGGGTGATATATTGGGGGACAGCAAGAGAGGGGGTCAGAGACAGAGGGCGACAGTGAGAGAGGGGGGCTGAGAAATGGCGACAGAGAGAGCGTGACAGAGAGAGAGGGGACAGAGAGAGAGGGGACAGAGAGACAGACGGGGCAGAGAGAGAGGGGGACAGAGAGAGAGGGGATAGAGAGAGGGGGGACAGAGAGAGGTGGGAGATAGCGAGGCTCAGAGACAGGGTGACAGAGAGAGAGGGCAATATAGAGTGGGGGACAGAGAGATGGGTACAGAGTGGAGGAGAGAGAGGGGGTCAGAGAGAGGGGGTCAGAGAGGGGGACAGAGAGTGGGGGGGATGGAGAGAGTGGGGGAGAGAGAGAGGGGGGGTTAGAGAGAGGGGCAGAGAGTGACGGAGCAGAGACAGGGCGACAGAGGGGGTGGCAGAGAGCAGGGGAGAGAAAGAGGGGATAGAGAGAGGAGGACAGAGAGGGGGGACAGAGAGAGGGGGGACAGAGAGAGGGCGACAGAGAGAGTGCCACAGAGAGTGGGGGAGATAGAGGGGGTCAGAGAGAGGGGGACAGAGGGAGGGTGATATAGAGGGGGACTACGAGAGAAGGAGTCAGAGACAGAGGGGGACTGTGAGAGGGGGGAGAGAGAAATGGCGACAGAGAGACGGTGACAGAGAGAGTGGGGGACAGAGAGAGAGGGGCAGAGAGAGGGCAACAGAGAGAGGGGGACAGAGAGAAAAGGGGGCAGAAAGAGAGGGGGACAGAGAGAGAGGGGCAGAGAGAGATGGGGCAGACAGAAGGGGACAGAGTGAGGGGGCAGAAAGAGAGGGTCAGAGAGGGGGACAGAGAGACGGAGATATAGAGGGGGACAAAGAGAGGGGACAGAGAGTGAGGGACAGAGAGAGGAGTACAGAGTGGGGGAGAGAGAGGGAATCAGAGAGATGGGGGCAGAGAGAGGGCGACAGAGAGAGGGGACAGAGAGTGGGGGGGACGGTGAGTTGGGGGGACGGAGAGAGGTGGGGACAGAGAGAGAGGGAAACAGAGAGAGAGAGGGACAGAGCGAGATGTGGACAGAGAGAGAAGGACAGAGAGAGGAGGTCAGAGAGAGAGGAGGACAGAGAATGAGGAGGACAGAGAGAGGCAGGTAGAAGGGAGAGAGGGGCAGAGAGAGGGCGACAGAGAGAGGCACCGAGAGTGGGGGAGATAGATGGGGTCAGAGAGAGGGGAGAACAGACAGTGGGGAGATGGAGAGAGTGTGGGACAGAGAGAGAGAGAGAGAGAGGGGGTCAGAGAGGGGGACAGGGAGAGACGGAGCAGAGAGAGGGCGAAAGAGAGGGGTGCAGAGAGCGGGGTACAGATAGAGGGGACAGAGAGAGGAGGACAGATAGAGGGGGACAGAGAGAGGGGGACAGAGAGAGGAGGCAGAGAGCGAGGGGGACAGAGAGAGGGGGACAGAGTGAGGGGGACAGAGAGAGGGGGAACAGAAAGGGGGACACAGAGAGGGGGGCACAGAGAGGGGGACAGAGAGGGGGACAGAGAGAGAGAGGGGGACAGAGAGAGAGCGGGGCAGAGAGAGAGGGGGGCAGAGAGAGGGGGGGACAGAGAGAGAGGGGGACAGAGGGGGGGACAGAGAGAGAGGGGGGACAGACAGAGGGGGGACAGAGAGAGGTGGGACAGAGAGAGGGGGGGACAGAGAGAAGGGGACAGAGAGAGAGGGGTACAGAGTGAGGGGGACAGAGAGAGGGGGAACAGAAAGGGGACACAGAGAGGGGGGCACAGAGAGGGGGGCACAGAGAGGGGGACAGAGAGGGGGACAGAGAGAGAGAGGGGGACAGAGAGAGAGCGGGGCAGAGAGAGAGGGGGTCAGAGCGAGGGGGGGAAGAGAGAGGCAGGTGGAAGGGAGAGGAGGGCAGAGAGAGGGCGACAGAGAGACGAGCACAGAGAGTGGGGGAGCTAGAGAGGGTCAGAGAGAGCGGGTCAGAGAGAGGAGGACAGAGAGAGGGGGGACAGAGAGGGGGGGACGGGGGGGGGACAGAGAGAGGGACAGAGACGGAGAGGCGGGTGGGAGAGAGAGGGGGTCAGAGAGGGGGACAGGGAGAGACAGAGCAGAGAGAGGGCGAAAGAGAGGGGCGCAGAGAGCGGGGTAGAGATAGAGGGGACAGAGAGAGGTGGACAGATAGAGGGGGACAGAGAGAGGGGGACAGAGAGAGTAGGCAGAGAGCGAGGGGGACAGAGAGAGGGGGACAGAGTGAGGGGGACAGAGAGAGGGGGAACAGAAAGGGGGACACAGAGAGGGGGGCACAGAGAGGGGGGCACAGAGAGGGGGACAGGGAGGGGGACAGAGAGAGAGAGGGGGACGGAGAGAGAGCGGGGCAGAGAGAGAGGGGGGCAGAGAGAGGGGGGGACAGAGAGAGAGGGGGACAGAGTGGGGGACAGAGAGAGAGGGGGGACAGACAGAGAGGGGACAGAGAGAGGTGGGACAGAGAGGGGGGGGACAGAGAGAAGGGGACAGAGAGATAGGGGGACAGAGTGAGGGGGACAGAGAGAGGGGGAACAGAAAGGGGGACACAGAGAGGGGGGCACAGAGAGGGGGGCACAGAGAGGGGGACAGAGAGGGGGACAGAGAGAGAGAGGGGGACAGAGAGAGAGCGGGGCAGAGAGAGAGGGGGTCAGAGCGAGGGGGGGAAGAGAGAGGCAGGTGGAAGGGAGAGGAGGGCAGAGAGAGGGCGACAGAGAGACGAGCACAGAGAGTGGGGGAGCTAGAGTGGGTCAGAGAGAGCGGGTCAGAGAGAGGGGGACAGAGAGAGGGAGGGACAGAAAGAGGGGTGGACCGAAAGAGGGGGAACAGAGAGAGGGGGGACAGAGAGGGGGGGACAGAGGGGGGGGGACAGAGAGAGGGACAGAGAGGGAGAGGCGGGTGGGAGAGAGAGGGGGTCAGAGAGAGGCTGGTGGGAGAGAGAGGGGGACAGAGAGAGGGGGACAGAGAAAGGGGAGATAGAGGTTGACAAAGGGAGGGGGACAGAGAGAGAGGCACGGAGAGAGGGGTAGATAGAGGGGTTCAGAGCGAAGAGTACAGAGATAGTGGTACAGCGAGTGGGGGAGATAGAGGTGGACAGAGAGTAGGACAAAAAGAGGGGGTGATAGAGGGGGTCAGAGAGAGGGGGAGATAGAGGGGGACAGAGAGAGTGGGGGAGACAGAGGGGGGACAGAGAGAGAGGGGGTACAGAGAGAGGGTGACAGAGAGAGGGCGACAGAGAGAGGGGCACAGAATGTGGAGGAGATCGAGGGGGTCAGAGAGAGGGGGACAGAGAGAGGGTGATATATTGGGGGACAGCAAGAGAGGGGGTCAGAGACAGAGGGCGACAGTGAGAGAGGGGGGCTGAGAAATGGCGACAGAGAGAGCGTGACAGAGAGAGAGGGGACAGAGAGAGAGGGGACAGAGAGACAGACGGGGCAGAGAGAGAGGGGGACAGAGAGAGAGGGGATAGAGAGAGGGGGGACAGAGAGAGGTGGGAGATAGCGAGGCTCAGAGACAGGGTGACAGAGAGAGAGGGCAATATAGAGTGGGGGACAGAGAGATGGGTACAGAGTGGAGGAGAGAGAGGGGGTCAGAGAGAGGGGGTCAGAGAGGGGGACAGAGAGTGGGGGGGATGGAGAGAGTGGGGGAGAGAGAGAGGGGGGGTTAGAGAGAGGGGCAGAGAGTGACGGAGCAGAGACAGGGCGACAGAGGGGGTGGCAGAGAGCAGGGGAGAGAAAGAGGGGATAGAGAGAGGAGGACAGAGAGGGGGGACAGAGAGAGGGGGGACAGGGAGAGTGGGGACAGAGAGAGAGGGACAGAGAGAGAGGGACAGAGAGAGGAGACAGAGAGAGGGTGGACAGAGAGAGGGGGGACAGAGAGAGGGGGACAGAGAGAGGGGGACAGAGAGAGTTGCGGTGGGTGAGAGAAGGGGTATGAGAGAGCCGAACTGAGAGAGAGGGGGACGGGGGGACAAAGAGGGGGGATAGCGAGGCGGGTGGAAGAGAGAGGGGGACAGAGAGAGGGGCACGGAGAGGGGTGCACGGAGAGGGGGGCACAGAGAGGGGGACAGAGAGAGGGGGACAGAGAGGGGGGCACGGAGAGGGGTGCACGGAGAGGGGGGCACAGAGAGGGGGACAGAGAGTGGGACAGAGAGGGGGGGACACAGAGTCGGGGAGATAGAGGGGGACAAAAAGAGGGGGAAAAAGAGGGGGAGGTAGAGATGGTCAGAGGGAGGGGGACAGATAGTGGGGTACTGAGAGTGGGGGAGATAGAGGGGGACAAAAAGAGGGCGAGGTAGAGGGGATCAGAGGGAGGGGTAGAGAGAGGGGGGTACTGAGAGTGGGGAAGATAGAGGAGGACAAAAAGAGGGGGAGGTAGAGGGGGTTAGAGGGAGGGGGAGATTGAGGTGGCAGAGAGGGGGGACAGAGGGGGGTACAGAGGGGGGACACAGAGGGGGGAGAGAGAAAGGGGGGGACAGAGAGAGGCGGGTGGAAGGGGAGGGGGCAGAGAGAGGGCGATAGAGAGAGGGGCACAGAGAGTGGGGGAGATAGAGGGGGTCAGAGAGAGGGGGACAGAGAGTGGGGGACAAAGAGTGGGGAGATGGAGAGAGTGAGGGACAGAGAGAGAGAGGGGGGTCAGACTGGGGGCAGAGAGAGACGGTGCAGAGAGAGGGCGACTGAGAGGGGGGCAGAGAGCGGGGTAGAGGTGGAGGGGACAGAGAGAGGGGGACAGAGAGAGTGGACAGAGAGAGGTGGGACAGAGACAGGGTGGACAGAGAGAGGGGGAGACAGAGAGAGGGGGACAGAGAGAGATGTGGTGGGAGGGAGAGGGGGTCTGAGAGAGGCGGTGGGAGAGAGAGGGCGACAGAGATAGGGGGAACAGAGAGAGCCGGACTGAGAGAGAGGGGAACAGAGAGAGAGGAGGACAAAGAGGGGGGATAGTGAGCCGGGTGGGAGAGAGAGGGGCACAGAGAGAGGGGGACAGAGAGAGGGGGACAGAGAGAGGGGGACAGAGAGAGGGGGACAGAGAGAGAGGGGGGGACAGAGAGAGGACTACAGAGCAGGGGCACAGAGAGTGGGGGAGATAGAGGGGGACAGAGAGTCGGGGGCAGAGAGAGGGGTACAGAGTGGGGAAGAGAGAAGGGGTCAGAGAGAGGGGGACAGAGAATGGGGGATGCAGAGAGTGGGGGACAGAGGGGGACGGGGGGACGGTAGGGAGAGGACAGAGAGATGAGGCACAGAGAGTGGGCAGAGAGAGAGAGTGGGGGGAGAGAAAGTTCGGGGAGAGAAAGAGGGGAAGGAGAGAGAGGGGAGAGAGTGCAGAGAGAGAGGGGAGAGAGAGTGAGAGAGAGAGAGAGCAAGAGAGAGAGAGAGTGGGAGAGAGAGGAGGCGAGAGGAGGGAAGAGAGAGGTGCGAAGAGAGAGGAGGGGAGAGAGGATAAGGGAGAGATAGAGAAGGAGAGCAATGAGGAGAAAGAGTAGGGGAGAGAGGAGGGGGAGAGAGGAGGAAAGAGAGGAGGGGAGAGAGGAGGGTCAGAGAGGAAGGAAGAGAGAGGAGGGAGGAGAGAGAGGAGGGGGAGTGGAGGGCGTGAGACAGGTGAGAGGGGGAGGGGGTAGAGAGAAGAGGGGAGAGAGCGTGGGAGAGAGCGGGTGGGAGAGAGAGTGGAGGCTGGGTGGGTGGAGGGGGAGGGAGAGTAAGAGGGGAGGGAGATTGAGAGGGGAGGGAGAGTGAGAGGGAGGGGAGGGCAAGAGAGGGGAAGGAGAGTGAGGGGGACGGAGAGAGATGGGAGGGCCAGTGAGGGGAGGGAGAGAGAGAGGGGGCAGGGAGAGAGAGGGGAGAGCCAGTGAGGGGTGGGCGAGTGAGAGGGGAGGGCGAAAGAGGGGAGGGCGAGAGAGGGGAGGGAGAGAGAGTGGGGAGGGCGAGAGAGAGGGGAGGGTGAGAGAGAGGGGAGGGCGAGAGAGGGGGGAGCGAGAGAGTGGAGAGAGCGGGAGGGGGGAGAGAGATGGGTGAGACAGAGGGGGTGAGGGAGTGGGGGTGAGAGAGAGGGGGTGGTGAGAGAGAGGGGGGTGTGAGAGTGAGATGGGATGGAGAGAGAGGGGGTGTGAGAGACAGAGGGAGATGGAGAGGGAGGGGGGGTTAGAGAGCAAGGGGTTGAGAGAGAGGGGGTGAGAGACTGAGGGAATGAGAGAGTGTGGGGGGTTGAGAGAGGGGGTGGTGAGAGAGAGGGGGAGTGAGAGAGAGGGGGGTGAGAGTGGGGGGGTTTAGAGAGCAAGGGGTTGAGAGAGAGGGGGTGAGAGACTGAGGGAATGAGAGAGTGGGGGGGTTTGAGAGAGGGGGTGGTGAGAGAGAGAGGGAGTGAGAGAGGGGGGGGTGAGAGTGGGGGGGTTTAGAGAGCAAGGGGTTGAGAGAGAGGGGGTGAGAGACTGAGGGAATGAGAGAGTGGGGGGGGGTTGAGAGAGGGGGTGGTGAGAGAGAGGGAGTGAGAAGGAGAGAAAGGGGATGAGAACGAGGCAGAGAGATGGTGGGAGAGAGGGAGGGGGTGAGAGAGCGAGGGTCTGTGACAGTGTGTGTGAGAGAGAGGGGGGTTGTGAAAGAGATTGGGGTGGGAGAGAGGGGTGAGGAAGAGAGAGGGGAGAGAGAGGGGGTTGAGAGAGAAGGGTGAGAGAGAGTTGGATGTGAGAGAGAGCGAGGGATTGAGAGAGAGGGGGGTGAGAGACGGAGGGGCGTGAGAGAGTGAGGGGATGGGAGATTGAGGGGTGTCGAGAGAAGGGGTGGTGAGTGGGGCTGAGAGAGAGAGGGAGTGAGAGTGAGGGGTGAGAGAGTGACAGACAGAGAGAACGATAGAGCAAGAGTGAGAGCGAAGAGGTGAGAGAGATAGGGTGGACTGAGAGAGAGGGAGAGAGAGAGTGAGAGTGACAGACAGAGAGAGCATGAGCGACAGAGAGAGAGCACGAGTGAGAGAGAGCGAACGAGAGAGACCGTGAGATAAGAGAGAGCGGGAGGCAAGAGAGTGGGATCGAGGCAGGGAGAGAGAGAGAGCGTGAGAAGCGGGTGAGAAAGTGAGAGAGAGACCGCAAGAGGAAGAGAGCAAGCAGACGAGTGAGACAGAGAGAGAGAATGTGAGAGAGAGGGGGGTGAGAGAGGGGTGCGAGAGAGAGGGGTGAGAGAGAGGAGGTGAGATAGAGGGGGAGAGAGAGAGGGGGAGAGGGCGGTGAGAGGGAGAGGTGGGAGTGAGTGACAGAGAGGAGGTGGGAGAGAGAGAGTAGGTGAGAGAGAGGGAGCGAGAAGGAGAGAGAGGGGATGAGAAAGAGGCAGAGAGATGGTGGGAGAGAGGGAGGGGGTGAGAGAGCGAGGGTGTGTGAGAGTGTGTGTGTGAGAGAGAGAGGGGGATGTGAAAGAGAATGGGGTGGGAGAGAGAGGGGTGACAGAGAGAGAGGGGAGTGAGAGAGGGGGGTGAGAGGGAGATAGATGTGAGAGAGAGAGGGGGGGCTTGAGAGAGAGAGCGACGGGAGTGAGAGAGAGAGGGTGGGAGAGAGGGGAAGAGAGAGAGGGTGAGAATGAGAGGGGTGAGAGAGCAATTGAGAGAGGGGGGTTGAGAGGGGGGAGAGAGAGGTTGAGAGAGAGGGGGAGAGAGAGGTTTTGAGAGAGAGAGGTTAAGAGAGAGACTGGGGAAAGAGGGGGTGAGAGAGAGAGAGAGGGTTAGAGAGAGACGGGGGAGAGAGGGGTTGAGAAAGATGGGTTGCAAGAGAAAGGAGGTGAGGGGGAGGACTGAGAGAGAGAGATGGAGAGAGAGAGAGCGACAGACAGAGAGAGATAGAGCAAGAGTGAGAGTGACAGACAGAGAGAGCATGAGCGACAGAGAGAGAGAGAGCACGAGCGAGAGAGCGAACGAGAGAGACCGTGAGATAAGAGAGAGCGGGAGGCAAGAGAGAGGGAGAGAGGCAGGGAGAGAGAGAGAACGTGAGAAGAGGGTGAGAGAGTGAGAGAGAGACCGCAAGAGGAAGAGAGCGAGCAGAAGAGTGAGACAGAGAGAGAGAATGTGAGAGAGAGAGGGGGGGTGAGAGAGGGGTGCGAGACAGAGGGGCGAGAGAGGAGGGGAGAGAGGATGAGAGAGAGGGGGCGAGGGAGGAGGAGGGAGGGGGAGAGGGAGAGGGGGTGGGATTGGGGGCAGAGAGAGGGCACAGAGAGGGGGTAGAGAGATGGCAGAGAGGGGGAGAGATGGAGGAGAGGGGGAGAGAGGGGGTGAGAGAGCGGGGGAGAGAGGGGGGATAGAGGGGGGAGAGAGGGGGATGCGGGGGTGAGAGAGAGAGGGTGAGGGAGAGGGGTTGAGAGAGAGGGGGTAAGAGAGAAAGGGGTGAGGGAGAGAGGGGTGAGAAAGGGAGAGAGGTCTGAGAAAAGGAGAGAGGGGGAGAAAGAGAGAGGGGGAAGAGAAAGAGAGAGAGAAGGTCAGAGAAAGAGTGAATGTGAGGGGGTGAGAGAGAGGAGGTGGGAGAGAGAGTGGGAGAGAGAGGGGGTGAGAGAGAGGGATTGAGAGAAAGGAGGAGAGATAGAGAAAGGGTGAGAGAGAAAGGGGGACAGCAAGATAAAGAGGGATGAGAGAGATGGCACGCGAGAGAGAGAGAGTTAAAGAGGTGAGAGAGAGGGTGAGATAGACAGTGAATGATGGGTTGAGAGAGAGAGAGACAGAGAGAGAGAGCGAGTGAACAGATGAGACAGTTAGAGGGGTGTGAGGGAGATGGGATGAGAGAGTGGGCGCTAGAGAGAGACAGAGCGGGAGCAAGAAGGAGGGAGGAAGAAAGGGGTCAAAAGAGATGGAGAAATGGGGTGAACAAGAGAAAGAGGGTGCGAGAGAGAAAGAGAGTGGGAGTGTGAGACAGAGTGCGAGAGGGAAGGGGAATGAGAGAGAGAAAAAGTGAGCGAGAGACATGAGGGGATGAGAGAGAGGGCGGGGGAGAGAGAGGGTGTAAAGGGGAGAGAGGGTGAGGGATGACAGAGGGAGGGGTGAGAGTGAGAGAGCAGGGTGGAGAGAGAGGGGGTGAGAGAGAGTGAGGGAGAGAGAGATAACAAGGTGAGAGAGAAAGGGGGTGTGTGAGAGAGAGGCAGTGAGAGAGAAGGGGGTGAGAGAGATAGGGGGTGCAAGAGAGCGTGGGTGAGAGCAGGAGGGGCTGTGAGAGAGGGGTGAGATAGGGAGAGTGTGAGAGAGGAGGGATGAGAGTGGGAGGGGGAAGAGGGACGGGATGAGAGAGGGAGGGTGAGAGAGAGGGGTGTGAGAGAGAGAGGGGTGAGAGAGAAGGGTGAGAGAGGGAGTCTTTAGAGAGGGTCACAGCATTTGGGTTTTAATTCCACCCTAAGAGAGTCCTACCTCTCAGATCCTGGGGATTGACAAACTTTAACCCCAGGCTTCAAACCTGTTTTAAAAATGACAGGGCCACAATCTGACAGGAGCCAGTTACCCAGAGGCCCCTAAAACCCAGGGTCCCCCAGAGGAGATTAAACCTCGGGGTAAATAAACACACAATTCACTGTGGGCCCCCACGGGGTGCAGCCTGTCGACCAGGCCTCAGGCCTCAGGCCAGTGCTCCCCCTCTGGAGGTTGTTCTTTCCTGGACTCGAACATTTTGGATCTTCACGTTGCAGCTTTCCAAACAAAGGTTCCTCGGGATAAAAGAGGGAAAAGATTAGTTGAAAGGGGGAGCAAGAGCATTTTGGAGGCAAGTTACACAGCAAGATCCCAGGGTTAAAAGCACCTCTGCCCAGCTCCAATGTATTAATGTATGTAACACAGTCAGCAGTTGGGATGGAACATGGTGTGGGAGCAGATCTTCCCAGGGATTGGAGGGGGATAGTGAGGGAAAGGCATCAGATTCTTCCACTCTGCAGTGACCTGGGATCAATTGTCTTTTACTGAAAACAGTTCCCAACTTGTATGTGCCTGTAGCTCCCTCCAGTCTGAAACCCTCATGACCCTCTCTCCTGTCTACTCTCTCTGAGCCAATGGTGTCTTCATTCTGCTACTGACCCTTCAGTCCCACTGGTATCATTTTTTCCCACCTTCTCTCATCCACGTGAAGGAATTGGACCCTGACAATTCCATTTACACTGTCTCCCATCAATCTTCATAGGATCCATATCACAGAGGTTAGACAGTGATCCCAGCAAACACTCCCAGGGCAGAGGGAGCACAGGGTTCCAGACAAAATAAAGGTCCCATTAAACTGTCTCCATTTAAATCCCCAGGGCAGGTAGAGAATGGGGTCAGATACAGAGTAAATCTCCCTCTACACTGCAGCATTTCAAATTCCCAGGCCATTTTGAGCTCGGCGTTAGGTACTGATTAAATCTCCCACTTCCCCCATCCTGTTCACATCAAACTCAATCAGGAGAGCTCCATCACTGGGTTAGATACAGAGGATGTGTATGTTTGGATTTCAGCCCCAATCCAGTTGGTGATGATCACGGCCTTGTTAAGTGTGTTTGGGAATGGGGAGGGAGCTGTTAGGACGGTGATGGTGGGATAGTGGGGAGCAGAGCTGTCTTCCAAGCAGTTGACCTGGGTCCGATTCCCAGCCATTGCAGTGTTGTGGTTTGTAAACAGCCTTTTAAAGGTAAGGCACTGGGATAAATCGAGGAAATAAATCTTTCATTCTGTGGTAAACCGGATCTGTCAGATTGCTCCTTGCTTTTCCTGGTGATGGTTCCTGTGAATTGCAGTGTGGAACCAGGCAGCATTGCTCGGCATCTCAGAAGCTTTCCCCTCTGCTGCTTCCCATTTCTTATTGAAATATTGGTTGCAGCACAAGGATGGGTTTGTTTTGTTCGAAAAGTGAGAGACTGCTCCAGTCAGGAACCTGAAATAATTACAGAAGCCACTGGAAACACTGAACAGTTCCAACAGCTTCTGTAGTGGTGGGGAGGGAGGGTTAATGTGTCAAATCTACACAAGGATAAAATAAACTCCAGCCTCAAAACAATCAGAAATCCTGACTCTGCAAACATCCTTGGAAATCTTTTCTGAATCTTTACAAGTTTCACCCCATTCTCCCGATAGCAGAAAGACCAGAATTGTGTGGTTTATGGAATGTTACTATATCCGAACAGTTGCTGTTTATAGTTAAATAATGTTCATTTAGTTAAGTTTTCCAATCGAGTTCGGTTTGTCCAATCTCTCTTCCTTATGTTTGTGTTCCAACGATAGTGTGGAGTAAAGTGTGTTTTGATCCAAGCCTGGCAGTTTGACCAATCACATTGTAACGCCTTACACTTCCCTTCAGGAAATCAGGAAAAGGGGTCGAGACCATTTCTTTAAGGCAGAGGAGTTTGGTCTGGTTCATAACATCCTCAATGTCATCAATCCATGTCCCTCCAGCCCTGAGCAATGATGTTTACAGATTACTGGAGGATACACAGACACATTAATCGGTATTTACTTGGACAGGAGTCATTTGGGAATGATATTCCTCAGACCATCAACTCTCAGCTCGGTCAAGGATAAAGGCCAGGAATCCGGCACAATTGAGAAACAGCCCATTTCCCGGGAGACTGAGAGGTCACTAACAGAGTGGGAGCTGGAGAGTCAGGAACAGAATAACAGGGACAGTCTACTCTGTTCACGTAGCCTTCACCCCTCAGTGAATCCAGTGTCAGGAATGACTGCTATTAGTCAGACTGACAGAATGTGATCAGATACACACACTGTCCTTCCACATCATCAATATCTCCCAGCTCCCACCCTGTCTCAGCTCATCTGCCCCTCTGCCATCTTCAATATTTTAATCGGGGCAGCATTAACTACCGTGCTTTCAGTGGAGCTGTCTTACCTTATGTACTCTCTCTCTAAACAGCTCCAATTCCCCCCCGATCCCTCTCCGGTTTAAGATGCTCCTTGACATCCGCCCCAATGAAAGAGGTAAACCGTCACCTGACCCATGCACTGAAGAGCAGACTGACCCAACTCTGTCACTGTAACACTCCCAGGGAAGTGCACACTGACCCCAATCTGTCAATGTAACACACCCAGGGAAGAGAAGACTGACCCCACTCTGTCAAAGTAACAAACCCAGGGAAGAGCAGACTGACCCCCACTCTGTCAATGCAACACACCCAGGGAAGGGCAGACTGACCCCACTCTGTCAATGTAACACACCCAGGGAAGAGCAGACTGACTCCACTCTGTCAATGTAACACACCCAGGGAAGTGCAGACTGACACGACTCTGTCAATATAACACACCCAGGGAAGAGCAGACTGACCCCACTCTGTCAATGTAACACACCCAGGGAAGTGCACACTGACCCGACTCTGTCAATGTAACACACACAGGGAAGAGCAGACTGACCCCACTCTGTCAATGTAACACACCCAGGGAAGAGCAGACTGACCCCACTCTGTCAATGTAACACACCCAGGGAAGTGCACACTGACCCCACCCTATCAAAGTAACAAACCCAGGGAAGAGCAGACTGACCCCCACTCTGTCAATGTAACACACCCAGGGAAGGGCAGACTGACCCCTCTCTGTCAATGTAACAAACCCAGGGAAGAACAGACTGACCCCAATCTGTCAATGTAACCCACCCAGGAAAGAGCAGACTGACCCCACTCTGTCAATGTAACACACCCAGGGAAGAGCAGACTGACCCCACTCTGTCAATGTAACACACCCAGGGAAGAGCAGACTGACCCCACACTGTCAATGTAACACACCCAGGGAAGAGCAGACTGACCCCACTCTGTCAATGTAACACAGCCAGGGAAGAGCAGACTGACCCCACTGTGTCAATGTAACAAACTTGGGGAAGAGCAGACGGACCCCAATCTGTCAATGTAACACACCCAGGGAAGAGAAGACTGACCCCACTCTTTCAATGTAACACAACCAGGGAAGATCAGACTGACCCCACTCTGTCAATGTAACACACTCAGGGAAGAGCAGACTGACCCCACTCTGTCAATGTAACCCACCCATAAAAGAGCAGACTGTCCCCACTCTGTCAATGTGACACGCCCTGGGAAGAGCACACTGACCCAACTCTGTCATTGTAACAAACCCAGGGAAGAGCAGACTGACCTCACTCTGTCAATGTAACCCACCCAGAGAAGAGCAGAATGACCTCTTCTGCAAAGTTACTCACACAGTGAACTGCAGACTTCCCCACTCTGTCAATGTAACCCACCCAGTGAAGTGCACATTGACCCCACTCTGTCACTGTAAAACTCCCAGGGAAGGACAGACTGACGCCACTCTGTCAATGTAACACACCCAGGGAAGGGCAGACTGACCCAACACTGTCAATTTAACACACACAAGGAAGAACAGACTGACCCCACTCTGTCAATGTAACAAACCCAGGGAAGAGCAGACTGACCTCACTCTGTCAATGTAACCCACCCAGGGAAGAGCAGACTGACCCCACTCTGTCAATGTAACCGACCCAGAGAAGAGAAGAATGACCGCTTCTGCAAAATTACTCACACAGTCAACTGCAGTCTTACCCCACTCTGTCAATGTAACACACCCAGGGAAGAGTTGACAGACCATACTCTGTAAATTTAACAAACCCAGGGAAGAGCAGACTGACCTCACTCTGTCAATGTAACAAACTTGGGGAAGAGCAGACTAACACCAATCTCTCAATGTAACACACCCAGGGAAGAGCAGACTGACCTCACTCTGTCAATGTAACAAACTTGGGGAAGAGCAGACTAACCCCAATCTCTCAATGTAACACACCCAGGGAAGAGCAGACTGACCCCACTGTGTCAATGTAACAAACCCAGGGAAGAGCAGACTGACCTCACTCTGCCAATGTTACACACCCAGGGAAGAGCAGACTGACCCCACTCTGTCAATGTGACACGCCCTGGGAAGAGCAGACTAACCTCACTCTGTCAATGTAACACACCCATAAAAGAGCAGACAGACCCCACTCTGTCAATGTGACACGCCCTGGGAAGAGCACACTGACCCAACTCTGTCAATGTAACACACCCAGGGAAGAGCAGACTGACCAAACTCTGTCAATGTAACAAACCCAGGGAAGAACAGACTGACCTCACTCTGTCAATGTAACCCACCCAGAGAAGAGCAGAATTTCCTCTTCCGCAAAATTACTCACACAGTGAACTGCAGACATACCCCACTCTGTCAATGTAACCCACCCAGTGATGTGCACACTGACCCCACTCTGTCATTGTAACACACCCGGGGAAGAGCAGACAGATACCACTCTGTCAATGTAACACACCCAGGGGAGAGCAGACTGACACCACCCTGTCACTGTAACACTCCCAGGGAAGAACAGACTGACGCCACTCTGTCAATGTAACACACCCAGGGAAGAGCAGACTGACCCAACACTGTCAATTTAACACACCCAAGGAAGAACATATTGACATCACTCTGTCAATGTAACACACTCAGGGAAGAGCAGACTGACCCCACTCTGTCAATGTAACACACCCAGGGAAGAGCAGACTGACCCCACTCTGTCAATGTAACACACCCAGGGAAGAGAAGACTGACCCCAATCTGTCAATGTAACAAACCCAGGGAAGAGCAGACTGACCTCACTCTGTCAATGTAACACACCCAGGGAAGAGCAAACTGACCCCACTCTGTCAATGTAACACACCCAGGGAAGAGCAGACTGAACTCACTCTGTCAATGTAACACACCCAGGGAAGAGCAGACTGACCCCACTCTGTCAATGTAACACACCCAGGGAAGAGCAGACTGAACTCACCCTGTCACTGTAACACACCCAGGGAAGAGCAGACTGACCTCACTCTGTCAATGTAACCCACCCAGAGAAGAGCAGAATGACCGGTTCTGCAAAATTACTCACACAGTCAACTGCAGTCTTACCCAACTCTGTCAATGTAACACACCCATGGAGGAGCAGACTGAACCCACCCTGTCACTGTAACACACCCAGGGAAGAGCAGACTGTCCCCACTCTGTCAATTTAACAAAACCAGGGAAGAGCAGACTGACCTCACTCTGTCAATGTAACCCACCCAGAGAAGAGCAGAATAACCGCTTCTGCAAAATTACTCACACAGTCAACTGCAGTCTTACCCCACTCTGTCAATGTAACACACCCAGGGAAGAGCAGACTGACCCCACTCTGTCAATGTAACACACCCAGGGAAGTGCAGACTGACCCCACTGTGTCAATGTAACAAACCCAGGGAAGAGCAGACTGACCCCACTCTGTCAATGTAACACACCCAGGGAAGAGAAGACTGACCCCAATCTGTCAATGTAACAAACCCAGGGAAGAGCAGACTGACCTCACTCTGTCAATGTAACACACCCAGGGAAGAGCAAACTGACCCCACTCTGTCAATGTAACACACCCAGGGAAGAGCAGACTGAACTCACTCTGTCAATGTAACACACCCAGGGAAGAGCAGACTGACCCCACTCTGTCAATGTAACACACCCAGGGAAGAGCAGACTGAACTCACCCTGTCACTGTAACACTCCCAGGGAAGAACAGACTGACGCCACTCTGTCAATGTAACACACCCAGGGAAGAGCAGACTGACCCAACACTGTCAATTTAACACACCCAAGGAAGAACATACTGACATCACTCTGTCAATGTAACACACTCAGGGAAGAGCAGACTGACCCCACTCTGTCAATGTAACACACCCAGGGAAGAGCAGACTGACCCCACTCTGTCAATGTAACACACCCAGGGAAGAGTAGACTGACCACACTCTGTAAATGTAACAAACCCAGGGAAGAGCAGACTGACCCCACTCTGTCAATGTAACACACCCAGGGAATTGCAGACTGACCCCACTCTGTCAATGTAACACACCCAGGGAAGAGCAGACTGACCCCACTCTGTCAATGTAACACACCCAGGGAAGTGCAGACTGACCCCACTGTGTCAATGTAACAAACCCAGGGAAGAGCAGACTGTCCTCACTCTGCCAATGCAACACACCCAGGGAAGAGCAGACTGTCACCACTCTGTCAATGTAACCCACCCATAAAAGAGCAGACTGACCCCACTCTGTCAATGTGACACGCCCTGGGAAGAGCAGACTAACCTCATTCTGTCAATGTAACACACCCAGGGAAGCGCAGACTGACACCACTCTGTCAATGTGACACGCGCTGGAAGAGCACACTGACCCAACTCTGTCAATGTAACACACCCAGGGAAGAGCAGACTGACCCAACTCTGTCAATGTAACAAACCCAGGGAAGAGCAGACTGACCTCACTCTGTCAATGTAACCCACCCAGAGAAAAGCAGAATGTCCTCCTCTGCAAAATTAATCACACAGTGAACTGCAGACTTACCCCACTCTGTCAATGTAACAAACTTGGGGAAGAGCAGACTAACCCCAATCTCTCAATGTAACACACCCAGGGAAGAGCAGACTGACCCCACTGTGTCAATGTAACAAACCCAGGGAAGAGCAGACTGACCTCACTCTGCCAATGTTACACACCCAGGGAAGAGCAGACTGACCCCACTCTGTCAATGAAACACACCCAGGGAAGAGCAGACTGACCCCACTCTGTCAATGTAACACACACATTGAAGAGCAGACTGACCCCACTCTGTCAATGTAACCCACCCAGAGAAGAGCAGAATAACCGCTTCTGCAAAATTACTCACACAGTCAACTGCAGTCTTACCCCACTCTGTCAATGTAACCCACCCAGGGAAGAGTAGACTGACCACACTCTGTAAATGTAACAAACCCAGGGAAGAGCAGACTGACCTCACTCTGTCAATGTAACACACCCAGGGAATTGCAGACTGACCCCACTCTGTCAATGTAACACACCCAGGGAAGAGCAGACTGACCCCACTCTGTCAATGTAACACACCCAGGGAAGTGCAGACTGACCCCACTGTGTCAATGTAACAAACCAAGGGAAGAGCAGACTGACCTCACTCTGCCAATGCAACACACCCAGGGAAGAGCAGACTGACACCACTCTGTCAATATAACACAACCAGGGAAGATCAGACTGACCCCACTCTGTCAATGTAACACACTCAGGGAAGAGCAGACTGAACTCACTCTGTCAATGTAACACAACCAGGGAAGAGCAGACTGACCCCACTCTGTCAATGTAACACAGCCAGGGAAGAGCAGACTGACCCCACTGTGTCAATGTAACAAACTTGGGGAAGAGCAGAAGGACCCCAATCTGTCGATGTAACACACCCAGGGAAGAGAAGACTGACCCCACTCTGTCAAAGTAACCCTCCCAGGGAAGAGCAGACTGACCCCACTCTGTCAATGTAACACACCCAGGGAAGAGCAGACTGAACTCACTCTGTCAATGTAACACAACCAGGGAAGATCAGACTGACCCCACTCTGTCAATGTAACACACTCAGGTAAGAGCAGACTGACCCCACTCTGTCAATGTAACCCACCCGTAAAAGAGCAGACTGTCCCCACTCTGTCAATGTGACACGCCCTGGGAAGAGCACACTGACCCAACTCTGTCAATGAAACAAACCCAGGGAAGAGCAGACTGAACTCACTCTGTCAATGTAACCCACCCAGAGAAGAGCAGAATGACCTCTTCTGCAAAGTTACTCTCACAGTGAACTGCAGACTTCCCCACTCTGTCAATGTAACCCACCCAGTGAAGTGCACATTGACCCCACTCTGTCATTGTAACACACCCAGGGAAGAGCAGACTGACCCCACTCTGTCAATGTAACACACAATGGGAGAACAGACTGACCCCACTCTGTCAATTTAACACACCCAGGGAAGAGCAGACAGATACCACTCTGTCAATGTAACACACCAAGGGAAGAACAGACTGACCCCACTCTGTCAATGTAACACATCCAGGGGAGAGCAGACTGACACCACCCTGTCACTGTAAAACTCCCAGGGAAGGACAGACTGACGCCACTCTGTCAATGTAACACACCCAGGGAAGAGCAGACTGACCCAACACTGTCAATTTAACACACCCAAGGAAGAACAGACTGACCCCACTCTGTCAATGTAACACACTCAGGAAATAGAAGACTCACCCCAATCTGTCAATGTAACAAACCCAGGGAAGAGCAGACTGACCTCACTCTGTCAATGTAACCCACCCACGGAAGAGCAGACTGACCCCACTCTGTCAATGTAACACACCCAGGGAAGAGCAGACTGAACTCACTCTGTCAATGTAACCAACCCAGAGAAGAGCAGAATGACCGCTTCTGCAAAATTACTCACACAGTCAACTGCAGTCTTACACCACTCCGTCAATGTTACACACCCAGGGAAGAGTTGACAGACCATACTCTGTAAATGTAACAAACCCAGGGAAGAGCAGACTGACCTCACTCTGTCAATGTAACACACCCAGGGAAGTGCAGACTGACCCCACTCTGTCAATGTAACAAACTTGGGGAAGAGCAGACTAACCCCAATCTCTCAATGTAACACACCCAGGGAAGAGCAGACTGACCTCACTCTGTCAATGTAACAAACCCAGGGAAGAGCAGACTGACCTCACTCTGTCAAAGTAACACACCCATAAAAGAGCAGACTGACCCCACTCTGTCAATGTGACACGCCCTGGGAAGAGCACACTGACCCAACTCTGTCAATGTAACACACCCAGGGAAGAGCAGACTGACCAAACTCTGGCAATGTAACAAACCCAGGGAAGAGCAGACTTCCTCACTCTGTCAATGTAACCCACCCAGAGAAGAGCAGAATGTCCTCTTCCGCAAAATTACTCACACAGTGAACTGCAGACTTACCCCACTCTGTCAATGTAACCCACCCAGTGATGTGCACACTGACCCCACTCTGTCAATGTAACACACCCAGGGGAGAGCAGACTGACACCACCCTGTCACTGTAACACTCCCAGGGAAGAACAGACTGACGCCACTCTGTCAATGTAACACACCCAGGGAAGAGCAGACTGACCCAACACTGTCAATTTAACACACCCAAGGAATAACAGACTGACATCACTCTGTCAATATAACACACTCAGGGAAGAGCAGGCTTACCCCACTCTGTCAATGTAACACACCCAGGGAAGAGCAGACTGACCCCACTCTGTCACTTTAACACACCCAGGGGAGAGCAGACTGACACCACCCTGTCACTGTAAAACTCCCAGGGAAGAACAGACTGACGCCACTCTGTCAATGTAACACACCCAGGGAAGAACAGACTGACCCCACTCTGTCAATGTAACACACTCAGGGAAGAGCAGACTGACCACAATCTGTCAATGTAACACACCCAGGGAAGAGAAGACTGACCCCAATCTGTCAATGTAACAAACCCAGGGAAGAGCAGACTGACCTCACTCTGTCAATGTAACACACCCAGGGAAGAGCAGACTGACCCCACTCTGTCAATGTAACACACTCAGGGAAGAGCAGACTGACCCCACTCTGTCAATGTAACACACCCAGGGAAGAGCAGACTGACCCCACTCTGTCACTTTAACACACCCAGGGAAGAGCAGACTGACCCCACTCTGTCACTTTAACACACCCAGGGGAGAGCAGACTGACACCACCCTGTCACTGTAAAACTCCCAGGGAAGAACAGACTGACGCCACTCTGTCAATGTAACACACCCAGGGAAGAACAGACTGACCCCACTCTGTCAATGTAACACACTCAGGGAAGAGCAGACTGACCCCAATCTGTCAATGTAACACACCCTGGGAAGAGAAGACTGACCCCACTCTGTCAATGTAACCCTCCCAGGGAAGAGCAGACTGACCCCACTCTGTCAATGTAACACACCCAGTGAAGAGCAGACTGAACTCAGTCTGTCATTGTAACACAACCAGGGAAGATCAGACTGACCCCACTCTGTCAATGTAACACACCCAGGGAAGAGCAGACTGACCCCACTCTGTCAATGTAACCCACCCATAAAAGAGCAGACTGTCCCCACTCTGTCAATGTGACACGCCCTGGGAAGAGCACACTGACCCAACTGTGTCAATGTAACACACCCAGGGAAGAGCAGACTGACCAAACTCTGTCAATGTAACACACCCAGAGAAGAGCAGAATGACCTCTTCTGCAAAGTTACTCACACAGTGAACTGCAGACTTACCCCACTCTGTCAATATAACCCACCCAGTGAAGTGCACATTGACCCCACTCTGTCTTTGTAACACACCCAGGGAAGATCAGACTGACCCCACTCTGTCAATGTAACACACAATGGGAGAACAGACTGACCCTTCTGTCAATGTAACACACCCAGGGAAGAGCAGACAGATACCACTCTGTCAATGAAACACACCAAGGGAAGAAGAGACTGACCCCACTCTGTCAATTTAACACACCCAGGGAAGAGCAGAATGACCCCACTCTGTCAATGTAACACACCCAGGGGAGAGCAGACTGACACCATCCTGTCACTGTAACACTCCCAGGGAAGAACAGACTAACGCCACTCTGTCAATGTAACACACCCAGGGAAGAGCAGACTGACCCAACACTGTCAATTTAACACACCCAAGGAAGTACAGAATTTCCCCACCCTGTCAATGTAACACACTCAGGGAAGAGCAGACTGACCCCAATCTGTCAACGTAACACACCCAGGGAAGAGAAGACTGACCCCACTCTGTCAATGTAACAAACCCAGGGAAGATCAGACTGACCTCACTCTGTCAATGTAACACACCCAGGGAAGAGCAGACTGACCCCTCTCTGTGAATGGAACACACCCAGGGAAGAGCAGACTGAACTCACTCTGTCAATGTAACACAACCAGGGAAGATCACACTGACCCCACTCTGTCAATGCAACACACGTAGGGAAGAGCAGACTGAATTCATTCTGTCAATGTAACCCACCCATAAAAGAGCAGGCTGACCCCACTCTGTCAATGTGACACGTCCTGGGAAGAGCAGACTGACCACACTCTGTCAATGTAACACACACTGGGAAAAGCAGACTGACCCCCACTCTGTCAATGTAACACACCCAGGGGAGAGCAGACTGACACCACCCTGTCACTGTAACACTCGCAGGGCAGAACAGACTGACGCCACTCTGTCAATGTAACACACCCAGGGAAGAGCAGACTGACACCACCCTGTCACTGTAACACTCCCAGGGAAGAACAGACTGACGCCACTCTGTCAATGTAACACACCCAGGGAAGAGCAGACTGACCCAACACTGTCAATTTAACACACCCAAGGAAGAACAGACTGACCCCACTCTGTCAATGTAACACACTCAGGGAAGAGCAGATTGACCCCAATCTGTCAATGTAACAAACCCAGGGAAGAGCAGACTGACCTCACTCTGTCAATGTAACAAACCCAGGGAAGAGCAGAATGACCTCTTCTGCAAAGTTACTCACACAGTGAACTGCAGACTTCCCCACTCTGTCAATGTAACGCACCCAGTGAAGTGCACATTGAACCCACTCTGTCATTGTAACACACCCAGGGAAGAGCAGACTGACCCCACTCTGTCAATGTAATAGACAATGGGAGAACAGACTGACCCCACTCTGTCAAAGTAACACACCCAGGGAAGAGCAGACAGATACCACTCTGTCAATGTAACACACCAAGGGAAGAACAGACTGACCCCACTCTGTCAATTTAACACACCCAGGGAAGAGCAGACTGACCCCACACTGTCAATGTAACACACCCAGGGGAGAGCAGACTGACACCACCCTGTTACTGTAAAACTCCCAGGGAAGAACAGACTGACGCCACTCTGTTAATGTAACACACCCAGGGAAGAGCAGATTGACCCAACACTGTTAATTTAACACACCCAAGGAAGAGCAGACTGACCCCCACTCTGTCAATGTAACACACCCAGGGAAGTGCGCACTGACCCCACTCTGTCATTGTAACACACCAAGGGAAGAGCAGAATGACCCCACAGTGTCAATGTAACACACTTGGTGAAGAGCAGACTGACCCCAATCAGTCAATGTAACACACCCAGGGAAGAGAAGACTGACCCCACTCTGTCAATGTAACCCTCCCAGGGAAGAGCAGACTGACCCCACTCTGACAATGTAACACACCCAGGGAAGAGCAGATTGACCCCACTCTGTCAATGTAACCCACCCAGGGAAAAACAAACTGACCCCACTGTGTCAATGTAACCAATTTGGGGAAGAGCAGACTGACCCCAATCTGTCAATGTAACACACCCAGGGAAGAGAAGACTGACCCCACTCTGTCAATGTAACCATCCCAGGGAAGAGCAGACTGACCTCACTCTGTCAATGTAACACACCCAGGGAAGAACAGACTGACCCCACTCTGTCAATGTAACAAACCCTGGGAGAACAGACTGACCCCACTCTGTCAATGGAACACAGCTAGGGAAGAGCAGATTGACCCCACTCTGTCAATGTAACACACCCAGGGAAGAGCAGACTGACCCAACTCTGTCAATGTAACAAACTTGGCGAAGAGCAGACTGACCCCAATCTGTCAATGTAACACACCCAGGGAAGAGCAGACTGACCAAACTCTGTCAATGTAACAAACCCAGGGAAGAGCAGACTGACCTCACTCTTTCAATGTAACCCATCCAGAGAAGAGCAGAATGTCCTCTTCTGCAAAATTACTCACACAGTGAACTGCAGACTTACCCCACTCTGTCAATGTAACCCACCCAGTGATGTGCACACTGACACCACTCTGTCATTGTAACACACCCAGGGAAGAGCAGACTGACCCCACTCTGTCAATGTAACACACCCAGGGAATTGCAGACTGACCCAACACTGTCAATTTAACACACCCAAGGAAGAACAGACTGACACAACTCTGTCAATGTAACACTCCCAGGGAAGAACAGACTGTCGCCACTCTGTCAATGTAACACACCCAGGGAAGAGCAGACTGACCCAACACTGTCAATTTAACACACCCAAGGAAGAACAGACTGACCCCAATCTGTCAATGTAACACACGCAGGGAAGAGCAGACTGACCCCACTCTGTCAATGTAACACACCCAGGGAATTGCAGACTGACCCAACACTGTCAATTTAACACACCCAAGGAAGAACAGACTGACACAACTCTGTCAATGTAACACACTCAGGGAAGAGCAGACTGACCCCACTCTGTCAATGTCACGCACCCAGGGAAGAGCAGACAGACCCCTCTCCCTCCATGTAACTCAGCCAGGGAAGAGCAGACTGACCCCACTCTGTCAATGTAACACACCCAGGGAAGAGCAGACTGACCGCACTCTGTCAATGTAACACACTCAGGGAAGAACAGACTGACCCGACTTTGTCAATGTAACACACCCCAGGAAGAGCAGACTGACACCACTCTGTCAATGTAACATACCCAGGGAAGAGCAGACTGACCCCACTATGTCATTGTAACACATCCAGGGAAGAGCAGACTGACCCCTCTCTGTCAATGTAACTCACCCAGCGAACAGAAGATTGACCTCACTCGGTCAATGTAACATACCCAGGGAAGAGCAGATTGATCCCACTGTGTCAATGAAACACACCCAGGGAAGAGCAGACTGACCCCACACTTTCAATGTTACACATCCAGGGAAGAGCAGATTGACCGCATTCGGTCAATGTAACCCACCCAGGGAAGAGCAGACTGACCCCTCTCTGTCAATGTAACACACCCAGGGAAGAGCAGATTTACCCCACTCTGTCAATGTAACAAACCCAGGGAAGAGCAGACTGACCCCACTCTGTCAATGTAACACACCCAGGGAAGAGCAGACTGACCCCATTCTGTCAATGTAACACACCCAGGGAAGAACAGACTGACCCCACTCTGTCAATGTAACACACCCAGGGAAGAGCAGACTAACCCCACTCTGTCAATGTAACACACCCAGGGAAGAGCAGACTGACCCCACTCTGTCAATGTAACACAACCAGGGAAGAGCAGACTGACCCCGTTCTGTCAATGTAACGCACCCAGGGAAGAGCAGGCTGACCGCACTCAGTCAATGTAACCCACCCAGGGAAGAGCAGACTGACCCCACTCTGTCATTATCACAGACCCAGGGAAGAGCAGACTCACCCAACTCTGTCAATGTAACACACCCAGGGGAGACCAGAGTGACCCCTCTATCACAATGTAACTCACCTAGGGAAGAGCAGACTGACCCCACTCTGTCAAAGTAACGCAATCAGGGAAGAGCAGACTCTTCCCACTCTGTCAAAGTAACACACTCAGGGAAGAGCAGACTGACCTCACTCTGTCAATGTAACATACCCAGGGAAGAGCTGACTGTCCCCACTCTGTCAATGTAACACACCCAGGGAAGAGCAGACTGACCCCACTCTGTCAATGTAACACACCCAGGGAAGAGCAGACACACCCCACTCTGTCAATGTAACATACTCAGGGAATAGCAGTCTGACCCCACTCTTTCAATGTATCACACCCAGGGGAGAGCAGACTGAACCAACCCTGTCAATGTAACTCACCCAGGGAAGAGCAGACTGACCTCACTCTGTCAATGTAACACACCCAGGGAAGAGCAGACTGACCCCACTCTGTCAATGTAACACACCCAAGGAAGAGCAGACTGACCCCTCTCTGTCAATGTAACTCACCCAGGGAACAGAAGATTGACCTCACTCGGTCAATGTAACATACCCAGGGAAGAGCAGACTAACCCCACTCTGTCAATGTAACACACCCAGGGAAGAGCAGATTGATCCCACTGTGTCAATGTAACACACCCAGGGAAGAGCAGACTGACCCCACACTTTCAATGTAACACATCCAGGGAAGAGCAGACTGACCGCATTCGGTCAATGTAACCCACCCAGGGAAGAGCAGACTGACCCCTCTCTGTCAATGTAACACACCCAGGGAAGAGCAGATTTACCCCACTCTGTCAATGTAACAAACCCAGGGAAGAGCAGACTGACCCCACTCTGTCAATGTAACACACCCAGGGAAGAGCAGACTGACCCCATTCTGTCAATGTAACACACCCAGGGAAGAACAGACTGACCCCACTCTGTCAATGTAAGACACCCAGGGGAGAGCAGACTTACCCCGTTCTGTCAATGTAACCCACCCAGGGAAGAACAGACTGACCCCACTCTGTCAATGTAACACACCCAGGGAAGAGCAGACTGACCCCACTCTGTCAATGTAACCCAACCAGGGAAGAGCAGACAGACCCCGTTCTGTCAATGTAACCCACCCAGGGAAGAACAGACTGACCCCACTCTGTCAATGTAACCCACCCAGTGAAGAGCAGACTGACCCCTCTCCCTCCATGTAACTCACCCAGGGAAGAGCAGACTGACCCCATTCTGTCAATGTAACCCACCCAGGGAAGAGCAGACTGACCGCACACAGTCAATGTAACCCACCCAGGGAGGAGCAGACTGACCCCACTCTGTCATTATCACAGACCCAGGGAAGAGCAGACTCACCCAACTCTGTCAATGTAACACACCCAGGGGAGACAAGAGTGACCCCTCTATCACAATGTAACTCAGCTAGGGAAGAGCAGACTGACCCCACTCTGTCAAAGTAACACACTCAGGGAAGAGCAGACTCTTCCCACTCTGTCAAAGTAACACACTCAGGGAAGAGCAGACTGACCTCACTCTGTCAATGTAACACACCCAGGGAAGAGCTGACTGTCCCCACTCTGTCAATGTAACACACCCAGGGAAGAGCAGACTGACCCCATTCTGTCAATGTAACACACCCAGGGAAGAGCAGACTGACACCTCTCCCTCCGTGTAACTCAACCAGGGAAGAGCAGACTGACCCCACTCTTTAAATGTAACACACCCAGGGAAGTGCAGACTGACCACACTCTGTCAATGTAACACACTCAGGGAAGAGCAGACTGACCTCACTCTGTCAATGTAACTCACCTAGGGAAGAGCAGACTGACCCCACTCTGTCAATGTAACACACCCAGGGAAGGGCAGACTGACCCCATTCTGTCAATGTAACACACCCAGGGAAGAACAGACTGACCCCACTCTGTCAATGTCACGCACCCAAGGAAGAGCAGACTGACCGCACTCTGTCAATGCAACACACCCAGGGAAGAGCAGATTGATCCCACTGTGGCAATTTAACACACCCAGGGAAGAGCAGACTGACCCCACACTTTCAATGTAACACATCCAGGGAAGAGCAGACTGACCGCACTCGGTCAATGTAACCCACCCAGGGAAGAGCAGACTGACCCCTCCCTGTCAATATAACACAGCCAGGGAAGAGCAGATTTACCCCACTCTGTCAATGTAACAGACCCAGGGAAGAGCAGACTGACCCCACTCTGTCAATGTAACACACCCAGGGAAGAGCAGACTGACCCCATTCTGTCAATGTAACACACCCAGGGAAGAACAGACTGACCCCACTCTGTCAATGTAAGACACCCAGGGGACAGCAGACTTACCCCACTCTGTCAATGTAACACACCCAAGGAAGAGCAGATTGACCCCACTCTGTCAATGTAACACAGCCAGGGAAGAGCAGACTGAACCCACTCTGTCAATGTAACACTGCCAGGGAAGAGCAGACAGACCCCGTTCTGTCAATGTAACCCAACCAGGGAAGAGCAGACTGACCCCACTCTGTCAATGTAACACACCCAGGGAAGAGCGGACTGACCCCACTCTGTCAATGTAACCCACCCAGTGAAGAGCAGACAGACCCCTCTCCCTCCATGTAACTCAGCCAGGGAAGAGCAGACTGACCCCACTCTGTCAATGTAACACACCCAGGGAAGAGCAGACTGACCCCACTCTGTCAATGTCACGCACCCAGGGAAGAGCAGACTGACCGCACTCTGTCAATGTAACACACTCAGGGAAGAACAGACTGACCCGACTTTGTCAATGTAACACACCCCAGGAAGAGCAGACTGACACCACTCTGTCAATGTAACATACCCAGGGAAGAGCAGACTGACTCCACTATGTCATTGTAACACATCCAGGGAAGAGCAGACTGACCCCTCTCTGTCAATGTAACTCACCCAGGGAACAGAAGATTGACCTCACTCGGTCAATGTAACATACCCAGGGAAGAGCAGACTAACCCCACTCTTTCAATGTAACACACCCAGGGAAGAGCAGATTGATCCCACTGTGTCAATGGAACACACCCAGGGAAGAGCAGACTAACACCACTCTTTCAATGTAACACACCCAGGGAAGAGCAGATTGATCCCACTGTGTCAATGGAACACACCCAGGGAAGAGCAGACTAACCCCACTCTTTCAATGTAACACACCCTGGGAAGAGCAGACTGACCGCATTCGGTCAATGTAACCCACCCAGGGAAGAGCAGACTGACCCCTCTCTGTCAATGTAACACACCCAGGGAAGAGCAGATTTACCCCACTCTGTCAATGTAACAAACCCAGGGAAGAGCAGACTGACCCCACTCTGTCAATGTAACACACCCAGGGAAGAGCAGACTGACCCCATTCTGTCAATGTAACACACCCAGGGAAGAACAGACTGACCCCACTCTGTCAATGTAAGGCACCCAGGGGAGAGCAGACTTACCCCACTCTGTCAATGTAACACACCCAGGGAAGAGCAGACTGACCCCACTCTGTCAATGTAACACAACCAGGGAAGAGCAGACAGACCCCGTTCTGTCAATGTAACCCACCCAGGGAAGAACAGACTGACCCCACTCTGTCAATGTAACACACCCAGGGAAGAGCAGACTAACCCCACTCTGTCAATGTAACACACCCAGTGAAGAGCAGACTGACCCCTCTCCCTCCATGTAACTCACCCAGGGAAGAGCAGACTGACCCCATTCTGTCAATGTAACCAACCCAGGGAAGAGCAGACTGACCCAACACTGTCAATTTAACACACCCAAGGAAGAACAGACTGACACAACTCTGTCAATGTAACACACACAGGGAAGAGCAGACTGACCCCACTCTGTCAATGTCACGCACCCAGGGAAGAGCAGACAGACCCCTCTCCCTCCATGTAACTCAGCCAGGGAAGAGCAGACTGACCCCACTCTGTCAATGTAACACACCCAGGGAAGAGCAGACTGACCGCACTCTGTCAATGTAACACACTCAGGGAAGAACAGACTGACCCGACTTTGTCAATGTAGCACACCCCAGGAAGAGCAGACTGACACCACTCTGTCAATGTAACATACCCAGGGAAGAGCAGACTGACCCCACTATGTCATTGTAACACATCCAGGGAAGAGCAGACTGACCCCTCTCTGTCAATGTAACTCACCCAGGGAACAGAAGATTGACCTCACTCGGTCAATGTAACATACCCAGGGAAGAGCAGACTAACCCCACTCTGTCAATGTAACACACCCAGGGAAGAGCAGATTGATCCCACTGTGTCAATGAAACACACCCAGGGAAGAGCAGACTGACCCCACACTTTCAATGTTACACATCCAGGGAAGAGCAGATTGACCGCATTCGGTCAATGTAACCCACCCAGGGAAGAGCAGACTGACCCCTCTCTGTCAATGTAACACACCCAGGGAAGAGCAGATTTACCCCACTCTGTCAATGTAACACACCCAGGGAAGAGCAGACTGACCCCATTCTGTCAATGTAACACACCCAGGGAAGAACAGACTGACCCCACTCTGTCAATGTAAGGCACCCAGGGGAGAGCAGACTTACCCCACTCTGTCAATGTAACACACCCAGGGAAGAGCAGACTGACCCCACTCTGTCAATGTAACACAACCAGGGAAGAGCAGACAGACCCCGTTCTGTCAATGTAACCCACCCAGGGAAGAACAGACTGACCCCACTCTGTCAATGTAACACACCCAGGGAAGAGCAGACTAACCCCACTCTGTCAATGTAACACACCCAGTGAAGAGCAGACTGACCCCTCTCCCTCCATGTAACTCACCCAGGGAAGAGCAGACTGACCCCATTCTGTCAATGTAACGCACCCAGGGAAGAGCAGACTGACCGCACTCAGTCAATGTAACCCACCCAGGGAAGAGCAGACTGACCCCACTCTGTCATTATCACAGACCCAGGGAAGAGCAGACTCACCCCACTCTGTCAATGTAACAAACCCAGGGAAGAGCAGACTGACCCCACTCTGTCAATGTAACACACCCAGGGAAGAGCAGACTGACCCCATTCTGTCAATGTAACACACCCAGGGAAGAACAGACTGACCCCACTCTGTCAATGTAAGACACCCAGGGGAGAGCAGACTTACCCCGTTCTGTCAATGTAACCCACCCAGGGAAGAACAGACTGACCCCACTCTGTCAATGTAACACACCCAGGGAAGAGCAGACTGACCCCACTCTGTCAATGTAACCCACCCAGGGAAGAACAGACTGACCCCACTCTGTCAATGTAACACACCCAGGGAAGAGCAGACTGACCCCACTCTGTCAATGTAACCCAACCAGGGAAGAGCAGACAGACCCCGTTCTGTCAATGTAACACACCGCGGGAAGAGCAGACTGACCCCACTCTGTCAATGTAACACACCCAAGGAAGAGCAGACTGACCCCTCTCTGTCAATGTAACTCACCCAGGGAACAGAAGATTGACCTCACTCGGTCAATGTAACATACCCAGGGAAGAGCAGACTAACCCCACTCTGTCAATGTAACACACCCAGGGAAGAGCAGATTGATCCCACTGTGTCAATGTAACACACCCAGGGAAGAGCAGACTGACCCCACACTTTCAATGTAACACATCCAGGGAAGAGCAGACTGACCGCATTCGGTCAATGTAACCCACCCAGGGAAGAGCAGACTGACCCCTCTCTGTCAATGTAACACACCCAGGGAAGAGCAGATTTACCCCACTCTGTCAATGTAACAAACCCAGGGAAGAGCAGACTGACCCCACTCTGTCAATGTAACACACCCAGGGAAGAGCAGACTGACCCCATTCTGTCAATGTAACACACCCAGGGAAGAACAGACTGACCCCACTCTGTCAATGTAAGACACCCAGGGGAGAGCAGACTTACCCCGTTCTGTCAATGTAACCCACCCAGGGAAGAACAGACTGACCCCACTCTGTCAATGTAACACACCCAGGGAAGAGCAGACTGACCCCACTCTGTCAATGTAACCCAACCAGGGAAGAGCAGACAGACCCCGTTCTGTCAATGTAACCCACCCAGGGAAGAACAGACTGACCCCACTCTGTCAATGTAACCCACCCAGTGAAGAGCAGACTGACCCCTCTCCCTCCATGTAACTCACCCAGGGAAGAGCAGACTGACCCCATTCTGTCAATGTAACCCACCCAGGGAAGAGCAGACTGACCGCACACAGTCAATGTAACCCACCCAGGGAGGAGCAGACTGACCCCACTCTGTCATTATCACAGACCCAGGGAAGAGCAGACTCACCCAACTCTGTCAATGTAACACACCCAGGGGAGACAAGAGTGACCCCTCTATCACAATGTAACTCAGCTAGGGAAGAGCAGACTGACCCCACTCTGTCAAAGTAACACACTCAGGGAAGAGCAGACTCTTCCCACTCTGTCAAAGTAACACACTCAGGGAAGAGCAGACTGACCTCACTCTGTCAATGTAACACACCCAGGGAAGAGCTGACTGTCCCCACACTGTCAATGTAACACACCCAGGGAAGAGCAGACTGACCCCACTCTGTCAATGTAACACACCCAGGGAAGAGCAGACTGACACCTCTCCCTCCGTGTAACTCACCCAGGGAAGAGCAGACTGACCCCACTCTTTAAATGTAACACACCCAGGGAAGAGCAGACTGACCTCACTCTGTCAATGTAACTCACCTAGGGAAGAGCAGACTGACCCCACTCTGTCAATGTAACACACCCAGGGAAGGGCAGACTGACCCCATTCTGTCAATGTAACACACCCAGGGAAGAACAGACTGACCCCACTCTGTCAATGTCACGCACCCAGGGAAGAGCAGACTGACCGCACTCTGTCAATGCAACACACCCAGGGAAGAGCAGATTGATCCCACTGTGGCAATTTAACACACCCAGGGAAGAGCAGACTGACCCCACACTTTCAATGTAACACATCCAGGGAAGAGCAGACTGACCGCACTCGGTCAATGTAACCCACCCAGGGAAGAGCAGACTGACCCCTCCCTGTCAATGTAACACAGCCAGGGAAGAGCAGATTTACCCCACTCTGTCAATGTAAGACACCCAGGGGAGAGCAGACTTACCCCACTCTGTCAATGTAACACACCCAAGGAAGAGCAGATTGACCCCACTCTGTCAATGTAACACAACCAGGGAAGAGCAGACTGAACCCACTCTGTCAATGTAACACTCCCAGGGAAGAGCAGACAGACCCCGTTCTGTCAATGTAACCCAACCAGGGAAGTGCAGACTGACCCCACTCTGTCAATGTAACACACCCAGGGAAGAGCGGACTGACCCCACTCTGTCAATGTAACCCACCCAGTGAAGAGCAGACAGACCCCTCTCCCTCCATGTAACTCAGCCAGGGAAGAGCAGACTGACCCCACTCTGTCAATGTAACACACTTAGGGAAGAGCAGACTGACCCCACTCTGTCAATGTCACGCACCCAGGGAAGAGCAGACTGACCGCACTCTGTCAATGTAACACACTCAGGGAAGAACAGACAGACCCGACTTTGTCAATGTAACACACCCCAGGAAGAGCAGACTGACACCACTCTGTCAATGTAACATACCCAGGGAAGAGCAGACTGACCCCACTATGTCATTGTAACACATCCAGGGAAGAGCAGACTGACCCCTCTCTGTCAATGTAACTCACCCAGGGAACAGAAGATTGACCTCACTCGGTCAATGTAACATACCCAGGGAAGAGCAGACTAACCCCACTCTTTCAATGTAACACACCCAGGGAAGAGCAGACTCTTCCCACTCTGTCAAAGTAACACACTCAGGGAAGAGCAGACTGACCTCACTCTGTCAATGTAACACACCCAGGGAAGAGCTGACTGTCCTCACTCTGTCAATGTAACACACCCAGGGAAGAGCAGACTGACCCCACTCTGTCAATGTAACACACCCAGGGAAGAGCAGACTGACACCTCTCCCTCCGTGTAACTCACCCAGGGAAGAGCAGATTGACCCCACTCTTTCAATGCAACACACCCAGGGAAGTGCAGACTGACCCCACTCTGTCAATGTAACACACCCAGGGAAAGGCAGACTGACCCCACTCTGTCAATATCACAGACCCAGGGAAGAGCAGACTCACCCAACTCTGTCAATGTAACACACCCAGGGGAGACCAGAGTGACCCCTCTATCTCAATGTAACTCACCTAGGGAAGAGCAGACTGACCCCACTCTGTCAAAGTAACACACTCAGGGAAGAGCAGACTGACCTCACTCTGTCAATGTAACTCACCTAGGGAAGAGCAGACTGACCCCACTCTGTCAATGTAACACACCCAGGGAAGGGCAGACTGACCTCATTCTGTCAATGTAACCCACCCAGGGAAGAACAGACTGACCCCACTCTGTCAATGTAACACACCCAGGGAAGAGCAGACTAACCCCACTCTGTCAATGTAACACACCCAGTGAAGAGCAGACTGACCCCTCTCCCTCCATGTAACTCACCCAGGGAAGAGCAGACTGACCCCATTCTGTCAATGTAACGCACCCAGGGAAGAGCAGGCTGACCCCACTCTGTCAATGTAACACACCCAGGGAACAGCAGACTGACCCCGTTCTGTCAATGTAACACACCCAGGGAAGAACAGACTGACCCCACTCTGTCAATGTAAGGCACCCAGGGGAGAGCAGACTTACCCCACTCTGTCAATGTAACACACCCAGGGAAGAGCAGACTGACCACACTCTGTCAATGTAACACAACCAGGGAAGAGCAGACAGACCCCGTTCTGTCAATGTAACCCACCCAGGGAAGAACAGACTGACCCCACTCTGTCAATGTAACACACCCAGGGAAGAGCAGACTAACCCCACTCTGTCAATGTAACACACCCAGTGAAGAGCAGACTGACCCCTCTCCCTCCATGTAACTCACCCAGGGAAGAGCAGACTGACCCCATTCTGTCAATGTAACCAACCCAGGGAAGAGCAGACTGACTGCACTCAGTCAATGTAACCCACCCAGGGAAGAGCAGACTGACCCCACTTTGTCATTATCACAGACCCAGGGAAGAGCAGACTCACCCAACTCTGTCAATGTAACACACCCAGGGGAGACCAGAGTGACCCCTCTATCACAATGTAACTCACCTAGGGAAGAGCAGACTGACACCACTCTGTCAAAGTAACGCACTCAGGGAAGAGCAGACTCTTCCCATTCTGTCAAAGTAACACACTCAGGGAAGAGCAGACTGACCTCACTCTGTCAATGTAACATACCCAGGGAAGAGCTGACTGTCCGCACTCTGTCAATGTAACTCACCCAGGGAAGAGCAGACTGACCCCACTCTGTCAATGTAACACACCCAGGGAAGAGCAGACACACCCCACTCTGTCAATGTAACATACTCAGGGAATAGCAGTCTGACCCCACTCTTTCAATGTATCACACCCAGGGGAGAGCAGACTGAACCAACCCTGTCAATGTAACTCACCCAGGGAAGAGCAGACAGACCTCATTCTGTCAATGTAACACACCGCGGGAAGAGCAGACTGACCCCACTCTGTCAATGTAACACACCCAAGGAAGAGCAGACTGACCCCACTCTGTCAATGTAACACATCCAGGGAAGAGCAGACTGACCCCTCTCTGTCAATGTAACTCACCCAGGGAAGAGCAGATTGATCCCACTGTGTCAATGTAACACACCCAGGGAACAGCAGACTGACCCCACACTTTCAATGTAACACATCCAGGGAAGAGCAGACTGACCGCATTCGGTCAATGTAACCCACCCAGGGAAGAGCAGACTGACCCCTCTCTGTCAATGTAACACACCCAGGGAAGAGCAGATTTACCCCACTCTGTCAATGTAACAAACCCAGGGAAGAGCAGACTGACCCCACTCTGTCAATGTAACACACCCAGGGAAGAGCAGACTGACCCCATTCTGTCAATGTAACACACCCAGGGAAGAACAGACTGACCCCACTCTGTCAATGTAAGACACCCAGGGGAGAGCAGACTTACCCCGTTCTGTCAATGCAACCCACCCAGGGAAGAACAGACTGACCCCACTCTGTCAATGTAACACAAACAGGGAAGAGCAGACTGACCCCACTCTGTCAATGTAACCCAACCAGGGAAGAGCAGACAGACCCCGTTCTGTCAATGTAACCCACCCAGGGAAGAACAGACTGACCCCACTCTGTCAATGTAACACTCCCAGGAAAGAGCAGACTGACCCCACTCTGTCAATGTAACCCACCCAGTGAAGAGCAGACTGACCCCTCTCCCTCCATGTAACTCACCCAGGGAAGAGCAGACTGACCCCATTCTGTCAATGTAACCCACCCAGGGAAGAGCAGACTGACCGCACACAGTCAATGTAACCCACCCAGGGAGAAGCAGACTGACCCCACTCTGTCATTATCACAGACCCAGGGAAGAGCAGACTCACCCAACTCTGTCAATGTAACACACCCAGGGGAGACAAGAGTGACCCCTCTATCACAATGTAACTCAGCTAGGGAAGAGCAGACTGACCCCACTCTGTCAAAGTAACACACTCAGGGAAGAGCAGACTGACCTCACTCTGTCAATGTAACACACCCAGGGAAGAGCTGACTGTCCCCACACTGTCAATGTAACACACCCAGGGAAGAGCAGACTGACCCCACTCTGTCAATGTAACACACCCAGGGAAGAGCAGACTGACACCTCTCCCTCCGTGTAACTCACCCAGGGAAGAGCAGACTGACCCCACTCTTTTAATGTAACACACCCAGGGAAGAGCAGACTGACCTCACTCTGTCAATGTAACTCACCTAGGGAAGAGCAGACTGACCCCACTCTGTCAATGTAACACACCCAGGGAAGGGCAGACTGACCCCATTCTGTCAATGTAACACACCCAGGGAAGAACAGACTGACCCCACTCTGTCAATGTCACGCACCCAGGGAAGAGCAGACTGACCGCACTCTGTCAATGCAACACACCCAGGGAAGAGCAGATTGATCCCACTGTGGCAATTTAACACACCCAGGGAAGAGCAGACTGACCCCACTCTGTCAATGTAACACACCCAGGGAAGAGCAGATTGATCCCACTGTGTCAATGTAACACACCCAGGGAACAGCAGACTGACCCCACACTTTCAATGTAACACATCCAGGGAAGAGCAGACTGACCGCATTCGGTCAATGTAACCCACCCAGGGAAGAGCAGACTGACCCCTCTCTGTCAATGTAACACACCCAGGGAAGAGCAGATTTACCCCACTCTGTCAATGTAACAAACCCAGGGAAGAGCAGACTGACCCCACTCTGTCAATGTAACACACCCAGGGAAGAGCAGACTGACCCCATTCTGTCAATGTAACACACCCAGGGAAGAACAGACTGACCCCACTCTGTCAATGTAAGACACCCAGGGGAGAGCAGACTTACCCCGTTCTGTCAATGTAACCCACCCAGGGAAGAACAGACTGACCCCACTCTGTCAATGTAACACACGCAGGGAAGAACAGACTGACCCCACTCTGTCAATGTAACCCAACCAGGGAAGAGCAGACAGACCCCGTTCTGTCAATGTAACCCACCCAGGGAAGAACAGACTGACCCCACTCTGTCAATGTAACACACCCAGGGAAGAGCAGACTGACCCCACTCTGTCAATGTAACCCACCCAGTGAAGAGCAGACTGACCCCTCTCCCTCCATGTAACTCACCCAGGGAAGAGCAGACTGACCCCATTCTGTCAATGTAACCCACCCAGGGAAGAGCAGACTGACCGCACACAGTCAATGTATCCCACCCAGGGAGGAGCAGACTGACCCCACTCAGTCATTATCACAGACCCAGGGAAGAGCAGACTCACCCAACTCTGTCAATGTAACACACCCAGGGGAGACAAGAGTGACCCCTCTATCACAATGTAACTCACCTACGGAAGAGCAGACTGACCCCACTCTGTCAAAGTAACACACTCAGGGAAGAGCAGACTCTTCCCACTCTGTCAAAGTAACACACTCAGGGAAGAGCAGACTGACCTCACTCTGTCAATGTAACACACCCAGGGAAGAGCTGACTGTCCTCACTCTGTCAATGTAACACACCCAGGGAAGAGCAGACTGACCCCACTCTGTCAATGTAACACACCCAGGGAAGAGCAGACTGACACCTCTCCCTCCGTGTAACTCACCCAGGGAAGAGCAGATTGACCCCACTCTTTCAATGAAACACACCCAGGGAAGTGCAGACTGACCCCACTCTGTCAATATCACAGACCCAGGGAAGAGCAGACTCACCCAACTCTGTCAATGTAACACACCCAGGGGAGACCAGAGTGACCCCTCTATCTCAATGTAACTCACCTAGGGAAGAGCAGACTGACCCCACTCTGTCAAAGTAACACACTCAGGGAAGAGCAGACTGACCTCACTCTGTCAATGTAACTCACCTAGGGAAGAGCAGACTGACCCCACTCTGTCAATGTAACACACCCAGGGAAGGGCAGACTGACCTCATTCTGTCAATGTAACCCACCCAGGGAAGAACAGACTGACCCCACTCTGTCAATGTAACACACCCAGGGAAGAGCAGACTAACCCCACTCTGTCAATGTAACACACCCAGTGAAGAGCAGACTGACCCCTCTCCCTCCATGTAACTCACCCAGGGAAGAGCAGACTGACCCCATTCTGTCAATGTAACGCACCCAGGGAAGAGCAGGCTGACCCCACTCTGTCAATGTAACACACCCAGTGAAGAGCAGACTGACCCCTCTCCCTCCATGTAACTCACCCAGGGAAGATACGACTGACCCCACTCTGTCAATGTAACGCACGCAGGGAAGTGCAGACTGACCACACTCTGTCAAAGTAACATCACCAGGGCATAGCCGACTGACCCCACTCTGTCAATGTAACACACCCAGGGAAGAGCAGACTGACCCCACTCTGTCAATGTAACACACCCAGGGCAGAGCAGACTGACCCCAGTCTGTCAATGTAACTCACAAAGGGAAGAGCAGACTGACCCCACTCTGTCAATGTAACCCACCCAGTGAAGAGCAGACTGACTCCACTCTGTCAATGTAACACACCCAGGGAAGAGCAGACTGACCACACTCTCTCAATCTAACACACCCAGGGAAGAGCAGGCTGACCACACTCTGTCAATGTAACTCAAAAAGGGAAGAGCAGACTGACCCCACTCTGTCAATGTAACACACCCAGGGAAGAGCAGACTGACTCCACTCTGTCAATTTAACACACCCAGGGAAGAGCAGCCTGACCACACTCTGTCAATGTAACACACGCAGGGAAGTGCAGACTGACCACACTCTGTCAAAGTAACACCACCAGGGCAGAGCCGAGTGACCCAACTCTGTCAATGTAACACACCCAGGGAAGAGCAGACTGACCCCACTCTGTCAATGCAACAGACCCAGGGAAGAGCAGACTGACCCCACTCTGTCAATGTAACACACCCTGCAAAGCGCAGACTGACCCCACTCTGTCAATGCAACAGACCCAGGGAAGAGCAGACAGACCCCACTCTGTCAATGTAACACACCCAGGGAAGAGCAGACTGACCCCACTCTGTCAATGGAACACACCCAGGGAAGAGCAGACTGACCCCACTCTGTCAATGTATCTCAAAAAGGGAAGAGCAGACTGACCCCACTCTGTCAATGTAACACACCCAGGGAAGAGCAGACTGACCCCACTCTGTCAATTTAAGACACCCAGGGAATAGCACACTGACCCCTCTCTGTCAATGTAACCCACCCAGGAAAGAGCAGACTGACCCCACTCTGTCAATGTAACACTACCAGGAAAGAGCAGACTGACCCCACCCTGTCAATGTAACACACCCAGGGAAGAGCAGACTGACCACACTCTGTCAATGTAACACACGCAGGGAAGAGCAGACTGACCACACTCTGTCAATGTAACCCACCCAGGAAAGAGCAGACTGACGCCACTCTGTCAATGTAACACTACCAGGAAAGAGCAGACTGACCCCACCCTGTCAATGTAACACACCCAGGGAAGAGCAGACTGACCCCACCCTGTCAATGTAACACACCCAGGGAAGAGCAGACTGACCCCACTCTGTCAATGTAACACACCCAGGGAAGAGCAGACTGACCCCACTGTGTCAATGTAACACACCCAGGGAAGAGCAGACTGACCGAACTCTGTCAATGTAACCCACCCAGGGAAGAGCAGACTGGCCCCACTCTGTCAATAAAACACCCCCAGGGAAGAGCAGACTCACCCCACTCTGTCGATGTAACACCCCCAGGGAAGAGCAGACTGATCCAACTCTGTCAATATAACACACCCATGGAAGAGCAGACTGACCCCATTCTATCAAAGTAAAACCCCCAGGGAAGAGCAGACTGACCCCACTCTGTCAATGTAACACACCCAGGGAAGAGCAGACTGACCCCAGTGTGTCAATGTAACTCACAAAGGGAAGACCAGACTGAACCCACTCTGTCAATGTAACCCACCCTGTGAAGAGCAGACCGACCCCACTGCGTCAATGTAACACACCCAGTGAAGAGCAGACTGATCCCAATCTGTCAATGCAACACACACAGGGAAGGCCTGACTGACCCCACTCAGTCAATGTAACACACAGAGAAGAGCAGACTGACCTCACTCTGTTAATGTAACACACCCAGTGAAGAGCAGACTGATCCCACTCTGTCAATGCAACACACACAGGGAAGGCCTGACTGACCCCACTCAGTCAATGTAACACACAGGGAAGAGCAGACTGACCTCACTCTGTTAATGGAACACACCCAGGGAAGAGCAGACCGACCCCACTCTGCATATGTAAGACACCCAGGGAAGAGCACACTGACCTCACTCTGTCAATGTAACACCCCCAGGGAAGAGCAGACTGACCTCATTCTTTCAATGTCACTCACAAAGGGAAGAGCAGACTGCCCCCACTCTGTCAATGTAACACACCCAGGAAAGAGCAGACTGACCCCTCTGTGTCAATGTAACACACCCAGGGCAGACAAGACTGACCCCACTCTGTCAATGTAACGCACCCAGCGAAGAGCAGACTGACCACACTCTGTCAATGTAACCCACCCAGGGTAGAGCAGACTGACCCCACTCTGTTAATGAAAACCAACCAAGGGAAGAGCAAACTGTTTCCACTCTGTCGATGTAACACACCCTGGGAAGAGCAGACTCACCCCACTCTCTCAATGTAACCCACCCAGGGAAGAGCAGACTGACCTCACTCTGTCAATGTAACACCCCCAGGGAAGAGCAGACTGACCCCACTCTGTCAATGTAACACACACAGGGAAGAGCAGACTGACCCCACTCTGTCAATGTAACACACCCAGGGAAGAGCAGACTGACCCCACTCTGTCAATGTAACACATCCAGGGAAAAGCAGACTGACCCCACTCTCTCAATGTAACACACCCGGGGAAGAACAGACTGACCCCACTCTGTCAATGTAATGCACCCTGCGAAGAGCAGACTGACCCCACTCTGTCAATGTAACCCAGTCAGGTTAGAGCAGACTGACCACACTCTGTTAATGTAACCCACCCAGGGAAGAGCAGTCTGACCCCATTCTGTCAATGTAAATCACTCAGGGAAGAGCAGACTGACCCCACTCTGTCAATGTATCTCACAAAGGGAAGAGCAGACTGACTCCAATCTGTCAATGTAACACACCCAGGGAAGAGCAGACTGACCACACTCTGTCAATGTAACGCACGCAGGGAAGTGCAGACTGACCACACTCTGTCAAAGTAACATCACCAGGGCATTGCCGACTGACCCCACTCTGTCAATGTAACACACCCAGGGAAGAGCAGACTGACCCCACTCTGTCAATGTAACACACCCAGGGCAGAGCAGACTGACCCCAGTCTGTCAATGTAACTCACAAAGGGAAGAGCAGACTGATCCCACTCTGTCAATGTAACCCACCCAGGGAAGAGCAGACTGACTCCACTCTGTCAATGTAACACACCCAGTGAAGAGCAGACTGACCCCACTCTGTCAATGTAACACACCCAGGGAAGAGCAGACTGACCACATTCTGTCAATGTAACACACGCAGGGAAGTGCAGACTGACCCCACTCTCTCAATCTAACACACCCAGGGAAGAGCAGACAGACCCCACTCTGTCAATGTAACTCACCCAGGGAAGAGCAGACTGACCACACTCTGTCAATGTAACACACCCTGGGAAGAGCAGACTGACCACACTCTGTCAAAGTAACACCACCAGGGCATCGCCGACTGACTCCACTCTGTCAATGTAACACACCCAGGGAAGAGCAGACTGACCCCACTCTGTCAATGTAACACACTCAGGGAAGAGCAGACTGACCCCACTCTGTCAATGTAACACACTCAGGGCAGAGCAGACTGACCCCAGTCTGTCAATGTAACTCACAAAGGGAAGAGCAGACTGACCCCACTCTGTCAATGTAACCCACCCAGGGATGAGCAGACTGACTCCACTCTGTCAATGTAACACACCCAGGGAAGAGCAGACTGACCCCACTCTGTCAATGTAACACACCCAGGGAAGAGCAGACTGACTCCACTCTGTCAATGTAACACACCCAGGGAAGAGCAGACTGACCCCAATATGTCAATGTAAAACACCCAGGGAAGAGCACACTGACCCCACTCTGTCAATGTCACGCTCCCAGGGAAGAGCAGACTGACCTCATTCTTTCAATGTCACTCACAAAGGGAAGAGCAGACTGCCCCCACTCTGTCAATGTAACCCACCCAGGGAAGAGCAGACTGACCCCACTCTGTCAATGTAACCCACCCAGGGAAGTGCAGACTGACCCCACTCTGTCAATGTAACACACCCAGGGAAGAGCAGACTGACCACATTCTGTCAATGTAACACACGCAGGGAAGTGCAGACTGACCCCACTCTGTCAATCTAACACACCCAGGGAAGAGCAGACTGACTCCACTCTGTCAATATTACACACCCAGGGAAGAGCAGACTGACCACACTCTGTCAATGTAACACACGCAGGGAAGTGCAGACTGACCATACTCTGTCAAAGTAACATCACCAGGGCATAGCCGACTGACCCCACTCTGTCAATGAAACACACCCAGGGAAGAGCAGACTGACCCCACTCTGTCAGTGTAACCCACCCAGGGAAGAGCAGACCGAGCCCACTGCGTCAATGTAACACACCCAGTGAAGAGTAGACTGACCCCACTCTGTCAGTGTAACCCACCCAGGGAAGAGCAGACCGACCCCACTGCGTCAATGTAACACACACAGTGAAGAGCAGACTGATCCCACTCTGTCAATGTAACACACACAGGGAAGACCTGACTGACCCCACTCAGTCAATGTAACTCACAGGGAAGAGCAGACTGACCTCACTCTGTTAATGTAACACACCCAGGGAAGAACAGACTGACCCCACTCTGTCAATGTAACGCACCCAGCGAAGAGCAGACTGACCCCACTCTGTCAATGTAACCCAGTCAGGTGAGAGCAGACTGACCTCACTCTGTCAATGTAACACACCCAGGGAAGAGCAGACTGACCCCACTCTGTCAATGTAACACTACCAGGAAAGAGCAGACTGACCCCACTCTGTCAATGTAACTCACAAAGGGAAGAGCAGACTGACCCCACTCTGTCAATGTAACCCACCCAGTGAAGAGCAGACTGACTCCACTCTGTCAATGTAACACACCCAGTGAAGAGCAGACTGACCACACTCTGTCAATGTAACACACGCAGGGAAGTGCAGACTGACCCCACTCTCTCAATCTAACACACCCAGGGAAGAGCAGGCTGACCACACTCTGTCAATGTAACTCAAAAAGGGAAGAGCAGACTGACCCCACTCTGTCAATGTAACACACCCAGGGCAGAGCAGACTGACCCCACTCTGTCAATGTAACTCACAAAGGGAAGAGCAGACTGACCCCACTCTGTCAATGTAACACACCCAGGGAAGAGCAGACTGACCCCACTCTGTCAATGTAACACACCCAGTGAAGAGCAGACTGACCCCTCTCCCTCCATGTAACTCACCCAGGGAAGAGCAGACTGACCCCATTCTGTCAATGTAACGCACCCAGGGAAGAGCAGGCTGACCCCACTCTGTCAATGTAACACACCCAGGGAACAGCAGACTGACCCCGTTCTGTCAATGTAACACACCCAGGGAAGAACAGACTGACCCCACTCTGTCAATGTAAGGCACCCAGGGGAGAGCAGACTTACCCCACTCTGTCAATGTAACACACCCAGGGAAGAGCAGACTGACCCCACTCTGTCAATGTAACACAACCAGGGAAGAGCAGACAGACCCCGTTCTGTCAATGTAACCCACCCAGGGAAGAACAGACTGACCCCACTCTGTCAATGTAACACACCCAGGGAAGAGCAGACTAACCCCACTCTGTCAATGTAACACACCCAGTGAAGAGCAGACTGACCCCTCTCCCTCCATGTAACTCACCCAGGGAAGAGCAGACTGACCCCATTCTGTCAATGTAACCAACCCAGGGAAGAGCAGACTGACTGCACTCAGTCAATGTAACCCACCCAGGGAAGAGCAGACTGACCCCACTTTGTCATTATCACAGACCCAGGGAAGAGCAGACTCACCCAACTCTGTCAATGTAACACACCCAGGGGAGACCAGAGTGACCCCTCTATCACAATGTAACTCACCTAGGGAAGAGCAGACTGACACCACTCTGTCAAAGTAACGCACTCAGGGAAGAGCAGACTCTTCCCATTCTGTCAAAGTAACACACTCAGGGAAGAGCAGACTGACCTCACTCTGTCAATGTAACATACCCAGGGAAGAGCTGACTGTCCGCACTCTGTCAATGTAACACACCCAGGGAAGAGCAGACTGACCCCACTCTGTCAATGTAACACACCCAGGGAAGAGCAGACACACCCCACTCTGTCAATGTAACATACTCAGGGAATAGCAGTCTGACCCCACTCTTTCAATGTATCACACCCAGGGGAGAGCAGACTGAACCAACCCTGTCAATGTAACTCACCCAGGGAAGAGCAGACAGACCTCATTCTGTCAATGTAACACACCGCGGGAAGAGCAGACTGACCCCACTCTGTCAATGTAACACACCCAAGGAAGAGCAGACTGACCCCACTCTGTCAATGTAACACATCCAGGGAAGAGCAGACTGACCCCTCTCTGTCAATGTAACTCACCCAGCGAACAGAAGATTGACCTCACTCGGTCAATGTAACATACCCAGGGAAGAACAGACTAACCCCACTCTGTCAATGTAACACACCCAGGGAAGAGCAGATTGATCCCACTGTGTCAATGTAACACACCCAGGGAACAGCAGACTGACCCCACACTTTCAATGTAACACATCCAGGGAAGAGCAGACTGACCGCATTCGGTCAATGTAACCCACCCAGGGAAGAGCAGACTGACCCCTCTCTGTCAATGTAACACACCCAGGGAAGAGCAGATTTACCCCACTCTGTCAATGTAACAAACCCAGGGAAGAGCAGACTGACCCCACTCTGTCAATGTAACACACCCAGGGAAGAGCAGACTGACCCCATTCTGTCAATGTAACACACCCAGGGAAGAACAGACTGACCCCACTCTGTCAATGTAAGACACCCAGGGGAGAGCAGACTTACCCCGTTCTGTCAATGCAACCCACCCAGGGAAGAACAGACTGACCCCACTCTGTCAATGTAACACAAACAGGGAAGAGCAGACTGACCCCACTCTGTCAATGTAACCCAACCAGGGAAGAGCAGACAGACCCCGTTCTGTCAATGTAACCCACCCAGGGAAGAACAGACTGACCCCACTCTGTCAATGTAACACTCCCAGGAAAGAGCAGACTGACCCCACTCTGTCAATGTAACCCACCCAGTGAAGAGCAGACTGACCCCTCTCCCTCCATGTAACTCACCCAGGGAAGAGCAGACTGACCCCATTCTGTCAATGTAACCCACCCAGGGAAGAGCAGACTGACCGCACACAGTCAATGTAACCCACCCAGGGAGAAGCAGACTGACCCCACTCTGTCATTATCACAGACCCAGGGAAGAGCAGACTCACCCAACTCTGTCAATGTAACACACCCAGGGGAGACAAGAGTGACCCCTCTATCACAATGTAACTCAGCTAGGGAAGAGCAGACTGACCCCACTCTGTCAAAGTAACACACTCAGGGAAGAGCAGACTGACCTCACTCTGTCAATGTAACACACCCAGGGAAGAGCTGACTGTCCCCACACTGTCAATGTAACACACCCAGGGAAGAGCAGACTGACCCCACTCTGTCAATGTAACACACCCAGGGAAGAGCAGACTGACACCTCTCCCTCCGTGTAACTCACCCAGGGAAGAGCAGACTGACCCCACTCTTTTAATGTAACACACCCAGGGAAGAGCAGACTGACCTCACTCTGTCAATGTAACTCACCTAGGGAAGAGCAGACTGACCCCACTCTGTCAATGTAACACACCCAGGGAAGGGCAGACTGACCCCATTCTGTCAATGTAACACACCCAGGGAAGAACAGACTGACCCCACTCTGTCAATGTCACGCACCCAGGGAAGAGCAGACTGACCGCACTCTGTCAATGCAACACACCCAGGGAAGAGCAGATTGATCCCACTGTGGCAATTTAACACACCCAGGGAAGAGCAGACTGACCCCACTCTGTCAATGTAACACACCCAGGGAAGAGCAGATTGATCCCACTGTGTCAATGTAACACACCCAGGGAACAGCAGACTGACCCCACACTTTCAATGTAACACATCCAGGGAAGAGCAGACTGACCGCATTCGGTCAATGTAACCCACCCAGGGAAGAGCAGACTGACCCCTCTCTGTCAATGTAACACACCCAGGGAAGAGCAGATTTACCCCACTCTGTCAATGTAACAAACCCAGGGAAGAGCAGACTGACCCCACTCTGTCAATGTAACACACCCAGGGAAGAGCAGACTGACCCCATTCTGTCAATGTAACACACCCAGGGAAGAACAGACTGACCCCACTCTGTCAATGTAAGACACCCAGGGGAGAGCAGACTTACCCCGTTCTGTCAATGTAACCCACCCAGGGAAGAACAGACTGACCCCACTCTGTCAATGTAACACACGCAGGGAAGAACAGACTGACCCCACTCTGTCAATGTAACCCAACCAGGGAAGAGCAGACAGACCCCGTTCTGTCAATGTAACCCACCCAGGGAAGAACAGACTGACCCCACTCTGTCAATGTAACACACCCAGGGAAGAGCAGACTGACCCCACTCTGTCAATGTAACCCACCCAGTGAAGAGCAGACTGACCCCTCTCCCTCCATGTAACTCACCCAGGGAAGAGCAGACTGACCCCATTCTGTCAATGTAACCCACCCAGGGAAGAGCAGACTGACCGCACACAGTCAATGTATCCCACCCAGGGAGGAGCAGACTGACCCCACTCAGTCATTATCACAGACCCAGGGAAGAGCAGACTCACCCAACTCTGTCAATGTAACACACCCAGGGGAGACAAGAGTGACCCCTCTATCACAATGTAACTCACCTACGGAAGAGCAGACTGACCCCACTCTGTCAAAGTAACACACTCAGGGAAGAGCAGACTCTTCCCACTCTGTCAAAGTAACACACTCAGGGAAGAGCAGACTGACCTCACTCTGTCAATGTAACACACCCAGGGAAGAGCTGACTGTCCTCACTCTGTCAATGTAACACACCCAGGGAAGAGCAGACTGACCCCACTCTGTCAATGTAACACACCCAGGGAAGAGCAGACTGACACCTCTCCCTCCGTGTAACTCACCCAGGGAAGAGCAGATTGACCCCACTCTTTCAATGAAACACACCCAGGGAAGTGCAGACTGACCCCACTCTGTCAATATCACAGACCCAGGGAAGAGCAGACTCACCCAACTCTGTCAATGTAACACACCCAGGGGAGACCAGAGTGACCCCTCTATCTCAATGTAACTCACCTAGGGAAGAGCAGACTGACCCCACTCTGTCAAAGTAACACACTCAGGGAAGAGCAGACTGACCTCACTCTGTCAATGTAACTCACCTAGGGAAGAGCAGACTGACCCCACTCTGTCAATGTAACACACCCAGGGAAGGGCAGACTGACCTCATTCTGTCAATGTAACCCACCCAGGGAAGAACAGACTGACCCCACTCTGTCAATGTAACACACCCAGGGAAGAGCAGACTAACCCCACTCTGTCAATGTAACACACCCAGTGAAGAGCAGACTGACCCCTCTCCCTCCATGTAACTCACCCAGGGAAGAGCAGACTGACCCCATTCTGTCAATGTAACGCACCCAGGGAAGAGCAGGCTGACCCCACTCTGTCAATGTAACACACCCAGTGAAGAGCAGACTGACCCCTCTCCCTCCATGTAACTCACCCAGGGAAGATACGACTGACCCCACTCTGTCAATGTAACGCACGCAGGGAAGTGCAGACTGACCACACTCTGTCAAAGTAACATCACCAGGGCATAGCCGACTGACCCCACTCTGTCAATGTAACACACCCAGGGAAGAGCAGACTGACCCCACTCTGTCAATGTAACACACCCAGGGCAGAGCAGACTGACCCCAGTCTGTCAATGTAACTCACAAAGGGAAGAGCAGACTGACCCCACTCTGTCAATGTAACCCACCCAGTGAAGAGCAGACTGACTCCACTCTGTCAATGTAACACACCCAGGGAAGAGCAGACTGACCACACTCTGTTAATGTAACACACGCAGGGAAGTGCAGACTGACCCCACTCTCTCAATCTAACACACCCAGGGAAGAGCAGGCTGACCACACTCTGTCAATGTAACTCAAAAAGGGAAGAGCAGACTGACCCCACTCTGTCAATGTAACACACCCAGGGAAGAGCAGACTGACTCCACTCTGTCAATTTAACACACCCAGGGAAGAGCAGCCTGACCACACTCTGTCAATGTAACACACGCAGGGAAGTGCAGACTGACCACACTCTGTCAAAGTAACACCACCAGGGCAGAGCCGAGTGACCCAACTCTGTCAATGTAACACACCCAGGGAAGAGCAGACTGACCCCACTCTGTCAATGCAACAGACCCAGGGAAGAGCAGACTGACCCCACTCTGTCAATGTAACACACCCTGCAAAGCGCAGACTGACCCCACTCTGTCAATGCAACAGACCCAGGGAAGAGCAGACAGACCCCACTCTGTCAATGTAACACACCCAGGGAAGAGCAGACTGACCCCACTCTGTCAATGGAACACACCCAGGGAAGAGCAGACTGACCCCACTCTGTCAATGTAACTCAAAAAGGGAAGAGCAGACTGACCCCACTCTGTCAATGTAACACACCCAGGGAAGAGCAGACTGACCCCACTCTGTCAATTTAAGACACCCAGGGAATAGCACACTGACCCCTCTCTGTCAATGTAACCCACCCAGGAAAGAGCAGACTGACCCCACTCTGTCAATGTAACACTACCAGGAAAGAGCAGACTGACCCCACCCTGTCAATGTAACACACCCAGGGAAGAGCAGACTGACCACACTCTGTCAATGTAACACACGCAGGGAAGAGCAGACTGACCACACTCTGTCAATGTAACCCACCCAGGAAAGAGCAGACTGACGCCACTCTGTCAATGTAACACTACCAGGAAAGAGCAGACTGACCCCACCCTGTCAATGTAACACACCCAGGGAAGAGCAGACTGACCCCACCCTGTCAATGTAACACACCCAGGGAAGAGCAGACTGACCCCACTCTGTCAATGTAACACACCCAGGGAAGAGCAGACTGACCCCACTGTGTCAATGTAACACACCCAGGGAAGAGCAGACTGACCGAACTCTGTCAATGTAACCCACCCAGGGAAGAGCAGACTGGCCCCACTCTGTCAATAAAACACCCCCAGGGAAGAGCAGACTCACCCCACTCTGTCGATGTAACACCCCCAGGGAAGAGCAGACTGATCCAACTCTGTCAATATAACACACCCATGGAAGAGCAGACTGACCCCATTCTATCAAAGTAAAACCCCCAGGGAAGAGCAGACTGACCCCACTCTGTCAATGTAACACACCCAGGGAAGAGCAGACTGACCCCAGTGTGTCAATGTAACTCACAAAGGGAAGACCAGACTGAACCCACTCTGTCAATGTAACCCACCCTGTGAAGAGCAGACCGACCCCACTGCGTCAATGTAACACACCCAGTGAAGAGCAGACTGATCCCACTCTGTCAATGCAACACACACAGGGAAGGCCTGACTGACCCCACTCAGTCAATGTAACACACAGAGAAGAGCAGACTGACCTCACTCTGTTAATGTAACACACCCAGTGAAGAGCAGACTGATCCCACTCTGTCAATGCAACACACACAGGGAAGGCCTGACTGACCCCACTCAGTCAATGTAACACACAGGGAAGAGCAGACTGACCTCACTCTGTTAATGGAACACACCCAGGGAAGAGCAGACCGACCCCACTCTGCATATGTAAGACACCCAGGGAAGAGCACACTGACCTCACTCTGTCAATGTAACACCCCCAGGGAAGAGCAGACTGACCTCATTCTTTCAATGTCACTCACAAAGGGAAGAGCAGACTGCCCCCACTCTGTCAATGTAACACACCCAGGAAAGAGCAGACTGACCCCTCTGTGTCAATGTAACACACCCAGGGCAGACAAGACTGACCCCACTCTGTCAATGTAACGCACCCAGCGAAGAGCAGACTGACCACACTCTGTCAATGTAACCCACCCAGGGTAGAGCAGACTGACCCCACTCTGTTAATGAAAACCAACCAAGGGAAGAGCAAACTGTTTCCACTCTGTCGATGTAACACACCCTGGGAAGAGCAGACTCACCCCACTCTCTCAATGTAACCCACCCAGGGAAGAGCAGACTGACCTCACTCTGTCAATGTAACACCCCCAGGGAAGAGCAGACTGACCCCACTCTGTCAATGTAACACACACAGGGAAGAGCAGACTGACCCCACTCTGTCAATGTAACACACCCAGGGAAGAGCAGACTGACCCCACTCTGTCAATGTAACACATCCAGGGAAAAGCAGACTGACCCCACTCTCTCAATGTAACACACCCGGGGAAGAACAGACTGACCCCACTCTGTCAATGTAATGCACCCTGCGAAGAGCAGACTGACCCCACTCTGTCAATGTAACCCAGTCAGGTTAGAGCAGACTGACCACACTCTGTTAATGTAACCCACCCAGGGAAGAGCAGTCTGACCCCATTCTGTCAATGTAAATCACTCAGGGAAGAGCAGACTGACCCCACTCTGTCAATGTATCTCACAAAGGGAAGAGCAGACTGACTCCAATCTGTCAATGTAACACACCCAGGGAAGAGCAGACTGACCACACTCTGTCAATGTAACGCACGCAGGGAAGTGCAGACTGACCACACTCTGTCAAAGTAACATCACCAGGGCATTGCCGACTGACCCCACTCTGTCAATGTAACACACCCAGGGAAGAGCAGACTGACCCCACTCTGTCAATGTAACACACCCAGGGCAGAGCAGACTGACCCCAGTCTGTCAATGTAACTCACAAAGGGAAGAGCAGACTGATCCCACTCTGTCAATGTAACCCACCCAGGGAAGAGCAGACTGACTCCACTCTGTCAATGTAACACACCCAGTGAAGAGCAGACTGACCCCACTCTGTCAATGTAACACACCCAGGGAAGAGCAGACTGACCACATTCTGTCAATGTAACACACGCAGGGAAGTGCAGACTGACCCCACTCTCTCAATCTAACACACCCAGGGAAGAGCAGACAGACCCCACTCTGTCAATGTAACTCACCCAGGGAAGAGCAGACTGACCACACTCTGTCAATGTAACACACCCTGGGAAGAGCAGACTGACCACACTCTGTCAAAGTAACACCACCAGGGCATCGCCGACTGACTCCACTCTGTCAATGTAACACACCCAGGGAAGAGCAGACTGACCCCACTCTGTCAATGTAACACACTCAGGGAAGAGCAGACTGACCCCACTCTGTCAATGTAACACACTCAGGGCAGAGCAGACTGACCCCAGTCTGTCAATGTAACTCACAAAGGGAAGAGCAGACTGACCCCACTCTGTCAATGTAACCCACCCAGGGATGAGCAGACTGACTCCACTCTGTCAATGTAACACACCCAGGGAAGAGCAGACTGACCCCACTCTGTCAATGTAACACACCCAGGGAAGAGCAGACTGACTCCACTCTGTCAATGTAACACACCCAGGGAAGAGCAGACTGACCCCAATATGTCAATGTAAAACACCCAGGGAAGAGCACACTGACCCCACTCTGTCAATGTCACGCTCCCAGGGAAGAGCAGACTGACCTCATTCTTTCAATGTCACTCACAAAGGGAAGAGCAGACTGCCCCCACTCTGTCAATGTAACCCACCCAGGGAAGAGCAGACTGACCCCACTCTGTCAATGTAACCCACCCAGGGAAGTGCAGACTGACCCCACTCTGTCAATGTAACACACCCAGGGAAGAGCAGACTGACCACATTCTGTCAATGTAACACACGCAGGGAAGTGCAGACTGACCCCACTCTGTCAATCTAACACACCCAGGGAAGAGCAGACTGACTCCACTCTGTCAATATTACACACCCAGGGAAGAGCAGACTGACCACACTCTGTCAATGTAACACACGCAGGGAAGTGCAGACTGACCATACTCTGTCAAAGTAACATCACCAGGGCATAGCCGACTGACCCCACTCTGTCAATGAAACACACCCAGGGAAGAGCAGACTGACCCCACTCTGTCAGTGTAACCCACCCAGGGAAGAGCAGACCGAGCCCACTGCGTCAATGTAACACACCCAGTGAAGAGTAGACTGACCCCACTCTGTCAGTGTAACCCACCCAGGGAAGAGCAGACCGACCCCACTGCGTCAATGTAACACACACAGTGAAGAGCAGACTGATCCCACTCTGTCAATGTAACACACACAGGGAAGACCTGACTGACCCCACTCAGTCAATGTAACTCACAGGGAAGAGCAGACTGACCTCACTCTGTTAATGTAACACACCCAGGGAAGAACAGACTGACCCCACTCTGTCAATGTAACGCACCCAGCGAAGAGCAGACTGACCCCACTCTGTCAATGTAACCCAGTCAGGTGAGAGCAGACTGACCTCACTCTGTCAATGTAACACACCCAGGGAAGAGCAGACTGACCCCACTCTGTCAATGTAACACTACCAGGAAAGAGCAGACTGACCCCACTCTGTCAATGTAACTCACAAAGGGAAGAGCAGACTGACCCCACTCTGTCAATGTAACCCACCCAGTGAAGAGCAGACTGACTCCACTCTGTCAATGTAACACACCCAGTGAAGAGCAGACTGACCACACTCTGTCAATGTAACACACGCAGGGAAGTGCAGACTGACCCCACTCTCTCAATCTAACACACCCAGGGAAGAGCAGGCTGACCACACTCTGTCAATGTAACTCAAAAAGGGAAGAGCAGACTGACCCCACTCTGTCAATGTAACACACCCAGGGCAGAGCAGACTGACCCCACTCTGTCAATGTAACTCACAAAGGGAAGAGCAGACTGACCCCACTCTGTCAATGTAACACACCCAGGGAAGAGCAGACTGACCCCACTCTGTCAATTTAACACACCCAGGGAAGAGCAGCCTGACCACACTCTGTCAATGTAACACACGCAGGGACGTGCAGACTGACCACACTCTGTCAAAGTAACACACCCTGCAAAGATCAGAATGACCCCACTCTGTCAATGCAACACACCCTGCAAAGAGCAGACTGACCCCACTCTGTCAATGCAACAGACACAGGGAAGAGCAGACTGACCCCACTCTGTCAATGTAACACACCCAGGGAAGAGCAGACTGACCCCACTCTGTCAATGTAACACACCCAGTGAAGAGCAGACTGACCCCACTCTGTCAATGTAACTCAAAAAGGGAAGAGCAGACTGACCCCACTCCGTCAATGTAACACACCCAGGGAAGAGCAGACTGACCCCACTCTGTCAATGTAACTCAAAAAGGGAAGAGCAGACTGACCCCTCTCTGTCAATGTAACCCACCCAGGAAAGAGCAGACTGACTCCACTCTGTCAATGTAACACTACCAGGAAAGAGCAGACTGACCCCACCCTGTCAATGTAACACACCCAGGGAAGAGCAGACTGCCCACACTCTGTCAATGTAACACACGCAGGGAAGAGCAGACTGACCACACTCTGTCAATGTAACCCACCCAGGAAAGAGCAGACTGACCCCACTCTGTCAATGTAACACTACCAGGAAAGAGCAGACTGACCCCACCCTGTCAATGTAACACACCCAGGGAAGAGCAGACTGACCCCACCCTGTCAATGTAACACACCCAGGGAAGAGCAGACTGACCCCACTCTGTCAATGTAACACACCCAGGGAAGAGCAGACTGACCCCACTGTGTCAATGTAACACACCCAGGGAAGAGCAGACTGACCGAACTCTGTCAATGTAACCCACCCAGGGAAGAGCAGACTGGCCCCACTCTGTCAATTAAACACCCCCAGGGAAGAGCAGACTCACCCCACTCTGTCGATGTAACACCCCCAGGGAAGAGCAGACTGATCCAACTCTGTCAATATAACACACCCATGGAAGAGCAGACTGACCCCATTCTATCAAAGTAACACCCCCAGGGAAGAGCAGACTGACCCCACTCTGTCAATGTAACACACAGGGAAGAGCAGACTGACCCCACTCTGTCAATGTAAAACACACAGGGAAGGGCAGACCGACCCTACTCTGTCAATGTAACACACTCTGTAAAGAGCAGACTGACCCTTCTCTGTGAATGCAACACCCCCAGGGAAGAGCAGACTGACCCCACTCTTACAATGTAACACACACAGGGAAGTGCAGACTGACCCCACTCTGTTAATGTAACTCACCCAGGGAAGAGCAGACTGACACAACTCTGTCAATGTAACACACACATGGAAGAACAGACTGACCCCACTATGTCAATGTAACACACCCTGTAAAGAGCAGACTGACCCCACTCTGTCAATGTAACACACACAGGGAAGAGCTGACTGACCCCACTATGTCAATTTAACGCACCCAGGATTGAGCGCACTGACCCCACTCTGTCAACGTAACACACACAGGGAAGGGCAGACCAACCTAACTCTGTCAATGTAACACACCCTGCAAAGAGCAGACTGACCCCAGTCTGTCAATGTAACAGACCCAGGTTTGAGCACACTGACCCCACTCTGTCAATGTAACCCACCCAGGAAAGAGCAGACTGACCCCACTCTGTCAAAGTAACACACACAGGGAAGAGCAGACTGACCCCACTCTGTCAATGTAACACACCCAGGGAAGAGCAGACTGACCCCACTCTGTCAATATAACACACCCAGGGAAGAGCAGACTGGCCCCACTCTGTCAATAAAACACCCCCAGGGAAGAGCAGACTCACCCCACTCTGTCGATGTAACACCCCCAGGGAATAGCAGACTGACCCAACTCTGTCAATATAACACACGCAGGGAAGAGCAGACTGACCCCATTCTAGCAAAGTAACATACCCAGGGAAGAGCAGACTGACCCCACTCTGTCACTGTAACACACCCACGGAAGAGCAGACTGACCTCACTCTGTCAATTTAACACCCCCAAGGAAGAGCAGACTGACCCCACTCTGTCAATGTAACAGACCCAGGGAAGAGCAGACTGAGCACACTCTGTCAATGTAACACACCCAGGGAAGAGCAGACTGACCCCACTCTGTCAATGTAACAGACCCAGGGAAGAGCAGACTGACCCCACTCTGTCAATGTAACCCACCCTGGAAAGAGCAGACTGACCCCACTCTGTCAATGTAACACTACCAGGAAAGAGCAGACTGACCCCACTGTGTCAATGTAACACACCCAGGGAAGAGCAGACTGACCCCACTCTGTCAATGAAACTCACAAAGGGAAGAGCAGACTGACCCCACTCTGTTAATGTAACACACCCAGGGAAGAGCAAACTGATTCCACTCTGTCGATATAAAACACCCAGGGAAGAGCAGACTCACCCCACTCTGTCAATGTAACCCACCCAGGGAAGAGCAGACTGACCCTTCTCTGTCAATGTATCACACCCAGGGAAGAGCAGACTGACCCCATTCTATCAAAGTAACACCCCCAGGGAAGAGCAGACTGACCCCACTCTGTCAATGTAACACACCCAGGGAAGAGCAGACTGACCCAACTCTGTCAATGTAACACACACATGGAAGAACAGACTGACCCCACCCTGCCAATGTAACACACTCTGTAAAGAGCATTCTGACCCCACTCTGTCAATGTAACACACCCAGGGAAGAGCAGACTGACCCCACTCTGTCAATATAACACACCCAGGGAAGAGCAGACTGGCCCCACTCTGTCATTAAAACACCCCCAGGGAAGAGCAGACTCACCCCACTCTGTCGATGTAACACCCCCAGGGAATAGCAGACTGACCCAACTCTGTCAATATAACACACCCAGGGAAGAGCAGACTGACCCCATTCTAGCAAAGTAACACACCCAGGGAAGAGCAGACTGACCCCACTCTGTCACTGTAACACACCCACGGAAGAGCAGACTGACCTCACTCTGTTAATTTAACACCCCCAGCGAAGAGCAGACTGACCGCACTCTTTCAATGTAACACTCCCAGGGAAGAGCAGACTGACTCCACTCTGTCAATGTAAGACCCCCAGGGAAGAGCAGACTGAGCACACTCTGTCAATGTAACACACCCAGGGAAGAGCAGACTGACCCCACTCTGTCAATGTAACAGACCCAGGGAAGAGCAGACTGACCCCAATCTGTCAGTGTAACACACCCAGGGAAGGGCAGACTGACCCCCCACTGTCAATGTAACACGCCCAGGGAAGAGCAGACCGACCCCACTCTATCAATGTAACACACCCAGGGAAGAGCAGACTGACCCCACTCTGTCAATGTAACCCACCCTGGAAAGAGCAGACTGACCCCACTCTGTCAATGTAACACTACCAGGAAAGAGCAGACTGACAACAATGTGTCAATGTAACACACCCAGGGAAGAGCAGACTGGCCCCACTCTGTCAATAAAACACCCCCAGGGAAGAGCAGACTCACCCCACTCTGTCGATGCAACACCCCCAGGGAATAGCAGACTGACCCAACTCTGTCAATATAACACACCCACGGAAGAGCAGACTGACACCATTCTAGCAAAGTAACACACCCAAGGAAGAGCAGACTGACCCCACTCTGTCACTGTAACACACCCACTGAAGAGCAGACTGACCTCACTCTGTCAATTTAACACCCCCAGGGAAGAGCATACTGACCGCACTCTTTCAATGTAACAGACCCAGGGAAGAGCAGACTGAGCACACGCTGTCAATGTAACACATCCAGGGAAGAGCAGACTGACCCCACTCTGTCAATGTAACAGACCCAGGGAAGAGCAGACTGACCCCAATCTGTCAATGAAACTCACAAAGGGAAGAGCAGACTGACCCCACTCTGTTAATGTAACACACCCAGGGAAGAGCAAACTGATTCCACTCTGTCGATATAAAACACCCAGGGAAGAGCAGACTCACCCCACTCTGTCAATGTAACCCACCCAGGGAAGAGCAGACTGACCCCAGTCTATCAAAGTAACACCCCCAGGGAAGAGCAGACTGACCCCACTCTGTCAATGTAACACACAGGGAAGAGCAGACTGACTCCACTCTGTCAATGTAACACACACATGGAAGAACAGACTGACCCCACTCTGTCAATGTAACACACTCTGTAAAGAGCAGACTGACCCCACTCTGTCAATGTAACACACCCAGGGAAGAGCAGACTGACCCCACTCTGTCAATATAACACACCCAGGGAAGAGCAGACTGGCCCCACTCTGTCAATAAAACACCCCCAGGGAAGAGCAGACTCACCCCACTCTGTCGATGTAACACCCCCAGTGAAGAGCAGACTGACCCCACTCTGTCAATGTAACCCACCCAGGGAAGAGCAGACTGACCCCACTCTGTCAAAGTAACACCACCAGGGCAGAGCCGAGTGACCCAACTCCGTCAAGTTAACACACCCTGCAAAGAGCAGACTGACCCCACTCTGTCAATGTAACAGACCCAGGGAAGAGCAGACTGACCCCACTCTGTCAATGTAACACACCCAGGGAAGAGCAGACTGACCCCACTCTGTCAATTTAAAACACCCAGGGAAGAGCAGCCTGACCACACTCTGTCAATGTAACACACGCAGGGAAGTGCAGACTGACCACACTCTGTCAAAGTAACACACCCTGCAAAGATCAGAATGACCCCACTCTGTCAATGTAACACACCCTGCAAAGAGCAGACTGACCCCACTCTGTCAATGCAACAGACCCAGGGAAGAGCAGACTGACCCCACTCTGTCAATGTAACACACCCAGGGAAGAGCAGACTGACCCCACTCTGTCAATGTAACACACCCAGGGAAGAGCAGACTGACCCCACTCTGTCAATGTAACTCAAAAAGGGAAGAGCAGACTGACCCCACTCTGTCAATGTAACACACCCAGGGAAGAGCAGACTGACCCCACTCTGTCAATGTAACTCAAAAAGGGAAGAGCAGACTGACCCCACTCTGTCAATGTAACACACCCAGGGAAGAGCAGACTGACCCCACTCTGTCAATTTAAGACACCCAGGGAATAGCACACTGACCCCTCTCTGTCAATGTAACCCACCCAGGAAAGAGCAGACTGACCCCACTCTGTCAATGTAACACTACCAGGAAAGAGCAGACTGACCCCACCCTGTCAATGTAACACACCCAGGGAAGAGCAGACTGACCACAATCTGTCAATGTAACCCACCCAGGAAAGAGCAGACTGACCCCACTCTGTCAATGTAACACTACCAGGAAAGAGCAGACTGACCCCACTCTGTCAATGTAACTCAAAAAGGGAAGAGCAGACTGACCCCTCTCTGTCAATGTAACGCACCCAGGAAAGAGCAGACTGACCCCACTCTGTCAATGTAACACTACCAGGAAAGAGCAGACTGACCCCACCCTGTCAATGTAACACACCCAGGGAAGAGCAGACTGACCACACTCTGTCAATGTAACACACGCAGGGAAGAGCAGACTGACCACACTCTGTCAATGTAACCCACCCAGGAAAGAGCAGACTGACCCCACTCTGTCAATGTAACACTACCAGGAAAGAGCAGACTGACCCCACCCCGTCAATGTAACACACCCAGGGAAGAGCAGACTGACCCCACCCTGTCAATGTAACACACCCAGGGAAGAGCAGACTGACCCCACTCTGTCAATGTAACACACCCAGGGAAGAGCAGACTGACCCCACTGTGTCAATGTAACACACCCAGGGAAGAGCAGACTGACCGAACTCTGTCAATGTAACCCACCCAGGGAAGAGCAGACTGGCCCCACTCTGTCAATAAAACACCCCCAGGGAAGAGCAGACTCACCCCACTCTGTCGATGTAACACCCCCAGGGAAGAGCAGACTGATCCCACTCTGTCAATATAACACACCCATGGAAGAGCAGACTGACCCCATTCTATCAAAGTAACACCCCCAGGGAAGAGCAGACTGACCCCACTCTGTCAATGTAACACACAGGGAAGAGCAGACTGACCCCACTCTGTCAATGTAACACTACCAGGAAAGAGCAGACTGACCCCACCCTGTCAATGTAACACACCCAGGGAAGAGCAGACTGACCCCACCCTGTCAATGTAACACACCCAGGGAAGAGCAGACTGACCCCACTCTGTCAATGTAACACACCCAGGGAAGAGCAGACTGACCCCACTGTGTCAATGTAACACACCCAGGGAAGAGCAGACTGACCGAACTCTGTCAATGTAACCCACCCAGGGAAGAGCAGACTGGCCCCACTCTGTCAATAAAACACCCCCAGGGAAGAGCAGACTCACCCCACTCTGTCGATGTAACACCCCCAGGGAAGAGCAGACTGATCCAACTCTGTCAATATAACACACCCATGGAAGAGCAGACTGACCCCATTCTATCAAAGTAACACCCCCAGGGAAGAGCAGACTGACCCCACTCTGTCAATGTAACACACAGGGAAGAGCAGACTGACCCCACTCTGTCAATGTAAAACACACAGGGAAGGGCAGACCGACCCTACTCTGTCAATGTAACACACTCTGTAAAGAGCAGACTGACCCTTCTCTGTGAATGCAACACCCCCAGGGAAGAGCAGACTGACCCCACTCTTACAATGTAACACACACAGGGAAGTGCAGACTGACCCCACTCTGTTAATGTAACTCACCCAGGGAAGAGCAGACTGACACAACTCTGTCAATGTAACACACACATGGAAGAACAGACTGACCCCACTATGTCAATGTAACACACCCTGTAAAGAGCAGACTGACCCCACTCTGTCAATGTAACACACTCTGTAAAGAGCAGACTGACCCTTCTCTGTGAATGCAACACCCCCAGGGAAGAGCAGACTGACCCCACTCTTACAATGTGACACACACAGGGAAGTGCAGACTGACCCCACTCTGTTAATGTAACTCACCCAGGGAAGAGCAGACTGACACAACTCTGTCAATGTAACACACACATGGAAGAACAGACTGACCCCACTATGTCAATGTAACACACCCTGTAAAGAGCTGACTGACCCCACTATGTCAATTTAACGCACCCAGGATTGAGCACACTGACCCCACTCTGTCAACGTAACACACACAGGGAAGGGCAGACCAACCTAACTCTGTCAATGTAACACACCCTGCAAAGAGCAGACTGACCCCAGTCTGTCAATGTAACAGACCCAGGTTTGAGCACACTGACCCCACTCTGTCAATGTAACCCACCCAGGAAAGAGCAGACTGACCCCACTCTGTCAAAGTAACACACACAGGGAAGAGCAGACTGACCCCACTCTGTAAATGTAACACACCCAGGGAAGAGCAGACTGACCCCACTCTGTCAATATAACACACCCAAGGAAGAGCAGACTGGCCCCACTCTGTCAATAAAACACCCCCAGGGAAGAGCAGACTCACCCCACTCTGTCGATGTAACACCCCCAGGGAATAGCAGACTGACCCAACTCTGTCAATATAACACACGCAGGGAAGAGCAGACTGACCCCATTCTAGCAAAGTAACATACCCAGGGAAGAGCAGACTGACCCCACTCTGTCACTGTAACACACCCACGGAAGAGCAGACTGACCTCACTCTGTCAATTTAATACCCCCAGGGAAGAGCAGACAGGCCCCACTCTGTCAATGTAACAGACCCAGGGAAGAGCAGACTGAGCACACTCTGTCAATGTAACACACCCAGGGAAGAGCAGACTGACCCCACTCTGTCAATGTAACAGACCCAGGGAAGAGCAGACTGACCCCAATCTGTCAGTGTAACACACCCAGGGAAGGGCAGATTGACCCCCCTCTGTCAATGTAACACACCCAGGGAAGAGCAGACCGACCCCACTCTGTCAATGTAACACACCCAGGGAAGAGCAGACTGACCCCACTCTGTCAATGTAACCCACCCTGGAAAGAGCAGACTGACCCCACTCTGTCAATGTAACACTACCAGGAAAGAGCAGACTGACCCCACTGTGTCAATGTAACACACCCAGGGAAGAGCAGACTGACCCCACTCTGTCAATGAAACTCACAAAGGGAAGAGCAGACTGACCCCACTCTGTTAATGTAACACACCCAGGGAAGAGCAAACTGATTCCACTCTGTCGATATAAAACACCCAGGGAAGAGCAGACTCACCCCACTCTGTCAATGTAACCCACCCAGGGAAGAGCAGACTGACCCTTCTCTGTCAATGTATCACACCCAGGGAAGAGCAGACTGACCCCATTCTATCAAAGTAACATCCCCAGGGAAGAGCAGACTGACCCCACTCTGTCAATGTAACACACAGGGAAGAGCAGACTGACTCCACTCTGTCAATGTAACACACCCAGGGAAGAGCAGACTGACCCAACTCTGTCAATGTAACACACACATGGAAGAACAGACTGACCCCACCCTGCCAATGTAACACACTCTGTAAAGAGCATTCTGACCCCACTCTGTCAATGTAACACACCCAGGGAAGAGCAGACTGACCCCACTCTGTCAATATAACACACCCAGGGAAGAGCAGACTGGACCCACTCTGTCATTAAAACACCCCAAGGGAAGAGCAGACTCACCCCACTCTGTCGATGTAACACCCCCAGGGAATAGCAGACTGACCCAACTCTGTCAATATAACACACCCAGGGAAGAGCAGACTGACCCCATTCTAGCAAAGTAACACACCCAGGGAAGAGCAGACTGACCCCACTCTGTCACTGTAACACACCCACGGAAGAGCAGACTGACCTCACTCTGTTAATTTAACACCCCCAGCGAAGAGCAGACTGACCGCACTCTTTCAATGTAACACTCCCAGGGAAGAGCAGACTGACTCCACTCTGTCAATGTAAGACCCCAAGGGAAGAGCAGACTGAGCACACTCTGTCAATGTAACACACCCAGGGAAGAGCAGACTGTCCCCACTCTGTCAATGTAACAGACCCAGGGAAGAGCAGACTGACCCCAATCTGTCAGTGTAACACACCCAGGGAAGGGCAGACTGACTCCCCTCTGTCAATGTAACACGCCCAGGGAAGAGCAGACCGACCCCACTCTGTCAATGTAACACACCCAGGGAAGAGCAGACTGACCCCACTCTGTCAATGTAACCCACCCTGGAAAGAGCAGACTGACCCCACTCTGTCAATGTAACACTACCAGGAAAGAGCAGACTGACGCCACTGTGTCAATGTAACACACCCAGGGAAGAGCAGACTGGCCCCACTCTGTCAATAAAACACCCCCAGGGAAGAGCAGACTCACCCCACTCTGTCGATGCAACACCCCCAGGGAATAGCAGACTGACCCAACTCTGTCAATATAACACACCCACGGAAGAGCAGACTGACCCCATTCTAGCAAAGTAACACACCCAAGGAAGAGCAGACTGACCCCACTCTGTCACTGTAACACACCCACGGAAGAGCAGACTGACCTCACTCTGTCAATTTAACACCCCCAGGGAAGAGCATACTGACCGCACTCTTTCAATGTAACAGACCCAGGGAAGAGCAGACTGAGCACACGCTGTCAATGTAACACACCCAGGGAAGAGCAGACTGACCCCACTCTGTCAATGTAACAGACCCAGGGAAGAGCAGACTGACCCCAATCTGTCAATGAAACTCACAAAGGGAAGAGCAGACTGACCCCACTCTGTTAATGTAACACACCCAGGGAAGAGCAAACTGATTCCACTCTGTCGATATAAAACACCCAGGGAAGAGCAGACTCACCCCACTCTGTCAATGTAACCCACCCAGGGAAGAGCAGACTGACCCCAGTCTATCAAAGTAACACCCCCAGGGAAGAGCAGACTGACCCCACTCTGTCAATGTAACACACAGGGAAGAGCAGACTGACTCCACTCTGTCAATGTAACACACACATGGAAGAACAGACTGACCCCACTCTGTCAATGTAACACACTCTGTAAAGAGCAGACTGACCCCACTCTGTCAATGTAACACACCCAGGGAAGAGCAGACTGACCCCACTCTGTCAATATAACACACCCAGGGAAGAGCAGACTGGCCCCACTCTGTCAATAAAACACCCCCAGGGAAGAGCAGACTCACCCCACTCTGTCGATGTAACACCCCCAGTGAAGAGCAGACTGACCCCACTCTGTCAATGTAACCCACCCAGTGAAGAGCAGACTGACCCCACTCTGTCAAAGTAACACCACCAGGGCAGAGCCGAGTGACCCAACTCCGTCAAGTTAACACACCCTGCAAAGAGCAGACTGACCCCACTCTGTCAATGTAACAGACCCAGGGAAGAGCAGACTGACCCCACTCTGTCAATGTAACACACCCAGGGAAGAGCAGACTGACCCCACTCTGTCAATGTAACACACCCAGGGAAGAGCAGACTGACCCCACTCTGTCAATGTAACTCAAAAAGGGAAGAGCAGACTGACCCCACTCTGTCAATGTAACACACACAGGGAAGAGCAGACTGACCCCACTCTGTCAATTTAAGACACCCAGGGAATAGCACACTGACCCCTCTCTGTCAATGTAACCCACCCAGGAAAGAGCAGACTGACCCCACTCTGTCAATGTAACACTACCAGGAAAGAGCAGACTGACCCCACCCTGTCAATGTAACACACCCAGGGAAGAGCAGACTGACCACACTCTGTCAATGTAACCCACCCAGGAAAGAGCAGACTGACCCCACTCTGTCAATGTAACACTACCAGGAAAGAGCAGACTGACCCCACCCTGTCAATGTAACACACCCAGGGAAGAGCAGACTGACCCCACCCTGTCAATGTAACACACCCAGGGAAGAGCAGACTGACCCCACTCTGTCAATGTAACACACCCAGGGAAGAGCAGACTGACCCCACCCTGTCAATGTAACACACCCAGGGAAGAGCAGACTGACCGAACTCTGTCAATGTAACCCACCCAGGGAAGAGCAGACTGGCCCCACTCTGTCAATAAAACACCCCCAGGGAAGAGCAGACTCACCCCACACTGTCGATGTAACACCCCCAGGGAAGAGCAGACTGATCCAACTATGTCAATATAACACACCCATGGAAGAGCAGACTGACCCCATTCTATCAAAGTAACACCCCCAGGGAAGAGCAGACTGACCCCACTCTGTCAATGTAACACACCCAGGGAAGAGCAGACTGACCCAACTCTGTCAATGTAAAACACACAGGGAAGGGCAGACCGACCCTACTCTGTCAATGTAACACACTCTGTAAAGAGCAGACTGACCCTTCTCTGTGAATGAAACACATCCAGGGAAGGGCAGACTGACCCCATTCTGTTAATTTAACACCCCCAGGGAAGAGCAGACTGACCCCACTCTTTCAATGTAACACACACAGGGAAGTGCAGACTGACCCCACTCTGTTAATGTAACTCACCCAGGGAAGAGCAGACTGACACAACTCTGTCAATGTAACACACACATGGAAGAACAGACTGACCCCACTATGTCAATGTAACACACCCTGTAAAGAGCATACTGACCCCACTCTGTCAATGTAACACACACAGGGAAGGACAGACCAACCTAACTCTGTCAATGTAACACACCCTGCAAAGAGCAGACTGACCCCAGTCTGTCAATGTAACAGACCCAGGTTTGAGCACACTGACCCCACTCTGTCAATGTAACCCACCCAGGAAAGAGCAGACTGACCCCACTCTGTCAATGTAACAGACCCAGGGAAGAGCAGACTGACCCCAATCTGTCAGTGTAACACACCCAGGGAAGGGCAGACTGACCCCCCTCTGTCAATGTAACACGGCCAGGGAAGAGCAGACCGACCCCACTCTGTCAATGTAACACACCCAGGGAAGAGCAGACTGACCCCACTCTGTCAATGTAACCCACCCTGGAAAGAGCAGACTGACCCCACTCTGTCAATGTAACACTACCAGGAAAGAGCAGACTGACCCCACTGTGTCAATAAAACACCCCCAGGGAAGAGCAGACTCACCCCACTCTGTCGATGCAACACCCCCAGGGAATAGCAGACTGACCCAACTCTGTCAATATAACACACCCACGGAAGAGCAGACTGACCCCATTCTAGCAAAGTAACACACCCAAGGAAGAGCAGACTGACCCCACTCTGTCACTGTAACACACCCACGGAAGAGCAGACTGACCTCACTCTGTCAATTTAACACCCCCAGGGAAGAGCATACTGACCGCACTCTTTCAATGTAACAGACCCAGGGAAGAGCAGACTGAGCACACGCTGTCAATGTAACACACCCAGGGAAGAGCAGACTGACCCCACTCTGTCAATGTAACAGACCCAGGGAAGAGCAGACTGACCCCAATCTGTCAATGAAACTCACAAAGGGAAGAGCAGACTGACCCCACTCTGTTAATGTAACACACCCAGGGAAGAGCAAACTGATTCCACTCTGTCGATATAAAACACCCAGGGAAGAGCAGACTCACCCCACTCTGTCAATGTAACCCACCCAGGGAAGAGCAGACTGACCCCAGTCTATCAAAGTAACACCCCCAGGGAAGAGCAGACTGACCCCACTCTGTCAATGTAACACACAGGGAAGAGCAGACTGACTCCACTCTGTCAATGTAACACACACAGGGAAGAACAGACTGACCCCACTCTGTCAATGTAACACACTCTGTAAAGAGCAGACTGACCCCACTCTGTCAATGTAACACACCCAGGGAAGAGCAGACTGACCCCACTCTGTCAATATAACACACCCAGGGAAGAGCAGACTGGCCCCACTCTGTCAATAAAACACCCCCAGGGAAGAGCAGACTCACCCCACTCAGTCGATGTAACACCCCCAGTGAAGAGCAGACTGACCCCACTCTGTCAATGTAACCCACCCAGTGAAGAGCAGACTGACCCCACTCTGTCAAAGTAACACCACCAGGGCAGAGTCGAGTGACCCAACTCCGTCAAGTTAACACACCCTGCAAAGAGCAGACTGACCCCACTCTGTCAATGTAACAGACCCAGGGAAGAGCAGACTGACCCCACTCTGTCAATGTAACACACCCAGGGAAGAGCAGACTGACCCCACTCTGTCAATGTAACACACCCAGGGAAGAGCAGACTGACCCCACTCTGTCAATGTAACTCAAAAAGGGAAGAGCAGACTGACCCCACTCTGTCAATGTAACACACCCAGGGAAGAGCAGACTGACCCCACTCTGTCAATTTAAGACACCCAGGGAATAGCACACTGACCCCTCTCTGTCAATGTAACCCACCCAGGAAAGAGCAGACTGACCCCACTCTGTCAATGTAACAGACCCAGGGAAGAGCAGACTGACCCCAATCTGTCAGTGTAACACACCCAGGGAAGGGCAGACTGACCCCCCTCTGTCAATGTAACACGGCCAGGGAAGAGCAGACCGACCCCACTCTGTCAATGTAACACACCCAGGGAAGAGCAGACTGACCCCACTCTGTCAATGTAACCCACCCTGGAAAGAGCAGACTGACCCCACTCTGTCAATGTAACACTACCAGGAAAGAGCAGACTGACCCCACTGTGTCAATAAAACACCCCCAGGGAAGAGCAGACTCACCCCACTCTGTCGATGCAACACCCCCAGGGAATAGCAGACTGACCCAACTCTGTCAATATAACACACCCACGGAAGAGCAGACTGACCCCATTCTAGCAAAGTAACACACCCAAGGAAGAGCAGACTGACCCCACTCTGTCACTGTAACACACCCACGGAAGAGCAGACTGACCTCACTCTGTCAATTTAACACCCCCAGGGAAGAGCATACTGACCGCACTCTTTCAATGTAACAGACCCAGGGAAGAGCAGACTGAGCACACGCTGTCAATGTAACACACCCAGGGAAGAGCAGACTGACCCCACTCTGTCAATGTAACAGACCCAGGGAAGAGCAGACTGACCCCAATCTGTCAATGAAACTCACAAAGGGAAGAGCAGACTGACCCCACTCTGTTAATGTAACACACCCAGGGAAGAGCAAACTGATTCCACTCTGTCGATATAAAACACCCAGGGAAGAGCAGACTCACCCCACTCTGTCAATGTAACCCACCCAGGGAAGAGCAGACTGACCCCAGTCTATCAAAGTAACACCCCCAGGGAAGAGCAGACTGACCCCACTCTGTCAATGTAACACACAGGGAAGAGCAGACTGACTCCACTCTGTCAATGTAACACACACAGGGAAGAACAGACTGACCCCACTCTGTCAATGTAACACACTCTGTAAAGAGCAGACTGACCCCACTCTGTCAATGTAACACACCCAGGGAAGAGCAGACTGACCCCACTCTGTCAATATAACACACCCAGGGAAGAGCAGACTGGCCCCACTCTGTCAATAAAACACCCCCAGGGAAGAGCAGACTCACCCCACTCAGTCGATGTAACACCCCCAGTGAAGAGCAGACTGACCCCACTCTGTCAATGTAACCCACCCAGTGAAGAGCAGACTGACCCCACTCTGTCAAAGTAACACCACCAGGGCAGAGTCGAGTGACCCAACTCCGTCAAGTTAACACACCCTGCAAAGAGCAGACTGACCCCACTCTGTCAATGTAACAGACCCAGGGAAGAGCAGACTGACCCCACTCTGTCAATGTAACACACCCAGGGAAGAGCAGACTGACCCCACTCTGTCAATGTAACACACCCAGGGAAGAGCAGACTGACCCCACTCTGTCAATGTAACTCAAAAAGGGAAGAGCAGACTGACCCCACTCTGTCAATGTAACACACCCAGGGAAGAGCAGACTGACCCCACTCTGTCAATTTAAGACACCCAGGGAATAGCACACTGACCCCTCTCTGTCAATGTAACCCACCCAGGAAAGAGCAGACTGACCCCACTCTGTCAATGTAACACTACCAGGAAAGAGCAGACTGACCCCACCCTGTCAATGTAACACACCCAGGGAAGAGCAGACTGACCACACTCTGTCAATGTAACCCACCCAGGAAAGAGCAGACTGACCCCACTCTGTCAATGTAACACTACCAGGAAAGAGCAGACTGACCCCACCCTGTCAATGTAACACACCCAGGGAAGAGCAGACTGACCCCACCCTGTCAATGTAACACACCCAGGGAAGAGCAGACTGACCCCACTCTGTCAATGTAACACACCCAGGGAAGAGCAGACTGACCCCACTGTGTCAATGTAACACACCCAGGGAAGAGCAGACTGACCGAACTCTGTCAATGTAACCCACCCAGGGAAGAGCAGACTGACCCCACTCTGTCAATGTAACACACCCATGGAAGAGCAGACTCACCCCATTCTATCAAAGTAACACCCCCAGGGAAGAGCAGACTGACCCCACTCTGTCAATGTAACACACCCAGGGAAGAGCAGACTGACCCAACTCTGTCAATGTAAAACACACAGGGAAGGGCAGACCGACCCTACTCTGTCAATGTAACACACTCTGTAAAGAGCAGACTGACCCTTCTCTGTGAATGAAACACATCCAGGGAAGGGCAGACTGACCCCATTCTGTTAATTTAACACCCCCAGGGAAGAGCAGACTGACCCCACTCTTTCAATGTAACACACACAGGGAAGTGCAGACTGACCCCACTCTGTCAATGTAACTCACCCAGGGAAGAGCAGACTGACACAACTCTGTCAATGTAACACACACATGGAAGAACAGACTGACCCCACTATGTCAATGTAACACACCCTGTAAAGAGCATACTGACCCCACTCTGTCAATGTAACACACACAGGGAAGGGCAGACCAACCTAACTCTGTCAATGTAACACACCCTGCAAAGAGCAGACTGACCCCAGTCTGTCAATGTAACAGACCCAGGTTTGAGCACACTGACCCCACTCTGTCAATGTAACCCACCCAGGAAAGAGCAGACTGACCCCACTCTGTCAATGTAACAGACCCAGGGAAGAGCAGACTGACCCCAATCTGTCAGTGTAACACACCCAGGGAAGGGCAGACTGACCCCCCTCTGTCAATGTAACACGCCCAGGGAAGAGCAGACCGACCCCACTCTGTCAATGTAACACACCCAGGGAAGAGCAGACTGACCCCACTCTGTCAATGTAACCCACCCTGGAAAGAGCAGACTGACCCCACTCTGTCAATGTAACACTACCAGGAAAGAGCAGACTGACCCCACTGTGTCAATAAAACACCCCCAGGGAAGAGCAGACTCACCCCACTCTGTCGATGCAACACCCCCAGGGAATAGCAGACTGACCCAACTCTGTCAATATAACACACCCACGGAAGAGCAGACTGACCCCATTCTAGCAAAGTAACACACCCAAGGAAGAGCAGACTGACCCCACTCTGTCACTGTAACACACCCACGGAAGAGCAGACTGACCTCACTCTGTCAATTTAACACCCCCAGGGAAGAGCATACTGACCGCACTCTTTCAATGTAACAGACCCAGGGAAGAGCAGACTGAGCACACGCTGTCAATGTAACACACCCAGGGAAGAGCAGACTGACCCCACTCTGTCAATGTAACAGACCCAGGGAAGAGCAGACTGACCCCAATCTGTCAATGAAACTCACAAAGGGAAGAGCAGACTGACCCCACTCTGTTAATGTAACACACCCAGGGAAGAGCAAACTGATTCCACTCTGTCGATATAAAACACCCAGGGAAGAGCAGACTCACCCCACTCTGTCAATGTAACCCACCCAGGGAAGAGCAGACTGACCCCAGTCTATCAAAGTAACACACCCAGGGAAGAGCAGACTGACCCCACTCTGTCAATGTAACACACAGGGAAGAGCAGACTGACTCCACTCTGTCAATTTAACACACACATGGAAGAACAGACTGACCCCACTCTGTCAATGTAACACACTCTGTAAAGAGCAGACTGACCCCACTCTGTCAATGTAACACACCCAGGGAAGAGCAGACTGACCCCACTCTGTCAATATAACACACCCAGGGAAGAGCAGACTGGCCCCACTCTGTCAATAAAACATCCCCAGGGAAGAGCAGACTCACCACACTCTGTCGATGTAACACCCCCAGTGAAGAGCAGACTGACCCCACTCTGTCAATGTAACCCACCCAGTGAAGAGCAGACTGACCCCACTCTGTCAAAGTAACACCACCAGGGCAGAGCCGAGTGACCCAACTCCGTCAAGTTAACACACCCTGCAAAGAGCAGACTGACCCCACTCTGTCAATGTAACAGACCCAGGGAAGAGCAGACTGACCCCACTCTGTCAATGTAACACACCCAGGGAAGAGCAGACTGACCCCACTCTGTCAATGTAACACACCCAGGGAAGAGCAGACTGACCCCACTCTGTCAATGTAACTCAAAAAGGGAAGAGCAGACTGACCCCACTCTGTCAATGTAACACACCCAGGGAAGAGCAGACTGACCCCACTCTGTCAATTTAAGACACCCAGGGAATAGCACACTGACCCCTCTCTGTCAATGTAATCCACCCAGGAAAGAGCAGACTGACCCCACTCTGTCAATGTAACACTACCAGGAAAGAGCAGACTGACCCCACCCTGTCAATGTAACACACCCAGGGAAGAGCAGACTGACCACACTCTGTCAATGTAACACACGCAGGGAAGAGCAGACTGACCACACTCTGTCAATGTAACCCACCCAGGAAAGAGCAGACTGACCCCACTCTGTCAATGTAACACTACCAAGAAAGAGCAGACTGACCCCACCCTGTCAATGTAACACACCCAGGGAAGAGCAGACTGACCCCACCCTGTCAATGTAACACACCCAGGGAAGAGCAGACTGACCCCACTCTGTCAATGTAACACACCCAGGGAAGAGCAGACTGACCCCACTGTGTCAATGTAACACACCCAGGGAAGAGCAGACTGACCGAACTCTGTCAATGTAACCCACCCAGGGAAGAGCAGACTGGCCCCACTCTGTCAATAAAACACCCCCAGGGAAGAGCAGACTCACCCCACACTGTCGATGTAACACCCCCAGGGAAGAGCAGACTGATCCAACTATGTCAATATAACACACCCATGGAAGAGCAGACTGACCCCATTCTATCAAAGTAACACCCCCAGGGAAGAGCAGACTGACCCCACTCTGTCAATGTAACACACCCAGGGAAGAGCAGACTGACCCAACTCTGTCAATGTAAAACACACAGGGAAGGGCAGACCGACCCTACTCTGTCAATGTAACACACTCTGTAAAGAGCAGACTGACCCTTCTCTGTGAATGAAACACATCCAGGGAAGGGCAGACTGACCCCATTCTGTTAATTTAACACCCCCAGGGAAGAGCAGACTGACCCCACTCTTTCAATGTAACACACACAGGGAATTGCAGACTGACCCCACTCTGTTAATGTAACTCACCCAGGGAAGAGCAGACTGACACAACTCTGTCAATGTAACACACACATGGAAGAACAGACTGACCCCACTATGTCAATGTAACACACCCTGTAAAGAGGATACTGACCCCACTCTGTCAATGTAACACACACAGGGAAGGGCAGACCAACCTAACTCTGTCAATGTAACACACCCTGCAAAGAGCAGACTGACCCCAGTCTGTCAATGTAACAGACCCAGGTTTGAGCACACTGACCCCACTCTGTCAATGTAACCCACCCAGGAAAGAGCAGACTGACCCCACTCTGTCAATGTAACACACACAGGGAAGAGCAGACTGACCCCACTCTATCAATGTAACACACCCAGGGAAGAGCAGACTGACCCCACTCTGTCAATATAACACACCCAGGGAAGAGCAGACTCACCCCACTCTGTCGATGTAACACCCCCAGGGAATAGCAGACTGACCCAACTCTGTCAATATAACACACGCAGGGAAGAGCAGACTGACCCCATTCTAGCAAAGTAACACACCCAGGGAAGAGCAGACTGACCCCACTCTGTCAACGTAACACACACAGGGAAGGGCAGACCAACCTAACTCTGTCAATGTAACACACCCTGCAAAGAGCAGACTGACCCCAGTCTGTCAATGTAACAGACCCAGGTTTGAGCACACTGACCCCACTCTGTCAATGTAACCCACCCAGGAAAGAGCAGACTGACCCCACTCTGTCAATGTAACACACACAGGGAAGAGCAGACTGACCCCACTCTATCAATGTAACACACCCAGGGAAGAGCAGACTGACCCCACTCTGTCAATATAACACACCCAGGGAAGAGCAGACTCACCCCACTCTGTCGATGTAACACCCCCAGGGAATAGCAGACTGACCCAACTCTGTCAATATAACACACGCAGGGAAGAGCAGACTGACCCCATTCTAGCAAAGTAACACACCCAGGGAAGAGCAGACTGACCCCACTCTGTCACTGTAACACACCCACGGAAGAGCAGACTGACCTCACTCTGTCAATTTAACACCCCCAGGGAAGAGCAGACTGACCCCACTCTGTCAATGTAACAGACCCAGGGAAGAGTAGACTGAGCACACTCTGTCAATGTAACACACCCAGGGAAGAGCAGACTGACCCCACTCTGTCAATGTAACAGATTCAGGGAAGAGCAGACTAACCCCAATCTGTCAGTGTAACACACCCAGGGAAGGGCAGACTGACCCCCCTCTGTCAATGTAACACACCCAGGGAAGAGCAGACCGACCCCACTCTGTCAATGTAACACACCCAGGGAAGAGCAGACTGACCCCACTCTGTCAATGTAACCCACCCTGGAAAGAGCAGACTGACCCCACTCTGTCAATGTAACACTACCAGGAAAGAGCAGACTGACCCCACTGTGTCAATGTAACACACCCAGGGAAGAGCAGACTGACCCCACTCTGTCAATGAAACTCACAAAGGGAAGAGCAGACTGACCCCACTCTGTTAATGTAACACACCCAGGGAAGAGCAAACTGATTCCACTCTTTCGATATAAAACACCCAGGGAAGAGCAGACTCACCCCACTCTGTTAATGTAACCCACCCAGGGAAGAGCAGACTGACCCTTCTCTGCCAATGTATCACACCCAGGGAAGAGCAGACTGACCCCATTCTATCAAAGTAACACCCCCAGGGAAGAGCAGACTGACCCCACTCTGTCAATGTAACACACAGGGAAGAGCAGACTGACTCCACTCTGTCAATGTAACACACCCAGGGAAGAGCAGACTGACCCAACTCTGTCAATGTAACACACACATGGAAGAACAGACTGACCCCACCCTGCCAATGTAACACACTCTGTAAAGAGCATTCTGACCCCACTCTGTCAATGTAACACACCCAGAGAAGAGCAGACTGACCCCACTCTGTCAATATAACACACCCAGGGAAGAGCAGACTGGCCCCACTCTGTCATTAAAACACCCCCAGGGAAGAGCAGACTCACCCCACTCTGTCGGTGTAACACCCCCAGGGAATAGCAGACTGACCCAACTCTGTCAATATAACACACCCAGGGAAGAGCAGACTGACCCCATTCTAGCAAAGTAACACACCCAGGGAAGAGCAGACTGACCCCACTCTGTCACTGTAACACACCCACGGAAGAGCAGACTGACCTCACTCTGTTAATTTAACACCCCCAGCGAAGAGCAGACTGACCGCTCTCTTTCAATATAACACTCCCAGGGAAGAGCAGACTGACTCCACTCTGTCAATGTAAGACCCCCAGGGAAGAGCAGACTGACCCCACTCTGTCAATGTAACAGACACAGGGAAGAGCAGACTGACCCCAATCTGTCAGTGTAACACACCCAGGGAAGGGCAGACTGACCCCCCTCTGTCAATGTAACACGCCCAGGGAAGAGCAGACCGACCCCACTCTGTCAATGTAACACACCCAGGGAAGAGCAGACTGACCCCACTCTGTCAATGTAACCCACCCTGGAAAGAGCAGACTGACCCCACTCTGTCAATGTAACACTACCAGGAAAGAGCAGACTGACCCCACTGTGTCAATGTAACACACCCAGGGAAGAGCAGACTGGCCCCACTCTGTCAATAATACACCCCCAGGGAAGAGCAGACTCACCCCACTCTGTCGATGCAACACCCCCAGGGAATAGCAGACTGACCCAACTCTGTCAATATAACACACCCACGGAAGAGCAGCCTGACCCCATTCTAGCAAAGTAACACACCCAGGGAAGAGCAGACTGACCACACTCTGTCACTGTAACACACCCACGGAAGAGCAGACTGACCTCACTCTGTCAATTTAACACCCCCAGGGAAGAGCAGACTGACCGCACTCTTTCAATGTAACAGAACCGGGAAGAGCAGACTGAGCACACTCTGTCAATGTAACACACCCAGGGAAGAGCAGACTGACCCCACTCTGTCAATGTAACAGACCCAGGGAAGAGCAGACTGACCCCACTCTGTCAATGTAACAGACCCAGGGAAGAGCAGACTGACCCCAATCTGTCAGTGTAACACACCCAGGGAAGGGCAGACTGACCCCGCTCTGTCAATGTAACACGCCCAGGGAAGAGCAGACTGACCCAACTCTGTCAATGTAACACACCCAGGGAAGAGCAGACTGACCCCACTCTGTCAATGTAACCCACCCTGGAAAGAGCAGACTGACCCCACTCTGTCAATGTAACACTACCAGGAAAGAGCAGACTGACCCCACTGTGTCAATGTTACACACCCAGGGATGAGCAGACTGACCCCACTCTGTCAATGAAACTCACAAAGGGAAGAGCAGACTGACCCTTCTCTGTCAATGTAACACACACAGGGAAGGGCAGACTGACCCCACTCTGTCAACGTAACCCAACCAGGAAAGAGCAGACTGACCCCACTCTATCAATGTAACACACCCAGGGAAGAGCAGACTGACCCCACTCTGTCAATGTAACACACCCAGGGAAGAGCAGACTGACCCCAATCTGTCAATGTAACACACCCAGGGAAGAGCAGACTTACCCGACTCTGTCAATTTAAGACACCCAGGGAATAGCACACTGACCCCTCTCTGTCAATGTAACCCACCCAGGAAAGAGCAGACTGACCCCACTCTGTCAATGTAACACTACCAGGAAAGAGCAGACTGACCCCACTGTGTCAATGTAACACACCGAGGAAAGAGCAGACTGACCCCACTCTGTCAATGTAACACACCCAGTGAAGAGCAGACTGACCCCACTCTGTCAATGTAACACTACCAGGAAAGAGCAGACTGACCCCACTGTGTCAATGTAACACACCGAGGAAAGAGCAGACTGACCCGACTCTGTCAATGTAACACACCCAGTGAAGAGCAGACTGACCCCACTCTGTCAATATAACACTACCAGGAAAGAGCAGACTGACCCCACTGTGTAAATGTAACACACTCTGTAAAGAGCAGACTGACACCACTCTGTCAATGTAACACACCCAGGGAAGAGCAGACTGACCCCACTCTGTCAATATAACACACCCAGGGAAGAGCAGACTGACTCCATTCTAGCAAAGTAACACACCCAGGGAAGAGCAGACTGACCCCACTCTGTCACTGTAACACACCCACGGAAGAGCAGACTGACCTCACTCTGTCGATGTAACACCCCCAGGGAAGAGCAGACTGACCCAACTCTGTCAATATAACACACCCAGGGAAGAGCAGACTGACCCCATTCTAGAAAAGTAACACACCCAGGGAAGAGCAGACTGACCCCACTCTGTCACTGTAACACACCCACGGAAGAGCAGACTGACCTCACTCTGTCAATTTAACACCCCCAGGGAAGAGCAGACTGACCGCACTCTTTCAATGTAACACCCCCAGGGAAGAGCAGACTGAGCACACTCTGTCAATGTAACACACCCAGGGAAGAGCAGACTGACCCCACTCTGTCAATGTAACAGACCCAGGGAAGAGCAGACTGACCCCAATCTGTCAGTGTAACACACCCAGGGAAGGGCAGACCGACCCCCCTCTGTCAATGTAACACGCCCAGGGAAGAGCAGACCGACCCCACTCTGTCAATGTAACACACCCAGGGAAGAGCAGACTGACCCCACTCTGTCAATGTAACACTACCAGGAAAGAGCAGACTGACCCCACTGTGTCAATGTTACACACCCAGGGATGAGCAGACTGACCCCACTCTGTCAATGAAACTCACAAAGGGAAGAGCAGACTGACCCTTCTCTGTCAATGTAACACACCCAGGGAAGGGCAGACTGACCCCACTCTGTCAACGTAACCCACCCAGGAAAGAGCAGACTGACCCCACTCTATCAATGTAACACACCCAGGGAAGAGCAGACTGACCCCACTCTGTCAATGTAACACACCCAGGGAAGAGCAGACTGACCCCAATCTGTCAATGTAACACACCCAGGGAAGAGCAGACTTAACCCACTCTGTCAATTTAAGACACCCAGGGAAGAGCAGACTGACCCCATTCTAGCAAAGTAACACACCCAGGGAAGAGCAGACTGACCCCACTCTGTCACTGTAACACACCCACGGAAGAGCAGACTGACCTCACTCTGTCGATGTAACACCCCCAGGGAAGAGCAGACTGACCCAACTCTGTCAATATAACACACCCAGGGAAGAGCAGACTGACCCCATTCTAGAAAAGTAACACACCCAGGGAAGAGCAGACTGACCCCACTCTGTCACTGTAACACACCCACGGAAGAGCAGACTGACCTCACTCTGTCAATTTAACACCCCCAGGGAAGAGCAGACTGACCGCACTCTTTCAATGTAACACCCCCAGGGAAGAGCAGACTGAGCACACTCTGTCAATGTAACACACCCAGGGAAGAGCAGACTGACCCCACTCTGTCAATGTAACAGACCCAGGGAAGAGCAGACTGACCCCAATCTGTCAGTGTAACACACCCAGGGAAGGGCAGACCGACCCCCCTCTGTCAATGTAACACGCCCAGGGAAGAGCAGACCGACCCCACTCTGTCAATGTAACACACCCAGGGAAGAGCAGACTGACCCCACTCTGTCAATGTAACACTACCAGGAAAGAGCAGACTGACCCCACTGTGTCAATGTTACACACCCAGGGATGAGCAGACTGACCCCACTCTGTCAATGAAACTCACAAAGGGAAGAGCAGACTGACCCTTCTCTGTCAATGTAACACACCCAGGGAAGGGCAGACTGACCCCACTCTGTCAACGTAACCCACCCAGGAAAGAGCAGACTGACCCCACTCTATCAATGTAACACACCCAGGGAAGAGCAGACTGACCCCACTCTGTCAATGTAACACACCCAGGGAAGAGCAGACTGACCCCAATCTGTCAATGTAACACACCCAGGGAAGAGCAGACTTACCCCACTCTGTCAATTTAAGACACCCAGGGAATAGCACACTGACCCCTCTCTGTCAATGTAACCCACCCAGGAAAGAGCAGACGGACCCCACTCTGTCAATGTAACACTACCAGGAAAGAGCAGACTGACCCCACTGTGTCAATGTAACACACCCAGGGAAGAGCAGACTGACCCCACTCTGTCAATGTAACACTCCCAGTGAAGAGCAGACTGACCCCACTCTGTCAATATAACACACCCAGGGAAGAGCAGACTGGCCCCACTCTGTCAATGTAACACACCCAGGGAAGAGCAGACTGACCCCACTGTGTCAATGTAACACACCCAGGGAAGAGCAGACTGACCGAACTCTGTCAATGTAACACACCCAGGGAAGAGCAGACTGGCCCCACTCTGTCAATAAAACACCCCCAGGGAAGAGCAGACTCACCCCACTCTGTCGATGGAACACCCCCAGGGAAGAGCAGACTGACCCAACTCTGTCAATATAACACACCCATGGAAGAGCAGACTGACCCCATTCTATCAAAGTAACACACCCACGGAAGAGCAGACTGACCCCATTCTAGCAAAGTAACACACCCAAGGAAGAGCAGACTGACCCCACTCTGTCACTGTAACACACCCACGGAAGAGCAGACTGACCTCACTCTGTCAATTTAACACCCCCAGGGAAGAGCATACTGACCGCACTCTTTCAATGTAACAGACCCAGGGAAGAGCAGACTGAGCACACGCTGTCAATGTAACACACCCAGGGAAGAGCAGACTGACCCCACTCTGTCAATGTAACAGACCCAGGGAAGAGCAGACTGACCCCAATCTGTCAATGAAACTCACAAAGGGAAGAGCAGACTGACCCCACTCTGTTAATGTAACACACCCAGGGAAGAGCAAACTGATTCCACTCTGTCGATATAAAATACCCAGGGAAGAGCAGACTCACCACACTCTGTCAATGTAACCCACCCAGGGAAGAGCAGACTGACCCCAGTCTATCAAAGTAACACCCCCAGGGAAGAGCAGACTGACCCCACTCTGTCAATGTAACACACAGGGAAGAGCAGACTGACTCCACTCTGTCAATGTAACACACACATGGAAGAACAGACTGACCCCACTCTGTCAATGTAACACACTCTGTAAAGAGCAGACTGACCCCACTCTGTCAATGTAACACACCCAGGGAAGAGCAGACTGACCCCACTCTGTCAATGTAACACACCCAGGGAAGAGCAGACTGGCCCCACTCTGTCAATAAAACACCCCCAGGGAAGAGCAGACTCACCCCACTCTGTCGATGTAACACCCCCAGTGAAGAGCAGACTGACCCCACTCTGTCAATGTAACCCACCCAGTGAAGAGCAGACTGACCCCACTCTGTCAAAGTAACACCACCAGGGCAGAGCCGAGTGACCCAACTCCGTCAAGTTAACACACCCTGCAAAGAGCAGACTGACCCCACTCTGTCAATGTAACAGACCCAGGGAAGAGCAGACTGACCCCACTCTGTCAATGTAACACACCCAGGGAAGAGCAGACTGACCCCACTCTGTCAATGTAACACACCCAGGGAAGAGCAGACTGACCCCACTCTGTCAATGTAACTCAAAAAGGGAAGAGCAGACTGACCCCACTCTGTCAATGTAACACACCCAGGGAAGAGCAGACTGACCCCACTCTGTCAATTTAAGACACCCAGGGAATAGCACACTGACCCCTCTCTGTCAATGTAACCCACCCAGGAAAGAGCAGACTGACCCCACTCTGTCAATGTAACACTACCAGGAAAGAGCAGACTGACCCCACCCTGTCAATGTAACACACCCAGGGAAGAGCAGACTGACCACACTCTGTCAATGTAACCCACCCAGGAAAGAGCAGACTGACCCCACTCTGTCAATGTAACACTACCAGGAAAGAGCAGACTGACCCCACCCTGTCAATGTAACACACCCAGGGAAGAGCAGACTGACCCCACCCTGTCAATGTAACACACCCAGGGAAGAGCAGACTGACCCCACTCTGTCAATGTAACACACCCAGGGAAGAGCAGACTGACCCCACTGTGTCAATGTAACACACCCAGGGAAGAGCAGACTGGCCCCACTCTGTCAATGAAACACCCCCAGGGAAGTGCAGACTCACCCCACACTGTCGATGTAACACCCCCAGGGAAGAGCAGACTGATCCAACTATGTCAATATAACACACCCATGGAAGAGCAGACTGACCCCATTCTATCAAAGTAACACCCCCAGGGAAGAGCAGACTGACCCCACTCTGTCAATGTAACACACCCAGGGAAGAGCAGACTGACCCAACTCTGTCAATGTAAAACACACAGGGAAGGGCAGACCGACCCTACTCTGTCAATGTAACACACTCTGTAAAGAGCAGACTGACCCTTCTCTGTGAATGAAACACATCCAGGGAAGGGCAGACTGACCCCATTCTGTTAATTTAACACCCCCAGGGAAGAGCAGACTGACCCCACTCTTTCAATGTAACACACACAGGGAAGTGCAGACTGACCCCACTCTGTTAATGTAACTCACCCAGGGAAGAGCAGACTGACACAACTCTGTCAATGTAACACACACATGGAAGAACAGACTGACCCCACTATGTCAATGTAACACACCCTGTAAAGAGCATACTGACCCCACTCTGTCAATGTAACACACACAGGGAAGGGCAGACCAACCTAACTCTGTCAATGTAACACACCCTGCAAAGAGCAGACTGACCCCAGTCTGTCAATGTAACAGACCCAGGTTTGAGCACACTGACCCCACTCTGTCAATGTAACCCACCCAGGAAAGAGCAGACTGACCCCACTCTGTCAATGTAACAGACCCAGGGAAGAGCAGACTGACCCCAATCTGTCAGTGTAACACACCCAGGGAAGGGCAGACTGACCCCCCTCTGTCAATGTAACACGCCCAGGGAAGAGCAGACCGACCGCACTCTGTCAATGTAACACACCCAGGGAAGAGCAGACTGACCCCACTCTGTCAATGTAACCCACCCTGGAAAGAGCAGACTGACCCCACTCTGTCAATGTAACACTACCAGGAAAGAGCAGACTGAACCCACTGTGTCAATAAAACACCCCCAGGGAAGAGCAGACTCACCCCACTCTGTCGATGCAACACCCCCAGGGAATAGCAGACTGACCCAACTCTGTCAATATAACACACCCACGGAAGAGCAGACTGACCCCATTCTAGCAAAGTAACACACCCAAGGAAGAGCAGACTGACCCTACTCTGTCACTGTAACACACCCACGGAAGAGCAGACTGACCTCACTCTGTCAATTTAACACCCCCAGGGAAGAGCATACTGACCGCACTCTTTCAATGTAACAGACCCAGGGAAGAGCAGACTGAGCACACGCTGTCAATGTAACACACCCAGGGAAGAGCAGACTGACCCCACTCTGTCAATGTAACAGACCCAGGGAAGAGCAGACTGACCCCAATCTGTCAATGAAACTCACAAAGGGAAGAGCAGACTGACCCCACTCTGTTAATGTAACACACCCAGGGAAGAGCAAACTGATTCCACTCTGTCGATATAAAACACCCAGGGAAGAGCAGACTCACCCCACTCTGTCAATGTAACCCACCCAGGGAAGAGCAGACTGACCCCACTCTGTCAATGTAACACACAGGGAAGAGCAGACTGACTCCACTCTGTCAATGTAACACACACATGGAAGAACAGACTGACCCCACTCTGTCAATGTAACACACTCTGTAAAGAGCAGACTGACCCCACTCTGTCAATGTAACACACCCAGGGAAGAGCAGACTGACCCCACTCTGTCAATATAACACACCCAGGGAAGAGCAGACTGGCCCCACTCTGTCAATAAAACATCCCCAGGGAAGAGCAGACTCACCACACTCTGTCGATGTAACACCCCCAGTGAAGAGCAGACTGACCCCACTCTGTCAATGTAACCCACCCAGTGAAGAGCAGACTGACCCCACTCTGTCAAAGTAACACCACCAGGGCAGAGCCGAGTGACCCAACTCCGTCAAGTTAACACACCCTGCAAAGAGCAGACTGACCCCACTCTGTCAATGTAACAGACCCAGGGAAGAGCAGACTGACCCCACTCTGTCAATGTAACACACCCAGGGAAGAGCAGACTGACCCCACTCTGTCAATGTAACACACCCAGGGAAGAGCAGACTGACCCCACTCTGTCAATGTAACTCAAAAAGGGAAGAGCAGACTGACCCCACTCTGTCAATGTAACACACCCAGGGAAGAGCAGACTGACCCCACTCTGTCAATTTAAGACACCCAGGGAATAGCACACTGACCCCTCTCTGTCAATGTAACCCACCCAGGAAAGAGCAGACTGACCCCACTCTGTCAATGTAACACTACCAGGAAAGAGCAGACTGACCCCACCCTGTCAATGTAACACACCCAGGGAAGAGCAGACTGACCACACTCTGTCAATGTAACCCACCCAGGAAAGAGCAGACTGACCCCACTCTGTCAATGTAACACTACCAGGAAAGAGCAGACTGACCCCACCCTGTCAATGTAACACACCCAGGGAAGAGCAGACTGACCCCACCCTGTCAATGTAACACACCCAGGGAAGAGCAGACTGACCCCACTCTGTCAATGTAACACACCCAGGGAAGAGCAGACTGACCCCACTGTGTCAATGTAACACACCCAGGGAAGAGCAGACTGGCCCCACTCTGTCAATGAAACACCCCCAGGGAAGTGCAGACTCACCCCACACTGTCGATGTAACACCCCCAGGGAAGAGCAGACTGATCCAACTATGTCAATATAACACACCCATGGAAGAGCAGACTGACCCCATTCTATCAAAGTAACACCCCCAGGGAAGAGCAGACTGACCCCACTCTGTCAATGTAACACACCCAGGGAAGAGCAGACTGACCCAACTCTGTCAATGTAAAACACACAGGGAAGGGCAGACCGACCCTACTCTGTCAATGTAACACACTCTGTAAAGAGCAGACTGACCCTTCTCTGTGAATGAAACACATCCAGGGAAGGGCAGACTGACCCCATTCTGTTAATTTAACACCCCCAGGGAAGAGCAGACTGACCCCACTCTTTCAATGTAACACACACAGGGAAGTGCAGACTGACCCCACTCTGTTAATGTAACTCACCCAGGGAAGAGCAGACTGACACAACTCTGTCAATGTAACACACACATGGAAGAACAGACTGACCCCACTATGTCAATGTAACACACCCTGTAAAGAGCAGACTGACCCCACTCTGTCAATGTAACACACACAGGGAAGGGCAGACCAACCTAACTCTGTCAATGTAACACACCCTGCAAAGAGCAGACTGACCCCAGTCTGTCAATGTAACAGACCCAGGTTTGAGCACACTGACCCCACTCTGTCAATGTAACCCACCCAGGAAAGAGCAGACTGACCCCACTCTGTCAATGTAACAGACCCAGGGAAGAGCAGACTGACCCCACTCTGTCAATGTAACACACCCAGGGAAGAGCAGACTGACCCCACTCTGTCAATGTAACCCACCCTGGAAAGAGCAGACTGACCCCACTCTGTCAATGTAACACTACCAGGAAAGAGCAGACTGAACCCACTGTGTCAATAAAACACCCCCAGGGAAGAGCAGACTCACCCCACTCTGTCGATGCAACACCCCCAGGGAATAGCAGACTGACCCAACTCTGTCAATATAACACACCCACGGAAGAGCAGACTGACCCCATTCTAGCAAAGTAACACACCCAAGGAAGAGCAGACTGACCCCACTCTGTCACTGTAACACACCCACGGAAGAGCAGACTGACCTCACTCTGTCAATTTAACACCCCCAGGGAAGAGCATACTGACCGCACTCTTTCAATGTAACAGACCCAGGGAAGAGCAGACTGAGCACACGCTGTCAATGTAACACACCCAGGGAAGAGCAGACTGACCCCACTCTGTCAATGTAACAGACCCAGGGAAGAGCAGACTGACCCCAATCTGTCAATGAAACTCACAAAGGGAAGAGCAGACTGACCCCACTCTGTTAATGTAACACACCCAGGGAAGAGCAAACTGATTCCACTCTGTCGATATAAAACACCCAGGGAAGAGCAGACTCACCCCACTCTGTCAATGTAACCCACCCAGGGAAGAGCATACTGACCCCACTCTGTCAATGTAACACACAGGGAAGAGCAGACTGACTCCACTCTGTCAATGTAACACACACATGGAAGAACAGACTGACCCCACTCTGTCAATGTAACACACTCTGTAAAGAGCAGACTGACCCCACTCTGTCAATGTAACACACCCAGGGAAGAGCAGACTGACCCCACTCTGTCAATATAACACACCCAGGGAAGAGCAGACTGGCCCCACTCTGTCAATAAAACATCCCCAGGGAAGAGCAGACTGACCCCACTCTGTCAATGTAACCCACCCAGTGAAGAGCAGACTGACCCCACTCTGTCAAAGTAACACCACCAGGGCAGAGCCGAGTGACCCAACTCCGTCAAGTTAACACACCCTGCAAAGAGCAGACTGACCCCACTCTGTCAATGTAACAGACCCAGGGAAGAGCAGACTGACCCCACTCTGTCAATGTAACACACCCAGGGAAGAGCAGACTGACCCCACTCTGTCAATGTAACACACCCAGGGAAGAGCAGACTGACCCCACTCTGTCAATGTAACTCAAAAAGGGAAGAGCAGACTGACCCCACTCTGTCAATGTAACACACCCAGGGAAGAGCAGACTGACCCCACTCTGTCAATTTAAGACACCCAGGGAATAGCACACTGACCCCTCTCTGTCAATGTAATCCACCCAGGAAAGAGCAGACTGACCCCACTCTGTCAATGTAACACTACCAGGAAAGAGCAGACTGACCCCACCCTGTCAATGTAACACACCCAGGGAAGAGCAGACTGACCACACTCTGTCAATGTAACACACGCAAGGAAGAGCAGACTGACCACACTCTGTCAATGTAACCCACCCAGGAAAGAGCAGACTGACCCCACTCTGTCAATGTAACACTACCAAGAAAGAGCAGACTGACCCCACCCTGTCAATGTAACACACCCAGGGAAGAGCAGACTGACCCCACCCTGTCAATGTAACACACCCAGGGAAGAGCAGACTGACCCCACTGTGTCAATGTAACACACCCAGGGAAGAGCAGACTGACCGAACTCTGTCAATGTAACCCACCCAGGGAAGAGCAGACTGGCCCCACTCTGTCAATAAAACACCCCCAGGGAAGAGCAGACTCACCCCACACTGTCGATGTAACACCCCCAGGGAAGAGCAGACTGATCCAACTATGTCAATATAACACACCCATGGAAGAGCAGACTCACCCCATTCTATCAAAGTAACACCCCCAGGGAAGAGCAGACTGACCCCACTCTGTCAATGTAACACACCCAGGGAAGAGCAGACTGACCCAACTCTGTCAATGTAAAACACACAGGGAAGGGCAGACCGACCCTACTCTGTCAATGTAACACACTCTGTAAAGAGCAGACTGACCCTTCTCTGTGAATGAAACACATCCAGGGAAGGGCAGACTGACCCCATTTTGTTAATTTAACACCCCCAGGGAAGAGCAGACTGACCCCACTCTTTCAATGTAACACACACAGGGAAGTGCAGACTGACCCCACTCTGTTAATGTAACTCACCCAGGGAAGAGCAGACTGACACAACTCTGTCAATGTAACACACACATGGAAGAACAGACTGACCCCACTATGTCAATGTAACACACCCTGTAAAGAGCATACTGCCCCCACTCTGTCAATGTAACACACACAGGGAAGGGCAGACCAACCTAACTCTGTCAATGTAACACACCCTGCAAAGAGCAGACTGACCCCAGTCTGTCAATGTAACAGACCCAGGTTTGAGCACACTGACCCCACTCTGTCAATGTAACCCACCCAGGAAAGAGCAGACTGACCCCACTCTGTCAATGTAACACACACAGGGAAGAGCAGACTGACCCCACTCTATCAATGTAACACACCCAGGGAAGAGCAGACTGACCCCACTCTGTCAATATAACACACCCAGGGAAGAGCAGACTCACCCCACTCTGTCGATGTAACACCCCCAGGGAATAGCAGACTGACCCAACTCTGTCAATATAACACACGCAGGGAAGAGCAGACTGACCCCATTCTAGCAAAGTAACACACCCAGGGAAGAGCAGACTGACCCCACTCTGTCAACGTAACACACACAGGGAAGGGCAGACCAACCTAACTCTGTCAATGTAACACACCCTGCAAAGAGCAGACTGACCCCAGTCTGTCAATGTAACAGACCCAGGTTTGAGCACACTGACCCCACTCTGTCAATGTAACCCACCCAGGAAAGAGCAGACTGACCCCACTCTGTCAATGTAACACACACAGGGAAGAGCAGACTGACCCCACTCTGTCAATGTAACAGACCCAGGGAAGAGCAGACTGAGCACACTCTGTCAATGTAACACACCCAGGGAAGAGCAGACTGACCCCACTCTGTCAATGTAACAGACCCAGGGAAGAGCAGACTAACCCCAATCTGTCAGTGTAACACACCCAGGGAAGGGCAGACTGACCCCCCTCTGTCAATGTAACACACCCAGGGAAGAGCAGACCGACCCCACTCTGTCAATGTAACACACCCAGGGAAGAGCAGACTGACCCCACTCTGTCAATGTAACCCACCCTGGAAAGAGCAGACTGACCCCACTCTGTCAATGTAACACTACCAGGAAAGAGCAGACTGACCCCACTGTGTCAATGTAACACACCCAGGGAAGAGCAGACTGACCCCACTCTGTCAATGAAACTCACAAAGGGAAGAGCAGACTGACCCCACTCTGTTAATGTAACACACCCAGGGAAGAGCAAACTGATTCCACTCTTTCGATATAAAACACCCAGGGAAGAGCAGACTCACCCCACTCTGTTAATGTAACCCACCCAGGGAAGAGCAGACTGACCCTTCTCTGCCAATGTATCACACCCAGGGAAGAGCAGACTGACCCCATTCTATCAAAGTAACACCCCCAGGGAAGAGCAGACTGACCCCACTCTGTCAATGTAACACACAGGGAAGAGCAGACTGACTCCACTCTGTCAATGTAACACACCCAGGGAAGAGCAGACTGACCCAACTCTGTCAATGTAACACACACATGGAAGAACAGACTGACCCCACCCTGCCAATGTAACACACTCTGTAAAGAGCATTCTGACCCCACTCTGTCAATGTAACACACCCAGAGAAGAGCAGACTGACCCCACTCTGTCAATATAACACACCCAGGGAAGAGCAGACTGGCCCCACTCTGTCATTAAAACACCCCCAGGGAAGATCAGACTCACCCCACTCTGTTGGTGTAACACCCCCAGGGAATAGCAGACTGACCCAACTCTGTCAATATAACACACCCAGGGAAGAGCAGACTGACCCCATTCTAGCAAAGTAACACACCCAGGGAAGAGCAGACTGACCCCACTCTGTCACTGTAACACACCCACGGAAGAGCAGACTGACCTCACTCTGTTAATTTAACACCCCCAGCGAAGAGCAGACTGACCGCTCTCTTTCAATATAACACTCCCAGTGAAGAGCAGACTGACTCCACTCTGTCAATGTAAGACCCCCAGGGAAGAGCAGACTGACCCCACTCTGTCAATGTAACAGACACAGGGAAGAGCAGACTGACCCCAATCTGTCAGTGTAACACACCCAGGGAAGGGCAGACTGACCCCCCTCTGTCAATGTAACACGCCCAGGGAAGAGCAGACTGACCCCACTCTGTCAATGTAACACTACCAGGAAAGAGCAGACTGACCCCACTGTGTCAATGTAACACACCCAGGGAAGAGCGGACTGGCCCCACTCTGTCAATAAAACACCCCCAGGGAAGAGCAGACTCACCCCACTCTGTCGATGCAACACCCCCAGGGAATAGCAGACTGACCCAACTCTGTCAATATAACACACCCACGGAAGAGCAGCCTGACCCCATTCTAGAAAAGTAACACACCCAGGGAAGAGCAGACTGACCACACTCTGTCACTGTAACACACCCACGGAAGAGCAGACTGACCTCACTCTGTCAATTTAACACCCCCAGGGAAGAGCAGACTGACCGCACTCTTTCAATGTAACAGAACCAGGGAAGAGCAGACTGAGCACACTCTGTCAATGTAACACACCCAGGGAAGAGCAGACTGACCCCACTCTGTCAATGTAACAGACCCAGGGAAGAGCAGACTGACCCCACTCTGTCAATGTAACAGACCCAGGGAAGAGCAGACTGACCACAATCTGTCAGTGTAACACACCCAGGGAAGGGCAGACTGACCCCGCTCTGTCAATGTAACACGCCCAGGGAAGAGCAGACTGACCCAACTCTGTCAATGTAACACACCCAGGGAAGAGCAGACTGACCCCACTCTGTCAATGTAACCCACCCTGGAAAGAGCAGACTGACCCCACTCTGTCAATGTAACACTACCAGGAAAGAGCAGACTGACCCCACTGTGTCAATGTTACACACCCAGGGATGAGCAGACTGACCCCACTCTGTCAATGAAACTCACAAAGGGAAGAGCAGACTGACCCTTCTCTGTCAATGTAACACACACAGGGAAGGGCAGACTGACCCCACTCTGTCAACGTAACCCACCCAGGAAAGAGCAGACTGACCCCACTCTATCAATGTAACACACCCAGGGAAGAGCAGACTGACCCCACTCTGTCAATGTAACACACCCAGGGAAGAGCAGACTGACCCCAATCTGTCAATGTAACACACCCAGGGAAGAGCAGACTTACCCCAATCTGTCAATTTAAGACACCCAGGGAATAGCACACTGACCCCTCTCTGTCAATGTAACCCACCCAGGGAAGAGCAGACTGACCCGACTCTGTCAATGTAACACACCCAGTGAAGAGCAGACTGACCCCACTCTGTCAATATAACACTACCAGGAAAGAGCAGACTGACCCCACTGTGTCAATGTAACACACTCTGTAAAGAGCAGACTGACCCCACTCTGTCAATGTAACACACCCAGGGAAGAGCAGACTGACCCCACTCTGTCAATATAACACACCCAGGGAAGAGCAGACTGACCCCATTCTAGCAAAGTAACACACCCAGGGAAGAGCAGACTGACCCCACTCTGTCACTGTAACACACCCACGGAAGAGCAGGCTGACCTCACTCTGTCGATGTAACACCCCCAGGGAAGAGCAGACTGACCCAACTCTGTCAATATAACACACCCAGGGAAGAGCAGACTGACCCCATTCTAGAAATGTAACACACCCAGGGAAGAGCAGACTGACCCCACTCTGTCACTGTAACACACCCACGGAAGAGCAGACTGACCTCACTCTGTCAATTTAACACCCCCAGGGAAGAGCAGACTGACCGCACTCTTTCAATGTAACACCCCCAGGGAAGACCAGACTGAGCACACTCTGTCAATGTAACACACCCAGGGAAGCGCAGACTGACCCCACTCTGTCAATGTAACAGACCCAGGGAAGAGCAGACTGACCCCAATCTGTCAGTTTAACACACCCAGGGAAGGGCAGACCGACCCCCCTCTGTCAATGTAACACGCCCAGGGAAGAGCAGACCGACCCCACTCTGTCAATGTAACACACCCAGGGAAGAGCAGACTGACCCCACTCTGTCAATGTAACACTACCAGGAAAGAGCAGACTGACCCCACTGTGTCAATGTTACACACCCAGGGATGAGCAGACTGACCCCACTCTGTCAATGAAACTCACAAAGGGAAGAGCAGACTGACCCTTCTCTGTCAATGTAACACACCCAGGGAAGGGCAGACTGACCCCACTCTGTCAACGTAACCCACCCAGGAAAGAGCAGACTGACCCCACTCTATCAATGTAACACACCCAGGGAAGAGCAGACTGACCCCACTCTGTCAATGTAACACACCCATGGAAGAGCAGACTGACCCCAATCTGTCAATGTAACACACCCAGGGAAGAGCAGACTTAACCCACTCTGTCAATTTAAGACACCCAGGGAATAGCACACTGACCCCTCTCTGTCAATGTAACCCACCCAGGAAAGAGCAGACTGACCCCACTCTGTCAATGTAACACTACCAGGAAAGAGCAGACTGACCCCACTGTGTCAATGTAACACACCCAGGGAAGAGCAGACTGACCCCACTCTGTCAACGTAACACTCCCAGTGAAGAGCAGACTGACCCCACTCTGTCAATATAACACACCCAGGGAAGAGCAGACTGGCCCCACTCTTTCAATGTAACACACCCAGGGAAGAGCAGACTGACCCCACTGTGTCAATGTAACACACCCAGGGAAGAGCAGACTGACCGAACTCTGTCAATGTAACACACCCAGGGAAGAGCAGACTGGCCCCACTCTGTCAATAAAACACACCCAGGGAAGAGCAGACTCACCCCACTCTGTCGATGGAACACCCCCAGGGAAGAGCAGACTGACCCAACTCTGTCAATATAACACACCCATGGAAGAGCAGACTGACCCCATTCTATCAAAGTAACACTCCCAGGGAAGAGCAGATTGACCCCACTCTGTCAATGTAACACACAGGGAAGAGCAGACTGACCCCACTCTGTCAATGTAACACACCCAGGGAAGAGCAGACTGACCCAACTCTGTCAATGTAACAAACACATGGAAGAACAGACTGACCCCACTCTGTCAATGTAAAACACACAGGGAAGGGCTGACCGACCCTACTCTGACAATGTAACACACCCAGGGAAGAGCAGACTGAACCTTCTCTGTGAATGCAACACATCCAGGGAAGGGCAGACTGTCCCCATTCTGTTAATTTAACACCCCCAGTGAAGAGCAGACTGACCCCACTCTTTCAATGTAACACATACAGGGAAGTGCAGACTGACCCCACTCTGTTAATGTAACTCACCCAGGGAAGAGCAGACTGACACAACTCTGTCAATGAAACACACCCATGGAAGAACAGACTGACCCCACTATGTCAATGTAACACACCCTGCAAAGAGCAGACTGACCCCACTCTGTCAATGTAACAGACCCAGGTTTGAGCACACTGACCCCACTCTGCCAATGTAACCCACCCAGGAAAGAGCAGACTGACCCCACTCTGTCAATGTAACACACACAGGGAAGACCAGACTGACCCCGCTCTGTCAATGTAACACACACAGGGAAGAGCAGACTGACCCCACTCTGTCAATATAACACACCCAGGGAAGAGCAGACTGGCCCCACTCTGTCAATAAAACACCCCCAGGGAAGAGCAGACTCACCCCACTCTGTCGATGTAACACCCCCAGGGAATAGCAGACTGACCCAACTCTGTCAATATAACACACCCAGGGAAGAGCAGACTGACCGCATTCTAGCAAATTAACACACCCAGGGAAGAGAAGACTGACCCCACTTGGTCACTGTAACACACCCACGGAAGAGCAGACTGACCTCACTCTGTCAATTTAACACCCCCAGGGAAGAGCAGACTGACCCCACTCTTTCAATGTAACAGACCCAGGGAAGAGCAGACTGAGCACACTCTGTCAATGTAACACACCCAGGGAAGAGCAGACTGACCCCACTCTGTCAATGTAACCCACCCTGGAAAGAGCAGACTGACCCCACTCTGTCAATGTAACACTACCAGGAAAGAGCAGACTGACCCCACTGTGTCAATGTAACACACCCAGGGAGAAGCAGACTGACCCCACTCTGTCAATGAAACTCACAAAGGGAAGAGCAGACTGACCCCACTCTGTTAATGTAACACACAAAGGGAAGAGCAAACTGATTCCACTCTGTCGATATATAACACCCTGGGAAGAGCAGACTCACCCCACTCTGTCAATGTAACCCACCCAGGGAAGAGCAGACTGACCCTTCTCTGTCAATGTATCACACCCAGGGAAGAGCAGACTGACCCCATTCTATCAAAGTAACACCCCCAGGGAAGAGCAGACTGACCCAACTCTGTCAATGTAACACACACATGGAAGGACAGACTGACTCCACTCTGTCAATGTAACACACCCAGGGAAGAGCAGACTGACCCAACTCTGTCAATGTAACACACACATGGAAGAACAGACTGACCCCACTCTGTCAATGTAACACACTCTGTAAAGAGCAGACTGACCCCACTCTGTCAAGGTAACACACCCAGGGAAGATCAGACTCACCCCACTCTGTCAATATAACACACCCAGGGAAGAGCAGACTGGCCCCACTCTGTCAATAAAACACCACCAGGGAAGAGCAGACTGACCCCATTCTAGCAAAGTAACACACCCAGGGAAGAGCAGACTGACCCCACTCTGTCACTGTAACACACCCACGGAAGAGCAGACTGACCTCACTCTGTCAATTTAACACCCCCAGGGAAGAGCAGACTGACCGCACTCTTTCAATGTAACACCCCCCAGGGAAGAGCTGACTGACTCCACTCTGTCAATGTAAGACCCCCAGGGAAGAGCAGACAGAGCACACTCTGTCAATGTAACACACCCAGGGAAGAGCAGACTGACCCCACTCTGTCAATGTAACAGACCCAGGGAAGAGCAGACTGACCCCAATCTGTCAGTGTAACACACCCAGGGAAGGGAAGACTGACCCCCCTCTGTCAATGTAACACACCCAGGGAAGGGCAGACCGACCCCACTCTGTCAATGTAACACACCCAGGGAAGAGCAGACTGACCCCACTCTGTCAATGTAACCCACCCTGGAAAGAGCAGACTGATCCCACTCTGTCAATGTAACACTACCAGGAAAGAGCAGACTGACCCCACTGTGTCAATGTAACACACCCAGGGATGAGCAGACTGACCCCACTCTGTCAATGAAACTCACAAAGGGAAGAGCAGACTGACCCTTCTCTGTCAATGTAACACACCCAGGGAAGGGCAGACTGACCCCACTCTGTCAACGTAACCCAGCCAGGAAAGAGCAGACTGACCCCACTCTATCAATGTAACACACCCAGGGAAGAGCAGACTGACCCCACTCTGTCAATGTAACACCGACAGGGAATAGCACACTGACCCCTCTCTGTCAATGTAACCCACCCAGGAAAGAGCAGACTGACCCCACTCTGTCAATGTAACACACGCAGGAAAGAGCAGACTGACCCCACTGTGTCAATGTAACACACCCAGGGAAGAGCAGACTGACCCCACTCTGTCAATGTAACACACCCAGTGAAGAGCAGACTGACCCCACTCTGTCAATATAACACACGCAGGGAAGAGCAGACTGACCCCACTGTGTCAATGTAACACACCCAGGGAAGAGCAGACTGGCCCCACTCTGTCAATGTAACACACGCAGGGAAGAGCAGACTGACCCCACTGTGTCAATGTAACACACCCAGGGAAGAGCAGACTGACCGAACTCTGTCAATGTAACACATCCAGGGAAGAGCAGACTGGCCCCACTCTGTCAATAAAACACCCCCAGGGAAGAGCAGACTCACCCCACTCTGTCGATGTAACACCCCCAGGGAAGAGCAGACTGACCCAACTCCCAACTCTGTCAATATAACACACCCAGGGAAGAGCAGACTGACCACATTCTATCAAAGTAACACCCCCAGGGAAGAGCAGACTGACCCCACTCTGTCAATGTAACACACAGGGAAGAGCAGACTGACCCAACTCTGTCAATGTAACACACACATGGAAGAGCAGACTGACCCCACTCTGTCAATGTAACACACTCTGTAAAGAGCAGACTGACCCCACTCTGTCAATGTAACTCACCCAGGGAAGAGCAGACTGACACAACTCTGTCAATGTAACACACCCATGGAAGAACAGACTGACCCCACTATGTCAATGTAACACACTCTGTAAAGAGCAGACTGACCCCACTCTGTCAATGTTACACACACAGGGAAGAGCTGACTGACCCCACTCTGTCAATGTAACAGACCCAGGTTTGAGCACACTGACCCCACGCTGTCAATGTAAACCACCCAGGAAAGAGCAGACTGACCCCACTCTGTCAATGTAACACACACAGGGAAGAGCAGACTGACCCCACTCTGTCAATGTAACACACCCAGGGAAGAGCAGACTGAACCCACTCTGTCAATAAAACACCCCCAGGGAAGAGCAGACTCACCCCACTCTGTCGATGTAACACCCCCAGGGAAGAGCAGACTGACCCAACTCTGTCAATATAACACACCCAGGGAAGAGCAGACTGACCCCATTCTAGCAAAGTAACACACCCAGGGAAGAGCAGACTGACCCCACTCTGCCACTGTAACACACCCACGGAAGAGCAGACTGACCTCACTCTGTCAATTTAACACCCCCAGGGAAGAGCAGACTGACCGCACTCTGTCAATCTAACAGACCCAGGGAAGAGCAGAGTGACCCCAATCTGTCAGTGTAACACACCCAGGGAAGGGCAGACTGACCCCCCTCGGTCAATGTAACACACCCAGGGAAGAGCAGACCGACCCCACTCTGTCAATGTAACCCACCCTGGAAAGAGTAGACTGACCCCACTCTGTCAATGTAACACTACCAGGAAAGAGCAGACTGACCCCACTGTGTCAATGTAACACACCCAGGGAAGAGCAGACTGACCCCACTCTGTCAATGAAACTCACAAAGGGAAGAGCAGACTGACCCCACTCTGTTAATGTAACACACCCAGGGAAGAGCAAACTGATTCCACTCTGTCGATATAAAAAACCCAGGGAAGAGCAGACTCACCCCACTCTGTCAATGTAACCCACCCAGGGAAGAGCAGACTGACCCTTCTCTGTCAATGTATCACACCCAGGGAAGAGCAGACTGACCCCATTCTATCAAAGTAACACCCCCAGGGAAGAGCAGACTGACCCCACTCTGTCAATGTAACACACGCAGGGAAGAGCAGACTGACCCCACTCTGTCAATGTAACCCACCCTGGAAAGAGCAGACTGACCCCACTCTGTCAATGTAACACTACCAGGAAAGAGCAGACTGACCCCACTGTGTCAATGTAACACACCCAGGGATGAGCAGACTGACCCCACTCTGTCAATGAAACTCACAAAGGGAAGAGCAGACTGACCCTTCTCTGTCAATGTAACACACCCAGGGAAGGGCAGACTGACCCCACTCTGTCAACATAACCCACCCAGGAAAGAGCAGACTGACCCCACTCTATCAATGTAACACACCCAGGGAAGAGCAGACTGACCCCACTCTGTCAATGTAACACCGACAGGGAATAGCACACTGACCCCTCTCTGTCAATGTAACCCACCCAGGAAAGAGCAGACTGACCCCACTCTGTCAATGTAACACTCCCAGGAAAGAGCAGACTGACCCCACTGTGTCAATGTAACACACCCAGGGAAGAGCAGACTGACCCCACTCTGTCAATGTAACACACCCAGTGAAGAGCAGACTGACCCCACTCTGTCAATATAACACACCCAGGGAAGAGCAGACTGGCCCCACTCTGTCAATGTAACACACGCAGGGAAGAGCAGACTGACCCCACTGTGTCAATGTAACACACCCAGGGAAGAGCAGACTGACCGAACTCTGTCAATGTAACACACCCAGGGAAGAGCAGACTGGCCCCAATCTGTCAATAAAACACCCCCAGGGAAGAGCAGACTCACCCCACTCTGTCGATGTAACACCCCCAGGGAAGAGCAGACTGACCCAACTCTGTCAATATAACACACCCAGGGAAGAGCAGACTGACCCCATTCTATCAAAGTAACACCCCCAGGGAAGAGCAGACTGACCGCACTCTTTCAATGTAACACCCCCAGGGAAGAGCAGACTGAGCACACTCTGTCAATGTAACACACCCAGGGAAGAGCAGACTGACCCCACTCTGTCAATGTAACAGACCCAGGGAAGAGCAGACTGACCCCAATCTGTCAGCGTAACACACCCAGGGAAGGGCAGACCGACCCCCCTCTGTCAATGTAACACGCCCAGGGAAGAGCTGACCGACCCCACTCTGTCAATGTAACACACCCAGGGAAGAGCAGACTGACCCCACTCTGTCAATGTAACACTACCAGGAAAGAGCAGACTGACCCCACTGTGTCAATGTTACACACCCAGGGATGAGCAGACTGACCCCACTCTGTCAATGAAACTCACAAAGTGAAGAGCAGACTGACCCTTCTCTGTCAATGTAACACACCCAGGGAAGAGCAGACTGACCCCACTCTATCAATGTAACACACCCAGGGAAGAGCAGACTGACCCCACTCTCTCAATGTAACACACCCAGGGAAGAGCAGACTGACCCCAATCTGTCAATGTAACACACCCAGGGAAGAGCAGACTTACCCCACTCTGTCAATTTAAGACACCCAGGGAATAGCACACTGACCCCTCTCTGTCAATGTAACCCACGCAGGAAAGAGCAGACTGACCCCACTCTGTCAATGTAACACTACCAGGAAAGAGCAGACTGACCCCACTGTGTCAATGTAACACACCCAGGGAATAGCAGACTGACCCCACTCTGTCAATGTAACACTCCCAGTGAAGAGCAGACTGACCCCACTCTGTCAATATAACACACCCAGGGAAGAGCAGACTGGCCCCACTCTGTCAATGTAACACACCCAGGGAAGAGCAGACTGACCCCACTGTGTCAATGTAACACACCCAGGGAAGAGCAGACTGACCGAACTCTGTCAATGTAACACACCCAGGGAAGAGCAGACTGGCCCCACTCTGTCAATAAAACACCCCCAGGGAAGAGCAGACTCACCCCACTCTGTCGATGGAACACCCCCAGGGAAGAGCAGACTGACCCAACTCTGTCAATATAACACACCCATGGAAGAGCAGACTGACCCCATTCTATCAAAGTAGCACCCCCAGGGAAGAGCAGACTGACCCCACTCTGTCAATGTAACACACAGGGAAGAGCAGACTGACCCCACTCTGTCAATGTAACACACCCGGGGAAGAGCAGACTGACCCAACTCTGTCAATGTAACAAACACATGGAAGAACAGACTGACCCCACTCTGTCAATGTAACACACTCTGTAAAGAGCAGACTGACCCCACTCTGTCAATGTAAAACACACAGGGAAGGGCTGACCGACCCTACTCTGACAATGTAACACACCCAGGGAAGAGCAGACTGAACCTTCTCTGTGAATGCAACACATCCAGGGAAGGGCAGACTGACCCCATTCTGTTAATTTAACACCCCCAGGGAAGAGCAGACTGACCTCACTCTTTCAATGTAACACACACAGGGAAGTACAGACTGACCCCACTCTGTTAATGTAACTCATACAGGGAAGAGCAGACTGACACAACTCTGTCAATGAAACACACCCATGGAAGAACAGACTGACCCCACTATGTCAATGTAACACACCCTGCAAAGAGCAGACTGACCCCACTCTGTCAATGTAACAGACCCAGGTTTGAGCACACTGACCCCACTCTGTCAATGTAACCCACCCAGGAAAGAGCAGACTGACCCCACTCTGTCAATGTAACACACACAGGGAAGAGCAGACTGACCCCGCTCTGTCAATGTAACACACACAGGGAAGAGCAGACTGACCCCACTCTGTCAATATAACACACCCAGGGAAGAGCAGACTGGCCCCACTCTGTCAATAAAACACCCCCAGGGAAGAGCAGACTCACCCCACTCTGTCGATGTAACACCCCCAGGGAATAGCAGACTGACCCAACTCTGTCAATATAACACACCCAGGGAAGAGCAGACTGACCGCATTCTAGCAAAGTAACACACCCAGGGAAGAGCAGACTGACCCCACTTGGTCACTGTAACACACCCACGGAAGAGCAGACTGACCTCACTCTGTCAATTTAACACCCCCAGGGAAGAGCAGACTGACCCCACTCTTTCAATGTAACAGACCCAGGGAAGAGCAGACTGAGCACACTCTGTCAATGTAACACACCCAGGGAAGAGCAGACTGACCCCACTCTGTCAATGTAACCCACCCTGGAAAGAGCAGACTGACCCCACTCTGTCAATGTATCACTACCAGGAAAGAGCAGACTGACCCCACTGTGTCAATGTAACACACCCAGGGAGAAGCAGACTGACCCCACTCTGTCAATGAAACTCACAAAGGGAAGAGCAGACTGACCCCACTCTGTTAATGTAACACACCCAGGGAAGAGCAAACTGATTCCACTCTGTCGATATAAAACACCCAGGGAAGAGCAGACTCACCCCACTCTGTCAATGTAACCCACCCAGGGAAGAGCAGACTGAACCTTCTCTGTCAATGTATCACACCCAGGGAAGAGCAGACTGACCCCATTCTATCAAAGTAACACCCCCAGGGAAGAGCAGACTGACTCAACTCTGTCAATGTAACACACACATGGAAGAACAGACTGACTCCACTCTGTCAATGTAACACACCCAGGGAAGAGCAGACTGACCCAACTCTGTCAATGTAACACACACATGGAAGAACAGACTGACCCCATTCTGTCAATGTAACACACTCTGTAAAGAGCAGACTGACCCCACTCTGTCAATGTAACACACCCAGGGAAGAGCAGACTCACCCCACTCTGTCAATATAACACACCCAGGGAAGAGCAGACTGGCCTCACTCTGTCAATAAAACACCACCAGGGAAGAGCAGACTGACCCCATTCTAGCAAAGTAACACACCCAGGGAAGAGCAGACTGACCCCACTCTGTCACTGTAACACACCCACGGAAGAGCAGACTGACCTCACTCTGTCAATTTAACACCCCCAGGGAAGAGCAGACTGACCGCACTCTTTCAATGTAACACGCCCCAGGGAAGAGCAGACTGACTCCACTCTGTCAATGTAAGACCCCCAGGGAAGAGCAGACAGAGCACACTCTGTCAATGTAACACACCCAGGGAAGAGCAGACTGACCCCACTCTGTCAATGTAACAGACCCAGGGAAGAGCAGACTGACCCCAATCTGTCAGTGTAACACACCCAGGGAAGGGCAGACTGACCCCCCTCTGTCAATGTAACACACCCAGGGAAGAGCAGACCGACCCCACTCTGTCAATGCAACACACCCAGGGAAGAGCAGACTGACCCCACTCTGTCAATGTAACCCACCCTGGAAAGAGCAGACTGATCCCACTCTGTCAATGTAACACTACCAGGAAAGAGCAGACTGACCCCACTGTGTCAATGTAACACACCCAGGGATGAGCAGACTGACCCCACTCTGTCAATGAAACTCACAAAGGGAAGAGCAGACTGACCCTTCTCTGTCAATGTAACACACCCAGGGAAGGGCAGACTGACCCCACTCTGTCAACGTAACCCACCCAGGAAAGAGCAGACTGACCCCACTCTATCAATGTAACACACCCAGGGAAGAGCAGACTGACCCCACTCTGTCAATGTAACACCGACAGGGAATAGCACACTGACCCCTCTCTGTCAATGTAACCCACCCAGGAAAGAGCAGACTGACCCCACTCTGTCAATGTAACACACGCAGGAAAGAGCAGACTGACCCCACTGTGTCAATGTAACACACCCAGGGAAGAGCAGACTGACCCCACTCTGTCAATGTAACACACCCAGTGAAGAGCAGACTGACCCCACTCTGTCAATATAACACACCCAGGGAAGAGCAGACAGGCCCCACTCTGTCAATGTAACACACGCAGGGAAGAGCAGACTGACCCCACTGTGTCAATGTAACACACCCAGGGAAGAGCAGACTGACCGAACTCTGTCAATGTAACACACCCAGGGAAGAGCAGACTGGCCCCACTCTGTCAATAAAACACCCCCAGGGAAGAGCAGACTCACCCCACTCTGTCGATGTAACACCCCCAGGGAAGAGCAGACTGACCCAACTCTGTCAATATAACACACCCATGGAAGAGCAGACTGACCCCATTCTATCAAAGTAACACCCCCAGGGAAGAGCAGACTGACCCCACTCTGTCAATGTAACACACAGGGAAGAGCAGACTGACCCAACTCTGTCAATGTAACACACACATGGAAGAACAGACTGACCCCACTCTGTCAATGTAACACACTCTGTAAAGAGCAGACTGACCCCACTCTGTCAATGTAACTCACCCAGGGAAGAGCAGACTGACCCCACTCTGTCAATGTAACACACCCAGGGAAGAGCACACTGACCCCACCCTGTCAATGTAAACCACCCAGGAAAGAACAGAGTGACCCCACTCTGTCAATAAAACACCCCCAGGGAAGAGCAGACTCACCCCACTCTGTCGATGTAACACACCCAGGGAATAGCAGACTGACCCAACTCTGTCAATATAACACACCCAGGGAAGAGCAGACTGACCCCATTCTAGCAAAGTAACACACCCAGGGAAGAGCAGACTGACCCCACTCTGTCACTGTAACACACCCACGGAAGAGCAGACTGACCTCACTCTGTCAATTTAACACCCCCAGCGAAGAGCAGACTGACCGCACTCTTTCAATGTAACAGACCCAGGGAAGAGCAGACTGAGCACACTCTGTCAATGTAACACACCCAGGGAAGAGCAGACTGACCCCACTCTGTCAATGTAACAGACCCAGGGAAGAGCAGACTGACCCCAATCTGTCAGTGTAACACACCCAGGGAAGGGCAGACTGACCCCCCTCGGTCAATGTAACACTCCCAGGGAAGAGCAGACCGACCCCACTCTGTCAATGTAACACACCCAGGGAAGAGCAGACTGACCCCACTCTGTCAATGTAACCCACCCTGGAAAGAGTAGACTGACCCCACTCTGTCAATGTAACACTACCAGGAAAGAGCAGACTGACCCCACTGTGTCAATGTAACACACCCAGGGAAGAGCAGACTGACCCCACTCTGTCAATGAAACTCACAAAGGGAAGAGCAGACTGAGCCCACTCTGTTAATGTAACACACCCAGGGAAGAGCAAACTGATTCCACTCTGTCGATATAAAAAACCCAGGGAAGAGCAGACTCACCCCACTCTGTCAATGTAACCCACCCAGGGAAGAGCAGACTGACCCTTCTCTGTCAATGTATCACACCCAGGGAAGAGCAGACTGACCCCATTCTATCAAAGTAACACCCCCAGGGAAGAGCAGACTGACCCCACTCTGTCAATGTAACACACCCAGGGAAGAGCAGACTGACCCCACTCTGTCAATGTAACCCACCCTGGAAAGAGCAGACTGACCCCACTCTGTCAATGTAACACTACCAGGAAAGAGCAGACTGACCCCACTGTGTCAATGTAACACACCCAGGGATGAGCAGACTGACCCCACTCTGTCAATGAAACTCACAAAGGGAAGAGCAGACTGACCCTTCTCTGTCAATGTAACACACCCAGGGAAGGGCAGACTGACCCCACTCTGTCAACATAACCCACCCAGGAAAGAGCAGACTGACCCCACTCTATCAATGTAACACACCCAGGGAAGAGCAGACTGACCCCACTCTGTCAATGTAACACCGACAGGGAATAGCACACTGACCCCTCTCTGTCAATGTAACCCACCCAGGAAAGAGCAGACTGACCCCACTCTGTCAATGTAACACTCCCAGGAAAGAGCAGACTGACCCCACTGTGTCAATGTAACACACCCAGGGAAGAGCAGACTGACCCCACTCTGTCAATGTAACACACCCAGTGAAGAGCAGACTGACCCCACTCTGTCAATATAACACACCCAGGGAAGAGCAGACTGGCCCCACTCTGTCAATGTAACACACGCAGGGAAGAGCAGACTGACCCCACTGTGTCAATGTAACACACCCAGGGAAGAGCAGACTGACCGAACTCTGTCAATGTAACACACACAGGGAAGAGCAGACTGGCCCCACTCTGTCAATAAAACACCCCCAGGGAAGAGCAGACTCACCCCACTCTGTCGATGTAACACCCCCAGGGAAGAGCAGACTGACCCAACTCTGTCAATATAACACACCCAGGGAAGAGCAGACTGACCCCATTCTATCAAAGTAACACCCCCAGGGAAGAGCAGACTGACCCCACTCTGTCAATGTAAAACACACAGGGAAGGGCAGACCGACCCTACTCTGACAATGTAACACACCCAGGGAAGAGCAGACTGACCCTTCTCTGTGAATGCAACACATCCAGGGAAGGGCAGACTGACCCCATTCTGTTAATTTAACACCCCCAGGGAAGAGCAGACTGACCCCACTCTTTCAATGTAACACACACAGGGAAGTGCAGACTGACCCCACTCTGTTAATGTAACTCACCCAGGGAAGAGCAGACTGACACAACTCTGTCAATGTCACACACCCATGGAAGAACAGACTGACCCCACTATGTCAATGTAACACACCCTGTAAAGAGCAGACTGACCCCACTCTGTCAATGTAACACACACAGGGAAGAGCTGACTGACCCCACTCTGTCAATTTAACGCACCCAGGTTTGAGCACACTGACCCCACTCTGTCAACGTAACACACACAGGGAAGGGCAGACCAACGTAACTCTGTCAATGTAACACACCCTGCAAAGAGCAGACTGACCCCACTCTGTCAATGTAACAGACCCAGGTTTGAGCACACTGACCCCACGCTGTCAATGTAACCCACCCAGGAAAGAGCAGACTGACCCCACTCTGTCAATGTAACACACACAGGGAAGAGCCGACTGACCCCACTCTGTCAATGTAACACACCCAGGGAAGAGCAGACTGACCCCACTCTGTCAATATAACACACCCAGGGAAGAGCAGACTGGCCCCACTCTGTCAATAAAACACCCCCAGTGAAGAGCAGACTCACCCCACTCTGTCGATGTAACACCCCCAGGGAAGAGCAGACTGACCGCACTCTTTCAATGTAACAGACCCAGGGAGGGGAAAATGAGCACACTCTGTCAATGTAACACACCCAGGGAAGAGCAGACTGACCCCACTCTGTCAATGTAACAGACCCAGGGAAGAGCAGACTGACCCCAATCTGTCAGTGTAACACACCCAGGGAAGGGCAGACTGACCCCCCTCGGTCAATGTAACACACCCAGGGAAGAGCAGACCGACCCCACTCTGTCAATGTAACACACCCAGGGAAGAGCAGACTGACCCCACTCTGTCAATGTAACCCACCCTGGAAAGAGCAGACTGACCCCACTCTGTCAATGTAACACTACCAGGAAAGAGCAGACTGACCCCACTGTGTCAATGTAACACACCCAGGGAAGAGCAGACTGACCCCACTCTGTCAATGAAACTCACAAAGGGAAGAGCAGACTGACCCCACTCTGTTAATGTAACACACCCAGGGAAGAGCAAACTGATTCCACTCTGTCGATATAAAAAACCCAGGGAAGAGCAGACTCACCCCACTCTGTCAATGTAACCCACCCAGGGAAGAGCAGACTGACCCTTCTCTGTCAATGTATCACACCCAGGGAAGAGCAGACTGACCCCATTCTATCAAAGTAACACCCCCAGGGAAGAGCAGACTGACCCCACTCTGTCAATGTAACACACAGGGAAGAGCAGACTTATTCCACTCTGTCAATGTAACACACCAAGGGAAGAGCAAACTGACCCAACTCTGTCAATGTAACGCACACATGGAAGAACAGACTGACCCCACTGTGTCAATGTAACACACTCTGTAAAGATCAGACTGACCCCACTCTGTCAATGTAACACACCCAGGGAAGAGCAGACTGGCCCCACTCTGTCAATAAAACACCCCCAGGGAAGAGCAGACTCACCCCACTCTGTCGATGTAACACCCCCAGGGAATAGCAGACTGACCCAACTCTGTCAATATAACACACCCAGGGAAGAGCAGACTGACCCCATTCTAGCAAAGTAACACACCCAGGGAAGAGCAGACTGACCCCACTCTGTCACTGTAACACACCCACGGAAGAGCAGACTGACCTCACTCTGTCAATTTAACAACCCCAGGGAAGAGCAGACTGACCGCACTCTTTCAATGTAACACACACAGGGAAGAGCAGACTGACCCCACTCTGTTAATGTAACACACAGGGAAGAGCAGACTGACCCCACTCTGTCAATGTAACACACCCAGGGAAGAGCAGACTGACCCCACTCTGTCAATGTAACACACCCTGTAAAGAGCAGACTGACCCCACTCTGTCAAAGTAACACATACAGTGAAGGGCAGACCGACGCCACTCTGTCAATGTAACACACCCAGGGAAGAGCTGACGGACCCCACTCTGTCAATTTAACGCACCCAGGTTTGAGCACACTGACCCCACTCTGTCAATGTAACACACACAGGGATGAGCAGATTGACCCAACTCTGTCAATGTAACCCACTCAGTTAAGAGCAGACTGACCCCAATCGGTCAATGTATCCTTCCCAGGGAAGAGCAAACAGACCGCACTCTGTCAATGGAACACACCCAGGGAAGAGCAGACTGACCCAACTCTGTCAATGTAACACACTCAAGGAAGAACAGACTGACCCCACTCTGTCAATGTAACATACTCTGTAAAGAGCAGACTGACCCCACTCTGTCAATGTAAAACACACAGGGAAGGGCAGACCGACCCCACTCTGACAATGGAACACACGCAGGGAACAGCAGAGTGGGGTCAGTCTGCTCTTCCCTGTGTGTTACATTGACAGAGTGGGGTCAGTCTGCTCTTCCCTGGGGGTGTTACTTTGATAGAATGGGGTCTATCTGCTCTTCCCTGGGTGTGTTATATTGACAGAGTTGGGTCAGTCTGCTCTACCCTGGGTGTGTTACATTGACAGAGTGGGGTCAGTCTGCTCTTCCCTGTCTGTGTTACATTGACAGAGTGGGGTCAGTCTGCTCTTTCCTGGGTGGGTTACATTGACAGAGTGGGGTCAGTGTGCTCAAACCTGGGTGTGTTACATTGACAGAGTGGGTTCAGTCTGCTCTTTGCAGGGTGTGTTACATTGACAGAGTTTGGTTGGTCAGCCCTTCCCTGTGTGTGTTACGTTGACAGAGTGGGGTCAGTGTGCTCAAAACTGGGTGCGTTAAATTGACAGAGTGGGGTCAGTCAGCTCTTCCCTGTGTGTGTTACATTGACAGAGTGGGGTCAGTCTGCTCCTCACAGGGTGTGTTACATTGACATTGTTGGGGTCAGTCTGTTCTTCCATGGGTGTGTTACATTGACAGAGTTGTGTCAGTCTGTTCTTCCCTGGGTGAGTTACATGAACAGAGTGGGGTCAGTCTGCACTTCCCTTTGTGTGTTACATTGAAAGAGTGGGGTCAGTCTGCTGTTCCCTGGGGGTGTTAAATTAACAGAATGGGGTCAGTCTGCTCTTCCCTGGGTGTGTTACATTGTCAGAGTAGGGTCGGTCTGCCCTTCCCTGTGTGTTTTACATTGACAGAGTGGGGTCAGTCTGCTCTTTACAGAGTGTGTTACATTGACAGAGTGGGGTCAGTCTGTTCTTCCATGTGTGTGTTATATTGACAGAGAGCGGTCAGTCTGCTCTTCCCTGTTTGTGTTACATTGACAGAGTGGGGTCAGTCTGCTCTTCCCTGTGTGTTACATTGACAGAGTGGGGTCAGTCTGCTCTTCCCTTGGGGTGTTACTTTGATAGAATGGGGTCAGTCTGCTCTTCCCTGGGGGTGTAACATCGACAGAGTGGGTGAGTGTGCTCTTCCCTGGGGGTGTTTTATTGACAGAGTGGTGCCAGTCTGCTCTTCCCTGGGTGTGTTACATTGACAGGGTGGGGTCAGTCTGCTCTTCCCTGGGTGTGTTACATTGACACAGTGGCGTCAGTCTGCACTTCCCTGGGTGTGTTACATTGACAGAGTGGGGCCAGCCTGCTCTTCCCTGGGTGTGTTATATTAACAGAGTGGGGTCAGTCTGCTCTTCACTGGGTGTGTTACATTGACAGAGTGGGGTCAGTCTCCTCTTCCCTGGGTGTGTTACATTGACACAGTGGGGTCAGTCTGCTCTTTCCTGTGTGTGTGACATTGAGAGAGTGGGGTTAGTCTGCTCTTTCCTGGGTGGGTTACATTGACAGAGTGGGGTCAGTCTGCTCTTCCCTGGTTGTGTTAAATTGACAGAGTGGGATCGGTTTGCCCTTCCCTGTGTGTGTTACATTGACAGAGTGGGGTCAGTCTGCTCTTTACAGGTTGTGTTACTTTGACAGAGTGGGGTCAGGCTGTTCTTCCATGGGTGTGTTACATTGACAGAGTGGGGTCAGTCTGCTCTTCCCTGTGTGTTACTTTGACAGAGTGGGGTCAGGCTGTTCTTCCATGGGTGTGTTACATTGACAGAGTGGGGTCAGTCTGCTCTTCCCTATGTGTTACATTTACAGAGTGGGGTCAGTCTGCTCATCAATGCGTGTGTTACATTGGCAGAGTGGGGTTAGTCTGCTCTTCCCTGGGGGTGTTACATTGACAGAGTGGGGTCAGTCTGCTCTTCCCTGGGTGTGTTACATTGACAGAGTGTGGTCAGTCTGCTCTTCCCTGTGTGTGTTACATTGACAGAGTGAGGTCAGTCTGCTCTTCCCTGGGTGTGTTACATTGACAGAGTGGGGTCAGTCTGCTCTTCCCTGGGTGTGCTACATTGACAGAGGGGGGTCAGTCTGCCCTTCCCTGTGTGTGTTACATTGACAGAGGGTGCTCAGTCTGCTCTTCCCTGGGGGTCTTACATTGACAGAGTGGGGTCAGTCTGCTCTTCCCTGGGGGTGTTAAATTGACAGAGTGGGGTCAGTCTGCTCTTCCCTGGGTGTGTTACATTGAAAGAGTGGGGTCAGTCTGCTCTTCCCTGGGGGTGTTAAATTTACAGAGTGAGGTCAGTCTGCTCTTCACTGGGTGTGTTACATTGACAGAGTGGGGTCTGTCTGCTCTTCCCTGCGTGTATTACTTTGATAGAATGGGGTCCGTCTGCTCTACCCTGGGTGTGTTATATTGACAGAGTTGGGTCAGTCTGCTCTTCCCTGGGGGTGTTACATTGACAGAGTGGGGTCAGTCTGCTCTTTACAGGGTGTGTTACATTGACATAGTGGGGTCAGTCTGTTCTTCCATGGGTGTGTTACATTGACAGAGTGGGGTCAGTCTGCTATTCCCTGTGTGTAACATTGACAGAGTGGGGTCAGTCTGTTCTTCCCTGTGTGTGTTAGATTGACAGAGTGGGGTCAGTCTGTTCTTCCATGTGTGTGTTACATTGACAGAGTTGGGTCAGTCTGTTCTTCCATGGGTGTGTTACATTGACAGAGTTGTGTCAGTCTGCTCTTCCCTGGGTGTGTTACATTGACAGAGTGGGGTCAGTCTGCTCTTCCCTGTGTGTGTTAGATTGACAGAATGGGGTCAGTCTGACCTTCCCTGGATGTGTTACATTGACAGAGTGGGGTCAGTTGGATCTTCCCTGGGTGAGTTACATTAACAGAGTGGGATCAGTCTGCACTTCACTGTGGGTGTTACATTGAAAGAGTGGGGTCAGTCTGCTCTTCCCTGGGGGTGTTAAATTAACAGAATCGGGTCAGTATGCCCTTCCCTGGATGTGTTGCATTCACAGAGAAGGGTAAGTCTGCTCTTCCCTGGGTGTGTTACATTGACAGAGTGGGGTCAGTCTCCTCTTCCCTGGGTGTGTTCCATTGTCAGAGTGGGGTCGGTCTGCCCTTCCCTGTGTGTTTTACATTGACAGAGTGGGGTCAGTCTGCTCTTTACAGAGTGTGTTACATTGACAGAGTGGGGTCAGTCTGTTCTTCCCTAAGTGTGTTACATTGACAGAGTTGGGTCAGTCTGCTCTTCCCTGGGTGTGTTCCATTCACAGAGTGCGGTCTGTTTGCTCTTCCCTGGGAAGGGTACATTGACCGATTGGGGTCAGTCTGCTCTTAACTGAGTGGGTTACATTGACAGAGTTGGGTCAATCTGCTCATCCCTGTGTGTGTTACATTGACAGAGGGGGTCAGTCTGCTCTTTCCTGGGTGGGCTCCATTGACAGAGTGGGGTCAGTGTGCTCAAACCAGGGTGCGTTAAATTGACAGAGTGGGTTCCGTCAGCTCTTCCCTGGGTGTGTTACATTGACAGAGTGGGGTCGGTCTGCCCTTCACTGTATGTGTTACATTGACAGAGTGGGGTCTGTCTGCTCTTTCCTGGGTGGGTTACATTGACAGAGTGGGGTCAGTCTGCTATTCCCTGGGTGTGTTACGTTGACAGACTGGGGTCAGTGTGCTCTTCCCTGTGTGTGTTACATTGAGAGAGTGGGGTTAGTCTGCTCTTTCCTGGGTGGGTTACATTGACAGAGTGGGGTCAGTCTGCTCTTTACAGGTTGTGTTACTTTGACAGAGTGGGGTCAGGCTGTTCTTCCATGGGTGTGTTACATTGACAGAGTGGGGTCAGTCTGCTCTTCCCTGTGTGTTACTTTGACAGAGTGGGGTCAGGCTGTTCTTCCATGGGTGTGTTACATTGACAGAGTGGGGTCAGTCTGCTCTTCCCTGTGTGTTACATTTACAGAGTGGGGTCAGTCTGCTCATCAATGCGTGTGTTACATTGGCAGAGTGGGGTTAGTCTGCTCTTCCCTGGGGGTGTTACATTGACAGAGTGGGGTCAGTCTGCTCTTCCCTGGGGGTGTTACATTGACAGAGTGGGGTCAGTCAGCTCTTCCCTGGGGGTGTTACATTGACAGAGTGGGGTCAGTCTGCTCTTCCCTGGGTGTGTTACATTCACAGAGTGGGGTCGGTCTGCCCTTCCCTGTGTGTGTTACATTGACAGAGTGAGGTCAGTCTGCTCTTCCCTGGGTGTGTTACATTGACAGAGTGTGGTCAGTCTGCTCTTCCCTGGGGGTGTTACATTGACAGAGTGGGGTCAGTCAGCTCTTCCCTGGGGGTGTTACATTGACAGAGTGGGGTCAGTCTGCTCTTCCCTGGGTGTGTTACATTCACAGAGTGGGGTCGGTCTGCCCTTCCCTGTGTGTGTTACATTGACAGAGTGAGGTCAGTCTGCTCTTCCCTGGGTGTGTTACATTGACAGAGTGGGGTCAGTCTGCTCTTCCCTGGGTGTGTTACATTGACTGAGTGGGGTCAGTCTGCTCTTCCCTGGCTGTGTTACATTGACAGAGTGGGGTCAGTCTGCTCTTTCCTGGGTGGGTTACATTGACAGAGAGGGGTCAGTGTGCTATTCCCTGGTTGTCTTAAATTGACAGAGTGGGGTCAGTCTGCTCTTCCCTGGGTGTGTTACATTGACAGAGTGGGGTCAGTCTGCTCTTCCCTTTTTGAGTTACATTGACAGATTGGGGTCAGTCTGCTCTTCCCTGGGTGTGTTACATTGACAGTGTGGGGTCAGTCTGCTCTTCCCTGGGTGTGTTACATTGACAGAGTGGGGTCAGTCTGCTCTTCCCTGGGTGTGTTACATTGATAGAGTGGGGTCAGTCTGCTCTTTCCTGGGTGTGTTATATTGACAGAGTTGGGTCACTCTGCTCTTCCCTGGGGGTGTTACATCGCCAGAGTGGGGTCAGTCAGCTCTTCCCTGTGTGTGTTACATTGACAGAGTGGGGTCAGTCTGCTCTTTACAGGGTGTGTTACATTGACATAGTGGGGTCAGTCTGTTCTTCCATGGGTGTGTTACATTGACAGAGTGGGGTCAGTCTGCTATTCCCTGTGTGTAACATTGACAGAGTGGGGTCGGTCTGCTCTTACCTGGGTGTGTTACATTGACAGAGGGGGGTCAGTCAGCCCTTTCCTGGGTGTGTTACATTGACAGATTGGGGTCAGTCTGCTCTTCCCTGGGTGTGCTACATTGACAGATTGGGGTCAGTCTGCCCTTCCCTGTGTGTGTTACATTGACAGAGGGTATTCAGTCTGCTCTTCCCTGGGGGTCTTACATTGACAGAGTGGGGTCAGTCTGCTCTTCCCTGGGGTTGTTAAATTGACAGAGTGGGGTCAGTCTGCTCTTCCCTGGGTGTGTTACATTGAAAGAGTGGGGTCAGTCTGCTCTTCCCTGGGGGTGTTAAATTTACAGAGTGAGGTCAGTCTGCTCTTCACTGGGTGTGTTACATTAACAGAGTTGGGTCAGTCTGCTCTTCCCTGGGGGTGTTACATCGACAGAGTGGGGTCAGTCTGCGCTTCCCTGTATGTGTTAAATTGACAGAGTGGGGTCAGTCTGCTCTTTTCTGGGTGGGTTACATTGACAGTGTGGGGTCAGTGTGCTCAAACCTGGGTGGTTACATTGACAGAGTGGGGTCAGTCTGCTCTTTACAGGGTGTGTTACATTGACAGAGTTAGGTTGGTCTGCCCTTCCCTGTGTGTGTTACGTTGACATTGTGGGGTCAGTGTGCTCAAACCTGGATGCGTTAAATTGACAGAATGGGGTCAGTCAGCTCTTCCCTGTGTGTGTTACATTGACAGAGTGGGGTCAGTCTGATCTTTACAGGGTGTGTTACATTGACATAGTGGGGTCAGTCTGTTCTTCCATGGGTGTGTTACATTGACAGAGTGGGGTCAGTCTGCTATTCCCTGTGTGTAACATTGACAGAGTGGGGTCAGTCTGCTCTTCCCTGTGTGTGTTAGATTGACAGAGTGGGGTCAGTCTGTTCTTCCATGTGTGTGTTACATTGACAGAGTTGGGTCAGTCTGTTCTTCCATGGGTGTGTTACATTGACAGAGTTGTGTCAGTCTGCTCTTCCCTGGGTGTGTTACATTGACAGAGTGGGGTCAGTCTGCTATTCCCTGTGTGCAACATTGACAGAGTGGGGTCAGTCTGCTCTTCCCTGTGTGTGTTAGATTGACAGAATGGGGTCAGTCTGACCTTCCCTGGATGTGTTACATTGACAGAGTGGGGTCAGTTGGATCTTCCCTGGGTGAGTTACATTAACAGAGTGGGGTCAGTCTGCACTTCACTGTGGGTGTTACATTGAAAGAGTGGGGTCAGTCTGCTCTTCCCTGGGGGTGTTAAATTAACAGAATGGGGTCAGTATGCCCTTCCCTGGATGTGTTGCATTCACAGAGAAGGGTAAGTCTGCTCTTCCCTGGGTGTGTTCCATTGTCAGAGTGGGGTCGGTCTGCCCTTCCCTGTGTGTTTTACATTGACAGAGTGGGGTCAGTCTGCTCTTTACAGTGTGTGTTACATTGACAGAGTGGGGTCAGTCTGTTCTTCCCTAAGTGTGTTACATTGACAGAGTTGGGTCAGTCTGCTCTTCCCTGGGTGTGTTCCATTCACAGAGTGCGGTCTGTTTGCTCTTCCCTGGGAAGGGTACATTGACCGATTGGGGTCAGTCTGCTCTTAAATGAGTGGGTTACATTGACAGAGTTGGGTCAATCTGCTCATCCCTGTGTGTGTTACATTGACAGAGGGGGTCAGTGTGCTCAAACCAGGGTGCGTTAAATTGACAGAGTGGGTTCCGTCAGCTCTTCCCTGGGTGTGTTACATTGACAGAGTGGGGTCGGTCTGCCCTTCACTGTATGTGTTACATTGACAGAGTGGGGTCAGTCTGCTCTTTCCTGGGTGGGTTACATTGACAGAGTGGGGTCAGTCTGCTATTCCCTGGGTGTGTTACGTTGACAGACTGGGGTCAGTGTGCTCTTCCCTGTGTGTGTTACATTGAGAGAGTGGGGTTAGTCTGCTCTTTCCTGGGTGGGTTACATTGACAGAGTGGGGTCAGTCTGCTCTTCCCTGGTTGTGTTAAATTGACAGAGTGGGATCGGTTTGCCCTTCCCTGTGTGTGTTACATTGACAGAGTGTGGTCAGTCTGCTCTTTACAGGTTGTGTTACATTGACAGAGTGGGGTCAGTCTGCTCTTCCCTGTGTGTTACTTTGACAGAGTGGGGTCAGGCTGTTCTTCCATGGGTGTGTTACATTGACAGAGTGGGGTCAGTCTGCTCTTCCCTGTGTGTTACATTTACAGAGTGGGGTCAGTCTGCTCATCAATGCGTGTGTTACATTGGCAGAGTGGGGTTAGTCTGCTCTTCCCTGGGGGTGTTACATTGACAGAGTGTGGTCAGTCAGCTCTTCCCTGGGGGTGTTACATTGACAGAGTGGGGTCAGTCAGCTCTTCCCTGGGGGTGTTATATTGACAGAGTGGGGTCAGACTGCTCTTACCTGGGTGTGTTACATTCACAGAGTGGGGTCGGTCTGCCCTTCCCTGTGTGTGTTACATTGACAGAGTGAGGTCAGTCTGCTCTTCCCTGGGTGTGTTACATTGACAGAGTGGGGTCAGTCTGCTCTTCCCTTTTTGAGTTACATTGACAGAGTGGGGTCAGTCTGCTCTTCCCTGGGTGTGTTACATTGACAGAGTGGGGTCAGTCTGCTCTTCCCTGGGTCTGTTACGTTGACAGAGTGGGGTCAGTCTGCTCTTTACAGAGTGTGTTACATTGACAGAGTGGGGTCAGTCTGTTCTTCCATGTGTTTGTTACATTGACAGAGTTGGGTCAGTCTGCTCTTCCCTGGGTGTGTTACATTGACAGAGTGGGGTCAGTCTGCTCTTCCCTTTTTGAGTTACATTGACAGAGTGGGGTCAGTCTGCTCTTTCCTATGTGTTACATTGACAGAGTTCGGTCAGTCTGCTCTTCCCTGGGGGTGTTACATTGACAGGGTGGGGTCAGTCTGCTCTTTCCTGGTAGTGTTACATTGACAGAGTGGGGTCAGTCTGCTCTTTCCTGGGTGGGTTACATTGACAGAGAGGGGTCAGTGTGCTATTCCCTGGGTGTCTTAAATTGACAGAGTGGGGTCAGTCTGCTCTTCCCTGGGTGTGTTACATTGACAGAGTGGGGTCAGTCTGCATTTCCCTTTTTGAGTTACATTGACAGAGTGGGGTCAGTCTGCTCTTCCCTGGGTGTGTTACATTGACAGAGTGGGGTCAGTCTGCTCTTCCCTGGGTCTGTTACATTGACAGAGTGGGGTCAGTCTGCTCTTTGCAGGGTGTGTTACATTGACAGAGTGGGGTCAGTCAGCTCTTCCCTGGGTGTGTTACATTGACAGAGTGGAGTCAGTCTGCTCTTCCCTGGGTATGTTACATTGAAAGAGTGGGGTCAGTCTGCTCTTCCCTTTTTGAGTTACATTGACTGAGTGTGGTCAGCCTGCTCTTCCCTGGGTGTGTTAGATTGAGAGAGTGGGGTCAGTCTGCATTTCCCTGCGTGTTTTACATTGACAGAGTGTGGTCAGTCTGCTCTTCCCTGGGTGTGTTACATTGACTGAGTGGAGTCAGTCTGCTCTTCCCTGGGTGGGTTACATTGACAGAGTGGGATCAGTCTGCTCTTCCCTGTGTGAGTTACATTGACAGACTGGGATCAGTCTGCTCTGCCCTGGGTGTGTTACATTGATTCAGTGGGGTCAGTCTGCTCTTCCCTGGGTGTGTTACATTAACAGAGTGGGGTCAGTCGGCTATGCCCTGGTGATGTTACTTTGACAGAGTGTGGTCAGTCTGCACTTCCCTGCGTGCGTTACATTGACAGAGTGTGGTCAGTCTGCTCTTCCCTGGGTGTGTTACATTGACAGATTGGAGTCAGTCTGCTCTTCCCTTTGTGAGATACATTGACAGAGTGGGGTCTGTCTGCTCTTCCCTGAGTGAGTTACATTGACAGAATGGGGTCAGTCTGCTCTTCCCAGGGGGTGTTACATTGAAAGAGTGGAGTCAGTCGTGTCTTCCCTTGGTGAGTTACATTGACAGAGTTGGGTCTGTCTGCACTTCCCTGGGTCTCTTACATTGACAGTGAAGGGTCAGTCTGCTCTTCCCTGGGTGTGTTACATTGACAGAGTGGGGTCAGTCTGCTCTTCCCCGGGTGTGTTATATTGACAGAGTGGATTCAGTTTGCTTTTCACTGGGTGTGTTACATTGACAGAGTGGGGTCAGTCTGCTCTTCCCTTTGTGAGTTACATTGACAGACTGGGGTCAGTCTGCTCTTCCCTGGGTGTGTTAGATTGACAGAGTGGGGTCAGTCTGCTCTTCCCTGGGTGTGTTACATTGACAGAGTGGAGTCAGTCTGCTCTTCCCTGGGTGTGTTGCATTGACAGAGTGGGGTCAGTCTGCTCTTCCCTTTGTGAGTTACATTGACAGACTGGGGTCAGTCTGCTCTAACCTGGGTGGGTTACATTGACAGAGTGTGGTCAGTCTGCTCTTCGCTGGGTGCGTTACATTGACAGAGTGGGGTCAGTCTTGTCTGCCCTGGGTGTGTTACATTGACACAGAGGGGTCAGTCTGCTCTTTCCTGGGTGTGTTACATTGACAGAGTGGGGGCAGTCTGCTCTTCCCTTTGTGAGTGACATTGAAAGAATGAGGTCAGTCTGCTCTTCCCTGGGGGTGTTACATTGACAGAGTGAGGTCAGTGTGCTCTTCCCTGGGTGTCTTACATATGCAGAGTGGGGTCGGTCTGCTCTTCCCTGGGTGTGTTACATTAACAGAGTGCGGTCAGTCTGCTCTTCCCTGTGTGTTACATTGACTGAGTGGGGTCAGTCAAGTCTTCCCTGTGTGTGTTACATTGACAGAGTGTGGTCAGTCTACTCTTCCCTGGGTGTGTTACATTAACAGAGTGAGGTCAGTCTGCTCTTCTCTGTGTGTTACATTGACTGAGTGGGGTCAGTCAGGCCTTCCCTGTGTGTGTTACATTGACAGAGTGGGATCAGTCTGCTCTTCACTGGGTGTGTTACATTGACGCAGTGGGGTCGGTCTGCTCTTCACTGGGTGGGTTACATTGACAGAGTGGGGTCAGTCTGCTCTTCCCTTTGTGAGTTACATTGACAGACTGGGGTCAGTCTGCTCTTCTCTGTGTGTTACATTGACTGAGTGGGGTCAGTCAAGTCTTCCCTGTGTGTGTTACATTGACAGAGTGTGGTCAGTCTACTCTTCCCTGGGTGTGTTACATTAACAGAGTGAGGTCAGTCTGCTCTTCTCTGTGTGTTACATTGACTGAGTGGGGTCAGTCAGGCCTTCCCTGTGTGTGTTACATTGACAGAGTGGGATCAGTCTGCTCTTCACTGGGTGTGTTACATTGACGCAGTGGGGTCAGTCTGCTCTTCCCTGGGTGTGTTACATTGACATAGTGGGGTCAGTCGGCTCTGCCCTGGTGGTGTTACCTTGACAGAGTGTGGTCAGTCTGCACTTCCCTGCGTGTGTTACATTGTCAGAGTGTGGTCAGTCTGCTCTTCCCTATGTGAGTTACATTGACAGACTGGGGTCAGTCTGCTCTGCCCTGAGTGTGTTACATTGACAGAGTGGGGTCAGTCTGCTCTTCCCTGGGTGTGTTACATTGACAGAGTGGGGTCAATCGGCTCTGCCCTGGTGGTGTTACTTTGACAGAGTGTGGTCAGTCTGCACTTCCCTGGATATGTTACATTGACAGGGTGGGGTCAGTCTGCACTTCCCTGGATATGTTACATTGACAGGGTGGGGTCAGTCTGCTCTTCCCTTTGTGAGATACATTGACAGAGTGGGGTCAGTCTGCTCTTCCCAGGGGGTGTTACATTGACAGAGTGGGGTCAGTCGTATCTTCCCTGGGTGAGTTACATTGACAGAGTTGGGTCAGTCTGCACTTCCCTGGGTGTCTTACATTGACAGAGAAGGGTCAGTCTGCTCTTACCTGGATGTGTTACATTGACAGAGTGGGGTGAGTCTGCTCTTCCCAGGGTGTGTTACACAGACAGAGTGGAAACAGTTTGCTCTTCCCTGGGTGGGTTACATTAACAGAGTGGGGTCAGTCTGCTCTACCATGACTGGGTTACATTGACAGAGTGGGGTCAGTCTGCTCGTCGCTGGGTGCGTTACATTGACAGAGTGGGGTCAGTCTTGTCTTCCCTGGGTGTGTTACTTTGACACAGAGGGGTCAGTCTGCACCTTCCTGGGAGTATTACATTGACACAGTGGGATCAGTCTCTTCTTCACTGTGTGTGTTACATTGACAGAGTGGGGTCAGTCTGCTCTTCCCCGGGTGTGTTACATTGAGAGAGTGGGGTCAGTCTGCTCTTCCCTGGGTGTGTTACATTGACAGAGTGGGGTCAGTCTGCTCTTCCCTGGGTGTGTTACATTGACAGAGTGGGGTCGGTCTGCTCTTCCCTGGGTGTGTGACATTGACAGAGGGGGGTCAGTCTGTCCTTCCCTGGGTGTGTTACACTGACAGATTGGGGTCAGTCTGCTCTTCCCTGGGTGGGTTACATTGAGAGAGTGGGGTGAGTCTGCTCTTCCCAGGGTGTGTTACATTGACAGAGTGTGCTCAGTCTGCTCTTCCCTGGGGGTCTTACATTGACAGAGTGGGGTCAGTCTGCTCTTCCCTGGGGGTGTTACATTGAAAGAGTGGTGTCAGTCTGCTCTTCCCTGGGTGTGTTAAATTGACAGAGTGAGGTCAGTCTGCTCTTCACTGGGTGTGTTACAGTGACTGGGTGAGGTCAGTCTGCTCTTCCCTGGGTGTGTTACTTTGATAGAATGGGGTCAGTCTGCTCTTCCCTGGGTGTGTTACATTGACAGAGTTGGGTCAGTCTGCTCTTCCCAGGGGGTGTTACATTGACAGAGTGGGGTCAGTCTGCTCTTCCCTGGGGGTGTTACATTGACAGAGTGGGGTCAGTCTGCTCTTCCCTGGGTGGGTTACATTGAGAGAGTGGGGTGAGTCTGCTCTTCCCAGGATGTGTTACATCGACAGAGTGGAAACAGTTTGCTCTTCCCTTGGTTGGTTACATTAACAGAGTGGGGTCAGTCTGCTCTACCCTGGGTGGGTTACATTGACAGAGTGGGGTCAGTCTGCTCTTCGCTGGGTGCGTTACATTGACAGAGTGGGGTCAGTCTTGTCTGCCCTGGGTGTGTTACATTGACACAGAGGGGTCAGTCTGCTCTTTCCTGGGTGTGTTACATTGACAGAGTGGGGGCAGTCTGCTCTTCCCTTTGTGAGTGACATTGAAAGAATGAGGTCAGTCTGCTCTTCCCTGGGGCTGTTACATTGACAGAGTGAGGTCAGTGTGCTCTTCCCTTTGTGAGTTACATTGACAGAGTGGGATCAGTCTGCTCTTCCCTGGGTGTGTTACATTGACAGAGTGGGGTCAGTCTGCTCTTCACTGGGTGTGTTACATTGACGCAGTGGGGTCGGTCTGCTCTTCCCTGGGTGGGTTACATTGACAGAGTGGGGTCAGTCTGCTCTTCCCTTTGTGAGTTACATTGACAGACTGGGGTCAGTCTGCTCTTCCCTGGGTGTGTTACATTGACAGAGTGGAGTCTGTCTGCTCTTCCCTGGGTGTGTTACATTGACAGAGTGGGGTCAGTCGGCTCTGCCCTAGTGGTGTTACTTTGACAGAGTGTGGTCAGTCTGCACTTCCCTGCGTGTGTTACATTGACAGAGTGTGGTCAGTCTGCTCTTCCCTGGGTGTGTTACATTGACAGAGTGGAGTCAGTCTCTTCTTCACTGTGTGTGTTACATTGACAGAGTGGGGTCAGTCTGCTCTTCCCTGGGTGTGTTACATTGAGAGAGTGGCGTTAGTCTGCTCTTCCCTTTGTGAGTTACATTGACAGACTGGGGTCCGTGTGCTCTTCCCTGAGTGTGTTACATTGACAGAGAGGGGTCAGTCGGCTCTGCCCTGGGTGTGTTAGATTGACAGAGTGGGGTGAGTCTGCACTTCCCTGCGCGTGTTACATTGACAGAGTGTGGTCAGTCTGCTCTTCCCTGGGTGTGTTACATTGACAGAGTGGAATCAGTCTGCTCTTCCCTGGGTGTGTTACATTGACAGAGTGGGGTCAGTCTGCTCTTCCCTTTGTGAGTTACATTGACAGACTGGGGTCAGTCTGCTCTTCCCTGGGTGTGTTACATTGACAGAGTGGGGTCAGTCTGCTCTTCCCAGGGTGTTTTACTTTGACAGAATTGTGTAAGTTTGATCTTCCCTGGGTGTATAACGTTGAGAGAAAGGGGTCAGTCTGCTCTTCCCTGTGTGTGTTACATTGACAGAGTGAACTCAGTCTGCTCTTCCCTGGGTGTGTTGCAATGACAGAGTGTGGTCAGTCTGCTCTTCCCTGTGTCTGTTATATTGACCGAGTGAGGTCAGTCTGCTCTTCCCTGGCTGTGTTACATTGCCAGAGTGGTGTCAGTTAGTTCTTCCCTGGGAGTGTTACATTGACAGAGAGTGGTCAGTCTGCTCATCCCTGGGTGTGTAACATTGACAGAGTGGGGCCAGTCTGCACTTCCCTGGGTGTGTTAAATTGACAGAGTGGGGTCAGTCTGCTCTTCCCTGGCTGGGTTATATTGGCAGAGTGGGGTCAGTCTACTCTTCCCTGGGTGTGTTTCATTGACAGAGGGGGGTCAGTCTGCTCTTCCCTGAGTGTGTTACATTGACAGGGTGGGGTCAGTCTGCTCTTCCCTGGGTCTGTTACATTGACAGAGTGGGGTCAGTCGGCTCTTCCCTGGGTGTGTTACATTGACAGAGTGGAGTCAGTCTGCTCTTCCCTGGGTGTGTTACATTGACAGAGTGGGGTCAGTCTGCTCTTCCCTTTGTGAGTTACATTGACAGAGTGGGGTCAGTCTGCTCTTCCCTGGGTGTGTTAGATTGACAGAGTGGGGTGAGTCTGCACTTCCCTGCGCGTGTTATATTGACAGAGTGTGGTCAGTCTGCTCTTCCCTGGGTGTGTTACATTGACAGAGTGGAGTCAGTCAGCTCTTCCCTGGGTGGGTTACATTGACAGAGTGGGGTCAGTCTGCTCTTCCCTTTGTGAGTTACATTGACAGACTGGGGTCAGTCTGCTCTTCCCTGGGTGTGTTAGATTGACAGAGTGGGGTGAGTCTGCACTTCCCTGCGCGTGTTACATTGACAGACTGGGGTCAGTCTGCTCTTCCCTGGGTGTGTTACATTGACAGAGTGGGGTCAGTCTGCTCTTTCCTGGGTGTATTACATTGACAGAGTGGAGTCAGTCTGCACTTCCCTGGGTGTGTTACATTGACAGAGTGGGGTCAGTCTGCTCTTCCCTGAATATGTTACATTGACAGGATGGGATCAGTCTGCTCTTCCCTTTGTGAGTTACATTGACAGAATGGGGTCAGTCTGCTCTTCCCAGGGGGTGTTACATTTACAGAGTGGGGTCAGTCGTATCTTCCCTGGGTGAGTTACATTGACAGAGTTGGGTCAGTCTGCACTTCCCTGGGTGTCTTACATTGACAGAGAAGGGTCAGTCTGCTCTTACCTGGATGTGTTACATTGACAGAGTGGGGTGAGTCTGCTCTTCCCAGGGTGTGTTACACAGACCGAGTGGAAACAGTTTGCTCTTCCCTGAGTGGGTTACATTAACAGAGTGGGGTCAGACTGCTCTACCCTGACTGGGTTACATTGACAGAGTGGGGTCAGTCTGCTCTTCGCTGGGTGCGTTACATTGACAGAGTGGGGTCAGTCTTGTCTTCCCTGGGTGTGTTACATTGACACAGAGGGGTCAGTCTGCACTTTCCTGGGAGTGTTACATTGACACAGTGGGATCAGTCTCTTCTTCACTGTGTGTGTTACATTGACAGAGTGGGGTCAGTCTGCTCTTCCCCGGGTGTGTTACATTGAGAGAGTGTCGTTAGTCTGCTCTTCCCTGGGTGTGTTACATTGACAGAGTGGTGTCAGTCGGCTCTTCCCTGGGTGTGTTACATTGACAGAGTGCGGTCAGTCTGCTCTTCCCTGGGTGTGTTACATTGACAGAGTGGGGTCAGTCTGCTCTTCGCTGGGTGCGTTACATTGACAAAGTGGGGTCAGTCTTGTCTTCCCTGGGTGTGTTACATTGACACAGAGGGGTCAGTCTGCACTTTCCTGGGAGTGTTACATTGACACAGTGGGATCAGTCTCTTCTTCACTGTGTGTGTTACATTGACAGAGTGGGGTCAGTCTGCTCTTCCCCGGGTGTGTTACATTGAGAGAGTGGCGTTAGTCTGCTCTTCCCTGGGTGTGTTACATTGACAGAGTGGGGTCAGTCGGCTCTTCCCTGGGTGTGTTACATTGACAGAGTGCGGTCAGTCTGCTCTTCCCTGGGTGTGTTACATTGACAGAGTGCGGTCAGTCTGCTCTTCACTGAGAGTGTCACATTGACAGAGTGGGGTCAGTCTGCTCTTCCCTGGGTGTGTATCATTGACAGTGTGGGATCAGTCTGCTCTTCCCTGGGTTTGTTACATTGACAGAGTGGGGTCAGTCTGCTCTTCCCTGGGTGCGTTACATTGACAGAGTGGGGTCAGTCTGTTCTTCCCTGAGTGTGTTACTTTGACAGAGTGGGTTTAGTCTGCTCTTCCCTGGGTGTGTTACATTGACAGAGTGGGGTCAGTCTGCTTTTCCCTGGGTCTGTGATATTGACAGAGTGGGGTCAGTCTGCTCTTCCCTGGGTGCGTTACATAGACAGAGTGGGGTCAGTATGCTCTTCCCAGGGTGTGTGACATTGACAGAACAGGGTCTGTCTGCCTTTCCCTGGGTGTGTTACATTGACAGAGTGGGGTTAGTCTGCTCTTCCCTGGGTGTGTTACATTGACAGAGTGCGGTCAGTCTGCTCTTCCCCCGGTGGGTTACATTGAAAGTGTGGGGTCAGTCTGCTCTTCCCTGGGTGTGTTACATTGACAGAGTGGGGTCAGTCTGCTCTTCCCAGGGTGTTTTACATTGACAGAATTGGGTAAGTTTGATCTTCCCTGGGTGTATAACGTTGATAGAAAGGGGTCAGTCTGCTCTTCCCTGTGTGTGTTACATTGACAGAGTGAACTCAGTCTGCTCTTCCCTGGGTGTGTTGCAATGACAGAGTGTGGTCAGTCTGCTCTTCCCTGTGTCTGTTATATTGACCGAGTGAGGTCAGTCTGCTCTTCCCTGGCTGTGTTACATTGCCAGAGTGGTGTCAGTTAGTTCTTCCCTGGGAGTGTTACATTGACAGAGAGTGGTCAGTCTGCTCATCCCTGGGTGTGTAACATTGGCAGAGTGGGGCCAGTCTGCACTTCCCTGGGTGTGTTAAATTGACAGAGTGGGGTCAGTCTGCTCTTCCCTGGCTGGGTTATATTGGCAGAGTGGGGTCAGTCTACTCTTCCCTGGGTGTGTTTCATTGACAGAGGGGGGTCAGTCTGCTCTTCCCTGAGTGTGTTACATTGACAGGGTGGGGTCAGTCTGCTCTTCCCTGGGTCAGTTACATTGACAGAGTGGGGTCAGTCTGCTCTTCCCTGGGTGTGTTACATTGACAGGGTGGGGTCAGTCTGCACTTCCCTGCGTGTGTTACATTGACAGAGTGTGGTCAGTCTGCTCTTCCCTGGGTGTGTTACATTGATAGAGTGGAGTCAGTCTGCTCTTCCCTGGGTGTGTTACATTGACAGAGTGGGGTCAGTCTGCTCTTCCCTTTGTGAGTTACATTGACAGACTGGGGTCAGTCTGCTCTTCCCTGGGTGTGTTAGATTGACAGAGTGGGGTGAGTCTGCACTTCCCTGCGCGTGTTACATTGACAGTTTGTGGTCAGTCTGCTCTTCCCTGGGTGTGTTACATTGACAGAGTGGAGTCAGTCAGCTCTTCCCTGGGTGGGTTACATTGACAGAGTGGGGTCAGTCTGCTCTTCCCTGGGTGTGTTACATTGACAGAGTGGAGTCAGTCTGCACTTCCCTGGGTGTGTTACATTGACAGAGTGGGGTCAGTCTGCTCTTCCCTGAATATGTTACATTGACAGGGTGGGGTCAGTCTGCTCTTCCCTTTGTGAGATACATTGACAGAGTGGGGTCAGTCTGCTCTTCCCTGAGTGAGTTACATTGACAGAATGGGGTCAGTCTGCTCTTCCCAGGGGGTGTTACATTTACAGAGTGGGGTCAGTCGTATCTTCCCTGGGTGAGTTACATTGACAGAGTTGGGTCAGTCTGCACTTCCCTGGGTGTCTTACATTGACAGAGAAGGGTCAGTCTGCTCTTACCTGGATGTGTTACATTGACAGAGTGGGGTGAGTCTGCTCTTCCCAGGGTGTGTTACACAGACCGAGTGGAAACAGTTTGCTCTTCCCTGGGTGGGTTACGTTAACAGAGTGGGGTCAGACTGCTCTACCCTGACTGGGTTACATTGACAGAGTGGGGTCAGTCTGCTCTTCGCTGGGTGCATTACATTGACAGAGTGGGGTCAGTCTTGTCTTCCCTGGGTGTGTTACATTGACACAGAGGGGTCAGTCTGCACTTTCCTGGGAGTGTTACATTGACACAGTGGGATCAGTCTCTTCTTCACTGTGTGTGTTACATTGACAGAGTGGGGTCAGTCTGCTCTTCCCCGGGTGTGTTACATTGAGAGAGTGTCGTTAGTCTGCTCTTCCCTGGGTGTGTTACATTGACAGAGTGGTGTCAGTCGGCTCTTCCCTGGGTGTGTTACATTGACAGAGTGCGGTCAGTCTGCTCTTCCCTGGGTGTGTTACATTGACAGAGTGGGGTCAGTCTGCTCTTCGCTGGGTGCGTTACATTGACAGAGTGGGGTCAGTCTTGTCTTCCCTGGGTGTGTTACATTGACACAGAGATGTCAGTCTGCACTTTCCTGGGAGTGTTACATTGACACAGTGGGATCAGTCTCTTCTTCACTGTGTGTGTTACATTGACAGAGTGGGGTCAGTCTGCTCTTCCCCGGGTGTGTTACATTGAGAGAGTGGCGTTAGTCTGCTCTTCCCTGGGTGTGTTACATTGACAGAGTGGGGTCAGTCGGCTCTTCCCTGGGTGTGTTACATTGACAGAGTGCGGTCAGTCTGCTCTTCCCTGGGTGTGTTACATTGACAGAGTGCGGTCAGTCTGCTCTTCACTGAGAGTGTCACATTGACAGAGTGGGGTCAGTCTGCTCTTCCCTGGGTGTGTATCATTGACAGTGTGGGATCAGTCTGCTCTTCCCTGGGTTTGTTACATTGACAGAGTGGGGTCAGTCTGCTCTTCCCTGGGTGCGTTACATTGACAGAGTGGGGTCAGTCTGTTCTTCCCTGAGTGTGTTACTTTGACAGAGTGGGTTTAGTCTGCTCTTCCCTTGTGTGTTACATTGACAGAGTGGGGTCAGTCTGCTTTTCCCTGGGTCTGTGATATTGACAGAGTGGGGTCAGTCTGCTCTTCCCTGGGTGCGTTACATAGACAGAGTGGGGTCAGTATGCTCTTCCCTGGGTGTGTTACATTGACAGAGTGCGGTCAGTCTGCTCTTCCCCCGGTGGGTTACATTGAAAGTGTGGGGTCAGTCTGCTCTTCCCTGGGTGTGTTACATTGACAGAGTGGGGTCAGTCTGCTCTTCCCAGGGTGTTTTACATTGACAGAGTGGGGTCAGTCTGCTCTTCCCTGGGTGTATAACGTTGAGAGAAAGGGGTCAGTCTGCTCTTCCCTGTGTGTGTTACATTGACAGAGTGAACTCAGTCTGCTCTTCCCTGGGTGTGTTGCAATGACAGAGTGTGGTCAGTCTGCTCTTCCCTGTGTCTGTTATATTGACCGAGTGAGGTCAGTCTGCTCTTCCCTGGCTGTGTTACATTGCCAGAGTGGTGTCAGTTAGTTCTTCCCTGGGAGTGTTACATTGACAGAGAGTGGTCAGTCTGCTCATCCCTGGGTGTGTAACATTGGCAGAGTGGGGCCAGTCTGCACTTCCCTGGGTGTGTTAAATTGACAGAGTGGGGTAAGTCTGCTCTTCCCTGGCTGGGTTATATTGGCAGAGTGGGGTCAGTCTACTCTTCCCTGGGTGTGTTTCATTGACAGAGGGGGGTCAGTCTGCTCTTCCCTGAGTGTGTTACATTGACAGGGTGGGGTCAGTCTGCTCTTCCCTGGGTCTGTTACATTGACAGAGTGGGGTCAGTCTGCTCTTCCCTGGGTGTGTTACATTGACAGGGTGGGGTCAGTCTGCACTTCCCTGCGTGTGTTACATTGACAGAGTGTGGTCAGTCTGCTCTTCCCTGGGTGTGTTACATTGATAGAGTGGAGTCAGTCTGCTCTTCCCTGGGTGTGTTACATTGACAGAGTGGGGTCAGTCTGCTCTTCCCTTTGTGAGTTACATTGACAGACTGGGGTCAGTCTCCTCTTCCCTGGGTGTGTTAGATTGACAGAGTGGGGTGAGTCTGCACTTCCCTGCGCGTGTTACATTGACAGTTTGTGGTCAGTCTGCTCTTCCCTGGGTGTGTTACATTGACAGAGTGGAGTCAGTCAGCTCTTCCCTGGGTGGGTTACATTGACAGAGTGGGGTCAGTCTGCTCTTCCCTTTGTGAGTTACATTGACAGACTGGGGTCAGTGTGCTCTTCCCTGAGTGTGTTACATTGACAGAGTGGGGTCAGTCTGCTCTTCCCTGGGTGTGTTACATTGACAGAGTGGGGTCAGTCGGCTATGCCCTGGTGGTGTTACTTTGACAGAGTGTGGTCAGTCTGCACTTCCCTGCGTGTTTTACATTGACAGAGTGTGGTCAGCCTGCTCTTCCCTGGGTGTGTTACATTGACAGAGTGGAGTCAGTCTGCACTTCCCTGGGTGTGTTACATTGACAGAGTGGGGTCAGTCTGCTCTTCCCTGGATATGTTACATTGACAGGGTGGGGTCAGTCTGCTCTTCCCTTTGTGAGATACATTGACAGAGTGGGGTCAGTCTGCTCTTCCCTGAGTGAGTTACATTGACAGAATGGGGTCAGTCTGCTCTTCCCAGGGGGTGTTACTTTGACAGAGTGGGGTCAGTCGTATCTTCCCTGGGTGAGTTACATTGACAGAGTTGGGTCAGTCTGCACTTCCCTGGGTGTCTTACATTGACAGAGAAGGGTCAGTCTGCTCTTACCTGGATGTGTTACATTGACAGAGTGGGGTCAGTCTGCTCTTCCCAGGGTGTGTTACACAGACAGAGTGGAAACAGTTTGCTCTTCCCTGGGTGGGTTACATTAACAGAGTGGGGTCAGACTGCTCTACCCTGACTGGGTTACATTGACAGAGTGGGGTCAGTCTGCTCTTCGCTGGGTGCGTTACATTGACAGAGTGGGGTCAGTCTTCTCTTCCCTGGGTGTGTTACATTGACACAGAGGGGTCAGTCTGCACTTTCCTGGGAGTGTTACATTGACACAGTGGGATCAGTCTCTTCTTCACTGTGTGTGTTACATTGACAGAGTGGGGTCAGTCTGCTCTTCCCCGGGTGTGTTACATTGAGAGAGTGGCGTTAGTCTGCTCTTCCCTGGGTGTGTTACATTGACAGAGTGGGGTCAGTCGGCTCTTCCCTGGGTGTGTTACATTGACAGAGTGCGGTCAGTCTGCTCTTCACTGAGAGTGTCACATTGACAGAGTGGGGTCAGTCTGCTCTTCCCTGGGTGTGTATCATTGACAGTGTGGGATCAGTCTGCTCTTCCCTGGGTTTGTTACATTGACAGAGTGGGGTCAGTCTGCTCTTCCCTGGGTGCGTTACATTGACAGAGTGTGGTCAGTCTGTTCTTCCCTGAGTGTGTTACATTGACAGAAAAGGGTCTGTCTGCCTTTCCCTGGGTGTGTTACATTGACAGAGTGGGGTCAGTCTTGTCTTCCCTGGGTGTGTTCCATTGACACAGAGGGGTCAGTCTGCACTTTCCTGGGAGTGTTACATTGACACAGTGGGATCAGTCTCTTCTTCACTGTGTGTGTTACATTGACAGAGTGGGGTCAGTCTGCTCTTCCCTGGGTGTGTTACATTGAGAGAGTGGCGTTAGTCTGCTCTTCCCTTTGTGAGTTACATTGACAGACTGGGGTCCGTGTGCTCTTCCCTGAGTGTGTTACATTGACAGAGTGGGGTCAGTCTGCTCTTCCCTGGGTGTGTTACATTGACAGAGAGGGGTCAGTCGGCTCTGCCCTGGGTGTGTTAGATTGACAGAGTGGGGTGAGTCTGCACTTCCCTGCGCGTGTTACATTGACAGAGTGTGGTCAGTCTGCTCTTCCCTGGGTGTGTTACATTGACAGAGTGGAATCAATCTGCTCTTCCCTGGGTGTGTTACATTGACAGAGTGGGGTCAGTCTGCTCTTCCCTTTGTGAGTTACATTGACAGACTGGGGTCAGTCTGCTCTTCCCTGGGTGTGTTACATTGACAGAGTGGGGTCAGTCTGCAATTCCCAGGGTGTTTTACTTTGACAGAATTGGGTAAGTTTGATCTTCCCTGGGTGTATAACGTTGAGAGAAAGGGGTCAGTCTGCTCTTCCCTGTGTGTGTTACATTGACAGAGTGAACTCAGTCTGCTCTTCCCTGGGTGTGTTGCAATGACAGAGTGTGGTCAGTCTGCTCTTCCCTGTGTCTGTTATATTGACTGAGTGAGGTCAGTCTGCTCTTCCCTGGCTGTGTTACATTGCCAGAGTGGTGTCAGTTAGTTCTTCCCTGGGAGTGTTACATTGACAGAGAGTGGTCAGTCTGCTCATCCCTGGGTGTGTAACATTGACAGAGTGGGGCCAGTCTGCACTTCCCTGGGTGTGTTAAATTGACAGAGTGGGGTCAGTCTGCTCTTCCCTGGCTGGGTTATATTGGCAGAGTGGGGTCAGTCTACTCTTCCCTGGGTGTGTTTCATTGACAGAGGGGGGTCAGTCTGCTCTTCCCTGAGTGTGTTACATTGACAGGGTGGGGTCAGTCTGCTCTTCCCTGGGTCTGTTACATTGACAGAGTGGGGTCAGTCGGCTCTTCCCTGGGTGTGTTACATTGACAGAGTGGAGTCAGTCTGCTCTTCCCTGGGTGTGTTACATTGACAGAGTGGGGTCAGTCTGCTCATCCCTTTGTGAGTTACATTGACAGAGTGGGGTCAGTCTGCTCTTCCCTGGGTGTGTTAGATTGACAGAGTGGGGTGAGTCTGCACTTCCCTGCGCGTGTTATATTGACAGAGTGTGGTCAGTCTGCTCTTCCCTGGGTGTGTTACATTGACAGAGTGGAGTCAGTCAGCTCTTCCCTGGGTGGGTTACATTGACAGAGTGGGGTCAGTCTGCTCTTCCCTTTGTGAGTTACATTGACAGACTGGGGTCAGTCTGCTCTTCCCTGGGTGTGTTAGATTGACAGAGTGGGGTGAGTCTGCACTTCCCTGCGCGTGTTACATTGACAGACTGTGGTCAGTCTGCTCTTCCCTGGGTGTGTTACATTGACAGAGTGGGGTCAGTCTGCTCTTCCCTGGGTGTGTTACATTGACAGAGTGGAGTCAGTCTGCACTTCCCTGGGTGTGTTACATTGACAGAGTGGGGTCAGTCTGCTCTTCCCTGGGTGTGTTACATTGACAGAGTGGAATCAGTCTGCTCTTCCCTGGGTGTGTTACATTGACAGAGTGGGGTCAGTCTGCTCTTCCCTTTGTGAGTTACATTGACAGACTGGGGTCAGTCTGCTCTTCCCTGGGTGTGTTACATTGACAGAGTGGGGTCAGTCTGCTCTTCCCAGGGTGTTTTACTTTGACAGAATTGGGTAAGTTTGATCTTCCCTGGGTGTATAACGTTGAGAGAAAGGGGTCAGTCTGCTCTTCCCTGTGTGTGTTACATTGACAGAGTGAACTCAGTCTGCTCTTCCCTGGGTGTGTTGCAATGACAGAGTGTGGTCAGTCTGCTCTTCCCTGTGTCTGTTATATTGACCGAGTGAGGTCAGTCTGCTCTTCCCTGGCTGTGTTACATTGCCAGAGTGATGTCAGTTAGTTCTTCCCTGGGAGTGTTACATTGACAGAGAGTGGTCAGTCTGCTCATCCCTGGGTGTGTAACATTGACAGAGTGGGGCCAGTCTGCACTTCCCTGGGTGTGTTAAATTGACAGAGTGGGGTCAGTCTGCTCTTCCCTGGCTGGGTTATATTGGCAGAGTGGGGTCAGTCTACTCTTCCCTGGGTGTGTTTCATTGACAGAGGGGGGTCAGTCTGCTCTTCCCTGAGTGTGTTACATTGACAGGGTGGGGTCAGTCTGCTCTTCCCTGGGTCTGTTACATTGACAGAGTGGGGTCAGTCGGCTCTTCCCTGGGTGTGTTACATTGACAGAGTGGAGTCAGTCTACTCTTCCCTGGGTGTGTTACATTGACAGAGTGGGGTCAGTCTGCTCTTCCCTTTGTGAGTTACATTGACAGAGTGGGGTCAGTCTGCTCTTCCCTGGGTGTGTTACATTGACAGAGTGGGGTCAGTCTGCTCTTCCCTGGGTGGGTTACATTAACAGAGTGGGGTCAGACTGCTCTACCCTGACTGGGTTACATTGACAGAGTGGGGTCAGTCTGCTCTTCGCTGGGTGCGTTACATTGACAGAGTGGGGTCAGTCTTCTCTTCCCTGGGTGTGTTACATTGACACAGAGGGGTCAGTCTGCACTTTCCTGGGAGTGTTACATTGACACAGTGGGATCAGTCTCTTCTTCACTGTGTGTGTTACATTGACAGAGTGGGGTCAGGCTGCTCTTCCCCGGGTGTGTTACATTGAGAGAGTGGCGTTAGTCTGCTCTTCCCTGGGTGTGTTACATTGACAGAGTGGGGTCAGTCGGCTCTTCCCTGGGTGTGTTACATTGACAGAGTGCGGTCAGTCTGCTCTTCACTGAGAGTGTCACATTGACAGAGTGGGGTCAGTCTGCTCTTCCCTGGGTGTGTATCATTGACAGTGTGGGATCAGTCTGCTCTTCCCTGGGTTTGTTACATTGACAGAGTGGGGTCAGTCTGCTCTTCCCTGGGTGCGTTACATTGACAGAGTGTGGTCAGTCTGTTCTTCCCTGAGTGTGTTACATTGACAGAACAGGGTCTGTCTGCCTTTCCCTGGGTGTGTTACATTGACAGAGTGGGGTCAGTCTTGTCTTCCCTGGGTGTGTTACATTGACACAGAGGGGTCAGTCTGCACTTTCCTGGGAGTGTTACATTGACACAGTGGGATCAGTCTCTTCTTCACTGTGTGTGTTACATTGACAGAGTGGGGTCAGTCTGCCCTTCCCTGGGTGTGTTACATTGAGAGAGTGGCGTTAGTCTGCTCTTCCCTTTGTGAGTTACATTGACAGACTGGGGTCCGTGTGCTCTTCCCTGAGTGTGTTACATTGACAGAGTGGGGTCAGTCTGCTCTTCCCTGGGTGTGTTACATTGACAGAGAGGGGTCAGTCGGCTCTGCCCTGGGTGTGTTAGATTGACAGAGTGGGGTGAGTCTGCACTTCCCTGCGCGTGTTACATTGACAGAGTGTGGTCAGTCTGCTCTTCCCTGGGTGTGTTACATTGACAGAGTGGAATCAGTCTGCTCTTCCCTGGGTGTGTTACATTGACAGAGTGGGGTCAGTCTGCTCTTCCCTTTGTGAGTTACATTGACAGACTGGGGTCAGTCTGCTCTTCCCTGGGTGTGTTACATTGACAGAGTGGGGTCAGTCTGCTCTTCCCAGGGTGTTTTACTTTGACAGAATTGGGTAAGTTTGATCTTCCCTGGGTGTATAACGTTGAGAGAAAGGGGTCAGTCTGCTCTTCCCTGTGTGTGTTACATTGACAGAGTGAACTCAGTCTGCTCTTCCCTGGGTGTGTTGCAATGACAGAGTGTGGTCAGTCTGCTCTTCCCTGTGTCTGTTATATTGACCGAGTGAGGTCAGTCTGCTCTTCCCTGGCTGTGTTACATTGCCAGAGTGGTGTCAGTTAGTTCTTCCCTGGGAGTGTTACATTGACAGAGAGTGGTCAGTCTGCTCATCCCTGGGTGTGTAACATTGACAGAGTGGGGCCAGTCTGCACTTCCCTGGGTGTGTTAAATTGACAGAGTGGGGTCAGTCTGCTCTTCCCTGGCTGGGTTATATTGGCAGAGTGGGGTCAGTCTACTCTTCCCTGGGTGTGTTTCATTGACAGAGGGGGGTCAGTCTGCTCTTCCCTGAGTGTGTTACATTGACAGGGTGGGGTCAGTCTGCTCTTCCCTGGGTCTGTTACATTGACAGAGTGGGGTCAGTCGGCTCTTCCCTGGGTGTGTTACATTGACAGAGTGGAGTCAGTCTGCTCTTCCCTGGGTGTGTTACATTGACAGAGTGGGGTCAGTCTGCTCTTCCCTTTGTGAGTTACATTGACAGAGTGGGGTCAGTCTGCTCTTCCCTGGGTGTGTTAGATTGACAGAGTGGGGTGAGTCTGCACTTCCCTGCGCGTGTTATATTGACAGAGTGTGGTCAGTCTGCTCTTCCCTGGGTGTGTTACATTGACAGAGTGGAGTCAGTCAGCTCTTCCCTGGGTGGGTTACATTGACAGAGTGGGGTCAGTCTGCTCTTCCCTTTGTGAGTTACATTGACAGACTGGGGTCAGTCTGCTCTTCCCTGGGTGTGTTAGATTGACAGAGTGGGGTGAGTCTGCACTTCCCTGCGCGTGTTACATTGACAGACTGGGGTCAGTCTGCTCTTCCCTGGGTGTGTTACATTGACAGAGTGGGGTCAGTCTGCTCTTCCCTGGGTGTGTTACATTGACAGAGTGGAGTCAGTCTGCACTTCCCTGGGTGTGTTACATTGACAGAGTGGGGTCAGTCTGCTCTTCCCTGGGTGTGTTACATTGACAGAGTGGAATCAGTCTGCTCTTCCCTGGGTGAGTTACATTGACAGAGTGGGGTCAGTCTGCTCTTCCCTTTGTGAGTTACATTGACAGACTGGGGTCAGTCTGCTCTTCCCTGGGTGTGTTACATTGACAGAGTGGGGTCAGTCTGCTCTTCCCAGGGTGTTTTACTTTGACAGAATTGGGTAAGTTTGATCTTCCCTGGGTGTATAACGTTGAGAGAAAGGGGTCAGTCTGCTCTTCCCTGTGTGTGTTACATTGACAGAGTGAACTCAGTCTGCTCTTCCCTGGGTGTGTTGCAATGACAGAGTGTGGTCAGTCTGCTCTTCCCTGTGTCTGTTATATTGACCGAGTGAGGTCAGTCTGCTCTTCCCTGGCTGTGTTACATTGCCAGAGTGGTGTCAGTTAGTTCTTCCCTGGGAGTGTTACATTGACAGAGAGTGGTCAGTCTGCTCATCCCTGGGTGTGTAACATTGACAGAGTGGGGCCAGTCTGCACTTCCCTGGGTGTGTTAAATTGACAGAGTGGGGTCAGTCTGCTCTTCCCTGGCTGGGTTATATTGGCAGAGTGGGGTCAGTCTACTCTTCCCTGGGTGTGTTTCATTGACAGAGGGGGGTCAGTCTGCTCTTCCCTGAGTGTGTTACATTGACAGGGTGGGGTCAGTCTGCTCTTCCCTGGGTCTGTTACATTGACAGAGTGGGGTCAGTCGGCTCTTCCCTGGGTGTGTTACATTGACAGAGTGGAGTCAGTCTGCTCTTCCCTGGGTGTGTTACATTGACAGAGTGGGGTCAGTCTGCTCTTCCCTTTGTGAGTTACATTGACAGAGTGGGGTCAGTCTGCTCTTCCCTGGGTGTGTTAGATTGACAGAGTGGGGTGAGTCTGCACTTCCCTGCGCGTGTTATATTGACAGAGTGTGGTCAGTCTGCTCTTCCCTGGGTGTGTTACATTGACAGAGTGGAGTCAGTCAGCTCTTCCCTGGGTGGGTTACATTGACAGAGTGGGGTCAGTCTGCTCTTCCCTTTGTGAGTTACATTGACAGACTGGGGTCAGTCTGCTCTTCCCTGGGTGTGTTAGATTGACAGAGTGGGGTGAGTCTGCACTTCCCTGCGCGTGTTACATTGACAGACTGGGGTCAGTCTGCTCTTCCCTGGGTGTGTTACATTGACAGAGTGGGGTCAGTCTGCTCTTCCCTGGGTGTGTTACATTGACAGAGTGGAGTCAGTCTGCACTTCCCTGGGTGTGTTACATTGACAGAGTGGGGTCAGTCTGCTCTTCCCTGAATATGTTACATTGACAGGGTGGGGTCAGTCTGCTCTTCCCTTTGTGAGATACATTGACAGAGTGGGGTCAGTCTGCTCTTCCCTGAGTGAGTTACATTGACAGAATGGGGTCAGTCTGCTCTTACCTGGATGTGTTACATTGACAGAGTGGGGTGAGTCTGCTCTTCCCAGGGTGTGTTACACAGACCGAGTGGAAACAGTTTGCTCTTCCCTGGGTGGGTTACATTAACAGAGTGGGGTCAGACTGCTCTACCCTGACTGGGTTACATTGACAGAGTGGGGTCAGTCTGCTCTTCGCTGGGTGCGTTACATTGACAGAGTGGGGTCAGTCTTGTCTTCCCTGGGTGTGTTACATTGACGCAGAGGGGTCAGTCTGCACTTTCCTGGGAGTGTTACATTGACACAGTGGGATCAGTCTCTTCTTCACTGTGTGTGTTACATTGACAGAGTGGGGTCAGTCTGCTCTTCCCTGGGTGTGTTACATTGAGAGAGTGGTGTCAGTCGGCTCTTCCCTGGGTGTGTTACATTGACAGTGTGCGGTCAGTCTGCTCTTCCCTGGGTGTGTTACATTGACAGAGTGGGGTCAGTCTGCTCTTCGCTGGGTGCGTTACATTGACAGAGTGGGGTCAGTCTTGTCTTCCCTGGGTGTGTTACATTGACACAGAGGGGTCAGTCTGCACTTTCCTGGGAGTGTTACATTGACCCAGTGGGATCAGTCTCTTCTTCACTGTGTGTGATACATTGACAGAGTGGGGTCAGTCTGCTCTTCCCCGGGTGTGTTACATTGAGAGAGTGGCGTTAGTCTGCTCTTCCCTGGGTGTGTTACATTGACAGAGTGGGGTCAGTCGGCTCTTCCCTGGGTGTGTTACATTGACAGAGTGCGGTCAGTCTGCTCTTCCCTGGGTGTGTTACATTGACAGAGTGCGGTCAGTCTGCTCTTCACTGAGAGTGTCACATTGACAGAGTGGGGTCAGTCTGCTCTTCCCTGGGTGTGTATCATTGACAGTGTGGGATCAGTCTGCTCTTCCCTGGGTTTGTTACATTGACAGAGTGGGGTCAGTCTGCTCTTCCCTGGGTGCGTTACATTGACAGAGTGGGGTCAGTCTGTTCTTCCCTGAGTGTGTTACTTTGACAGAGTGGGTTTAGTCTGCTCTTCCCTGGGTGTGTTACATTGACAGAGTGGGGTCAGTCTGCTTTTCCCTGGGTCTGTGATATTGACAGTGGGGTCAGTCTGCTCTTCCCTGGGTGCGTTACATAGACAGAGTGGGGTTAGTCTGCTCTTCCCTGGGTGTGTTACATTGACAGAGTGCGGTCAGTCTGCTCTTCCCCCGGTGGGTTACATTGAAAGTGTGGGGTCAGTCTGCTCTTCCCTGGGTGTGTTACATTGACAGAGTGGGGTCAGTCTGCTCTTCCCAGGGTGTTTTACATTGACAGAATTGGGTAAGTTTGATCTTCCCTGGGTGTATAACGTTGAGAGAAAGGGGTCAGTCTGCTCTTCCCTGTGTGTGTTACATTGACAGAGTGAACTCAGTCTGCTCTTCCCTGGGTGTGTTGCAATGACAGAGTGTGGTCAGTCTGCTCTTCCCTGTGTCTGTTATATTGACCGAGTGAGGTCAGTCTGCTCTTCCCTGGCTGTGATACATTGCCAGAGTGGTGTCAGTTAGTTCTTCCCTGGGAGTGTTACATTGACAGAGAGTGGTCAGTCTGCTCATCCCTGGGTGTGTAACATTGGCAGAGTGGGGCCAGTCTGCACTTCCCTGGGTGTGTTAAATTGACAGAGTGGGGTCAGTCTGCTCTTCCCTGGCTGGGTTATATTGGCAGAGTGCGGTCAGTCTACTCTTCCCTGGGTGTGTTTCATTGACAGAGGGGGGTCAGTCTGCTCTTCCCTGAGTGTGTTACATTGACAGGGTGGGGTCAGTCTGCTCTTCCCTGGGTCTGTTACATTGACAGAGTGGGGTCAGTCTGCTCTTCCCTGGGTGTGTTACATTGACAGGGTGGGGTCAGTCTGCACTTCCCTGCGTGTGTTACATTGACAGAGTGTGGTCAGTCTGCTCTTCCCTGGGTGAGTTACATTGACAGAGTGGGGTCAGTCTGCTCTTCCCTGGGTCTGTTACATTGACAGAGTGGGGTCAGTCGGCTCTTCCCTGGGTGTGTTACATTGACAGAGTGGAGTCAGTCTGCTCTTCCCTGGGTGTGTTACATTGACAGACTGGGGTCAGTCTGCTCTTCCCTGGGTGTGTTAGATTGACAGAGTGGGGTGAGTCTGCACTTCCCTGCGCGTGTTACATTGACAGTTTGTGGTCAGTCTGCTCTTCCCTGGGTGTGTTACATTGACAGAGTGGAGTCAGTCAGCTCTTCCCTGGGTGGGTTACATTGACAGTGTGGGGTCAGTCTGCTCTTCCCTTTGTGAGTTACATTGACAGACTGGGGTCAGTGTGCTCTTCCCTGAGTGTGTTACATTGACAGAGTGGGGTCAGTCTGCTCTTCCCTGGGTGTGTTACATTGACAGAGTGGGGTCAGTCGGCTATGCCCTGGTGGTGTTACTTTGACAGAGTGTGGTCAGTCTGCACTTCCCTGCGTGTGTTACATTGACAGAGTGTGGTCAGCCTGCTCTTCCCTGGGTGTGTTACATTGACAGAGTGGAGTCAGTCTGCACTTCCCTGGGTGTGTTACATTGACAGAGTGGGGTCAGTCTGCTCTTCCCTGGATATGTTACATTGACAGGGTGGGGTCAGTCTGCTCTTCCCTTTGTGAGATACATTGACAGAGTGGGGTCAGTCTGCTCTTCCCTGAGTGAGTTACATTGACAGAATGGAGTCAGTCTGCTCTTCCCAGGGGGTGTTACTTTGACAGAGTGGGGTCAGTCGTATCTTCCCTGGGTGAGTTACATTGACAGAGTTGGGTCAGTCTGCACTTCCCTGGGTGTCTTACATTGACAGAGAAGGGTCAGTCTGCTCTTACCTGGATGTGTTACATTGACAGAGTGGGGTGAGTCTGCTCTTCCAAGGGTGTGTTACACAGACAGAGTGGAAACAGTTTGCTCTTCCCTGGGTGGGTTACATTGACAGAGTGTGGTCAGTCTTGTCTTCCCTGGGTGTGTTACATTGACAGAGTGTGGTCAGTCTTGTCTTCCCTGGGTGTGTTACATTGACACAGAGGGGTCAGTCTGCACTTTCCTGGGAGTGTTACATTGACACAGTGGGATCAGTCTCTTCTTCACTGTGTGTGTTACATTGACAGAGTGGGGTCAGTCTGCTCTTCTCCGGGTGTGTTACATTGAGAGAGTGGCGTTAGTCTGCTCTTCCCTGGGTGTGTTACATTGACAGAGTGCGGTCAGTCTGCTCTTCCCTGGTTGCGTGACATTGACAGAGTGGGGTCAGTCTGTTCTTCCCTGGGTGTGTTACATTGACAGAATGGGGTCAGTCTGCCCTTCCCTGGGTGTGTTACATTGACAGAGTGGGGTCAGTCTGCTCTTCCCTGGGTATGTTACATTGACAGAGTGGGGTAAATCTGCTCTTCCCTGGGTGTGTTACATTGACAGAGAGGGGTCAGTCTGCTCTTCCCTGGGTGGATTACATTGACCGAGTGCGGTCAGTCTGCTCTTCCCTGGATGTGTTACATTGAAATTGTGGGGTCAGTCTGCTCTTCCCTGGATGTGTTACATTGACACAGTGGGATCAATATGCTCTTCCCTGGGTGTGTTACATTGACAAAGTGCGGTCAGTCTGCTCTTCCCTGGGTGCGTGACATTGACAGAGTGGGGTTAGTCTGCTCTTCCCTGGGTATGTTACATTGACCGAGTGAGGTCAATCTTCTGTTCCCTGGGTGAGTTACATTGACAGAGAGGGGTCAGTCTGCTCTTCCCTGGCTGTGTTACAATGACAGAGTGGGGTCAGACTGCTCTTCCTTGGGTGTGTTACATTGACAGAGTGGGGTCAGTCTGCTCTTCCCGCGGTGTGTTACATTGACAGAGTGAGGTCAGTCTGCTCTTCCCTGGGTGAGTTAGATTGACAGGGTGGGGTCAGTCTGCTCTCCCCTGGGTGTGATACATTGACAGAGTGGGGTCAGTCTGCCCTTCCCTGGTTGTGTTACATTGACAGAGTGAGGTCAGTCTGCTCTTCCCTGAGTGTGTGACTTTGACAGAGGGGGGTCAGTCTGCTCTTCCCTTGGTGAGTTACATTGAGATTGAGGGGTCACTCTGGTCTCCCCTGGGTGTGTTACATTGACAGAGTTGGGTGAGTCTGCTCTTCCCTGGGTCTGTGATATTGACAGAGTGGGGTCAGTCTGCTCTTCCCTGGGTGTGTTACATTGACAGAGTGGGGTCAGTCTGCTTTTCCCTGGGTGTGTTACATTGACAGAGTGGGGTCAGTCTGCTCTTCCCTGGGTGAGTTACGTGGAGAGAGAGGGGTCAGTCTGCTCTCCCCTGGGTGTGTTACATTGATAGAGTGGGGTCAGTCTGCACTTCCCTGGGTGTGTTACATTGAAAGAGTGGGGTCAGTCTGCTGTTCCCTGGGTGTGTTACATTGACAGAGTGGGGTCAGTCTGCTCTTCCCTGGGTTTGTTACATTGACAGAGTGGGGTCAGTCTGCTCTTCCCTGAGTGGGTTACATTGACAGAACGGGGTCTGTCTGCTCTTCCCTGGGAGTGTTACATTGACAGAGTGGGTTCAGTCTGCTCTTCCCTGGTTGTGTTCCATTGACAGAGTGGGGTCAATCTGCTCTTCCTTGGGTGTGTTACATTGTCAGAGTGGGGTATGTCTGCTCTCCCCTGGGTGTCTTACATTGACAGAGTGGGGTCAGTCTGTTCTTCCCTGGGTGTGTTACATTGACAGAATGGGGTCAGTCTGCTCTTCCCTGGGTGTGTTACATTGACAGAGTGGAGTCAGTCTGCTCTTCCCTGGGTATGTTACATTGACAGAGTGGGGTAAATCTGCTCTTCCCTGGGTGTGTTACATTGAGAGAGAGGGGTCAGTCTGCTCTTCCCTGTGTGGATTACATTGACCGAGTGCGGTCAGTCTGCTCTTCCCTTGGATGTGTTACATTGAAAGTGTGGGGTCAGTCTGCTCTTCCCTGGATGTGTTACATTGACACAGTGGGATCAATCTGCTCTTCCCTGGGTGTGTTACATTGACAGAGTGCGGTCAGTCTGCTCTTCCCTGGGTGCGTGACATTGACAGAGTGGGGTCAGTCTGCTCTTCCCTGGGTGTGTTACATTGACAGAGTGGGGTCAGTCTGCTCTTCCCTGGGTGTGTTACATTGACAGAGTGGGGTCAGTCTGCTCTTCCCTGGGTATGTTACATTGACCAAGTGAGGTCAATCTTCTGTTCCCTGGGTGAGTTACATTGACAGAGAGGGGTCAGTCTGCTCTTCCCTGGCTGTGTTACAATGACAGAGTGGGGTCAGACTGCTCTTCCTTGGGTGTGTTACATTGACAGAGTGGGGTCAGTCTGCTCTTCCCGCGGTGTGTTACATTGACAGAGTGAGGTCAGTCTGCTCTTCCCTGGGTGAGTTAGACTGACAGGGTGGGGTCAGTCTGCTCTCCCCTGGGTGTGATACATTGACAGAGTGGGGTCAGTCTGCCCTTCCCTGGTTGTGTTACATTGACAGAGTGAGGTCAGTCTGCTCTTCCCTGAGTGTGTGACTTTGACAGAGGGGGGTCAGTCTGCTCTTCCCTAGGTGAGTTACATTGAGATTGAGGGGTCACTCTGGTCTCCCCTGGGTGTGTTACATTGACAGAGTTGGGTGAGTCTGCTCTTCCCTGGGTCTGTGATATTGACAGAGTGGGGTCAGTCTGCTCTTCCCTGGGTGTGTTACATTGACAGAGTGGGGTCAGTCTGCTTTTCCCTGGGTGTGTTACATTGACAGAGTGGGGTCAGTATGCTCTTCCCTGGGTGAGTTACGTGGAGAGAGAGGGGTCAGTCTGCTCTCCCCTGGGTGTGTTACATTGATAGAGTGGGGTCAGTCTGCACTTCCCTGGGTGTGTTACATTGAAAGAGTGAGGTCAGTCTGCTCTTCCCTGGGTGAGTTACACGGAGGGAGAGGTGTCAGTCTGCTCTTCCCTGGGTGTGTTACATTGACAGAGTGGGGTCAGTCTGCTCTTCCCTGGGTGTGTTACATTGACAGAGTGGGGACAGTCAGCTCTTCCCTGGGTGTGTTACATTGACAGAGTGAGGTCAGTCTGCTCTTCCCTGAGTGTGTTACTTTGACAGAGTGGGAAGAGTCTGCTCTTCCCTGAGTGTGTTACTTTGACAGAGTGGGGTCAGTCTGCTCTTCCCTAGGTGAGTTACATTGTGATAGAGGGGTCACTCTGGTCTCCCCTGGGTGTGTTACATTGACAGATTTGGGTGAGTCTGCGCTTCCCTGGGTCTGTGATAATGACAGAGTGCGGTCAGTCTGCTCTTCCCTGGGTGGGTTACATTGACAGAATGGGGTCAGTCTGCTCTTCCCTGGGTGAGTTACATGGAGGGAGAGGGGTCAGTCTGCTCTTCACTGGGTGGGTTACATTGATAGAGTGGGGTCAGTCTGCTCTTCCCTGGGTGTGTTACATTGACAGAGTGGGGTCAGTCTGTTCTTCCCTGGGTGGATAACATTGACAGAACTGGGTCTGTCTGCTCTTCCCTGGTTGTGTTACATTGACAGAGTGGGGTCAGTCTGCTCTTCCCTGGGTGTGTTACATTGACAGAGTGGGGTGAGTCTGCTCTCCCCTGGGTGTCTTACATTTACAGAGTGGGGTCAGTCTGTTCTTCCCTGGGTGTGTTACATTGACAGAATGGGGTCAGTCTGCTCTTCCCTGGGTGTGTTACATTGACAGAGTGGGGTAAATCTGCTCTTCCCTGGGTGTGTTACATTGACAGAGAGGGGTCAGTCTGCTCTTCCCTGGGTGGGTTACATTGACCGAATGCGGTCAGTCTGCTCTTCCCTGGATGTGTTACATTGAAAGTGTGGGGTCAGTCTGCTCTTCCCTGGGTTTGTTACATTGACACAGTGGGATCAATCTGCTCTTCCCTGGGTGTGTTACATTGACAGAGTGGGGTTAGTCTGTTCTTCCCTGGGTATGTTACATTGACCGAGTGAGGTCAATCTTCTGTTCCCTGGGTGAGTTACATTGACAGCGAGGGGTCAGTCTGCTCTTCACTGGATGTGTTACAATGACAGAGTTGGGTCCGTCTGCTCTTCCTTGGGTGTGTTACATTGACAGAGTGGGGTCAGTCTGCTCTTCCCGCGGTGTGTTACATTAACAGAGTGAGGTCTGTCTGCTCTTCCCTGGGTGAGTTACATTGACAGGGTTGGTTCAGTCTGCTCTCCCCTGGGTGTGATACATTGACAGAGTGGGGTAAGACTGCTATTCCCTGAGTATGTTACATTGACAGAGTGCGGTGTGTCTGCTCTTCCCTGGGTGTGTTACATTGACAGGGTGGGGTCAGTCTGCTCTTTCCTGGGTGTGTTACATTGACAGAGTGAGGTCAGTCTGCTCTTCCCTGAGTGTGTTACTTTGACAGAGTGGGAAGAGTCTGCTCTTCCCTGAGTGTGTTACTTTGACAGAGTGGGGTCAGTCTGCTCTTCCCTAGGTGAGTTACATTGTGATAGAGGGGTCACTCTGGTCTCCCCTGGGTGTGTTACATTGACAGAGTTGAGTGAGTCTGCTCTTCCCTGGGTCTGTGATAATGACAGAGTGGGGGCAGTCTGCTCTTCACTGGGTGGGTTACATTGACAGAGTGGGGTCAGTCTGCTCAACCCTGGGTGTGTTACATTGACAGAGTGGGGTCAGTCTGTTCTTCCCTGGGTGGGTTACATTGACAGAACGGGGTCAGTCTGCTCTTCCCTGGTTGTGTTACATTGACAGAGTGGGGTAAATCTGCTCTTCCTTGGGTGTGTTACATTGACAGAGTGGGGTATGTCTGCTCTCTCCTGGGTGTCTTACATTTACAGAGTGGGGTCAGTCTGTTCTTGCCTGGGTGTTTTACATTGACAGAGTGGGGTAAATCTGCTCTTCCCTGGGTGTGTTACATTGACAGAGAGGGGTCAGTCTGCTCTTCCCTGGGTGTGTGACACTGACAGAGTTGGGTCAGTCTGCTCTTCCCTGAGTGTGTTATATTGACAGAGTGGGGTCAGTCTGCTCTTCCCTGGGTGTGTTACATTGACAGAGTGGGGTCAGTCTGCTCTTCCCTGGGTGTGTTACATTGACAGAGTGGAGTCAGTCTGCTCTTCCCTGAGTGGGTTACATTGACAGAGTGGGGTTAGTCTGTTCTTCCCTGGGTATGTTACATTGACCGAGTGAGGTCAATCTTCTGTTCCCTGGGTGAGTTACATTGACAGCGAGGGGTCAGTCTGCTCTTCACTGGATGTGTTACATTGACAGAGTGGGGTCAGTCTGCTCTTCCCGCGGTGTGTTACATTGTGATAGAGGGGTCACTCTGGTCTCCCCTGGGTGTGTTACATTGACAGAGTGGGGTCAGTCTGCTCTTCCCTGGGTGAGTTACACGGAGGGAGAGGTGTCAGTCTGCTCTTCCCTGGGTGTGTTATATTGACAGAGTGGGGTCAGTCTGCTCTTCCCTGGGTGTGTTACATTGACAGAGTGTGGACAGTCATCTCTTCCCTGGGTGTGTTACATTGACAGAGTGAGGTCAGTCTGCTCTTCCCTGAGTGTGTTACTTTGACAGAGTGGGAAGAGTATGCTCTTCCCTGAGTGTGTTACTTTGACAGAGTGGGGTCAGTCTGCTATTCCCTAGGTGAGTTACATTGTGATAGAGGGGTCACTCTGGTCTCCCCTGGGTGTGTTACATTGACAGAGTTGGGTGAGTCTGCGCTTCCCTGGGTCTGTGATAATGACAGAGTGCGGTCAGTCTGCTCTTCCCTGGGTGGGTTACATTGACAGAATGGGGTCAGTCTGCTCTTCCCTGGGTGAGTTACATGGAGGGAGAGGGGTCAGTCTGCTCTTCACTGGGTGGGTTACATTGATAGAGTGGGGTCAGTCTGCTCTTCCCTGGGTGTGTTACATTGACAGAGTGGGGTCAGTCTGTTCTTCCCTGGGTGGGTTACATTGACAGAACTGGGTCTGTCTGCTCTTCCCTGGTTGTGTTACATTGACAGAGTGGGGTCAGTCTGCTCTTCCCTGGGTGTGTTACATTGACAGAGTGGGGTGAGTCTGCTCTCCCCTGGGTGTCTTACATTTACAGAGTGGGGTCAGTCTGTTCTTCCCTGGGTGTGTTACATTGACTGAATGGGGTCAGTCTGCTATTCCCTGGGTGTGTTACATTGACAGAGTGGGGTAAATCTGCTCTTCCCTGGGTGTGTTACATTGACAGAGTGGGGTATGTCTGCTCTCCCCTGGGTGTCTTACATTGACAGAGTGGGGTCAGTCTGTTCTTGCCTGGGTGAGTTACATTGACAGAATGGGGTATAGTCTGCTCTTCCCTGGGTGTGTTATATTGACAGAGTGGGGTCAGTCTGCTCTTCCCTGGGTCTGTTACATTCACAGAGTGGGGTAAATCTGCTCTTCCCTGGCTGTGATACATTGACAGAGAGAGGTCAGTCTGCTGTTCCCTGGGTGGGTTACATTGACCGAGTGCGGTCAGTCTACTCTTCCCTGGATGTGTTACATTGAAAGTGTGGGGTCAGTCTGCTCTTCCCTGGGTGTGTTACATTGACACAGTGGGATCAATCTGCTCTTCCCTGGGTGTGTTACATTGACAGAGTGCGGTCAGTCTGCTCTTCCCTGGGTGCGGGACATTGACAGAGTGGGGTCAGTCTGTTCTTCCCTGGGTGTCTTACATTGACAGAATGGGGTCAGTCTGCCCTTCCCTGGGTGTGTTACATTGACAGAGTGGGGTCAGTCTGCTCTTCCCTGGGTCTGTTACATTGACAGAGTGGGGTAAATCTGCTCTTCCCTGGGTGTGTTACATTGACAGAGAGGGGTCAGTCTGCTCTTCCCTGGGTGGATTACATTGACCGAGTGCGGTCAGTCTGCTCTTCCCTGGATGTGTTACATTGAAAGTGTGGGGTCAGTCTGCTCTTCCCTGGATGTGTGACATTGACACAGTGGGATCAATCTGCTCTTCCCTGGGTGTGTTACATTGACAGAGTGCGGTCAGTCTGCTCTTCCCTGGGTGCGTGACATTGACAGAGTGGGGTCAGTCTGCTCTTCCCTGGGTGTGTTACATTGACAGAGTGGGGTTAGTCTGCTCTTCCCTGGGTATGTTACATTGACCGAGTGAGGTCAATCTTCTGTTTCCTGGGTGAGTTACATTGACAGAGAGGGGTCAGTCTGCTCTTCCCTGGCTGCGTTACAATGACAGAGTGGGGTCAGACTGCTCTTCCTTGGGTGTGTTACATTGACAGAGTGGGGTCAGTCGGCTCTTCCCGCGGTGTGTTACATTGACAGAGTGAGGTCAGTCTGCTCTTCCCTGGGTGAGTTAGATTGACAGGGTGGGGTCAGTCTGCTCTCCCCTGGGTGTGATACATTGACAGAGTGGGGTCAGTCTGCCCTTCCCTGGTTGTGTTACATTGACAGAGTGAGGTCAGTCTGCTCTTCCCTGAGTGTGTTACATTGACAGAGTGGGGTCAATCTGCTCTTCCTTGGGTGTGTTACATTGACAGAGTGGGGTATGTCTGCTCTCCCCTGGGTGTCTTACATTGACAGAGTGGGGTCAGTCTGTTCTTGCCTGGGTGTGTTACATTGACAGAATGGGGTATAGTCTGCTCTTCCCTGGGTGTGTTACATTGACAGAGTGGGGTCAGTCTGCTCTCCCCTGGGTGTGATACATTGAAAGAGTGGGGTCAGTCTGCACTTCCCTGGGTGTGTTACATTGAAAGAGTGAGGTCAGTCTGCTCTTCCCTGGGTGAGTTACACGGAGGGAGAGGTGTCAGTCTGCTCTTCCCTGGGTGTGTTACATTGACAGAGTGGGGTCAGTCTGCTCTTCCCTGGGTGTGTTACATTGACAGAGTGTGGACAGTCATCTCTTCCCTGGGTGTGTTACATTGACAGAGTGAGGTCAGTCTGCTCTTCCCTGAGTGTGTTACTTTGACAGAGTGGGAAGAGTCTGCTCTTCCCTGAGTGTGTTACTTTGACAGAGTGGGGTCAGTCTGCTCTTCCCTAGGTGAGTTACATTGTGATAGAGGGGTCACTCTGGTCTCCCCTGGGTGTGTTACATTGACAGAGTTGGGTGAGTCTGCTCTTCCCTGGGTCTGTGATAATGACAGAGTGGGGTCAGTCTGCTCTTCACTGGGTGGGTTACATTGACAGAGTGGGGTCAGTCTGCTCTTCCCTGGGTGTGTTACATTGACAGAGTGGGGTCAGTCTGTTCTTCCCTGGGTGGGTTACATTGACAGAACGGGGTCTGTCTGCTCTTCCCTGGTTGTGTTACATTGACAGAGTGGGGTCAGTCTGCTCTTCCCTGGGTGTGTTACATTGACAGAGTGGGGTCAGTCTGTGCTTCCCTGGGTGTGTTACATTGACAGAATGGGGTCAGTCTGCTATTCCCTGGGTGTGTTACATTGACAGAGTGGGGTCAGTCTGCTCTTCCCTGGGTTTGTTACATTGACAGAGTGGGGTAAATCTGCTCTTCCCTGGGTGTGTTACATTGACAGAGAGGGGTCAGTCTGCTCTTCCGAGGGTGGGTTACATTGACCGAATGCGGTCAGTCTGCTCTTCCCTGGATGTGTTAGATTGAAAGTGTGGGGTCAGTCTGCTCTTCCCTGGGTGTGTTACATTGACACAGTGGGATCAATCTGCTCTTCCCTGGGTGTGTTACATTGACAGAGTGGGGTTCGTCTGCTCTTCCCTGGGTATGTTACATTGACCGAGTGAGGTCAATCTTCTGTTCCCTGGGTGAGTTACATTGACAGAGAGGGGTCAGTCTGCTCTTCCCTGGATGTGTTACAATGACAGAGTGGGGACAGTCTGCTCTTACTTGGGTGTGTTACATTGACAGAGTGGGGTCAGTCTGCTCTTCCCGCGGTGTGTTACATTGACAGAGTGAGGTCTGTCTGCTCTTCCCTGGGTGAGTTACATTCACAGGGTTGGTTCAGTCTGCTCTCCCCTGGGTGTGATACATTGACAGAGTGGGGTCAGACTGCTATTCCCCGAGTATGTTACATTGACAGAGTGGGGTGTGTCTGCCCTTCCCTGGGTGTGTTACATTGACAGGGTGGGGTCAGTCTGCGCTTCCCTGGGTGTGTTACAGAGAGAGGGTGGGTTCAGTCTGCTCTTCCCTGGGTGTGTTACATTGACAGAGTGGGGTCAGTCTGCTCTTCCCTGGGTGTGTTACATTGACAGGGTGGGGTCAGTCTGCTCTTCCCTGGGTGTGTTACATTGACAGAGTGGGGTCAGTCTGCTCTTCCCTGGGTGTGTTACATTGACAGAGTGGGGTAAGTCTGCTCTCCCCTGGGTGTCTTACATTGACAGAGTGGGGTCAGTCTGTTCTTCCCTGGGTGTGTTACATTGACAGAATGGGGTCAGTCTGCTATTCCCTGGGTGTGTTACATTGACAGAGTGGGGTCAGTCTGCTCTTCCCTGGGTTTGTTACATTGACAGAGTGGGGTAAATCTGCTCTTCCCTGGGTGTGTTACATTGACAGAGAGGGGTCAGTCTGCTCTTCCCTGGGTGGGTTACATTGACCGAATGCGGTCAGTCTGCTCTTCCCTGGATGTGTTACATTAACAGAGTGGGGTCAGTCTGCACTTCCCCGTGTGTGTTACTTTGACAGAGTTGGGACAATCTGCTCTTCCCTGGGTGTGTTACATTGACAGAGTGAGGTCAGTCTGCTCTTCCCTGAGTGTGTTACTTTGACAGAGTGGGGACAGTCTGCTCTTCCCTGAGTGTGTTACTTTGACAGAGTGGGGTCAGTCTGCTCTTCCCTGTGTGTGTTACATTGACAGAATGGGGTCAGTCTGCTCTTCCCTGGGTGTGTTATATTGACAGAGTGGGGTCAGTCTGCTCTTCCCTGGGTGTGTTACATTGACAGAGTGTGGACAGTCATCTCTTCCCTGGGTGTGTTACATTGACTGAGTGAGGTCAGTCTGCTCTTCCCTGAGTGTGTTACTTTGACAGAGTGGGAAGAGTATGCTCTTCCCTGAGTGTGTTACTTTGACAGAGTGGGGTCAGTCTGCTATTCCCTAGGTGAGTTACATTGTGATAGAGGGGTCACTCTGGTCTCCCCTGGGTGTGTTACATTGACAGAGTTGGGTGAGTCTGCGCTTCCCTGGGTCTGTGATAATGACAGAGTGCGGTCAGTCTGCTCTTCCCTGGGTGGGTTACATTGACAGAATGGGGTCAGTCTGCTCTTCCCTGGGTGAGTTACATGGAGGGAGAGGGGTCAGTCTGCTCTTCACTGGGTGGGTTACATTGATAGAGTGGGGTCAGTCTGCTCTTCCCTGGGTGTGTTACATTGACAGAGTGGGGTCAGTCTGTTCTTCCCTGGGTGGGTTACATTGACAGAACTGGGTCTGTCTGCTCTTCCCTGGTTGTGTTACATTGACAGAGTGGGGTCAGTCTGCTCTTCCCTGGGTGTGTTACATTGACAGAGTGGGGTGAGTCTGCTCTCCCCTGGGTGTCTTACATTTACAGAGTGGGGTCAGTCTGTTCTTCCCTGGGTGTGTTACATTGACTGAATGGGGTCAGTCTGCTATTCCCTGGGTGTGTTACATTGACAGAGTGGGGTAAATCTGCTCTTCCCTGGGTGTGTTACATTGACAGAGTGGGGTATGTCTGCTCTCCCCTGGGTGTCTTACATTGACAGAGTGGGGTCAGTCTGTTCTTGCCTGGGTGAGTTACATTGACAGAATGGGGTATAGTCTGCTCTTCCCTGGGTGTGTTATATTGACAGAGTGGGGTCAGTCTGCTCTTCCCTGGGTCTGTTACATTCACAGAGTGGGGTAAATCTGCTCTTCCCTGGCTGTGATACATTGACAGAGAGAGGTCAGTCTGCTGTTCCCTGGGTGGGTTACATTGACCGAGTGCGGTCAGTCTACTCTTCCCTGGATGTGTTACATTGAAAGTGTGGGGTCAGTCTGCTCTTCCCTGGGTGTGTTACATTGACACAGTGGGATCAATCTGCTCTTCCCTGGGTGTGTTACATTGACAGAGTGCGGTCAGTCTGCTCTTCCCTGGGTGCGGGACATTGACAGAGTGGGGTCAGTCTGTTCTTCCCTGGGTGTCTTACATTGACAGAATGGGGTCAGTCTGCCCTTCCCTGGGTGTGTTACATTGACAGAGTGGGGTCAGTCTGCTCTTCCCTGGGTCTGTTACATTGACAGAGTGGGGTAAATCTGCTCTTCCCTGGGTGTGTTACATTGACAGAGAGGGGTCAGTCTGCTCTTCCCTGGGTGGATTACATTGACCGAGTGCGGTCAGTCTGCTCTTCCCTGGATGTGTTACATTGAAAGTGTGGGGTCAGTCTGCTCTTCCCTGGATGTGTGACATTGACACAGTGGGATCAATCTGCTCTTCCCTGGGTGTGTTACATTGACAGAGTGCGGTCAGTCTGCTCTTCCCTGGGTGCGTGACATTGACAGAGTGGGGTCAGTCTGCTCTTCCCTGGGTGTGTTACATTGACAGAGTGGGGTTAGTCTGCTCTTCCCTGGGTATGTTACATTGACCGAGTGAGGTCAATCTTCTGTTTCCTGGGTGAGTTACATTGACAGAGAGGGGTCAGTCTGCTCTTCCCTGGCTGCGTTACAATGACAGAGTGGGGTCAGACTGCTCTTCCTTGGGTGTGTTACATTGACAGAGTGGGGTCAGTCGGCTCTTCCCGCGGTGTGTTACATTGACAGAGTGAGGTCAGTCTGCTCTTCCCTGGGTGAGTTAGATTGACAGGGTGGGGTCAGTCTGCTCTCCCCTGGGTGTGATACATTGACAGAGTGGGGTCAGTCTGCCCTTCCCTGGTTGTGTTACATTGACAGAGTGAGGTCAGTCTGCTCTTCCCTGAGTGTGTTACATTGACAGAGTGGGGTCAATCTGCTCTTCCTTGGGTGTGTTACATTGACAGAGTGGGGTATGTCTGCTCTCCCCTGGGTGTCTTACATTGACAGAGTGGGGTCAGTCTGTTCTTGCCTGGGTGTGTTACATTGACAGAATGGGGTATAGTCTGCTCTTCCCTGGGTGTGTTACATTGACAGAGTGGGGTCAGTCTGCTCTCCCCTGGGTGTGATACATTGAAAGAGTGGGGTCAGTCTGCACTTCCCTGGGTGTGTTACATTGAAAGAGTGAGGTCAGTCTGCTCTTCCCTGGGTGAGTTACACGGAGGGAGAGGTGTCAGTCTGCTCTTCCCTGGGTGTGTTACATTGACAGAGTGGGGTCAGTCTGCTCTTCCCTGGGTGTGTTACATTGACAGAGTGTGGACAGTCATCTCTTCCCTGGGTGTGTTACATTGACAGAGTGAGGTCAGTCTGCTCTTCCCTGAGTGTGTTACTTTGACAGAGTGGGAAGAGTCTGCTCTTCCCTGAGTGTGTTACTTTGACAGAGTGGGGTCAGTCTGCTCTTCCCTAGGTGAGTTACATTGTGATAGAGGGGTCACTCTGGTCTCCCCTGGGTGTGTTACATTGACAGAGTTGGGTGAGTCTGCTCTTCCCTGGGTCTGTGATAATGACAGAGTGGGGTCAGTCTGCTCTTCACTGGGTGGGTTACATTGACAGAGTGGGGTCAGTCTGCTCTTCCCTGGGTGTGTTACATTGACAGAGTGGGGTCAGTCTGTTCTTCCCTGGGTGGGTTACATTGACAGAACGGGGTCTGTCTGCTCTTCCCTGGTTGTGTTACATTGACAGAGTGGGGTCAGTCTGCTCTTCCCTGGGTGTGTTACATTGACAGAGTGGGGTCAGTCTGTGCTTCCCTGGGTGTGTTACATTGACAGAATGGGGTCAGTCTGCTATTCCCTGGGTGTGTTACATTGACAGAGTGGGGTCATTCTGCTCTTCCCTGGGTTTGTTACATTGACAGAGTGGGGTAAATCTGCTCTTCCCTGGGTGTGTTACATTGACAGAGAGGGGTCAGTCTGCTCTTCCGAGGGTGGGTTACATTGACCGAATGCGGTCAGTCTGCTCTTCCCTGGATGTGTTACATTGAAAGTGTGGGGTCAGTCTGCTCTTCCCTGGGTGTGTTACATTGACACAGTGGGATCAATCTGCTCTTCCCTGGGTGTGTTACATTGACAGAGTGGGGTTCGTCTGCTCTTCCCTGGGTATGTTACATTGACCGAGTGAGGTCAATCTTCTGTTCCCTGGGTGAGTTACATTGACAGAGAGGGGTCAGTCTGCTCTTCCCTGGATGTGTTACAATGACAGAGTGGGGACAGTCTGCTCTTACTTGGGTGTGTTACATTGACAGAGTGGGGTCAGTCTGCTCTTCCCGCGGTGTGTTACATTGACAGAGTGAGGTCTGTCTGCTCTTCCCTGGGTGAGTTACATTCACAGGGTTGGTTCAGTCTGCTCTCCCCTGGGTGTGATACATTGACAGAGTGGGGTCAGACTGCTATTCCCCGAGTATGTTACATTGACAGAGTGGGGTGTGTCTGCCCTTCCCTGGGTGTGTTACATTGACAGGGTGGGGTCAGTCTGCGCTTCCCTGGGTGTGTTACAGAGAGAGGGTGGGTTCAGTCTGCTCTTCCCTGGGTGTGTTACATTGACAGAGTGGGGTCAGTCTGCTCTTCCCTGGGTGTGTTACATTGACAGGGTGGGGTCAGTCTGCTCTTCCCTGGGTGTGTTACATTGACAGAGTGGGGTCAGTCTGCTCTTCCCTGGGTGTGTTACATTGACAGAGTGGGGTAAGTCTGCTCTCCCCTGGGTGTCTTACATTGACAGAGTGGGGTCAGTCTGTTCTTCCCTGGGTGTGTTACATTGACAGAATGGGGTCAGTCTGCTATTCCCTGGGTGTGTTACATTGACAGAGTGGGGTCAGTCTGCTCTTCCCTGGGTTTGTTACATTGACAGAGTGGGGTAAATCTGCTCTTCCCTGGGTGTGTTACATTGACAGAGAGGGGTCAGTCTGCTCTTCCCTGGGTGGGTTACATTGACCGAATGCGGTCAGTCTGCTCTTCCCTGGATGTGTTACATTAACAGAGTGGGGTCAGTCTGCACTTCCCCGTGTGTGTTACTTTGACAGAGTTGGGACAGTCTGCTCTTCCCTGGGTGTGTTACATTGACAGAGTGAGGTCAGTCTGCTCTTCCCTGAGTGTGTTACTTTGACAGAGTGGGGACAGTCTGCTCTTCCCTGAGTGTGTTACTTTGACAGAGTGGGGTCAGTCTGCTCTTCCCTGTGTGTGTTACATTGACAGAATGGGGTCAGTCTGCTCTTCCCTGGGTGTGTTACATTGACAGAGTGAAGTCAGTCTGCTCTTCCCTGGGTGTGTTACAATGATAGAGTGGGGTCAGTCTGCTCTTCCCTGGGTGTGTTGCATTGACAGAGTGGGGTCAGTCTGCTCTTCCCAGAATGTGTTACATTGACAGAGTTGGGTCAGTCTGATCTTCCCTGGGTGTGTAACGTTGACAGAAAGGGGTCAGTCTGCTCTTCCCTGGGTGTTTTACATTGACAGAGTGAGGTCTGTCTGCTCTTCCCTGGGTATGTTACATTGACCGAGTGAGGTCAATCTTCTGTTCCCTGGGTGAGTTACATTGACAGAGAGGGGTCAGTCTGCTCTTCCCTGGATGTGTTACAATGACAGAGTGGGGTCAGTCTGCTCTTACTTGGGTGTGTTACATTGACAGAGTGGGGTCAGTCTGCTCTTCCCGCGGTGTGTTACATTGACAGAGTGAGGTCTGTGTGCTCTTCCCTGGGTGAGTTACATTCACAGGGTTGGTTCAGTCTGCTCTCCCCTGGGTGCGTTACATTGACAGAGTGGGGTCAGTCTACTCTTCCCTGTGTGTCTTACATTGACAGAGTGGGGTCAGTCTGCTCTTCACTGGGTGTGTTACATTGACAGAGTGGGGTCAGTCTGCTCTTCCCTGGGTGTGTTATACTGACAGAGTGGGGTCAGTCTGCTCTTCCCTGGGTGCGTTACATTGACAGAGTGGGGTCAGTATGCTCTTCCCTCGGTGTGTTACATTGACAGAGTGAGGTCTGTCTGCTCTTCCCTGGGTATGTTACATTGACCGAGTGAGGTCAATCTTCTGTTCCCTGGGTGAGTTACATTGACAGAGAGGGGTCAGTCTGCTCTTCCCTGGATGTGTTACAATGACAGAGTGGGGTCAGTCTGCTCTTACTTGGGTGTGTTACATTGACAGAGTGGGGTCAGTCTGCTCTTCCCGCGGTGTGTTACATTGACAGAGTGAGGTCTGTGTGCTCTTCCCTGGGTGAGTTACATTCACAGGGTTGGTTCAGTCTGCTCTCCCCTGGGTGTGATACATTGACAGAGTGGGGTCAGACTGCTATTCCCCGAAAATGTTACATTGACAAAGTGGGGTGTGTCTGCTCTTCCCTGGGTGTGTTACATTGACAGGGTGGGGTCTATCTGCTCTTCCCTGGGTGTGTTACAGAGACAGGGTGGGCTCAGTCTGCTCTTCCCTGGGTGTTTTACATTGACAGAGTGGGGTCAGTGTGCTCTTCCCTAGGTAAGTTACATTGAGATAGAGAGGTCACTCTGGTCTCCCCTGGGTGTGTTACATTGACAAAGGGGGGGCAAACTTCTCTTCCCTGGGTGAGTTACATTGACAGAGTGGGGTCAGTCTGCTCTTCCCTGTGTGTGTTACATTGACAGAATGGGGTCAGTCTGCTCTTCCCTGGGTGAGTTACATTGACAGAGTGAAGTCAGTCTGCTCTTCCCTGGGTGTGTTACAATGATAGAGTGGGGTCAGTCTGCTCTTCCCTGGGTGTGTTGCATTGACAGAGTGGGGTCAGTCTGCTCTTCCCTAAATGTGTTACATTGACAGAGTTGGGTCAGTCTGATCTTCCCTGGGTGTGTAACGTTGACAGAAAGGGGTCAGTCTGCTCTTCCCTGGGTGTTTTACATTAACAGAGTGGGGTGAGTCTGCTCTTCCCTGTGTGCCTGACATTGACAGAGTGGGGTCAGTCTGCTCTTCCGTGGGTGTGTTACATTGAATGTGTGGGGTCAGTCTGCTCTTCCCTGGGTGTGTTACATTGACAGAGTGGGGTCAGTCTACTCTTCCCTGTGTGTCTGACATTGACAGAGTGGGGTCAGTCTGCTCTTCCGTGGGTGTGTTACATTGACAGGGTGGGGTCAGTCTGCTCTTCCTTGGGTGTGTTATACTGACAGAGTGGGGTCAGTCTGCTCTTCCCTGGGTGCGTTACATTGACAGAGTGGGGTCAGTATGCTCTTCCCTGGGTGTGTTACATTGACAGAACAGGGTCCGTCTGCCTTTCCCTGGGTGTGTTACATTGACAGAGTGGGGTCAGTCTGCTCTTTCCTGGGTGTGTTACATTGACAGAGTGAACTCAGTTTGCTCTTCCCTGGGTGTGTTGCAATGACAGAGTGTGGTCAGTCTGCTCTTCCCTGTGTCTGTTATATTGACCGAGTGAGGTCAGTCTGCTTTTCCCTGGGTGTGTTACATTGCCAGAGTGGTGTCAGTTAGTTCTTCCCTGGGAGTGTTACATTGACAGAGAGTGGTCAGTCTGCTCATCCCTGGGTGTGTTACATTGGCAGAGTGGGGTCAGTCTGCCCTTCCCTGGGTGTGTTACATTGACAGAGTGGGGTCAGTCTGCTCTTCCCTGGCTGGGTTATATTGGCAGAGTGGGGTCAGTCTACTCTTCCCTGGGTGTGTTTCATTGACAGAGGGGGGTCAGTCTGCTCTTCCCTGAGTGTGTTACATTGACAGAGTGGGGTCAGCGTGCACTTCCCTGGGTGTTTTAAATTGACAGAGTGTGGTCAGTCTGCTCTTCCCTGGGTGTGTTACTTTGACAGGGTGGGGTCAGTCTGCTCTTCCCTGGGTGCGTGACATTGACAGAGTGGGGTCAGTCTGCTGTTCCCTGGGTGTGTTACATTTACAGAGTGGGGTCAGTCTGCTCTTCCCTGGGTGTGTTACATTGACACAATGGGGTCAGTCTGCTCTTCCCTGGGTGTGTTACATTGACAGAGTGGGGTCAGTCTGCTCTTCCCTGGGTGTGATACATTGACAGAGTGGGGTCAGTCTGCTCTTCCCTGGGTGTGTTACATTGACAGAGATCGGTCAGTCTGCTCTTCCCTGGATGTGTTCCATTGAATGTGTGGGGTCAGTCTGCTCTTCCCTGGGTGTGTTACATTGACAGAGTGGGGTCAGTCTGCTCTTCCCTGGGTCTGTTACATTGACAGAGAGGGGTCAGTCTGCTCTTCCCTGCGTGTGTTACAATGACAGAGTGGGGTCAGTCTGCTCTTCCTTGGGTGTTTTACATTGACCGAGTGGGGTCAGTCTGCTCTTCCCGCGGTGTGTTACATTGACAGAGTTGGGTCAGTCTGATCTTCCCTGGGGGTATAACGTTGACAGAAAGGGGTCAGTCTGCTCTTCCCTGGGTGTGTTGCAATGACAGAGTGTGGTCAGTCTGCTCTTCCCTGTGTCTGTTATATTTGACCGGGTGAGGTCAGTCTGCTCTTCGCTGGGTGTGTTACATTGCCAGAGTGGTTTCAGTCTGCTCTTCCCTGGGTGTGTTACATTGACAGAGAGGGGTCAGTCTGCTCTTCGCCCGGTGGGTTACATTGAAAGTGTGGGGTCAGTCTGCTCTTCCCTGGGTGTGTTAAATTGACACAGTGGGGTCAATCTGCTCTTCCCTGGGTGTGTTACATTGACAGTGTGCGGTCAGTCTGCTCTTCCCTGGGTGCGTGACATTGACAGAGTGGGGTCAGTCTGCTCTTCCCTGGGTGTGTTACATTCACAGAGTGGAGTCAGTCTGCTCTTCCCTGGGAGTGTTACATTGACAGAGAGGGGTCAGTCTGCTCTTCCCTGTATGTGTTACATTGAATGTGTGGGGTCAGTCTGCTCTTCCCTGGGTGTGTTACATTGACACAGTGGGGTCAGTCTGCTCTTCCCTGTGTGTGTTACATTGACAGGGTGGGGTCAGTCTGCTCTTCCCTGGGTGTGTTACATTGATAGAGTGGGGACAGTCTGCTCTTCCCTGAGTGTGTTACTTTGACAGAGTGGGGTCAGTCTGCTCTTCCCTAGGTGAGTTACATTGAGATAGAGAGGTCACTCTGGTCTCCCCTGGGTGTGTTACATTGACAAAGGGGGGGCAATCTTCTCTTCCCTGGGTGAGTTACATTGACAGAGTGGGGTCAGTCTGCTCTTCCCTGTGTGTGTTACATTGACAGAATGGGGTCAGTCTGCTCTTCCCTGGGTGTGTTACATTGACAGAGTGAAGTCAGTCTGCTCTTCCCTGGGTGTGTTACAATGATAGAGTGGGGTCAGTCTGCTCTTCCCTGGGTGTGTTGCATTGACAGAGTGGGGTCAGTCTGCTCTTCCCAGAATGTGTTACATTGACAGAGTTGGGTCAGTCTGATCTTCCCTGGGTGTGTAACGTTGACAGAAAGGGGTCAGTCTGCTCTTCCGTGGGTGTTTTACATTAACAGAGTGGGGTGAGTCTGCTCTTCCCTGGGTGTGTTACATTGACAGAGTGGGGTCAGTCTACTCTTCCCTGTGTGTCTTACATTGACAGAGTGGGGTCAGTCTGCTCTTCCCTGGGTGTGTTACATTGACAGAGTGGGGTCAGTCTGCTCTTCCCTGGGTGTGTTACATTGACAGAACAGGGTCCGTCTGCCTTTCCCTGGGTGTGTTACATTGACAATGGGGTTAGTCTGCTCTTCCCTGGGTGTGTTACATTGACAGAGTGAGGTCAGTCTGCTCTTCCCTGGGTGTGTTACATTGACAGAGTTGGGACAGTCTGATGTTCCCTGGGTGTATAAAGTTGAGAGACAGGGGTCAGTCTGCTCTTCCCTGGGTGTATTACTTTGACAGAGTGAACTCAGTCTGCTCTTCCCTGGGTGTGTTGCAATGACAGAGTGTGGTCAGTCTGCTCTTCCCTGTGTCTGTTATATTGACCGAGTGAGGTCACTCTGCTTTTCCCTGGGTGTGTTACATTGCCAGAGTGGTGTCAGTTAGTTCTTCCCTGGGAGTGTTACATTGACAGAGAGTGGTCAGTCTGCTCATCCCTGGGTGTGTTACATTAGCAGAGTGGGGTCAGTCTGCCCTTCCCTGGGTGTGTTACATTGACAGATTGGGGTCAGTCTGCTCTTCCCTGGGTGTGTTACATTGACAGAGTGGGGTCAGTCTGCTCTTCCCTGGGTGTGTTCCATTGAATGTGTGGTGTCAGTCTGCTCTTCCCTGGGTGTGTTACATTGACAGAGTGGGGTCAGTCTGCTCTTCCCTGGGTGTGTTACATTGACAGAGTGGGGTCAGTCTGCTCTTCCCTGGGTCTGTTACATTGACAGAGAGGGGTCAGTCTGCTCTTCCCTGCGTGTGTTACAATGACAGAGTGGGGTCAGTCTGCTCTTCCTTGGGTGTTTTACATTGAACGAGTGGGGTCAGTATGCTCTTCCCGCGGTGTGTTACATTGACAGAGTTGGGTCAGTCTGATCTTCCCTGGGTGTATAACGTTGACAGAAAGGGGTCAGTCTGCTCTTCCCTGGGTGTGTTGCAATGACAGAGTGTGGTCAGTCTGCTCTTCCCTGTGTCTGTTATATTTGACCGGGTGAGGTCAGTCTGCTCTTCCCTGGGTGTGTTACATTGCCAGAGTGGTATCAGTCTGCTCTTCCCTGGGTGTGTTACATTGACAGAGAGGGGTCAGTCTGCTCTTCCCTCGGTGGGTTACATTGAAAGCGTGGTGTCAGTCTGCTCTTCCCTGGGTGTGTTAAATTGACACAGTGGGGTCAATCTGCTCTTCCCTGGGTGTGTTACATTGACAGTGTGCGGTCAGTCTGCTCTTCCCTGGGTGCGTGACATTGACAGAGTGGGGTCAGTCTGCTCTTCCCTGGGTGTGTTACATTCACAGAGTGGAGTCAGTCTGCTCTTCCCTGGGAGTGTTACATTGACAGAGAGGGGTCAGTCTGCTCTTCCCTGTATGTGTTACATTGAATGTGTGGGGTCAGTCTGCTCTTCCCTGGGTGTGTTACATTGACACAGTGGGGTCAGTCTGCTCTTCCCTGGGTGCGTGACATTGACAGAGTGCGGTCAGTCTGCTCTTCCCTGGGTGCGTGATATTGACAGAGTGGGGTCAGTCTGCTCTTCCCTGGGTGTGTTACATTGACAGAGTGGGGTCAGTCTGCTCTTCCCTGGGTGTGTTACATTGACAGAGTGGGGTAAGTCTGCTCTTCCCTGGGTATGTTACATTGACCTAGCCAGGTCAATCGTCTGTTCCCTGGTTGTGTTACATTGACAGAGGGGGCTCAGTCTGCTCTTCCCTGGGTGTGTTACATTGACAGAGTGAGGTCAGTCTGCTCTTCCCTGGGTGTGTTACAATGACAGAGAGGGGTCAGTCTGCTCTTCCCTGGGTGTGTTACAATGACAGAGTTGGGTCAGTCTGATCTTCCCTGGGTGTGAAACGTTGACAGAAAGGGGTCAGTCTCCTCTTCCCTGGGTGTTTTACATTGACAGAGTGGGGTCAGTCTGCTCTTCCCTGGGTGTGTTACATTGACAGAGTGGGGTCAGTCTGGTCTTCCCTGGGTGTGTTACATTGACAGAGTGAGGTCAGTCTGCTCTTCCCTGGGTGTGTTACATTGACAGAGTGGGGTCAGTCTCCTCTTCACTGGGTGTCTTACATTGACAGAGTGGGGTCAGTCTGCTCTTCCCTGGGTGTGTTACATTGACAGAGTGGGGTCAGTCTGCTCCTCCCAGGGTGTGTTACATTGACAGAGTGGGGTCCGTCTGCTCTTCCCTGTGTGTGTTACATTGACAGAGTGGGGTCAGTCTACTCTTCCCTGCGTGTGCTACATTGACAGAGTGGGGTCAGTCTACTCTTCCCTGCGTGTGTTACATTGACAGAGTGCGGTCAGTCTGCTCTTCCCAGGGTGTGTTACATTGACAGAGTGGGGTCAGTCTGCTCCTCCCAGGGTATGTTACATTGACAGAGTGGGGTCAGTCTGCTCTTCCTTGGGTGTGTTTCATTGACAGAGTGGGGTCAGTCTACCCTTCCCTGGGCGTGTTACATTGACAGAGTGGGGTCAGTCTGCTCGTCACTGGGTGTGTTACATTGACAGAGTGGGGTCAGTCTGCTCTTCCTTGGGTGTGTTTCATTGACAGAGTGGGGTCAGTCTACCCTTCCCTGGGCGTGTTACATTGACAGAGTGGGGACAGTCTGCTCGTCCCTGGGTGTGTTACAGTGACAGAGTGGGGTCAGTCTGCTCTTCCCAGGGTGCATTAGATTGACAGAGTGGGGTCAGTCTGCTCTTCCCTGGGTGGGTTACATTGACTGAGTGCGGTCAGTCTGCTCTTACCAGCGTCTGTTACATTGACAGAGTGGGGTCAGTCTGCTCTTCCATGGGTTTGTTACATTGACAGAGTGGGGTCAGTCTGCTCTTCCCTGGGTGTGTTACAGTGACAGAGTGGGGTCAGTCTGCTCTTCCCAGGGTGTGTTACATTGACAGAGTGGGGTCAGTCTGCTCTTCCCTGTGTGTGTTACATTGACAGAGTGGGGTCAGTCTGCTCTTCCCTGGGTGTGTTACATTGACAGAGTGCGGTCAGTGTGCTCTTCCCTGGGTGCGTGACATTGACAGAGTGGGGTCAGTCTGCTCTTCCCTGGGTGTGTTACATTGACAGAGTGGGGTCATTCTGCTCTTCCCTGGGAGCGTGACATTGACAGAGTGTGGTCAGTCTGCTCTTCCCTGTGTCTGTTATATTGACCGAGTGAGTTCAGTCTGCTTTTCCCTGGGTGTGTTACATTGCCAGAGTGGTGTCAGTTTGTTGTTCCCTGGGAGTGTTACATTGACAGAGAGTGGTCAGTCTGCTCATCCCTGGGTGTGTTACATTGGCAAAGTGGGGTCAGTCTGCCCTTCCCTGGGTGTGTTAAATTGACAGATTGGGGTCAGTCTGCTCTTCCCTGGCTGGGTTATATTGGCAGAGTGGGGTCAGTCTACTCTTCCCTGGGTGTGTTTCATTGACAGAGTGCGTTCAGTCTGCCCTTCCCTGGGAATGTTACATTGACAGGGTGGGGTCAGTCTGCCCTTCCCTGGGTGCGTGACATTGACAGAGTGTGGTCAGTCTGCTCTTCCCTGTGTCTGTTATATTTGACCCGGTGAGGTCAGTCTGCTCTTCGCTGGGTGTGTTACATTGCCAGAGTGGTTTCAGTCTGCTCTTCCCTGGGTGTGTTACATTGACAGAGAGGGGTCAGTCTGCTCTTCCCTCGGTGGGTTACATTGAAAGTGTGGGGTCAGTCTGCTCTTCCCTGGGTGTGTTAAATTGACAGTGTGCTGTCAGTCTGCTCTTCCCTGGGTGCGTGACATTGACAGAGTGGGGTCAGTCTGCTCTTCCCTGGGTGTGTTACATTCACAGAGTGGAGTCAGTCTGCTCTTCCCTGGGAGTGTTACATTGACAGAGAGGGGTCAGTCTGCTCTTCCCTGTATGTGTTACATTGAATGTGTGGGGTCAGTCTGCTCTTCCCTGGGTGTGTTACATTGACACAGTGGGGTCAGTCTGCTCTTCCCTGGGTGTGTTACATTGACAGGGTGGGGTCAGTCTGCTCTTCCCTGGGTGTGTTACATTGACAGAGTGGGGTCAGTCTGCACTTCCCCGAGTGTGTTACTTTGACAGAGTGGGGACAGTCTGCTCTTCCCTGGGTGTGTTACATTGACAGAGTGAGGTCAGTCTGCTCTTCCCTGAGTGTGTTACTTTGACAGAGTGGGGACAGTCTGCTCTTCCCTGAGTGTGTTACTTTGACAGAGTGGGGTCAGTCTGCTCTTCCCTAGGTGAGTTACATTGAGATAGAGAGGTCACTCTGGTCTCCCCTGGGTGTGTTACATTGACAAAGGGGGGGAAATCTTCTCTTCCCTGGGTGAGTTACATTGACAGAGTGGGGTCAGTCTGCTCTTCCCTGTGTGTGTTACATTGACAGAATGGGGTCAGTCTGCTCTTCCCTGGGTGTGTTACATTGACAGAGTGAAGTCAGTCTGCTCTTCCCTGGGTGTGTTACAATGATAGAGTGGGGTCAGTCTGCTCTTCCCTGGGTGTGTTGCATTGACAGAGTGGGGTCAGTCTGCTCTTCCCAGAATGTGTTACATTGACAGAGTTGGGTCAGTCTGATCTTCCCTGGGTGTGTAACGTTGACAGAAAGGGGTCAGTCTGCTCTTCCCTGGGTGTTTTACATTAACAGAGTGGGGTGAGTCTGCTCTTCCCTGGGTGTGTTACATTGACAGAGTGGGGTCAGTCTGCTCTTCCCTGGGTGTGTTACATTGACAGAGTGGGGTCAGTCTGCTCTTCCCTGGGTGTGTTACATTGACAGAGTGGGGTCAGTCTGCTCTTCCCTGGGTGTGTAATACTGACAGAGTGGGGTCAGTCTGCTCTTCCCTGGGTGCGTTACATTGACAGAGTGGGGTCAGTATGCACTTCCCTGGGTGTGTTACATTGACAATGGGGTTAGTCTGCTCTTCCCTGGGTGTGTTACATTGACAGAGTGAGGTCAGTCTGCTCTTCCCTGGGTGTGTTACAATGACAGAGTGGGGTCAGTCTGCTCTTTCCTGGGTGTGTTACATTGACAGAGTTGGGACAGTCTGATGTTCCCTGTGTGTATAACGTTGAGAGACAGGGGTCAGTCTGCTCTTCCCTGGGTGTGTTACTTTGACAGAGTGAACTCAGTCTGCTCTTCCCTGTGTCTGTTATATTGACCGAGTGAGGTCAGTCTGCTTTTCCCTGGGTGTGTTACATTGCCAGAGTGGTGTCAGTTAGTTCTTCCCTGGGAGTGTTACATTGACAGAGAGTGGTCAGTCTGCTCATCCCTGGGTGTGTTACATTGGCAGAGTGGGGTCAGTCTGCCCTTCCCTGGGTGTGTTACATTGACAGATTGGGGTCAGTCTGCTCTTCCCTGGCTGGGTTATATTGGCAGAGTGGGGTCAGTCTGCTCTTCCCTGGGTGTGTTACATTGACAGAGTGGGGTCAGCGTGCACTTCCCTGGCTGTTTTAAATTGACAGAGTGGGGTCAGTCTGCTCTTCCCAGGGTGTGTTACATTGACAGAGTGGGGTCAGCGTGCACTTCCCTGGGTGATTTAAATTGACAGAGTGGGGTCAGTCTGCTCTTCCCTGGGAGTGTTACATTGACAGAGTGGGGTCAGTCTGCCCTTCACTGGGTGTGTTACTTTGACAGAGGGGGGTCAGTCTGCTCTTCCCTGGATGTGTTCCATTGAATGTGTGGGGTCAGTCTGCTCTTCCCTGGGTGTGTTACATTGACACAATGGGGTCAGTCTGCTCTTCGCTTGGTGTGTTACATTGACAGAGTGGGGTCAGTCTGCTCTTCCCTGGGTGAGATACATTGACAGAGTGGGGTCAGTCTGCTCTTCCCTGGGTGTGTTACATTGACAGAGAGGGGTCAGTCTGCTCTTCCCTGGATGTGTTCCATTGAATTTGTGGTGTCAGTCTGCTCTTCCCTGGGTGTGTTACATTGACAGAGTGGGGTCAGTCTGCTCTTCCCTGGGTGTGTTACATTGACAGAGTGGGGTCAGTCTGCTCTTCCCTGGGTGTGTTACATTGACAGAGAGGGGTCAGTCTGCTCTTCCCTGGGTGTGTTACAATGACAGAGTTGGGTGAGTCTGCTCTTCCTTGGGTGTTTTACATTGACCGAGTGGGGTCAGTCTGCTCTTCCCGCGGTGTGTTACATTGACAGAGTTGGGTCAGTCTGATCTTCCCTGGGGGTATAACGTTGACAGAAAGGGGTCAGTCTGCTCTTCCCTGGGTGCGTTGCAATGACAGAGTGTGGTCAGTCTGATCTTCCCTGTGTCTGTTATATTTGACCGGGTGAGGTCAGTCTGCTCTTCCCTGGGTGTGTTACATTGCCAGAGTGGTTTCAGTCTGCTCTTCCCTGGGTGTGTTACATTGACAGAGAGGGGTCAGTCTGCTCTTCCCTCGGTGGGTTACATTGAAAGCGTGGGGTCAGTCTGCTCTTCCCTGGGTGTGTTAAATTGACACAGTGGGGTCAATCTGCTCTTCCCTGGGTGTGTTACATTGACAGTGTGCGGTCAGTCTGCTCTTCCCTGGGTGCGTGACATTGACAGAGTGGGGTGAGTCTGCTCTTCCCTGGGTGTGTTACATTGACAGAGTGGGGTCAGTCTACTCTTCCCTGTGTGTCTTACATTTACAGAGTGGGGTCAGTCTGCTCTTCCCTGGGTGTGTTACATTGACAGAGTGGGGTCAGTCTGCTCTTCCCTGGGTGTGTTATACTGACAGAGTGGGGTCAGTCTGCTCTTCCCTGGGTGCGTTACATTGACAGAGTGGGGTCAGTATGCTCTTCCCTGGGTGTGTTACATTGACAGAACAGGGTCCGTCTGCCTTTCCCTGGGTGTGTTACATTGACAATGGGGTTAGTCTGCTCTTCCCTGGGTGTGTTACATTGACAGAGTTGGGACAGTCTGATGTTCCCTGGGTGTATAAAGTTGAGAGACAGGGGTCAGTCTGCTCTTCCCTGGGTGTGTTACTTTGACAGAGTGAACTCAGTCTGCTCTTCCCTGGGTGTTTTACATTGACACAATGGGGTCAGTCTGCTCTTCCCTGGGTGTGTTACATTCACAGAGTGGAGTCAGTCTGCTCTTCCCTGGGTGTGTTACATTGACAGAGTTGGGTCAGTCTGATCTTCCCTGCGGGTATAACGTTGACAGAAAGGGGTCAGTCTGCTCTTCCCTGGGTGTGTTGCAATGACAGAGTGTGGTCAGTCTGCTCTTCCGTGTGTCTGTTATATTTGACAGGGTGAGGTCAGTCTGCTCTTCCCTGGGTGTGTTACATTGCCAGAGTGGTATCAGTCGGCTCTTCCCTGGGTGTGTTACATTGACAGAGAGGGGTCAGTCTGCTCTTCCCTCGGTGGGTTACATTGAAAGCGTGGGGTCAGTCTGCTCTTCCCTGGGTGTGTTAAATTGACACAGTGGGGTCAATCTGCTCTTCCCTGGGTGTGTTACATTGACAGTGTGCGGTCAGTCTGCTCTTCCCTGGGTGCGTGACATTGACAGAGTCGGGTCAGTCTGCTCTTCCCTTGGTGTGTTACATTCACAGAGTGGAGTCAGTCTGCTCTTCCCTGGGAGTGTTACATTGACAGAGAGGGGTCAGTCTGCTCTTCCCTGTATGTGTTACATTGAATGTGTGGGGTCAGTCTGCTCTTCCCTGGGTGTGTTACATTGACACAGTGCGGTCAGTCTGCTCTTCCCTGGGTGCGTGATATTGACAGAGTGGGGTCAGTCTGCTCTTCCCTGGGTGTGTTACATTGACAGAGTGGGGTAAGTCTGCTCTTCCCTGGGTATGTTACATTGACCTAGCCAGGTCAATCGTCTGTTCCCTGGTTGTGTTACATTGACAGAGGGGGCTCAGTCTGCTCTTCCCTGGGTGTGTTACATTGACAGAGTGAGGTCAGTCTGCTCTTCCCTGGGTGTGTTACAATGACAGAGAGGGGTCAGTCTGCTCTTCCCTGGGTGTGTTACAATGACAGAGTTGGGTCAGTCTGATCTTCCCTGGGTGTGAAACGTTGACAGAAAGGGGTCAGTCTCCTCTTCCCTGGGTGTTTTACATTGACAGAGTGGGGTCAGTCTGCTCTTCCCAGGGTGTGTTACATTGACAGAGTGGGGTAAGTCTGGTCTTCCCTGGGTGTGTTACATTGACAGAGTGAGGTCAGTCTGCTCTTCCCTGGGTGTGTTACATTGACAGAGTGGGGTCAGTCTCCTCTTCCCTGAGTGTGCTACATTGACAGAGTGGGGTCAGTCTACTCTTCCCTGCGTGTGTTACATTGACAGAGTGCGGTCAGTCTGCTCTTCCCAGGGTGTGTTACATTGACAGAGTGGGGTCAGTCTGCTCCTCCCAGGGTATGTTAAATTGACAGATTGGGGTCAGTCTGCTCTTCCTTGGGTGTGTTTCATTGACAGAGTGGGGTCAGTCTACCCTTCCCTGGGCGTGTTACATTGACAGAGTGGGGTCAGTCTGCTCGTCACTGGGTGTGTTACATTGACAGAGTGGGGTCAGTCTGCTCTTCCTTGGGTGTGTTTCATTGACAGAGTGGGGTCAGTCTACCCTTCCCTGGGCGTGTTACATTGACAGAGTGGGGACAGTCTGCTCGTCCCTGGGTGTGTTACAGTGACAGAGTGGGGTCAGTCTGCTCTTCCCAGGGTGCATTAGATTGACAGAGTGGGGTCAGTCTGCTCTTCCCTGGGTGGGTTACATTGACTGAGTGCGGTCAGTCTGCTCTTACCAGCGTCTGTTACATTGACAGAGTGGGGTCAGTCTGCTCTTCCATGGGTTTATTACATTGACAGAGTGGGGTCAGTCTGCTCTTCCCTGGGTGTGTTACAGTGACAGAGTGGGGTCAGTCTGCTCTTCCCTGGGTGTGTTACATTGACAGATTGGGGTCAGTCTGCTCTTCCCAGGGTGTGTTACATTGACAGAGTGGGGTCAGTCTGCTCTTCCCTGGGTGTGTTACATTGACAGAGTGCGGTCAGTGTGCTCTTCCCTGGGTGCGTGACATTGACAGAGTGGGGTCAGTCTGCTCTTCCCTGGGTGTGTTACATTGACAGAGTCGGGTCAGTCTGCTCTTCCCTGGGAGCGTGACATTGACAGAGTTTGGTCAGTCTGCTCTTCCCTGTGTCTGTTATATTGACCGAGTGAGTTCAGTCTGCTTTTCCCTGGGTGTGTTACATTGCCAGAGTGGTGTCAGTTAGTTGTTCCCTGGGTGTGTTACATTGACAGAGAGGTGTCAGTCTGCTCTTCCCTCGGTGGGTTACATTGAAAGTGTGGGGTCAGTCTGCTCTTCCCTGGGTATGTTAAATTGACAGATTGGGGTCAATCTGCTCTTCCCTGGGTGTGTTACATTGACAGTGTGCGGTCAGTCTGCTCTTCCCTGGGTGCGTGACATTGACAGAGTGGGGTCAGTCTGCTCTTCCCTGGGTGTGTTACATTCACAGAGTGGAGTCAGTCTGCTCTTCCCTGGGAGTGTTACATTTACAGAGAGGGGTCAGTCTGCTCTTCCCTGTATGTGTTACATTGAATGTGTGGGGTCAGTCTGCTCTTCCCTGGGTGTGTTACATTGACACAGTGGGGTCAGTCTGCTCTTCCCTGGGTGTGTTACATTGACAGGGTGGGGTCAGTTGGCTCTTCCCTGGGTGTGTTACATTGACAGAGTGGGGTCAGTCTGCACTTCCCCGAGTGTGTTACTTTGACAGAGTGGGGACAGTCTGCTCTTCCCTGAGTGTGTTACTTTGACAGAGTGGGGTCAGTCTGCTCTTCCCTAGGTGAGTTACATTGAGATAGAGAGGTCACTCTGGTCTCCCCTGGGTGTGTTACATTGACAAAGGGGGGGCAATCTTCTCTTCCCTGGGTGAGTTACATTGACAGAGTGGGGTCAGTCTGCTCTTCCCTGTGTGTGTTACATTGACAGAATGGGGTCAGTCTGCTCTTCCCTGGGTGTGTTACATTGACAGAGTGAAGTCAGTCTGCTCTTCCCTGGGTGTGTTACAATGATAGAGTGGGGTCAGTCTGCTCTTCCCTGGGTGTGTTGCATTGACAGAGTGTGGTCAGTCTGCTCTTCCCAGAATGTGTTACATTGACAGAGTTGGGTCAGTCTGATCTTCCCTGGGTGTGTAACGTTGACAGAAAGGGGTCAGTCTGCTCTTCCCTGGGTGTTTTACATTAACAGAGTGGGGTGAGTCTGCTCTTCCCTGGGTGTGTTACATTGACAGAGTGGGGTCAGTCTACTATTCCCTGTGTGTCTTACATTGACAGAGTGGGGTCAGTCTGCTCTTCCCTGGGTGTGTTACATTGACAGAGTGGGGTCAGTCTGCTCTTCCCTGGGTGTGTTATACTGACAGAGTGGGGTCAGTCTGCTCTTCCCTGGGTGCGTTACATTGACAGAGTGGGGTCAGTATGCTCTTCCCTGGGTGTGTTACATTGACAGAACAGGGTCCGTCTGCCTTTCCCTGGGTGTGTTACATTGACAATGGGGTTAGTCTGCTCTTCCCTGGGTGTGTTACATTGACAGAGTGAGGTCAGTCTGCTCTTCCCTGGGTGTGTTACAATGACAGAGTGGGGTCAGTCTGCTCTTTCCTGGGTGTGTTACATTGACAGAGTTGGGACAGTCTGATGTTCCCTGGGTGTATAACGTTGAGAGACAGGGGTCAGTCTGCTCTTCCCAGGGTGTGTTACATTGACAGATTCGGGTCAGTCTGCTCTTCCCAGGGTGTGTTACTTTGACAGAGTGAACTCAGTCTGCTCTTCCCTGGGTGTGTTGCAATGACAGAGTGTGGTCAGTCTGCTATTCCCTGTGTCTGTTATATTGACCGAGTGAGGTCAGTCTGCTTTTCCCTGGGTGTGTTACATTGCCAGAGTGGTGTCAGTTAGTTCTTCCCTGGGAGTTTTACATTGACAGAGAGTGGTCAGTCTGCTCATCCCTGGGTGTGTTACATTGGCAGAGTGGGGTCAGTCTGCCCTTCCCTGGGTGTGTTACATTGACAGATTGGGGTCAGTCTGCTCTTCCCTGGCTGGGTTATATTGGCAGAGTGGGGTCAGTCTGCTCTTCCCTGGGTGTGTTTCATTGACAGAGTGGGGTCAGCGTGCACTTCCCTGGGTGTGTTACTTTGACAGAGGGGGGTCAGTCTGCTCTTCCCTGGGTGCGTGACATTGACAGAGTGGGGTCAGTCTGCTGTTCCCTGGGTGTGTTACATTTACAGAGTGGGGTCAGTCTGCTCTTCCATGTGTGTGTTGCATTGACAGAGAGGTGTCAGTCTGCTCTTCCCTGGATGTGTTCCATTTAATGTGTGGGGTCAGTCTGCTCTTCCCTGGGTGTGTTACATTGACACAATGGGGTCAGTCTGCTCTTCCCTGGGTGTGTTACATTGACAGAGTGGGGTCAGTCTGGTCTTCCTTGGGTGTGTTACATTGACAGAGTGGGGTCAGTCTGCTCTTCCCTGGGTGTCTTACATTGACAGAGTGGGGTCAGTCTGCTCCTCCCAGGGTGTGTTACATTGACAGAGTGGGGTCCGTCTGCTCTTCCCTGTGTGTGTTACATTGACAGAGTGGGGTCAGTCTACTCTTCCCTGCGTGTGTTACATTGACAGAGTGGGGTTAGTCTGCTCCTCCCAGGGTATGTTACATTGACAGAGTGGGGTCAGTCTGGTCTTCCTTGGGTGTGTTTCATTGACAGAGTGGGGTCAGTCTACCCTTCCCTGGGCGTGTTACATTGACAGAGTGGGGTCAGTCTGCTCGTTCCTGGGTGTGTTACAGTGACAGAGTGGGGTCAGTCAGCTCTTCCCAGGGTGCATTAGATTGACAGAGTGAGGTCAGTCTGCTCTTCCCTGGGTGGGTTACATTGACTGAGTGCGGCCAGTCTGCTCTTACCAGCGCCTGTTACATTGACAGAGTGGGGTCATTCTGCTCTTCCATGGTTTTGTTACATTGACAGAGTGGGGTCAGTCTGCTCTTCACTGGGTGTGTTACAGTGACAGAGTGGGGTCAGTCTGCTCTTCCCAGGGTGTGGTACATTGACAGATTGGGGTCAGTCTGCTCTTCCCAGGGTGTGTTACATTGACAGAGTGGGGTCAGTCTGCTCTTCCCTGGGTGTGTTACATTGACAGAGTGGGGTCAGTCTGCTCTTCCCTGGGTGCGTGACATTGACAGAGTGGGGTCAGTCTGCTCTTCCCTGGGTGTTTTACATTGACAGATTGGTGTCAGTCTGCTCTTCCCTGGGTGTGTTACATTGACAGAGTGGGGACAGTCTGCTCTTCCCTGGGTGTGTTACATTGACAGAGTGAGGTCAGTCTGCTCTACCCTGGGTGTATTACATTGACAGAACAGGGTCCGTCTGCCTTTCCCTGGGTGTGTTACATTGACAGAGTGGGGTCAGTCTGCTCTTCCCTGGGTGTGATATACTGACAGAGTGGGGTCAGTCTGCTCTTCCCTGGGTGATTTAAATTGACAGAGTGGGGTCATTCCGCTCTACCCTGGGTGCGTTACATTGATAGAGGGGGGTCAATCTTCTCTTCCCTGTGTGCGTTACATTGACAGAGTGGGGTCAGTTTGTGCTTCCCTGAGTGTGTTACATTGACAGAGTGGGGTCAGTCTGCTCTTCCCTGGGTGTGTTACATTGACAGAGTGGGGTCAGTCTGCTCTTCCCTGGGTCTGTGCTATTGACAGAGTGGGGTCAGTCTGTTCTTCCCTTGGATGCGTTACATTGACAGAGTAGGGTCAGTATGCTCTTCCCTGGGTGTGTTACATTGACAGAACAGGGTCCGTCTGCCTTTCCCTGGGTGTGTTACATTGACAGAGTGCTGTTAGTCTGCTCTTCCCTGGGAGTGTTACATTGACAGATTGAGGTCCGTCTGCTCTTCCCTGGGTGTGTTACAATGACAGAGTGGGGTCAGTCTGTTCTTCCCTGGGTGTGTTACATTGACAGAGTGGGGTCAGTCTGCTCTTCCCAGTGTGTGTTACATTGACAGAGTTGGGTCAGTCTGATCTTCCCTGTGTTTATAACGTTGAGAGAAAGGGGTCAGTCTGCTCTTCCCTGGGTGTGTTACATTGCCAGAGTGGTTTCAGTCTGCTCTTCCCTGGGTGTGTTACATTGACAGAGAGAGGTCAGTCTGCTCTTCCCTCGGTGGGTTACATTGAAAGTATGGGGTCAGTCTGCTCTTCCCTGGGTGTGTTACATTGACACAGTGGGGTAAATCTGCTCTTTCCTGGGTGTGTTACATTGACAGTGCGCGGTCAGTCTGCTCTTCCCTGGGTGCGTGACATTGTCAGAGTGGGGTCAGTCTGCTCTTCCCTGGGTGTGTTACATTGACAGAGTGGGGTCAGTCTGCCCTTCCCTGGGTGTGTTACATTGACAGAGAGGGGTCAGTCTGCTCTTCCCTGGATGTGTTACATTGACACAGTGGTGTCAGTCTGCTCTTCCCTGGGTGCGTGACATTGACAGAGTGCGGTCAGTCTGCTCTTCCCTGGGTGCGTGACATTGACAGAGTGGGGTCAGTCTGCTCTTCCCATGGTATGTTACATTGACCTAGCCAGGTCAATCTTCTGTTCTCTGGGTGTGTTACATTGACAGAGGGGGCTCAGTCTGCATTTCCCTGGGTGTGTTACATTGACAGAGTGAGGTCAGTCTGCTCTTCCCTGGGTGTGTTACAATGACAGAGAGGGGTCAGTCTGCTCTTCCCTGGGTGTGTTACAATGACAGAGTTGGGTCAGTCTGCTCTTCCCAGAATGTGTTACTTTGACAGAGTTGGGTCAGTCTGATCTTACCTGGGTGTGAAACGTTGACAGAAAGGGGTCAGTCTGCTCTTCCCAGGGTGGGTTACATTGACTGAGTGGGGTCAGTCTGCTCTTCCCTGGGTGTGTTACATTGACAGAGTGGGGTCAGTCTGCTCTTCCCAGGGTGGGTTACATTGACTGAGTGCGGTCAGTCTGCTCTTGCCTGCGTCTGTTACATTGACAGAGTGGGGTCAGTCTGCTCTTCCCTGGGTTTGTTACATTGACAGAGTGGGGTCAGTCTGCTCTTCCCTGGGTGTGTTACAGTGACAGAGTGGGGACAGTCTGCTCTTCCCTGGGTGTGTTAGATTGACAGAGTGCGGTCAGTGTGCTCTTCCCTGGGTGCGTGAGATTGACAGAGTGGGGTCAGTCTGCTCTTCCCTGGGTGTGTTACATTGACAGAGTGGGGTCAGTCTGCTCTTCCCTGGGTGTGTTACATTGACAGAGTGGGGTCAGTCTGCTCTTCCCTTGGTATGTTACATTGACCTAGCCAGGTCAATCTTCTGTTCTCTGGGTGTGTTACATTGACAGAGGGGGCTCAGTCTGCATTTTCCTGGGTGTGTTACATTGACAGAGTGAGGTCAGTCTGCTCTTCCCTGGGTGTGTTACAACGACAGAGAGGGGTCAGTCTGCTCTTCCCTGGGTGTGTTACAATGACAGAGTTGGGTCAGTCTGCTCTTCCCAGAATGTGTTACATTGACAGAGTTGGGTCAGTCTGATCTTCCCTGGGTGTGAAACGTTGACAGAAAGGGGTCAGTCTGCTCTTCCCAGGGTGGGTTACATTGACTGAGTGGGGTCAGTCTGCTCTTCCCTGGGTGTGTTACATTGACAGAGTGCGGTCAGTCTGCTCTTGCCTGCGTCTGTTACATTGACAGAGTGGGGTCAGTCTGCTCTTCCCTGGGTTTGTTACATTGACAGAGTGGGGTCAGTCTGCTCTTCCCTGGGTGTGTTACAGTGACAGAGTGGGGTCAGTCTGCTCTTCCCTGGGTGTGTTACATTGACAGAGTGGGGAAAGTCTGCTCTTCCCTGGGTGTGTTACATTGACAGAGTGGGGTCAGTCTGTTCTTCCCTGGGTGCGTGACATTGACAGAGTGGGGTCAGTCAGCTCTTCCCTCGGTGTTTTACATTGACAGAGTGGGGTCAGTCTGCTCTTCACTGGGTGTGTTACATTGACAGAGTGGGGACAGTCTGCTCTTCCCTGGGTTTGTTACATTGACAGAGTGAGGTCAGTCTGCTCTACCCTGGGTGTATTACATTGACAGAGTGGGGTCAGTCTACTCTTCCCTGCGTGTGTTACATTGACAGAGTGGGGTCAGTCTGATCTTCCCTGGGTGTGTTACATTGACAGAGTGTGGTCAGTCTGCTCTTCCCTGGGTGTGATATACCGACAGAATGGGGTCAGTCTGCTCTTCCCTGGGTGTGTTACATTGACACAGTGGGGTCAGTCTGTTTTTCCCTGGGTGTGTTACATTGACAGATTGGGGTCAGTCTGCTCTTCCCTGGCTGTGTTACATTGACAGAGTGGAGTCAGTCTGCTCTTTTATGGGTGTGTTACATTGACAGAGTGGGGTCAGTCTGCTCTTCCCTGGGTGTGTTACATTGACAGAGTGGGGTCAGTCTGCTCTTCCCTGGGAGGATTACATTGACAGAGTGGGGTCAGTCTTCTCTTCCCTGGGTGTGTTACATTGACTGATTGGGGTCAGTCTGCTCTTCCGCATGTGTGTTACATTGACACAGTGGGGTCAGTCTGCTCTTCCCTTAGTGTGTTACAATGACAGAGTGTGGTGTGTGCGCACTTCCCTGTGTGTGTTACATTAACAGAGTGGGGGTCCGTCTGCTCTTCCCTGGGTGTGTTACATTGACAGAGTGGGGTCAGTCTGCTCTTCCCTGGGTGTGTTACATTGACAGAGAGGGGTCAGTCTGATCTTCCCTGGGTGTGTTACATTGACAGAGTGGGGTCAGTCTGCTCTTCCATGGGTGTGTTTCATTGACAGAGTGGGGTCAGACTGCTCTCCCCTGGGTGTGTTACATTGACAGAGTGAGGTCAGTCTGCTCTTCCCAGGGCGTGTCACATTGACAGAGTGGGGCCAGTCTGCTCTTTTATCGGTGTGTTACATTGACAGAGTGGGGTCAGTCTGCTCTTCCATGGGTGTGTTTCATTGAAAGAGTGGGGTCAGACTGCTCTCCCCTGGGTGTGTTACATTGACAGAGTGGGGTCAGTCTGCTCTTCCCTGGGAGGGTTACATTGACAAGTGGGGTCAGTCTTCTCTTCCCTGGGTGTGTTACATTGACAGATTGGGGTCAGTCTGCTCTTCCCCAAGTTTGTTTCATTGACACAGTGGGGTCAGTCTGTTCTTCCCTGGGTGTGTTACATTGACAGAGTGGGGTCAGTCTGCTCTTCCCTGGGTATGTTACATTGACAGAGTGGGGTCAGTCTGCTCTTCCCTGGGTGTGTTACATTGACAGAGTGAGGTCAGTCTGCTCTTCCCTGGGTGTGTTACATTGACAGAGTGGGGTCAATCTGCTCTTCCCTGGGTGTGTTTCATTGACAGAGTGGGGTCAGTTTGCTCTTCCCTGGGTGTGTTACATTGACAGAGTGGTGTCAGTCTGCTCTTCCCTGGGTGTGTTACAGTGACAGGGTGGGGTCAATCTGCTCTTCCCTGGGTGTGTTTCATTGACAGAGTGGGGTCAATCTGCTTCTTCCCTGGGTGTGTTACATTGACAGAGTGGGGTCAGTCTGCTCTTCCCTGGGTGTGTTACATTGACAGAGTGACGTCAGTCTGCTCTTCCCTGGGTGTGTTACATTGACAGAGTGGGGTCAGTCTGTTCTTCCCTGGGTGTGTTACATTGACAGAGTGGGGACAGTCTTCTCTTCCCTGGGTGTGTTACATTGACAGAGTGGGGTCAGTCTGCTCTTCCCTGGGAGGGTGACATTGACAGAGTGGGGTCAGTCTTCTCTTCCCTGGGTGTATTACATTGACAGATTGGGGTCAGTCTGCTCTTCCCCAAGTTTGTTACATTGACACAGTGGGGTCAGTCTGTTCTTCCCTGGGTGTGTTACATTGACAGAGTGGGGTCAGTCTGCTCTTCCCTGGCTGTGTTACATTGACAGAATGGGGTCAGTCTGCTCTTCCCTGGGTGTTTTACATTGACAGAGTGGGGTCAGTCTGCTCTTCCCTGGGTGTGTTACATTGACAGAGTGTGGTCAATCTGCTCTTCCCTGGGTGGGTAACATTGACAGAGTGGGGTCAGTCTGCTCTTCCCTGGGTGTGTTTCATTGACAGAGTCGGGTCAGTTTGCTCTTCCCTGGGTGTGTTACATTGACAGAGTGGTGTCAGTCTGCTCTTCCCTGGGTGTGTTACATTGACAGTGTGGGGTCAGTCTGTTCTCCCAGGGTTTGTTACATTGACAGAGTGTGGTCAGTCTGCTCTTCCCTGGGTGTGTTACATTGACAGAGTGAGGTCAGTCTGCTCTTCCCTGGGTGTGTTACATTGACAGAGTGGGGTCAATCTGCTCTTCCCTGGGTGTGTTGCATTGACAGAGTGGGGTCAGTCTGCTCTTCCCTGGGTGTGTTTCATTGACAGAGTGAGGTTAGTCTGCCCTTCCCTGGGTGTGTTCCATTTACAGAGTGGCGTCAGTCTGTTCTCCCAGGGTTTGTTTCATTGACAGAGTGGGGTCAGTCTGTTCTCCCCTGGGTGTGTTACATTGACAGAGTGAGGTCAGTCTGCTCTTCCCTGTGAGGGTTACATTGACAGAGTGGGGTCAGCTTGCTCCTCCCTGAGTGTGTTACATTGACAGAGTGGGGTCAGTCTGATCTTCCCTGTGTGTTTTACATTGACAGAGTGGGATCAGTCTGCTCTTCTCTGTGTGTGTAACATTGACAGAGTGGGGTCAGTCTGCTCTTCCCTGGGTGGGTTACATTGACAGAGTGGGGTCAGTCCGCCCTTCCCTGGGTGTGTTACATTGACAGAGTGAACTCAGTCTGCTCTTCCCTGGGTGTGTTCCAATGACAGAGTGGCGTCAGTCTGTTCTCCCAGGGTTTGTTACATTGACAGTGTGAGGTGAGTCTGCTCTTCCCAGGGCGTGTCACATTGACAGAGTGAGGTCAATCTGCTCTCCCCTGGGTGTGTTACATTGACAGAGTGTGGTCAGTCTGCTCTTCCCAGGGCGTGTCACATTGACAGAGTGGGGCCAGTCTGCTCTTTTATGGGTGTGTTACATTGACAGAGTGGGGTCAGTCTGCTTTTCCCTGGGTGTGTTACATTGACAGAGTGGGATCAGTCTGCTCTTCCCTGGGTGTGTTACATTGACAGAGTGGGGTCAGTCTGTTCTTCCCTGGGTGTATTACATTGACAGAGTGGGGTCAGTCTGTTCGTCCCTGGGTGTGTTACATTGACAGAGTGGGTTCAGTCTGCTCTTCCCTGGGTGTGTTACATTGACAGAGTGGGGTCAGTCTGTTCTCCCAGGGTTTGTTACATTGACAGAGTGGGGTCAGTCTGCTCTTCCCTTGCTATGTTACAATGACAGAGTGGGGTCAGTGTGCAGTTCCCTGTGTGTGTTACATTGACAGAGTGGGGGTCAGTCTGCTCTTGCCAGGGTGTGTTACATTGACAGAGTGTGGTCAGTCTGCTCTTCTCAGGGCGTGTCACATTGACAGAGTGGGGTCAGTCTGCTCTTTTATGGGTGGGTTACATTGACAGAATGAATTCAGACTGCTCTTCCCTGCGTGTGTTACATTGACAGAGTGTGGTCAGTCTGATCTTCCCTGGTTGTGTTACATTGACAGAGTGAGTTCAGTCTGCTCTTCCCTGGGAGGGTTACATTGACAGAGTGGGGTCAGCTTGCTCCTCCCTGGGTGTGTAACATTGACAGAGTGGGGTCAGTCTGCTCTTCCATGGGTGTGTTTCATTGACAGAGTGGGGTCCGTCTGCTCTTCCCTGGGTGTGTTACATTGACAGAGTGGGGTCAGTCTGCTCTTCCCTGGGTGTGTTACATTGACAGAGAGGGGTCAGTCTGATCTTCCCTGGGTGTGTTACATTGACAGAGTGGGGTCAGTCTGCTCTTCCATGGGTGTGTTTCATTGACAGAGTGGGGTCAGACTGCTCTCCCCTGGGTGTGTTACATTGACAGAGTGAGGTCAGTCTGCTCTTCCCAGGGCGTGTCACATTGACAGAGTGGGGCCAGTCTGCTCTTTTATCGGTGTGTTACTTTGACAGAGTGGGGTCAGTCTGCTATTCCCTGGGTGTGTTACATTGACAGAGTGGGGTCAGTCTGCTCTTCCCTGGGTGTGTTACATTGACAGATTGGGGTCAGTCTGCTCTTCCCTGAGTGTGTTACATTGACAGAGAGGGGTCAGTCTGTTCTTCCTTGGGTGTGTTAAATTGACAGTGTTTGGTCAGTCTGCTCTTCCCTGGGTGTGTTACATTGACAGAGTGTCGTCAGTCTGTTCTTCCCTGGGAGTGTTACAGTGACAGGGTGGTGTCAGTCTGCTCTCCCCTAGGTGTGTTATATTGACAGACTGAGTTCAGTCTGCTCTTCCCTGGGTGTGTTACATTGACAGAGTGGGGTCAGTCTGCTCTTCCCTGGGTGTGTTACATTGACAGATTGGGGTCAGTCTGCTCTTCCCCAATTTGTTTCATTGACATAGTGGGGTCAGTCTGTTCTTCCCTGGGTGTGTGACATTGACAGAGTGGGGTCAGTCTGCTCTTCCCTGGATGTGTTACATTGACAGAGTGAGGTCAGTCTGCTCTTCCCTGGGTGTGTTACATTGACAGAGTGGGGTCAATCTGCTCTTCCCTGGGTGTGTTTCATTGACAGAGTGGGGTCAGTTTGCTCTTCCCTGGGTGTGTTACATTGACAGAGTGGTGTCAGTCTGCTCTTCCCTGGGTGTGTTACAGTGACAGGGTGGGGTCAATCTGCTCTTCCCTGGGTGTGTTTCATTGACAGAGTGGGGTCAGTCTGCTCTTCCCTGGGTGTGTTACATTGACAGAGTGAGGTCAGTCTGCTCTTCCCTGGGTGTGTTACATTGACAGAGTGGGGTCAATCTGCTCTTCCCTGGGTATGTTACATTGACAGAGTGGGGTCAGTCTGCTCTTCCCTGGGTGTGTTACATTGACAGAGTGAGGTCAGTCTGCTCTTCCCTGGGTGTGTTCCATTGACAGAGTGGGGTCAGCTTGCTCCTCCCTGAGTGTGTTACATTGACAGAGTGGGATCAGTCTGCTCTTCTCTGTGTGTGTAACATTGACAGAGTGGGGTCAGTCTGCTCTTCCCTGGGTGGGTTACATTGACAGAGTGGGGTCTGTCTGCCCTTCCCTGGGTGTGTTACATTGACAGAGTGAACTCAGTCTGCTCTTCCCTGGGTGTGTTCCAATGACAGAGTGGCGTCAGTCTGTTCTCCCAGGGTTTGTTACATTGACAGAGTGGGGTCAGTCTGTTCTTCCCTGGGTGTGTTACATTGACAGAGTGGGGACAGTCTGCTCTTTTATGGGTGGGTTACATTGACACAGTGGGGTCAGTCTGCTCTTCCCTGGTTGTGTTACATTGACAGAGTGAGTTCAGTCTGCTCTTCCCTGGGTTTGTTACATTGACAGAGTGGGGTCAGTCTGCTCTTCCCTGGGAGGGTGACATTGACAGAGTGGGGTCAGTCTTCTCTTCCCTGGGTGTATTACATTGACAGATTGGGGTCAGTCTGCTCTTCCCCAAGTTTGTTACATTGACACAGTGGGGTCAGTCTGTTCTTCCCTGGGTGTGTTACATTGACAGAGTGGGGTCAGTCTGCTCTTCCCTGGCTGTGTTACATTGACAGAATGGGGTCAGTCTGCTCTTCCCTGGGTGTTTTACATTGACAGAGTGGGGTCAGTCTGCTCTTCCCTGGGTGTGTTACATTGACAGAGTGTGGTCAATCTGCTCTTCCCTGGGTGGGTAACATTGACAGAGTGGGGTCAGTCTGCTCTTCCCTGGGTGTGTTTCATTGACAGAGTGGGGTCAGTTTGCTCTTCCCTGGGTGTGTTACATTGACAGAGTGGTGTCAGTCTGCTCTTCCCTGGGTGTGTTACATTGACAGTGTGGGGTCAGTCTGTTCTCCCAGGGTTTGTTACATTGACAGAGTGGGGTCAGTCTGCTCTTCCCTGGGTGTGTTGCATTGACAGAGTGGGGTCAGTCTGCTCTTCCCTGGGTGTGTTTCATTGACAGAGTGGGGTCAGTTTGCTCTTCCCTGGGTGTGTTACATTGACAGAGTGGTGTCAGTCTGCTCTTCCCTGGGTGTGTTACATTGACAGAGTGAGGTCAGTCTGCTCTTCCCTGGGTGTGTTACATTGACAGAGTGGGGTCAATCTGCTCTTCCCTGGGTGTGTTGCATTGACAGAGTGGGGTCAGTCTGCTCTTCCCTGGGTGTGTTTCATTGACAGAGTGAGGTTAGTCTGCCCTTCCCTGGGTGTGTTCCATTTACAGAGTGGCGTCAGTCTGTTCTCCCAGGGTTTGTTTCATTGACAGAGTGGGGTCAGTCTGTTCTTCCCTGGGTGTGTTACATTGACAGAGTGAGGTCAGTCTGCTCTTCCCTGTGAGGGTTACATTGACAGAGTGGGGTCAGCTTGCTCCTCCCTGAGTGTGTTACATTGACAGAGTGGAGTCAGTCTGCTCTTCCCTGGGTGTTTTACATTGACAGAGTGGGATCAGTCTGCTCTTCTTTGTGTGTGTAACATTGACAGAGTGGGGTCAGTCTGCTCTTCCCTGGGTGGGTTACATTGACAGAGTGGGGTCAGTCTGCCTTTCCCTGGGTGTGTTACATTGACAGAGTGAACTCAGTCTGCTCTTCCCTGGGTGTGTTCCAATGACAGAGTGGCGTCAGTCTGTTCTCCCAGGGTTTGTTACATTGACAGAGTGAGGTGAGTCTGCTCTTCCCAGGGCGTGTCACATTGACAGAGTGAGGTCAATCTGCTCTCCCCTGGGTGTGTTACATTGACAGAGTGTGGTCAGTCTGCTCTTCCCAGGGCGTGTCACATTGACAGAGTGGGGCCAGTCTGCTCCTTTATGGGTGTGTTACATTGACAGAGTGGGGTCAGTCTGCTATTCCCTGGGTGTGTTACATTGACAGAGTGGGATCAGTCTGCTCTTCCCTGGGTGTGTTACATTGACAGAGTGGGTTCAGTCTGCTCTTCCCTGGGTGTGTTACATTGACAGAGTGGGGTCAGTCTGTTATCCCAGGGTTTGTTACATTGACAGAGTGGGGTCAGTCTGCTCTTCCCTGGGTGTGTTACATTGACAGAGTGGGGGTCAGTCTGCTCTTGCCAGGGTGTGTTACATTGACAGAGTGTGGTCAGTCTGCTCTTCTCAGGGCGTGTCACATTGACAGAGTGGGGTCAGTCTGCTCTTTTATGGGTGGGTTACATTGACAGAATGAATTCAGTCTGCTCTTCCCTGCGTGTGTTACATTGACAGAGTGTGGTCAGTCTGATCTTCCCTGGTTGTGTTACATTGACAGAGTGAGTTCAGTCTGCTCTTCCCTGGGAGGGTTACATTGACAGAGTGGGGTCAGCTTGCTCCTCCCTGGGTGTGTAACATTGACAGAGTGGGGTCAGTCTGCTCTTCCATGGGTGTGTTTCATTGACAGAGTGGGGTCAGTCTGCTCTTCCCTGGGTGTGTTACATTGACAGAGTGGGGTCAGTCTGCTCTTCCCTGGGTGTGTTACATTGACAGAGAGGGGTCAGTTTGATCTTCCCTGGGTGTTTACATTGACAGAGTGGGGTCAGTCTGCTCTTCCATGGGTGTGTTTCATTGACAGAGTGGGGTCAGACTGCTCTTCCCTGGGTGTGTTACATTGACAGAGTGTGGTCAATCTGCTCTTCCCTGGGTGGGTAACATTGACAGAGTGGGGTCAGTCTGCTCTTCCCTGGGTGTGTTTCATTGACAGAGTGGGGTCAGTTTGCTCTTCCCTGGGTGTGTTACATTGACAGAGTGGTGTCAGTCTGCTCTTCCCTGGGTGTGTTACATTGACAGTGTGGGGTCAGTCTGTTCTCCCAGGGTTTGTTACATTGACAGAGTGGGGTCAGTCTGCTCTTCCCTGGGTGTGTTGCATTGACAGAGTGGGGTCAGTCTGCTCTTCCCTGGGTGTGTTTCATTGACAGAGTGGGGTCAGTTTGCTCTTCCCTGGGTGTGTTACATTGACAGAGTGGTGTCAGTCTGCTCTTCCCTGGGTGTGTTACATTGACAGAGTGAGGTCAGTCTGCTCTTCCCTGGGTGTGTTACATTGACAGAGTGGGGTCAATCTGCTCTTCCCTGGGTGTGTTGCATTGACAGAGTGGGGTCAGTCTGCTCTTCCCTGGGTGTGTTTCATTGACAGAGTGAGGTTAGTCTGCCCTTCCCTGGGTGTGTTCCATTTACAGAGTGGCGTCAGTCTGTTCTCCCAGGGTTTGTTTCATTGACAGAGTGGGGTCAGTCTGTTCTTCCCTGGGTGTGTTACATTGACAGAGTGAGGTCAGTCTGCTCTTCCCTGTGAGGGTTACATTGACAGAGTGGGGTCAGCTTGCTCCTCCCTGAGTGTGTTACATTGACAGAGTGGAGTCAGTCTGCTCTTCCCTGGGTGTTTTACATTGACAGAGTGGGATCAGTCTGCTCTTCTTTGTGTGTGTAACATTGACAGAGTGGGGTCAGTCTGCTCTTCCCTGGGTGGGTTACATTGACAGAGTGGGGTCAGTCTGCCTTTCCCTGGGTGTGTTACATTGACAGAGTGAACTCAGTCTGCTCTTCCCTGGGTGTGTTCCAATGACAGAGTGGCGTCAGTCTGTTCTCCCAGGGTTTGTTACATTGACAGAGTGAGGTGAGTCTGCTCTTCCCAGGGCGTGTCACATTGACAGAGTGAGGTCAATCTGCTCTCCCCTGGGTGTGTTACATTGACAGAGTGGGGTCAGTCTGCTATTCCCTGGGTGTGTTACATTGACAGAGTGGGATCAGTCTGCTCTTCCCTGGGTGTGTTACATTGACAGAGTGGGTTCAGTCTGCTCTTCCCTGGGTGTGTTACATTGACAGAGTGGGGTCAGTCTGTTATCCCAGGGTTTGTTACATTGACAGAGTGGGGTCAGTCTGCTCTTCCCTGGGTGTGTTACATTGACAGAGTGGGGGTCAGTCTGCTCTTGCCAGGGTGTGTTACATTGACAGAGTGTGGTCAGTCTGCTCTTCTCAGGGCGTGTCACATTGACAGAGTGGGGTCAGTCTGCTCTTTTATGGGTGGGTTACATTGACAGAATGAATTCAGTCTGCTCTTCCCTGCGTGTGTTACATTGACAGAGTGTGGTCAGTCTGATCTTCCCTGGTTGTGTTACATTGACAGAGTGAGTTCAGTCTGCTCTTCCCTGGGAGGGTTACATTGACAGAGTGGGGTCAGCTTGCTCCTCCCTGGGTGTGTAACATTGACAGAGTGGGGTCAGTCTGCTCTTCCATGGGTGTGTTTCATTGACAGAGTGGGGTCAGTCTGCTCTTCCCTGGGTGTGTTACATTGACAGAGTGGGGTCAGTCTGCTCTTCCCTGGGTGTGTTACATTGACAGAGAGGGGTCAGTTTGATCTTCCCTGGGTGTTTACATTGACAGAGTGGGGTCAGTCTGCTCTTCCATGGGTGTGTTTCATTGACAGAGTGGGGTCAGACTGCTCTCCCCTGGGTGTGTTACATTGACAGAGTGAGGTCAGTCTGCTCTTCCCAGGGCGTGTCACATTGACAGAGTGGGGCCAGTCTGCTCTTTTATCGTTGTGTTACTTTGACAGAGTGGGGTCAGTCTGCTATTCCCTGGGTGTGTTACATTGACAGAGTGGGGTCAGTCTGCTCTTCCCTGGGTGTGTTACATTGACAGATTGGGGTCAGTCTGCTCTTCCCTGAGTGTGTTACATTGACAGAGAGGGGTCAGTCTGTTCTTCCTTGGGTGTGTTAAATTGACAGTGTTTGGTCAGTCTGCTCTTCCCTGGGTGTGTTACATTGACAGAGTGGCGTCAGTCTGTTCTTCCCTGGGAGTGTTACAGTGACAGGGTGGTGTCAGTCTGCTCTCCCCTCGGTGTGTTATATTGACAGACTGAGTTCAGTCTGCTCTTCCCTGGGTGTGTTACATTGACAGAGTGTGGTCAGTCTGCTCTTCCCTGGGAGGGTTACATTGACAAGTGGGGTCAGTCTTCTCTTCCCTGGGTGTGTTACATTGACAGATTGGGGTCAGTCTGCTCTTCCCCAAGTTTGTTTCATTGACATAGTGGGGTCAGTCTGTTCTTCCCTGGGTGTGTTACATTGACAGAGTGGGGTCAGTCTGCTCTTCCCTGGGTATGTTACATTGACAGAGTGGGGTAAGTCTGCTCTTCCCTGGGTGTGTTACATTGACAGAGTGAGGTCAGTCTGCTCTTCCCTGGGTGTGTTACATTGACAGAGTGGGGTCAATCTGCTCTTCCCTGGGTGTGTTTCATTGACAGAGTGGGGTCAGTTTGCTCTCTCCTGGGTGTGTTACATTGACAGAGTGGTGTCAGTCTGCTCTTCCCTGGGTGTGTTACAGTGACAGGGTGGGGTCAATCTGCTCTTCCCTGGGTGTGTTTCATTGACAGAGTGGGGTCAGTCTGCTCTTCCCTGGGTGTGTTACATTGACAGAGTGAGGTCAGTCTGCTCTTCCCTGGGTGTGTTACATTGACAGAGTGGGGTCAATCTGCTCTTCCCTGGGTATGTTACATTGACAGAGTGGGGTCAGTCTGCTCTTACCTGGGTGTGTTACATTGACAGAGTGAGGTCAGTCTGCTCTTCCCTGGGTGTGTTACATTGACAGAGTGGGGTCAATCTGCTCTTCCCTGGGTGTGTTTCATTGACAGAGTGGGGTCAGTCTGCTCTTCCCTGGGTGTGTTTCATTGACAGAGTGAGGTTAGTCTGCCCTTCCCTGGGTGTGTTCCATTTACAGAGTGGCGTCAGTCTGTTCTCCCAGGGTTTGTTTCATTGACAGAGTGGGGTCAGTCTGTTCTTCCCTGGGTGTGTTACATTGACAGAGTGAGTTCAGTCTGCTCTTCCCTGGGTGTGTTACATTGACAGATTGGGGTCAGTCTGCTCTTCCCTGGTTGTGTTACATTGACAGAGTGAGTTCAGTCTGCTCTTCCCTGGGTGTGTTACATTGACAAATTGGGGTCAGTCTGCTCTTCCCTGAGTGTGTTATATTGACGGGGAGGGGTCAGTCTGTTCTTCCTTGGGTGTGTTAAATTGACAGTGTTTGGTCAGTCTGCTCTTCCCTGGGTGTGTTACATTGACAGAGTGGCGTCAGTCTGTTCTTCCCTGGGAGTGTTACAGTGACAGGGTGGTGTCAGTCTGCTCTCCCCTAGGAGTGTTATATTGACAGACTGAGTTCAGTCTGCTCTTCCCTGGGTGTGTTACATTGACAGAGTGGGGTCAGTCTGTTCTTCCCTTGGTGTGTTACATTGACAGAGTGGTATCTGTCTGCTCTTCCCTGGGTGTGTTACATTGACACAGTGGGGTCAGTCTGCTCTTCCCTGGGTGTGTTACATTGACAGAGAGGGGTCAATCTGCTCTTCCCTGGGTGTGTTTCATTGACAGTGTGGGGTCAGTTTGCTCTTCCCTGGGTGTGTTACATTGACAGAGTGGGGTCAGTCTGCTCTTCCCTGGGAGGGTGACATTGACAGAGTGGGGTCAGTCTTCTCTTCCCTGGGTGTATTACATTGACAGATTGGGGTCAGTCTGCTCTTCCCCAAGTTTGTTACATTGACACAGTGGGGTCAGTCTGTTCTTCCCTGGGTGTGTTACATTGACAGAGTGGGGTCAGTCTGCTCTTCCCTGGCTGTGTTACATTGACAGAATGGGGTCAGTCTGCTCTTCCCTGGGTGTTTTACATTGACAGAGTGGGGTCAGTCTGCTCTTCCCTGGGTGTGTTACATTAACAGAGTGTGGTCAATCTGCTCTTCCCTGGGTGGGTAACATTGACAGAGTGGGGTCAGTCTGCTCTTCCCTGGGTGTGTTTCATTGACAGAGTGGGGTCAGTTTGCTCTTCCCTGGGTGTGTTACATTGACAGAGTGGTGTCAGTCTGCTCTTCCCTGGGTGTGTTACATTGACAGTGTGGGATCAGTCTGTTCTCCCAGGGTTTGTTACATTGACAGAGTGGGCTCAGTCTGTTCTTCCCTGGGTGTGTTACATTGACAGAGTGAGGTGAGTCTGCTCTTCCCAGGGCGTGTCACATTGACAGAGTGAGGTCAATCTGGTCTTCCCTGGGTGGGTAACATTGACAGAGTGTGGTCAGTCTGCTATTCCCAGGGCGTGTCACATTGACAGTGTGGGGCCAGTCTGCTCTTTTATGGGTGTGTTACATTGACAGAGTGGGGTCAGTCTGCTATTCCCTGGGTGTGTTACATTGACAGAGTGGGATCAGTCTGCTCTTCCCTGGGTGTGTTACATTGACAGAGTTGAGTCAGTCTGTTCTTCCCTGGGTGTGTTACATTGACAGAGTGGCGTCAGTCTGCTCTTCCCTGGGTGTGTAACATTGACTGAGTGGGGTCAGTCTGTTCTTCCCTGGGTGTATTACAATGACAGAGTGGGGTCAGTCTGTTCTTCCCTGGGTGTGTTACATTGACAGAGTGGGTTCAGTCTGCTCTTCCCTGGGTGTGTTACATTGACAGAGTGGGGTCAGTCTGTTCTCCCAGGGTTTGTTACATTGACAGAGTGGGGTCAGTCTGCTCTTCCCTTGCTATGTTACAATGACAGAGTGGGGTCAGTGTGCACTTCCCTGTGTGTGTTACATTGACAGAGTGGGGGTCAGTCTGCTCTTCCCAGGGTGTGTTACATTGACAGAGTGTGGTCAGTCTGCTCTTCTCAGGGCGTGTCACATTGACAGAGTGGGGTCAGTCTGCTCTTTTATGGGTGGGTTACATTGACAGAATGAATTCAGTCTGCTCTTCCCTGCGTGTGTTACATTGACAGAGTGTGGTCAGTCTGATCTTCCCTGGTTGTGTTACATTGACAGAGTGAGTTCAGTCTGCTCTTCCCTGGGAGGGTTACATTGACAGAGTGGGGTCAGCTTGCTCCTCCCTGGGTGTGTAACATTGACAGAGTGGGGTCAGTCTGCTCTTCCATGGGTGTGTTTCATTGACAGAGTGGGGTCAGTCTGCTCTTCCCTGGGTGTGTTACATTGACAGAGTGGGGTCAGTCTGCTCTTCCCTGGGTGTGTTACATTGACAGAGTGAGGTCAGTCTGCTCTTCCCTGGGTGTGTTTCATTGACAGAGTGGGGTCGGTCTGCTCTTCCCTGGGTGTGTTACATTGACAGAGTTGGGTCAGTGTGCTCTTCCCAGGGCGTGTCACATTGACAGAGTGGGGTCAGTCTGCTCTTTTATGGGTGCGTTACATTGACAGAGTGGGGTCAGTCTGCTCTTCCCTGGGTGTGTTACATTGACAGAGTGTGGTCAGTCTGATCTTCCCTGGTTGTGTTACATTGACAGAGTGAGTTTAGTCTGCGCTTCCCTGGGTGTGTTACATTGTCAGAGTGGGGTCAGTCTGCTCTTCCCTGGGTGTGTTACATTGACAGATTGGGGTGAGTCTGCTCTTCCCTGAGTGTGTTACATTGACAGAGTTGTGTCAGTCTGTTCTTCCTTGGGTGTGTTAAATTGACAGTGTTGGGTCAGTCTGCTCTTCCCTGGGTTTGTTACATTGACAGAGTGGGGTCAGTCTTCTCTTCCCTGGGTGTGTTACATTGACAGATTGGGGTCAGTCTGCTCTTCCCCAAGTTTGTTACATTGACAGAGTGTGGTCAGTCTGATCTTCCCTGGGTGTGTTACATTGACAGAGAGGGGTCAATCTGCTCTTCCCTGGGTGTGTTTCATTGACAGTGTGGGGTCAGTCTGCTCTTCCCCGGGTGTGTTACATTGACAGAGAGGGGTCAATCTGCTCTTCCCTGGGTGTGTTTCATTGACAGTGTGGGGTCAGTTTGCTCTTCCCTGGGTGTGTTACATTGACAGAGTGGTGTCAGTCTGCTCTTCCCTGGGTGTGTTACATTGACAGAGTGGCGTCAGTCTGTTCTCCCAGGGTTTGTTACATTGACAGAGTGGAGTCAGTCTGTTCTTCCCTGGGTGTGTTACATTGACAGAGTGAGGTCAGTCTGCTCTTCCCTGGGAGGGTTACATTGACAGAGTGGGGTCAGTCTTCTCTTCCTTGGGTGTGTTCCATTGACAGAGTGGCGTCAGTCTGTTCTCCCAGGGTTTGTTACATTGACAGAGTGGAGTCAGTCTGTTCTTCCCTGGGTGTGTTACATTGACAGAGTGTGTTCAGTCTGCTCTTCCCTGGGTGTGTTTCATTGACAGAGTGGGGTCAGTCTGTTCTCCCAGGGTTTGTTACATTGACAGAGTGGGGTCAGTCTGCTCTTCCCTTGCGATGTTACAATGACAGAGTGGGGTAAGTGTGCACTTCCCTGTGTGTGTTACATTGACAGAGTGGGGGTCAGTCTGCTCTTCCCAGGGTGTGTTACATTGACAGTGTGGGGTCAGTCTACTCTTTTATGGGAGGGTTACATTGACAGAGTGGGGTCAGCTTGCTCCTCCCTGGGTGTGTTACATTGACAGAGTGGGGTCAGTCTGTTCTTCCCTGTGTGTATTACATTGACAGAGTCGGATCAGTCTGCTCTTCTCTGTGTGTGTAACATTGACAGAGTGGTGTCAGTCTTCTCTTCCCTGGAGGGTTACATTGACAGAGTGGGGTCAGTCTTCTCTTCCCTGGGTGTGTTACATTGACAGAGTGGGGTCAGTCTGCTCTTCCCTGGGTGTTTCACATTGACAGAGTGGGGACAGTCTGCTCTTTTATGGGTGGGTTACATTGACAGAGTGGGGTCAGTCTGATCTTCCCTGGTTGTGTTACATTGACAGAGTGAGTTCAGTCTGCTCTTCCCTGGGTGTGTTACATTGACAGAGTGGGGTCTGTCTGCTCTTACCTGGGAGGGTGACATTGACAGAGTGGGGTCAGTCTTCTCTTCCCTGGGTGTGTTACATTGTCAGATTGGGGTCAGTCTGCTCTTCCCCAAGTTTGTTACATTGACACAGTGGGGTCAGTCTGTTCTTCCCTGGGTGTGTTACATTGACAGAGTGGGGTCAGTCTGCTCTTCCCTGGCTGTGTTACATTCACAGAGTGGGGTCAGTCTGCTCTTCCCTGGATGTGTTACATTGACAGAGTGGGGTCAGTCTGCTCTTCCCAGGGTGTGTTACATTGACAAAGTGGGTTCAGTCTGCTCTTCCCTGGGTGTGTTACATTGACAGAGTGGGGTCAATCTCCTCTTCCCTGGGTGGGTAACATTGACAGAGTGTGGTCAGTCTGCTCTTCCCAGGGCGTGTCACATTGACAGAGTGGGGCCAGTCTGCTCTTTTATGGGTGTGTTACATTGACAGAGTGGGGTCAGTCTGCTCTTCCCTGGGTGTGTTACATTGACAGAGTGGGGTCAGTCTGTTCTCCCAGGGTTTGTTACATTGACAGAGTGGGGTCAGTCTGCTCTTCCCTGTGTGTGTTACATTGACAGAGAGGGGGTCAGTCTGCTCTTCCCAGGGTGTGTTACATTGACAGAGTGTGGTCAGTCTGCTCTTCTCAGGGGGTGTCACATTGACAGAGTGGGGTCAGTCTGCTCTTTTATGGGTGCGTTACATTGACAGAGTGGGGTCAGTCTGCTCTTCCCTGGGTGTGTTACATTGACAGAGTGTGGTCCGTCTGATCTTCCCTGGTTGTGTTACATTGACAGAGTGAGTTTAGTCTGCGCTTCCCTGGGTGTGTTACATTATCAGAGTGGGGTCAGTCTGCTCTTCCCTGGGTGTGTTACATTGACAGAGTGAGGTCAGTCTGCTCTTCCCTGGGTGTGTTTCATTGACAGAGTGGGGTCGGTCTGCTCTTCCCTGGGTGTGTTACATTGACAGAGTTGGGTCAGTGTGCTCTTCCCAGGGCGTGTCACATTGACAGAGTGGGGTCAGTCTGCTCTTTTATGGGTGCGTTACATTGACAGAGTGGGGTCAGTCTGCTCTTCCCTGGGTGTGTTACATTGACAGAGTGTGGTCAGTCTGATCTTCCCTGGTTGTGTTACATTGACAGAGTGAGTTTAGTCTGCGCTTCCCTGGGTGTGTTACATTGTCAGAGTGGGGTCAGTCTGCTCTTCCCTGGGTGTGTTACATTGACAGATTGGGGTGAGTCTGCTCTTCCCTGAGTGTGTTACATTGACAGAGTTGTGTCAGTCTGTTCTTCCTTGGGTGTGTTAAATTGACAGTGTTGGGTCAGTCTGCTCTTCCCTGGGTTTGTTACATTGACAGAGTGGGGTCAGTCTTCTCTTCCCTGGGTGTGTTACATTGACAGATTGGGGTCAGTCTGCTCTTCCCCAAGTTTGTTACATTGACAGAGTGTGGTCAGTCTGATCTTCCCTGGGTGTGTTACATTGACAGAGAGGGGTCAATCTGCTCTTCCCTGGGTGTGTTTCATTGACAGTGTGGGGTCAGTTTGCTCTTCCCTGGGTGTGTTACATTGACAGAGTGGTGTCAGTCTGCTCTTCCCTGGGTGTGTTACATTGACAGAGTGGCGTCAGTCTGTTCTCCCAGGGTTTGTTACATTGACAGAGTGGAGTCAGTCTGTTCTTCCCTGGGTGTGTTACATTGACAGAGTGAGGTCAGTCTGCTCTTCCCTGGGAGGGTTACATTGACAGAGTGGGGTCAGTCTTCTCTTCCTTGGGTGTGTTCCATTGACAGAGTGGCGTCAGTCTGTTCTCCCAGGGTTTGTTACATTGACAGAGTGGAGTCAGTCTGTTCTTCCCTGGGTATGTTACATTGACAGAGTGGGGTCAGTGTGCACTTCCCTGTGTGTGTTACATTGACAGAGTGGGGGTCAGTCTGCTCTTCCCAGGGTGTGTTACATTAACAGAGTGTGGTCAATCTGCTCTTCCCTGGGTGGGTAACATTGACAGAGTGGGGTCAGTCTGCTCTTCCCTGGGTGTGTTTCATTGACAGAGTGCGGTCAGTTTGCTCTTCCCTGGGTGTGTTACATTGACAGAGTGGTGTCAGTCTGCTCTTCCCTGGGTGTGTTACATTGACAGTGTGGGGTCAGTCTGTTCTCCCAGGGTTTGTTACATTGACAGAGTGGGCTCAGTCTGTTCTTCCCTGGGTGTGTTACATTGACAGAGTGAGGTGAGTCTGCTCTTCCCAGGGCGTGTCACATTGACAGAGTGAGGTCAATCTGGTCTTCCCTGGGTGGGTAACATTGACAGAGTGTGGTCAGTCTGCTCTTCCCAGGGCGTGTCACATTGACAGAGTGGGGCCAGTCTGCTCTTTTATGGGTGTGTTACATTGACAGAGTGGGGTCAGTCTGCTATTCCCTGGGTGTGTTGCATTGACAGAGTGGGATCAGTCTGCTCTTCCCTGGGTGTGTTACATTGACAGAGTTGAGTCAGTCTGTTCTTCCCTGGGTGTGTTACATTGACAGAGTGGGGTCAGTCTGCTCTTCCCTGGGTGTGTTACATTGACTGAGTGGGGTCAGTCTGTTCTTCCCTGGGTGTATTACATTGACAGAGTGGGGTCAGTCTGTTCTTCCCTTGGTGTGTTACATTGACAGAGTGGTATCTGTCTGCTCTTCCCTGGGTGTGTTACATTGACACAGTGGGGTCAGTCTGCTCTTCCCTGGGTGTGTTACATTGACAGAGAGGGGTCAATCTGCTCTTCCCTGGGTGTGTTTCATTGACAGTGTGGGGTCAGTTTGCTCTTCCCTGGGTGTGTTACATTGACAGAGTGGGGTCAGTCTGCTCTTCCCTGGGAGGGTGACATTGACAGAGTGGGGTCAGTCTTCTCTTCCCTGGGTGTATTACATTGACAGATTGGGGTCAGTCTGCTCTTCCCCAAGTTTGTTACATTGACACAGTGGGGTCAGTCTGTTCTTCCCTGGGTGTGTTACATTGACAGAGTGGGGTCAGTCTGCTCTTCCCTGGCTGTGTTACATTGACAGAATGTGGTCAGTCTGCTCTTCCCTGGGTGTTTTACATTGACAGAGTGGGGTCAGTCTGCTCTTCCCTGGGTGTGTTACATTAACAGAGTGTGGTCAATCTGCTCTTCCCTGGGTGGGTAACATTGACAGAGTGGGGTCAGTCTGCTCTTCCCTGGGTGTGTTTCATTGACAGAGTGGGGTCAGTTTGCTCTTCCCTGGGTGTGTTACATTGACAGAGTGGTGTCAGTCTGCTCTTCCCTGGGTGTGTTACATTGACAGTGTGGGGTCAGTCTGTTCTCCCAGGGTTTGTTACATTGACAGAGTGGGCTCAGTCTGTTCTTCCCTGGGTGTGTTACATTGACAGAGTGAGGTGAGTCTGCTCTTCCCAGGGCGTGTCACATTGACAGAGTGAGGTCAATCTGGTCTTCCCTGGGTGGGTAACATTGACAGAGTGTGGTCAGTCTGCTCTTCCCAGGGCGTGTCACATTGACAGAGTGGGGCCAGTCTGCTCTTTTATGGGTGTGTTACATTGACAGAGTGGGGTCAGTCTGCTATTCCCTGGGTGTGTTACATTGACAGAGTGGGATCAGTCTGCTCTTCCCTGGGTGTGTTACATTGACAGAGTTGAGTCAGTCTGTTCTTCCCTGGGTGTGTTACATTGACAGAGTGGGGTCAGTCTGCTCTTCCCTGGGTGTGTAACATTGACTGAGTGGGGTCAGTCTGTTCTTCCCTGGGTGTATTACAATGACAGAGTGGGGTCAGTCTGTTCTTCCCTGGGTGTGTTACATTGACAGAGTGGGTTCAGTCTGCTCTTCCCTGGGTGTGTTACATTGACAGAGTGGGGTCAGTCTGTTCTCCCAGGGTTTGTTACATTGACAGAGTGGGGTCAGTCTGCTCTTCCCTTGCTATGTTACAATGACAGAGTGGGGTCAGTGTGCACTTCCCTGTGTGTGTTACATTGACAGAGTGGGGGTCAGTCTGCTCTTCCCAGGGTGTGTTACATTGACAGAGTGTGGTCAGTCTGCTCTTCTCAGGGCGTGTCACATTGACAGAGTGGGGTCAGTCTGCTCTTTTATGGGTGGGTTACATTGACAGAATGAATTCAGTCTGCTCTTCCCTGCGTGTGTTACATTGACAGAGTGTGGTCAGTCTGATCTTCCCTGGTTGTGTTACATTGACAGAGTGAGTTCAGTCTGCTCTTCCCTGGGAGGGTTACATTGACAGAGTGGGGTCAGCTTGCTCCTCCCTGGGTGTGTAACATTGACAGAGTGGGGTCAGTCTGCTCTTCCATGGGTGTGTTTCATTGACAGAGTGGGGTCAGTCTGCTCTTCCCTGGGTGTGTTACATTGACAGAGTGGGGTCAGTCTGCTCTTCCCTGGGTGTGTTACATTGACAGAGAGGGGTCAGTTTGATCTTCCCTGGGTGTGTTACATTGACAGAGTGGGGTCAGTCTGCTCTTCCATGGGTGTGTTTCATTGACAGAGTGGGGTCAGACTGCTCTCCCCTGGGTGTGTTACATTGACAGAGTGAGGTCAGTCTGCTCTTCCCAGGGCGTGTCACATTGACAGAGTGGGGCCAGTCTGCTCTTCCCTGGGTGTGTTACATTGACAGATTGGGGTCAGTCTGCTCTTCCCTGAGTGTGTTATATTGACAGAGAGGGGTCAGTCTGTTCTTCCTTGGGTGTGTTAAATTGACAGTGTTTGGTCAGTCTGCTCTTCCCTGGGTGTGTTACATTGACAGAGTGGCGTCAGTCTGTTCTTCCCTGGGAGTGTTACAGTGACAGGGTGGTGTCAGTCTGCTCTCCCTTAGGTGTGTTATATTGACAGACTGAGTTCAGTCTGCTCTTCCCTGGGTGTGTTACATTGACAGAGTGGGGTCAGTCTGTTCTTCCCTTGGTGTGTTACATTGACAGAGTGGTATCTGTCTGCTCTTCCCTGGGTGTGTTACATTGACACAGTGGGGTCAGTCTGCTCTTCCCCGGGTGTGTTACATTGACAGAGAGGGGTCAATCTGCTCTTCCCTGGGTGTGTTTCATTGACAGTGTGGGGTCAGTTTGCTCTTCCCTGGGTGTGTTACATTGACAGAGTGGTGTCAGTCTGCTCTTCCCTGGGTGTGTTACATTGACAGAGTGGCGTCAGTCTGTTCTCCCAGGGTTTGTTACATTGACAGAGTGGAGTCAGTCTGTTCTTCCCTGGGTGTGTTACATTGACAGAGTGAGGTCAGTCTGCTCTTCCCTGGGAGGGTTACATTGACAGAGTGGGGTCAGTCTTCTCTTCCTTGGGTGTGTTCCATTGACAGAGTGGCGTCAGTCTGTTCTCCCAGGGTTTGTTACATTGACAGAGTGGAGTCAGTCTGTTCTTCCCTGGGTGTGTTACATTGACAGAGTGTGTTCAGTCTGCTCTTCCCTGGGTGTGTTTCATTGACAGAGTGGGGTCAGTCTGTTCTCCCAGGGTTTGTTACATTGACAGAGTGGGGTCAGTCTGCTCTTCCCTTGCGATGTTACAATGACAGAGTGGGGTAAGTGTGCACTTCCCTGTGTGTGTTACATTGACAGAGTGGGGGTCAGTCTGCTCTTCCCAGGGTGTGTTACATTGACAGTGTGGGGTCAGTCTACTCTTTTATGGGAGGGTTACATTGACAGAGTGGGGTCAGCTTGCTCCTCCCTGGGTGTGTTACATTGACAGAGTGGGGTCAGTCTGTTCTTCCCTGTGTGTATTACATTGACAGAGTCGGATCAGTCTGCTCTTCTCTGTGTGTGTAACATTGACAGAGTGGTGTCAGTCTTCTCTTCCCTGGAGGGTTACATTGACAGAGTGGGGTCAGTCTTCTCTTCCCTGGGTGTGTTACATTGACAGAGTGGGGTCAGTCTGCTCTTCCCTGGGTGTTTCACATTGACAGAGTGGGGACAGTCTGCTCTTTTATGGGTGGGTTACATTGACAGAGTGGGGTCAGTCTGATCTTCCCTGGTTGTGTTACATTGACAGAGTGAGTTCAGTCTGCTCTTCCCTGGGTGTGTTACATTGACAGAGTGGGGTCTGTCTGCTCTTACCTGGGAGGGTGACATTGACAGAGTGGGGTCAGTCTTCTCTTCCCTGGGTGTGTTACATTGTCAGATTGGGGTCAGTCTGCTCTTCCCCAAGTTTGTTACATTGACACAGTGGGGTCAGTCTGTTCTTCCCTGGGTGTGTTACATTGACAGAGTGGGGTCAGTCTGCTCTTCCCTGGCTGTGTTACATTGACAGAGTGGGGTCAGTCTGCTCTTCCCTGGATGTGTTACATTGACAGAGTGGGGTCAGTCTGCTCTTCCCAGGGTGTGTTACATTGACAAAGTGGGTTCAGTCTGCTCTTCCCTGGGTGTGTTACATTGACAGAGTGGGGTCAATCTGCTCTTCCCTGGGTGGGTAACATTGACAGAGTGTGGTCAGTCTGCTCTTCCCAGGGCGTGTCACATTGACAGAGTGGGGCCAGTCTGCTCTTTTATGGGTGTGTTACATTGACAGAGTGGGGTCAGTCTGCTCTTCCCTGGGTGTGTTACATTGACAGAGTGGGGTCAGTCTGTTCTCCCAGGGTTTGTTACATTGACAGAGTGGGGTCAGTCTGCTCTTCCCTGTGTGTGTTACATTGACAGAGAGGGGGTCAGTCTGCTCTTCCCAGGGTGTGTTACATTGACAGAGTGTGGTCAGTCTGCTCTTCTCAGGGGGTGTCACATTGACAGAGTGGGGTCAGTCTGCTCTTTTATGGGTGCGTTACATTGACAGAGTGGGGTCAGTCTGCTCTTCCCTGGGTGTGTTACATTGACAGAGTGTGGTCCGTCTGATCTTCCCTGGTTGTGTTACATTGACAGAGTGAGTTTAGTCTGCGCTTCCCTGGGTGTGTTACATTATCAGAGTGGGGTCAGTCTGCTCTTCCCTGGGTGTGTTACATTGACAGAGTGAGGTCAGTCTGCTCTTCCCTGGGTGTGTTTCATTGACAGAGTGGGGTCGGTCTGCTCTTCCCTGGGTGTGTTACATTGACAGAGTTGGGTCAGTGTGCTCTTCCCAGGGCGTGTCACATTGACAGAGTGGGGTCAGTCTGCTCTTTTATGGGTGCGTTACATTGACAGAGTGGGGTCAGTCTGCTCTTCCCTGGGTGTGTTACATTGACAGAGTGTGGTCAGTCTGATCTTCCCTGGTTGTGTTACATTGACAGAGTGAGTTTAGTCTGCGCTTCCCTGGGTGTGTTACATTGTCAGAGTGGGGTCAGTCTGCTCTTCCCTGGGTGTGTTACATTGACAGATTGGGGTGAGTCTGCTCTTCCCTGAGTGTGTTACATTGACAGAGTTGTGTCAGTCTGTTCTTCCTTGGGTGTGTTAAATTGACAGTGTTGGGTCAGTCTGCTCTTCCCTGGGTTTGTTACATTGACAGAGTGGGGTCAGTCTTCTCTTCCCTGGGTGTGTTACATTGACAGATTGGGGTCAGTCTGCTCTTCCCCAAGTTTGTTACATTGACAGAGTGTGGTCAGTCTGATCTTCCCTGGGTGTGTTACATTGACAGAGAGGGGTCAATCTGCTCTTCCCTGGGTGTGTTTCATTGACAGTGTGGGGTCAGTTTGCTCTTCCCTGGGTGTGTTACATTGACAGAGTGGTGTCAGTCTGCTCTTCCCTGGGTGTGTTACATTGACAGAGTGGCGTCAGTCTGTTCTCCCAGGGTTTGTTACATTGACAGAGTGGAGTCAGTCTGTTCTTCCCTGGGTGTGTTACATTGACAGAGTGAGGTCAGTCTGCTCTTCCCTGGGAGGGTTACATTGACAGAGTGGGGTCAGTCTTCTCTTCCTTGGGTGTGTTCCATTGACAGAGTGGCGTCAGTCTGTTCTCCCAGGGTTTGTTACATTGACAGAGTGGAGTCAGTCTGTTCTTCCCTGGGTATGTTACATTGACAGAGTGGGGTCAGTGTGCACTTCCCTGTGTGTGTTACATTGACAGAGTGGGGGTCAGTCTGCTCTTCCCAGGGTGTGTTACATTAACAGAGTGTGGTCAATCTGCTCTTCCCTGGGTGGGTAACATTGACAGAGTGGGGTCAGTCTGCTCTTCCCTGGGTGTGTTTCATTGACAGAGTGCGGTCAGTTTGCTCTTCCCTGGGTGTGTTACATTGACAGAGTGGTGTCAGTCTGCTCTTCCCTGGGTGTGTTACATTGACAGTGTGGGGTCAGTCTGTTCTCCCAGGGTTTGTTACATTGACAGAGTGGGCTCAGTCTGTTCTTCCCTGGGTGTGTTACATTGACAGAGTGAGGTGAGTCTGCTCTTCCCAGGGCGTGTCACATTGACAGAGTGAGGTCAATCTGGTCTTCCCTGGGTGGGTAACATTGACAGAGTGTGGTCAGTCTGCTCTTCCCAGGGCGTGTCACATTGACAGAGTGGGGCCAGTCTGCTCTTTTATGGGTGTGTTACATTGACAGAGTGGGGTCAGTCTGCTATTCCCTGGGTGTGTTGCATTGACAGAGTGGGATCAGTCTGCTCTTCCCTGGGTGTGTTACATTGACAGAGTTGAGTCAGTCTGTTCTTCCCTGGGTGTGTTACATTGACAGAGTGGGGTCAGTCTGCTCTTCCCTGGGTGTGTTACATTGACTGAGTGGGGTCAGTCTGTTCTTCCCTGGGTGTATTACATTGACAGAGTGGGGTCAGTCTGTTCTTCCCTTGGTGTGTTACATTGACAGAGTGGTATCTGTCTGCTCTTCCCTGGGTGTGTTACATTGACACAGTGGGGTCAGTCTGCTCTTCCCTGGGTGTGTTACATTGACAGAGAGGGGTCAATCTGCTCTTCCCTGGGTGTGTTTCATTGACAGTGTGGGGTCAGTTTGCTCTTCCCTGGGTGTGTTACATTGACAGAGTGGGGTCAGTCTGCTCTTCCCTGGGAGGGTGACATTGACAGAGTGGGGTCAGTCTTCTCTTCCCTGGGTGTATTACATTGACAGATTGGGGTCAGTCTGCTCTTCCCCAAGTTTGTTACATTGACACAGTGGGGTCAGTCTGTTCTTCCCTGGGTGTGTTACATTGACAGAGTGGGGTCAGTCTGCTCTTCCCTGGCTGTGTTACATTGACAGAATGGGGTCAGTCTGCTCTTCCCTGGGTGTTTTACATTGACAGAGTGGGGTCAGTCTGCTCTTCCCTGGGTGTGTTACATTAACAGAGTGTGGTCAATCTGCTCTTCCCTGGGTGGGTAACATTGACAGAGTGGGGTCAGTCTGCTCTTCCCTGGGTGTGTTTCATTGACAGAGTGGGGTCAGTTTGCTCTTCCCTGGGTGTGTTACATTGACAGAGTGGTGTCAGTCTGCTCTTCCCTGGGTGTGTTACATTGACAGTGTGGGGTCAGTCTGTTCTCCCAGGGTTTGTTACATTGACAGAGTGGGCTCAGTCTGTTCTTCCCTGGGTGTGTTACATTGACAGAGTGAGGTGAGTCTGCTCTTCCCAGGGCGTGTCACATTGACAGAGTGAGGTCAATCTGGTCTTCCCTGGGTGGGTAACATTGACAGAGTGTGGTCAGTCTGCTCTTCCCAGGGCGTGTCACATTGACAGAGTGGGGCCAGTCTGCTCTTTTATGGGTGTGTTACATTGACAGAGTGGGGTCAGTCTGCTATTCCCTGGGTGTGTTACATTGACAGAGTGGGATCAGTCTGCTCTTCCCTGGGTGTGTTACATTGACAGAGTTGAGTCAGTCTGTTCTTCCCTGGGTGTGTTACATTGACAGAGTGGGGTCAGTCTGCTCTTCCCTGGGTGTGTAACATTGACTGAGTGGGGTCAGTCTGTTCTTCCCTGGGTGTATTACAATGACAGAGTGGGGTCAGTCTGTTCTTCCCTGGGTGTGTTACATTGACAGAGTGGGTTCAGTCTGCTCTTCCCTGGGTGTGTTACATTGACAGAGTGGGGTCAGTCTGTTCTCCCAGGGTTTGTTACATTGACAGAGTGGGGTCAGTCTGCTCTTCCCTTGCTATGTTACAATGACAGAGTGGGGTCAGTGTGCACTTCCCTGTGTGTGTTACATTGACAGAGTGGGGGTCAGTCTGCTCTTCCCAGGGTGTGTTACATTGACAGAGTGTGGTCAGTCTGCTCTTCTCAGGGCGTGTCACATTGACAGAGTGGGGTCAGTCTGCTCTTTTATGGGTGGGTTACATTGACAGAATGAATTCAGTCTGCTCTTCCCTGGGTGTGTTACATTGACAGAGTGTGGTCAGTCTGATCTTCCCTGGTTGTGTTACATTGACAGAGTGAGTTCAGTCTGCTCTTCCCTGGGAGGGTTACATTGACAGAGTGGGGTCAGCTTGCTCCTCCCTGGGTGTGTAACATTGACAGAGTGGGGTCAGTCTGCTCTTCCATGGGTGTGTTTCATTGACAGAGTGGGGTCAGTCTGCTCTTCCCTGGGTGTGTTACATTGACAGAGTGGGGTCAGTCTGCTCTTCCCTGGGTGTGTTACATTGACAGAGAGGGGTCAGTTTGATCTTCCCTGGGTGTGTTACATTGACAGAGTGGGGTCAGTCTGCTCTTCCATGGGTGTGTTTCATTGACAGAGTGGGGTCAGACTGCTCTCCCCTGGGTGTGTTACATTGACAGAGTGAGGTCAGTCTGCTCTTCCCAGGGCGTGTCACATTGACAGAGTGGGGCCAGTCTGCTCTTCCCTGGGTGTGTTACATTGACAGATTGGGGTCAGTCTGCTCTTCCCTGAGTGTGTTATATTGACAGAGAGGGGTCAGTCTGTTCTTCCTTGGGTGTGTTAAATTGACAGTGTTTGGTCAGTCTGCTCTTCCCTGGGTGTGTTACATTGACAGAGTGGCGTCAGTCTGTTCTTCCCTGGGAGTGTTACAGTGACAGGGTGGTGTCAGTCTGCTCTCCCTTAGGTGTGTTATATTGACAGACTGAGTTCAGTCTGCTCTTCCCTGGGTGTGTTACATTGACAGAGTGGGGTCAGTCTGTTCTTCCCTTGGTGTGTTACATTGACAGAGTGGTATCTGTCTGCTCTTCCCTGGGTGTGTTACATTGACACAGTGGGGTCAGTCTGCTCTTCCCCGGGTGTGTTACATTGACAGAGAGGGGTCAATCTGCTCTTCCCTGGGTGTGTTTCATTGACAGTGTGGGGTCAGTTTGCTCTTCCCTGGGTGTGTTACATTGACAGAGTGGTGTCAGTCTGCTCTTCCCTGGGTGTGTTACATTGACAGAGTGGCGTCAGTCTGTTCTCCCAGGGTTTGTTACATTGACAGAGTGGAGTCAGTCTGTTCTTCCCTGGGTGTGTTACATTGACAGAGTGAGGTCAGTCTGCTCTTCCCTGGGAGGGTTACATTGACAGAGTGGGGTCAGTCTTCTCTTCCTTGGGTGTGTTCCATTGACAGAGTGGCGTCAGTCTGTTCTCCCAGGGTTTGTTACATTGACAGAGTGGAGTCAGTCTGTTCTTCCCTGGGTGTGTTACATTGACAGAGTGTGTTCAGTCTGCTCTTCCCTGGGTGTGTTTCATTGACAGAGTGGGGTCAGTCTGTTCTCCCAGGGTTTGTTACATTGACAGAGTGGGGTCAGTCTGCTCTTCCCTTGCGATGTTACAATGACAGAGTGGGGTAAGTGTGCACTTCCCTGTGTGTGTTACATTGACAGAGTGGGGGTCAGTCTGCTCTTCCCAGGGTGTGTTACATTGACAGTGTGGGGTCAGTCTACTCTTTTATGGGAGGGTTACATTGACAGAGTGGGGTCAGCTTGCTCCTCCCTGGGTGTGTTACATTGACAGAGTGGGGTCAGTCTGTTCTTCCCTGTGTGTATTACATTGACAGAGTCGGATCAGTCTGCTCTTCTCTGTGTGTGTAACATTGACAGAGTGGTGTCAGTCTTCTCTTCCCTGGAGGGTTACATTGACAGAGTGGGGTCAGTCTTCTCTTCCCTGGGTGTGTTACATTGACAGAGTGGGGTCAGTCTGCTCTTCCCTGGGTGTTTCACATTGACAGAGTGGGGACAGTCTGCTCTTTTATGGGTGGGTTACATTGACAGAGTGGGGTCAGTCTGATCTTCCCTGGTTGTGTTACATTGACAGAGTGAGTTCAGTCTGCTCTTCCCTGGGTGTGTTACATTGACAGAGTGGGGTCTGTCTGCTCTTACCTGGGAGGGTGACATTGACAGAGTGGGGTCAGTCTTCTCTTCCCTGGGTGTGTTACATTGTCAGATTGGGGTCAGTCTGCTCTTCCCCAAGTTTGTTACATTGACACAGTGGGGTCAGTCTGTTCTTCCCTGGGTGTGTTACATTGACAGAGTGGGGTCAGTCTGCTCTTCCCTGGCTGTGTTACATTGACAGAGTGGGGTCAGTCTGCTCTTCCCTGGATGTGTTACATTGACAGAGTGGGGTCAGTCTGCTCTTCCCAGGGTGTGTTACATTGACAAAGTGGGTTCAGTCTGCTCTTCCCTGGGTGTGTTACATTGACAGAGTGGGGTCAATCTGCTCTTCCCTGGGTGGGTAACATTGACAGAGTGTGGTCAGTCTGCTCTTCCCAGGGCGTGTCACATTGACAGAGTGGGGCCAGTCTGCTCTTTTATGGGTGTGTTACATTGACAGAGTGGGGTCAGTCTGCTCTTCCCTGGGTGTGTTACATTGACAGAGTGGGGTCAGTCTGTTCTCCCAGGGTTTGTTACATTGACAGAGTGGGGTCAGTCTGCTCTTCCCTGTGTGTGTTACATTGACAGAGAGGGGGTCAGTCTGCTCTTCCCAGGGTGTGTTACATTGACAGAGTGTGGTCAGTCTGCTCTTCTCAGGGGGTGTCACATTGACAGAGTGGGGTCAGTCTGCTCTTTTATGGGTGCGTTACATTGACAGAGTGGGGTCAGTCTGCTCTTCCCTGGGTGTGTTACATTGACAGAGTGTGGTCCGTCTGATCTTCCCTGGTTGTGTTACATTGACAGAGTGAGTTTAGTCTGCGCTTCCCTGGGTGTGTTACATTATCAGAGTGGGGTCAGTCTGCTCTTCCCTGGGTGTGTTACATTGACAGAGTGAGGTCAGTCTGCTCTTCCCTGGGTGTGTTTCATTGACAGAGTGGGGTCGGTCTGCTCTTCCCTGGGTGTGTTACATTGACAGAGTTGGGTCAGTGTGCTCTTCCCAGGGCGTGTCACATTGACAGAGTGGGGTCAGTCTGCTCTTTTATGGGTGCGTTACATTGACAGAGTGGGGTCAGTCTGCTCTTCCCTGGGTGTGTTACATTGACAGAGTGTGGTCAGTCTGATCTTCCCTGGTTGTGTTACATTGACAGAGTGAGTTTAGTCTGCGCTTCCCTGGGTGTGTTACATTGTCAGAGTGGGGTCAGTCTGCTCTTCCCTGGGTGTGTTACATTGACAGATTGGGGTGAGTCTGCTCTTCCCTGAGTGTGTTACATTGACAGAGTTGTGTCAGTCTGTTCTTCCTTGGGTGTGTTAAATTGACAGTGTTGGGTCAGTCTGCTCTTCCCTGGGTTTGTTACATTGACAGAGTGGGGTCAGTCTTCTCTTCCCTGGGTGTGTTACATTGACAGATTGGGGTCAGTCTGCTCTTCCCCAAGTTTGTTACATTGACAGAGTGTGGTCAGTCTGATCTTCCCTGGGTGTGTTACATTGACAGAGAGGGGTCAATCTGCTCTTCCCTGGGTGTGTTTCATTGACAGTGTGGGGTCAGTTTGCTCTTCCCTGGGTGTGTTACATTGACAGAGTGGTGTCAGTCTGCTCTTCCCTGGGTGTGTTACATTGACAGAGTGGCGTCAGTCTGTTCTCCCAGGGTTTGTTACATTGACAGAGTGGAGTCAGTCTGTTCTTCCCTGGGTGTGTTACATTGACAGAGTGAGGTCAGTCTGCTCTTCCCTGGGAGGGTTACATTGACAGAGTGGGGTCAGTCTTCTCTTCCTTGGGTGTGTTCCATTGACAGAGTGGCGTCAGTCTGTTCTCCCAGGGTTTGTTACATTGACAGAGTGGAGTCAGTCTGTTCTTCCCTGGGTATGTTACATTGACAGAGTGGGGTCAGTGTGCACTTCCCTGTGTGTGTTACATTGACAGAGTGGGGGTCAGTCTGCTCTTCCCAGGGTGTGTTACATTAACAGAGTGTGGTCAATCTGCTCTTCCCTGGGTGGGTAACATTGACAGAGTGGGGTCAGTCTGCTCTTCCCTGGGTGTGTTTCATTGACAGAGTGCGGTCAGTTTGCTCTTCCCTGGGTGTGTTACATTGACAGAGTGGTGTCAGTCTGCTCTTCCCTGGGTGTGTTACATTGACAGTGTGGGGTCAGTCTGTTCTCCCAGGGTTTGTTACATTGACAGAGTGGGCTCAGTCTGTTCTTCCCTGGGTGTGTTACATTGACAGAGTGAGGTGAGTCTGCTCTTCCCAGGGCGTGTCACATTGACAGAGTGAGGTCAATCTGGTCTTCCCTGGGTGGGTAACATTGACAGAGTGTGGTCAGTCTGCTCTTCCCAGGGCGTGTCACATTGACAGAGTGGGGCCAGTCTGCTCTTTTATGGGTGTGTTACATTGACAGAGTGGGGTCAGTCTGCTATTCCCTGGGTGTGTTGCATTGACAGAGTGGGATCAGTCTGCTCTTCCCTGGGTGTGTTACATTGACAGAGTTGAGTCAGTCTGTTCTTCCCTGGGTGTGTTACATTGACAGAGTGGGGTCAGTCTGCTCTTCCCTGGGTGTGTTACATTGACTGAGTGGGGTCAGTCTGTTCTTCCCTGGGTGTATTACATTGACAGAGTGGGGTCAGTCTGTTCTTCCCTGGGTGTGTTACATTGACAGAGTGGGTTCAGTCTGCTCTTCCCTGGGTGTGTTACATTGACAGAGTGGGGTCAGTCTGTTCTCCCAGGGTTTGTTACATTGACAGAGTGGGGTCAGTCTGCTCTTCCCTTGCTATGTTACAATGACAGAGTGGGGTCAGTGTGCACTTCCCTGTGTGTGTTACATTGACAGAGTGGGGGTCAGTCTGCTCTTCCCAGGGTGTGTTACATTGACAGAGTGTGGTCAGTCTGCTCTTCTCAGGGCGTGTCACATTGACAGAGTGGGGTCAGTCTGCTCTTTTATGGGTGGGTTACATTGACAGAATGAATTCAGTCTGCTCTTCCCTGCGTGTGTTACATTGACAGAGTGTGGTCAGTCTGATCTTCCCTGGTTGTGTTACATTGACAGAGTGAGTTCAGTCTGCTCTTCCCTGGGAGGGTTACATTGACAGAGTGGGGTCAGCTTGCTCCTCCCTGGGTGTGTAACATTGACAGAGTGGGGTCAGTCTGCTCTTCCATGGGTGTGTTTCATTGACAGAGTGGGGTCAGTCTGCTCTTCCCTGGGTGTGTTACATTGACAGAGTGGGGTCAGTCTGCTCTTCCCTGGGTGTGTTACATTGACAGAGAGGGGTCAGTTTGATCTTCCCTGGGTGTGTTACATTGACAGAGTGGGGTCAGTCTGCTCTTCCATGGGTGTGTTTCATTGACAGAGTGGGGTCAGACTGCTCTCCCCTGGGTGTGTTACATTGACAGAGTGAGGTCAGTCTGCTCTTCCCAGGGCGTGTCACATTGACAGAGTGGGGCCAGTCTGCTCTTCCCTGGGTGTGTTACATTGACAGATTGGGGTCAGTCTGCTCTTCCCTGAGTGTGTTATATTGACAGAGAGGGGTCAGTCTGTTCTTCCTTGGTTGTGTTAAATTGACAGTGTTTGGTCAGTCTGCTCTTCCCTGGGTGTGTTACATTGACAGAGTGGCGTCACTCTGTTCTTCCCTGGGAGTGTTACAGTGACAGGGTGGTGTCAGTCTGCTCTCCCTTAGGTGTGTTATATTGACAGACTGAGTTCAGTCTGCTCTTCCCTGGGTGTGTTACATTGACAGAGTGGGGTCAGTCTGTTCTTCCCTTGGTGTGTTACATTGACAGAGTGGTATCTGTCTGCTCTTCCCTGGGTGTGTTACATTGACACAGTGGGGTCAGTCTGCTCTTCCCCGGGTGTGTTACATTGACAGAGAGGGGTCAATCTGCTCTTCCCTGGGTGTGTTTCATTGACAGTGTGGGGTCAGTTTGCTCTTCCCTGGGTGTGTTACATTGACAGAGTGGTGTCAGTCTGCTCTTCCCTGGGTGTGTTACATTGACAGAGTGGCGTCAGTCTGTTCTCCCAGGGTTTGTTACATTGACAGAGTGGAGTCAGTCTGTTCTTCCCTGGGTGTGTTACATTGACAGAGTGAGGTCAGTCTGCTCTTCCCTGGGAGGGTTACATTGACAGAGTGGGGTCAGTCTTCTCTTCCTTGGGTGTGTTCCATTGACAGAGTGGCGTCAGTCTGTTCTCCCAGGGTTTGTTACATTGACAGAGTGGAGTCAGTCTGTTCTTCCCTGGGTGTGTTACATTGACAGAGTGTGTTCAGTCTGCTCTTCCCTGGGTGTGTTTCATTGACAGAGTGGGGTCAGTCTGTTCTCCCAGGGTTTGTTACATTGACAGAGTGGGGTCAGTCTGCTCTTCCCTTGCGATGTTACAATGACAGAGTGGGGTCAGTGTGCACTTCCCTGTGTGTGTTACATTGACAGAGTGGGGGTCAGTCTGCTCTTCCCAGGGTGTGTTACATTGACAGAGTGGGGTCAGTCTGCTCTTTTATGGGAGGGTTACATTGACAGAGTGGGGTCAGCTTGCTCCTCCCTGGGTGTGTTACATTGACAGAGTGGGGTCAGTCTGTTCTTCCCTGGGTGTTTTACATTGACAGAGTGGGATCAGTCTGCTCTTCTCTGTGTGTGTAACATTGACAGAGTGGTGTCAGTCTTCTCTTCCCTGGAGGGTTACATTGACAGAGTGGGGTCAGTCTTCTCTTCCCTGGGTGTGTTACATTGACAGAGTGGGGTCAGTCTGCTCTTCCCTGGGTGTTTCACATTGACAGAGTGGGGACAGTCTGCTCTTTTATGGGTGGGTTACATTGACAGAGTGGGGTCAGTCTGATCTTCCCTGGTTGTGTTACATTGACAGAGTGAGTTCAGTCTGCTCTTCCCTGGGTGTGTTACATTGACAGAGTGGGGTCTGTCTGCTCTTACCTGGGAGGGTGACATTGACAGAGTGGGGTCAGTCTTCTCTTCCCTGGGTGTGTTACATTGACAGAGTGGGGTCAGTCTGCTCTTCCCTGGGTGTTTCACATTGACAGAGTGGGGACAGTCTGCTCTTTTATGGGTGGGTTACATTGACAGAGTGGGGTCAGTCTGCTCTTACCTGGGAGGGTGACATTGACAGAGTGGGGTCAGTCTTCTCTTCCCTGGGTGTGTTACATTGTCAGATTGGGGTCAGTCTGCTCTTCCCCAAGTTTGTTACATTGACACAGTGGGGTCAGTCTGTTCTTCCCTGGGTGTGTTACATTGACAGAGTGAGGTCAGTCTGCTCTTCCCTGGGAGGGTTACATTGACAGAGTGGGGTCAGTCTTCTCTTCCTTGGGTGTGTTCCATTGACAGAGTGGCGTCAGTCTGTTCTCCCAGGGTTTGTTACATTGACAGAGTGGAGTCAGTCTGTTCTTCCCTGGGTGTGTTACATTGACAGAGTGTGTTCAGTCTGCTCTTCCCTGGGTGTGTTTCATTGACAGAGTGGGGTCAGTCTGTTCTCCCAGGGTTTGTTACATTGACAGAGTGGGGTCAGTCTGCTCTTCCCTTGCGATGTTACAATGACAGAGTGGGGTCAGTGTGCACTTCCCTGTGTGTGTTACATTGTCAGAGTGGCGGTCAGTCTGCTCTTCCCAGGGTGTGTTACATTGACAGAGTGGGGTCAGTCTGCTCTTTTATGGGAGGGTTACATTGACAGAGTGGGGTCAGCTTGCTCCTCCCTGGGTGTGTTACATTGACAGAGTGGGGTCAGTCTGTTCTTCCCTGGGTGTTTTACATTGACAGAGTGGGATCAGTCTGCTCTTCTCTGTGTGTGTAACATTGACAGAGTGGGGTCAGTCTTCTCTTCCCTGGAGGGTTACATTGACAGAGTGGGGTCAGTCTTCTCTTCCCTGGGTGTGTTACATTGACAGAGTGGGGTCAGTCTGCTCTTCCCTGGGTGTTTCACATTGACAGAGTGGGGACAGTCTGCTCTTTTATGGGTGGGTTACATTGACAGAGTGGGGTCAGTCTGATCTTCCCTGGTTGTGTTACATTGACAGAGTGAGTTCAGTCTGCTCTTCCCTGGGTGTGTTACATTGACAGAGTGGGGTCTGTCTGCTCTTACCTGGGAGGGTGACATTGACAGAGTGGGGTCAGTCTTCTCTTCCCTGGGTGTGTTACATTGTCAGATTGGGGTCAGTCTGCTCTTCCCCAAGTTTGTTACATTGACACAGTGGGGTCAGTCTGTTCTTCCCTGGGTGTGTTACATTGACAGAGTGGGGTCAGTCTGCTCTTCCCTGGCTGTGTTACATTGACAGAGTGGGGTCAGTCTGCTCTTCCCTGGGTGTGTTACATTGACAGAGTGGGGTCAGTCTGCTCTTCCCAGGGTGTGTTACATTGACAAAGTGGGTTCAGTCTGCTCTTCCCTGGGTGTGTTACATTGACAGAGTGGGGTCAATCTGCTCTTCCCTGGGTGGGTAACATTGACAGAGTGTGGTCAGTCTGCTCTTCCCAGGGCGTGTCACATTGACAGAGTGGGGCCAGTCTGCTCTTTTATGGGTGTGTTACATTGACAGAGTGGGGTCAGTCTGCTCTTCCCTGGGTGTGTTACATTGACAGAGTGGGGTCAGTCTGTTCTCCCAGGGTTTGTTACATTGACAGAGTGGGGTCAGTCTGCTCTTCCCTGTGTGTGTTACATTGACAGAGAGGGGGTCAGTCTGCTCTTCCCAGGGTGTGTTACATTGACAGAGTGTGGTCAGTCTGCTCTTCTCAGGGCGTGTCACATTGACAGAGTGGGGTCAGTCTGCTCTTTTATGGGTGCGTTACATTGACAGAGTGGGGTCAGTCTGCTCTTCCCTGGGTGTGTTACATTGACAGAGTGTGGTCCGTCTGATCTTCCCTGGTTGTGTTACATTGACAGAGTGAGTTTAGTCTGCGCTTCCCTGGGTGTGTTACATTATCAGAGTGGGGTCAGTCTGCTCTTCCCTGGGTGTGTTACATTGACAGAGTGAGGTCAGTCTGCTCTTCCCTGGGTGTGTTTCATTGACAGAGTGGGGTCGGTCTGCTCTTCCCTGGGTGTGTTACATTGACAGAGTTGGGTCAGTGTGCTCTTCCCAAGGCGTGTCACATTGACAGAGTGGGGTCAGTCTGCTCTTTTATGGGTGCGTTACATTGACAGAGTGGGGTCAGTCTGCTCTTCCCTGGGTGTGTTACATTGACAGAGTGTGGTCAGTCTGATCTTCCCTGGTTGTGTTACATTGACAGAGTGAGTTTAGTCTGCGCTTCCCTGGGTGTGTTACATTGCCAGAGTGGGGTCAGTCTGCTCTTCCCTGGGTGTGTTACATTGACAGATTGGGGTCAGTCTGCTCTTCCCTGAGTGTGTTACATTGACAGAGTTGTGTCAGTCTGTTCTTCCTTGGGTGTGTTAAATTGACAGTGTTGGGTCAGTCTGCTCTTCCCTGGGTTTGTTACATTGACAGAGTGGGGTCAGTCTTCTCTTCCCTGGGTGTGTTACATTGACAGATTGGGGTCAGTCTGCTCTTCCCCAAGTTTGTTACATTGACAGAGTGTGGTCAGTCTGATCTTCCCTGGGTGTGTTACATTGACAGAGAGGGGTCAATCTGCTCTTCCCTGGGTGTGTTTCATTGACAGTGTGGGGTCAGTTTGCTCTTCCCTGGGTGTGTTACATTGACAGAGTGGTGTCAGTCTGCTCTTCCCTGGGTGTGTTACATTGACAGAGTGGCGTCAGTCTGTTCTCCCAGGGTTTGTTACATTGACAGAGTGGAGTCAGTCTGTTCTTCCCTGGGTGTGTTACATTGACAGAGTGAGGTCAGTCTGCTCTTCCCTGGGAGGGTTACATTGACAGAGTGGGGTCAGTCTTCTCTTCCTTGGGTGTGTTCCATTGACAGAGTGGCGTCAGTCTGTTCTCCCAGGGTTTGTTACATTGACAGAGTGGAGTCAGTCTGTTCTTCCCTGGGTGTGTTACATTGACAGAGTGGAGTCAGTGTGCACTTCCCTGTGTGTGTTACATTGACAGAGTGGGGGTCAGTCTGCTCTTCCCAGGGTGTGTTACATTGACAGAGTGGGGTCAGTCTGCTCTTCTCAGGGCGTGTCACATTGACAGAGTGGGGTCAGTCTGCTCTTTTATGGGTGGGTTACATTGACAGAATGAATTCAGTCTGCTCTTCCCTGCGTGTGTTACATTGACAGAGTGTGGTCAGTCTGATCTTCCCTGGTTGTGTTACATTGACAGAGTGAGTTCAGTCTTCTCTTCCCTGGGAGGGTTACATTGACAGAGTGGGGTCAGCTTGCTCCTCCCTGGCTGTGTTACATTGACAGAGTGGGGTCAGTCTGCTCTCCCCTGGGTGTGTTACATTGACAGAGTGAGGTCAGTCTGCTCTTCCCAGGGCGTGTCACATTGACAGAGTGGGGCCAGTCTGCTCTTCCCTGGGTGTGTTACATTGACAGAGTGGGGTCAATCTGCTCTTCCCTGGGTGGGTAACATTGACAGAGTGTGGTCAGTCTGCTCTTCACAGGGCGTGTCACATTGACAGAGTGGGGCCAGTCTGCTCTTTTATGGGTGTGTTACATTGACAGAGTGGGGTCAGTCTGCTCTTCCCTGGGTGTGTTACATTGACAGAGTGGGGTCAGTCTGTTCTCCCAGGGTTTGTTACATTGACAGAGTGGGGTCAGTCTGCTCTTCCCTGTGTGTGTTACATTGACAGAGAGGGGGTCAGTCTGCTCTTCCCAGGGTGTGTTACATTGACAGAGTGTGGTCAGTCTGCTCTTCTCAGGGCGTGTCACATTGACAGAGTGGGGTCAGTCTGCTCTTTTATGGGTGCGTTACATTGACAGAGTGGGGTCAGTCTGCTCTTCCCTGGGTGTGTTACATTGACAGAGTGTGGTCCGTCTGATCTTCCCTGGTTGTGTTACATTGACAGAGTGAGATTAGTCTGCGCTTCCCTGGGTGTGTTACATTATCAGAGTGGGGTCAGTCTGCTCTTCCCTGGGTGTGTTACATTGACAGAGTGAGGTCAGTCTGCTCTTCCCTGGGTGTGTTTCATTGACAGAGTGGGGTCGGTCTGCTCTTCCCTGGGTGTGTTACATTGACAGAGTTGGGTCAGTGTGCTCTTCCCAGGGCGTGTCACATTGACAGAGTGGGGTCAGTCTGCTCTTTTATGGGTGCGTTACATTGACAGAGTGGGGTCAGTCTGCTTTTCCCTGGGTGTGTTACATTGACAGAGTGGGGTCAGTCTGCTCTTCCCTGGGTGTTTTACATTGACAGAGTGGGGACAGTCTGCTCTTTTATGGGTGGGTTACATTGACAGAGTGGGGTCAGTCTGATCTTCCCTGGTTGTGTTACATTGACAGAGTGAGTTCAGTCTGCTCTTCCCTGGGTGTGTTACATTGACAGAGTGGGGTCAGTCTGCTCTTCCCTGGGAGGGTAACATTGACAGAGTGGGGTCAGTCTTCTCTTCCCTGGGTGTGTTACATTGTCAGATTGGGGTCAGTCTGCTCTTCCCCAAGTTTGTTACATTGACACAGTGGGGTCAGTCTGTTCTTCCCTGGGTGTGTTACATTGACAGAGTGGGGTCAGTCTGCTCTTCCCTGGCTGTGTTACATTGACAGAGTGGGGTCAGTCTGCTCTTCCCTGGGTGTGTTACATTGACAGAGTGGGGTCAGTCTGCTCTTCCCAGGGTGTGTTACATTGACAGAGTGTGTTCAGTCTGCTCTTCCCTGGGTGTGTTTCATTGACACAGTGGGGTCAGTCTGTTCTCCCAGGGTTTGTTACATTGACAGAGTGGGGTCAGTCTGCTCTTCCCTTGCGATGTTACAATGACAGATTGGGGTCAGTGTGCACTTCCCTGTGTGTGTTACATTGACAGAGTGGGGGTCAGTCTGCTCTTCCCAGGGTGTGTTACATTGACAGAGTGGGGTCAGTCTGCTCTTTTATGGGAGGGTTACATTGACAGAGTGGGGTCAGCTTGCTCCTCCCTGAGTGTGTTACATTGACAGAGTGGGGTCAGTCTGTTCTTCCCTGGGTGTTTTACATTGACAGAGTGGGATCAGTCTGCTCTTCTCTGTGTGTGTAACATTGACAGAGTGGGGTCAGTCTTCTCTTCCCTGGAGGGTTACATTGACAGAGTGGGGTCAGTCTTCTCTTCCCTGGGTGTGTTACATTGACAGAGTGGGGTCAGTCTGCTCTTCCCTGGGTGTTTCACATTGACAGAGTGGGGACAGTCTGCTCTTTTATGGGTGGGTTACATTGACAGAGTGGGGTCAGTCTGATCTTCCCTGGGTGTGTTACATTGACAGAGTGGGGTCTGTCTGCTCTTACCTGGGAGGGTGACATTGCCAGAGTGGGGTCAGTCTTCTCTTCCCTGGGTGTGTTACATTGTCAGATTGGGGTCAGTCTGCTCTTCCCCAAGTTTGTTACATTGACACAGTGGGGTCAGTCTGTTCTTCCCTGGGTGTGTTACATTGACAGAGTGGGGTCAGTCTGCTCTTCCCTGGCTGTGTTACATTGACAGAGTGGGGTCAGTCTGATCTTCCCTGGTTGTGTTACATTGACAGAGTGAGTTCAGTCTGCTCTTCCCTGGGTGTGTTACATTGACAGAGTGGGGTCTGTCTGCTCTTCCCTGGGAGGGTGACATTGACAGAGTGGGGTCAGTCTTCTCTTCCCTGGGTGTGTTACATTGTCAGATTGGGGTCAGTCTGCTCTTCCCCAAGTTTGTTACATTGACACAGTGGTGTCAGTCTGTTCTTCCCTGGGTGTGTTACATTGACAGAGTGGGGTCAGTCTGCTCTTCCCTGGCTGTGTTACATTGACAGAGTGGGGTCAGTCTGCTCTTCCCTGGGTGTGTTACATTGACAGAGTGGGGTCAGTCTGCTCTTCCCAGGGTGTGTTACATTGACAAAGTGGGTTCAGTCTGCTCTTCCCTGGGTGTGTTACATTGACAGAGTGGGGTCAATCTGCTCTTCCCTGGGTGGGTAACATTGACAGAGTGTGGTCAGTCTGCTCTTCCCAGGGCGTGTCACATTGACAGAGTGGGGCCAGTCTGCTCTTTTATGGGTGTGTTACATTGACAGAGTGGGGTCAGTCTGCTCTTCCCTGGGTGTGTTACATTGACAGAGTGAGTTTAGTCTGCGCTTCCCTGGGCGTGTCACATTGACAGAGTGGGGTCAGTCTGCTCTTCCCAGGGTGTGTTACATTGACAGAGTGTGGTCAGTCTGCTCTTCTCAGGGCGTGTCACATTGACAGAGTGGGGTCAGTCTGCTCTTTTATGGGTGCGTTACATTGACAGAGTGGGGTCAGTCTGCTCTTCCCTGGGTGTGTTACATTGACAGAGTGTGGTCAGTCTGATCTTCCCTGGTTGTGTTACATTGACAGAGTGAGTTTAGTCTGCGCTTCCCTGGGTGTGTTACATTGTCAGAGTGGGGTCAGTCTGCTCTTCCCTGGGTGTGTTACATTGACAGATTGGGGTCAGTCTGCTCTTCCCTGAGTGTGTTACATTGACAGAGTTGTGTCAGTCTGCTCTTCCTTGGGTGTGTTAAATTGACAGTGTTGGGTCAGTCTGCTCTTCCCTGGGTTTGTTACATTGACAGAGTGGGGTCAGTCTTCTCTTCCCTGGGTGTGTTACATTGACAGATTGGGGTCAGTCTGCTCTTCCCCAAGTTTGTTACATTGACAGAGTGTGGTCAGTCTGATCTTCCCTGGGTGTGTTACATTGACAGAGAGGGGTCAATCTGCTCTTCCCTGGGTGTGTTTCATTGACAGTGTGGGGTCAGTTTGCTCTTCCCTGGGTGTGTTACATTGACAGAGTGGCGTCAGTCTGTTCTCCCAGGGTTTGTTACATTGACAGAGAGGAGTCAGTCTGTTCTTCCCTGGGTGTGTTACATTGACAGAGTGAGGTCAGTCTGCTCTTCCCTGGGAGGGTTACATTGACAGAGAGGGGACAGTCTTCTCTTCCTTGGGTGTGTTCCATTGACAGAGTGGCGTCAGTCTGTTCTCCCAGGGTTTGGTACATTGAAGAGTGGAGTCAGTCTGTTCTTCCCTGGGTGTGTTACATTGACAGAGTGTGTTCAGTCTGCCCTTCCCTGGGGGTGTTTCATTGACAGAGTGGGGTCAGTCTGTTCTCCCAGGGTTTGTTACATTGACAGAGTGGGGTCAGTCTGCTCTTCCCTTGCGATGTTACAATGACAGAGTGGGGTCAGTGTGCACTTCCCTGTGTGTGTTACATTGACAGAGTGGGGGTCAGTCTGCTCTTCCCAGGGTGTGTTACATTGACAGAGTGTGGTCAGTCTGCTCTTCTCAGGGCGTGTCACATTGACAGAGTGGGGTCAGTCTGCTCTTTTGTGGGTGGGTTACATTGACAGAATGAATTCAGTCTGCTCTTCCCTGCGTGTGTTACATTGACAGATTGTGGTCAGTCTGATCTTCCCTGGTTGTGTTACATTGACAGAGTGAGTTCAGTCTTCTCTTCCCTGGGAGGGTTACATTGACAGAGTGGGGTCAGCTTGCTCCTCCCTTGGTGTGTTACATTGACAGAGTGGGGTCAGTCTGTTCTTCCCTGGGTGTTTTACATTGACAGAGTGGGATCAGTCTGCTCTTCTCTGTGTGTGTAACATTGACAGAGTGGGGTCAGTCTGCTCTTCCCTGGAGGGTTACATTGACAGAGTGGGGTCAGTCTTCTCTTCCCTGGGTGTGTTACATTGACAGAGTGGGGTCAGTCTGCTCTTCCCTGGGTGTTTTACATTGACAGAGTGGGGACAGTCTGCTCTTTTATGGGTGGGTTACATTGACAGAGTGGGGTCAGTCTGATCTTCCCTGGTTGTGTTACATTGACAGAGTGAGTTCAGTCTGCTCTTCCCTGGGTGTGTTACATTGACAGAGTGGGGTCAGTCTGCTCTTCCCTGGGAGGGTGACATTGACAGAGTGCTGTCAGTCTTCTCTTCCCTGGGTGTGTTACATTGTCAGATTGGGGTCAGTCGGCTCTTCCCCATGTTTGTTACATTGACACAGTGGGGTCAGTCTGTTCTTCCCTGGGTGTATTACATTGACAGAGTGGGGTCAGTCTGCTCTTCCCTGGCTGTGTTACATTGACAGAGTGGGGTCAGTCTGCTCTTCCCTGGGTGTGTTACATTGACAGAGTGGGGTCAGTCTGCTCTTCCCAGGGTGTGTAACATTGACAAATTGGGTTCAGTCTGCTCTTCCCTGGGTGTGTGACATTGACAGAGTGGGGTCAATCTGCTCTTCCCTGGGTGGGTAACATTGACAGAGTGTGGTCAGTCTGCTCTTCCCAGGGCGTGTCACATTGACAGAGTGGGGCCAGTCTGCTCTTTTATGGGTGTGTTACATTGACAGAGTGGAGTCAGTCTGCTCTTCCCTGGGTGTGTTACATTGACAGAGTGGGGTCAGTCTGTTCTCCCAGGGTTTGTTACATTGACAGAGTGGGGTCAGTCTGCTCTTCCCTGTGTGTGTTACATTGACAGAGAGGTGGTCAGTCTGCTCTTCCCAGGGTGTGTTACATTGACAGAGTGTGGTCAGTCTGCTCTTCTCAGGGCGTGTCACATTGACAGAGTGGGGTCAGTCTGCTCTTTTATGGGTGCGTTACATTGACAGAGTGGGGTCAGTCTGCTCTTCCCTGGGTGTGTTACATTGACAGAGTGTGGTCAGTCTGATCTTCCCTGGTTGTGTTACATTGACAGAGTGAGTTTAGTCTGCGCTTCCCTGGGTGTGTTACATTGTCAGAGTGGGGTCAGTCTGCTCTTCCCTGGGTGTGTTACATTGACAGAGTGAGGTCAGTCTGCTCTTCCCTGGGTGTGTTTCATTGACAGAGTGGGGTCGGTCTGCTCTTCCCTGGGTGTGTTACATTGAGAGAGTTGGGTCAGTGTGCTCTTCCCAGGGCGTGTCACATTGACAGAGTGGGGTCAGTCTGCTCTTTTATGGGTGCGTTACATTGACAGAGTGGGGTCAGTCTGCTCTTCCCTTGGTGTGTTACATTGACAGAGTGTGGTCAGTCTGATCTTCCCTAGTTGTGTTACATTGACAGAGTGAGTTTAGTCTGCGCTTCCCTGGGTGTGTCACATTGTCAGAGTGGGGTCAGTCTGCTCTTCCCTGGGTGTGTTACATTGACAGAGTGAGGTCAGTCTGCTCTTACCTGGTTTTGTTACATTGACAGAGTGGGGTCAGTCTGCTCTTCCCTGGGTGTGTTAAATTGACAGTGTTGGGTCAGTCTGCTCTTCCCTGGGTGTGTTACATTGACAGATTGGGGTCAGTCTGCTCTTCCCTGAGTGTGTTACATTGACAGAGTTGTGTCAGTCTGTTCTTCCTTGGGTGTGTTACATTGACAGAGTGAGGTCAGTCTGCTCTTACCTGGTTTTGTTACATTGACAGAGTGGGGTCAGTCTTCTCTTCCCTGGGTGTGTTAAATTGACAGTGTTGGGTCAGTCTGCTCTTCCCTGGGTGTGTTAAATTGACAGTGTTGGGTCAGTCTGCTCTTCCCTGGGTGTGTTACATTGACAGATTGGGGTCAGTCTGCTCTTCCCTGGGTGTGTTACATTGACAGAGTGAGGTCAGTCTGCTCTTCCCTGGGTGTGTTTCATTGACAGAGTGGGGTCGGTCTGCTCTTCCCTGGGTGTGTTACATTGAGAGAGTTGGGTCAGTGTGCTCTTCCCAGGGCGTGTCACATTGACAGAGTGGGGTCAGTCTGCTCTTTTATGGGTGCGTTACATTGACAGAGTGGGGTCAGTCTGCTCTTCCCTTGGTGTGTTACATTGACAGAGTGTGGTCAGTCTGATCTTCCCTAGTTGTGTTACATTGACAGAGTGAGTTTAGTCTGCGCTTCCCTGGGTGTGTCACATTGTCAGAGTGGGGTCAGTCTGCTCTTCCCTGGGTGTGTTACATTGACAGAGTGAGGTCAGTCTGCTCTTACCTGGTTTTGTTACATTGACAGAGTGGGGTCAGTCTTCTCTTCCCTGGGTGTGTTAAATTGACAGTGTTGGGTCAGTCTGCTCTTCCCTGGGTGTGTTACATTGACAGATTGGGGTCAGTCTGCTCTTCCCTGAGTGTGTTACATTGACAGAGTTGTGTCAGTCTGTTCTTCCTTGGGTGTGTTAAATTGACAGTGTTGGGTCAGTCTGCTCTTCCCTGGGTGTGTTAGATTGACAGAGTGGCGTCAGTCTGTTCTTCCCTGGGAGTGTTACAGTGACACGGTGGTGTCAGTCTGCTCTCCCCTGGGTGTGTTACATTGACAGAGTGGGGTCAGTCTGCTCTTCCCTGGGTGTTTTAAATTGACAGAGTGGGGTCAGTATGTTCTTCCCTTGGTGTGTTACATTGACAGAGTGGTATCTGTCTGCTATTCCCTGGGTGTGTTTCATTGACAGAGTGGGGTCAGTCCGTTCTCCCATTGTGTGTTACATTGACAGAGTGCGGTCAGTCTGCTCTTCCCTGGGTGTGTTACAATGACAGAGTGGTGTCAGTGTGCACATCACTGGGTGGGTTACATTGACAGAGTGGGGTAAGTCTGCAGTTCACTGTGTGAGTAATTTTGCAGAAGAGGACATTCTGCTCTTCTCTGGGTGGGTTACATTGAAAGAGTGAGGTCAGTCTGCTCTTCCCTGGGTTTGTTACATTGACAGAGTTTGGTCAGTCTGCTCTTCCCTGGGTGTGTTACATTGACAGATTGGGGTCAGTCTGCTCTTCCCCAAGTTTGTTACATTGACACAGTGGGGTCAGTCTGCTCTTCCCTGGGTGTGTTACATTGACAGAGTGGGGTCAATCTGCTCTTCCCTGGGTGTGTTTCATTGACAGTGTGGGTTCAGTTTGCTCTTCCCTGGGTGTGTTACATTGACAGAGTGGCGTCAGTCTGTTCTCCCAGGGTTTGTTACATTGACAGAGTGGGGTCAGTCTGTTCTTCCCTGGGTGTGTTACATTGACAGAGTGAGGTCAGTCTGCTCTTCCCTGGGAGGGTTACATTGACAGAGTGGGGTCAGTCTTCTCTTCCCTGGGTGTGTTACATTGACAGATTGGGGTCAGTCTGCTCTTCCCCAAATTGGTTACATTGACACAGTGGGGTCAGTCTGTTTTTCCCTGGGTGTGTGACATTGACAGATTGGGGTCAGTCTGCTCTTCCCTGGCTGTGTGACTTTGACAGAGTGAGGTCAGTCTGCTCATTTATGGGTGGGTTACATTGACAGAGTGGGGTCAATCTGCTCTTCCCTGGGTGTGTTACATTGTCAGAGTGGGGTCAGTCTGCCCTTCCCTGGGAGGGTTACATTGACAGAGTGCGGTCAGTCTTCTCTTCCCTGGGTGTGTTACATTGACTGATTGGGGTCAGTCTGCTCTTCCCCAAGTGTGTTACATTGACACTGTGGGGTCATTCTGCTCTTCCCTTGGTGTGTTACAATGACAGAGTGGGGTCAGTGCGCACTTCCCTGGGTGTGTTACATTGACAGAGTGGGGGTCAGTCTGCTCTTCCTTGGGTGTGTTAAATTAACAGTGTTGGGTCAATCTGCTCTTCCCTGGGTGTGTTACATTGACAGAGTGGCGTCAGTCTGTTCTTCCCTGGGAGTTTTACAGTAACAGGGTGGTGTCAGTCTGCTCTCCCCTAGGTGTGTTATATTGACAGAGTGGGGTCAGTGTGCACTTCCCTGCGTGTGTTACATTGACAGAGTGTGGTCAGTCTGATCTTCCCTGGTTGTGTTACATTGACAGAGTGAGTTCAGTCTTCTCTCCCTTGGGAGTGTTACATTGACAGAGTGGGGTCAGCTTGCTCCTCCCTTGGTGTGTTACATTGACAGAGTGGGGTCAGTCTGTTCTTCCCTGGGTGTTTTACATTGACAGAGTGGGATCAGTCTGCTCTTCTCTGTGTGTGTAACATTGACAGAGTGGGGTCAGTCTGCTCTTCCCTGGAGGGTTACATTGACAGAGTGGGGTCAGTCTTCTCTTCCCTGGGTGTGTTACATTGACAGAGTGGGGTCAGTCTGCTCTTCCCTGGGTGTTTTACATTGACAGAGTGGGGACAGTCTGCTCTTTTATGGGTGGGTTACATTGACAGAGTGGGGTCAGTCTGATCTTCCCTGGTTGTGTTACATTGACAGAGTGAGTTCAGTCTGCTCTTCCCTGGGTGTGTTACATTGACAGAGTGGGGTCAGTCTGCTCTTCCCTGGGAGGGTGACATTGACAGAGTGCTGTCAGTCTTCTCTTCCCTGGGTGTGTTACATTGTCAGATTGGGGTCAGTCGGCTCTTCCCCATGTTTGTTACATTGACACAGTGGGGTCAGTCTGTTCTTCCCTGGGTGTGTTACATTGACAGAGTGGGGTCAGTCTGCTCTTCCCTGGCTGTGTTACATTGACAGAGTGGGGTCAGTCTGCTCTTCCCTGGGTGTGTTACATTGACAGAGTGGGGTCAGTCTGCTCTTCCCAGGGTGTGTAACATTGACAAAGTGGGTTCAGTCTGCTCTTCCCTGGGTGTGTGACATTGACAGAGTGGGGTCAATCTGCTCTTCCCTGGGTGGGTAACATTGACAGAGTGTGGTCAGTCTGCTCTTCCCAGGGCGTGTCACATTGACAGAGTGGGGCCAGTCTGCTCTTTTATGGGTGTGTTACATTGACAGAGTGGGGTCAGTCTGCTCTTCCCTGGGTGTGTTACATTGACAGAGTGGGGTCAGTCTGTTCTCCCAGGGTTTGTTACATTGACAGAGTGGGGTCAGTCTGCTCTTCCCTGTGTGTGTTACATTGACAGAGAGGTGGTCAGTCTGCTCTTCCCAGGGTGTGTTACATTGACAGAGTGTGGTCAGTCTGCTCTTCTCAGGGCGTGTCACATTGACAGAGTGGGGTCAGTCTGCTCTTTTATGGGTGCGTTACATTGACAGAGTGGGGTCAGTCTGCTCTTCCCTGGGTGTGTTACATTGACAGAGTGTGGTCAGTCTGATCTTCCCTGGTTGTGTTACATTGACAGAGTGAGTTTAGTCTGCGCTTCCCTGGGTGTGTTACATTGTCAGAGTGGGGTCAGTCTGCTCTTCCCTGGGTGTGTTACATTGACAGAGTGAGGTCAGTCTGCTCTTCCCTGGATGTGTTTCATTGACAGAGTGGGGTCGGTCTGCTCTTCCCTGGGTGTGTTACATTGACAGAGTTGGGTCAGTGTGCTCTTCCCAGGGCGTGTCACATTGACAGAGTGGGGTCAGTCTGCTCTTTTATGGGTGCGTTACATTGACAGAGTGGGGTCAGTCTGCTCTTCCCTTGGTGTGTTACATTGACAGAGTGTGGTCAGTCTGATCTTCCCTAGTTGTGTTACATTGACAGAGTGAGTTTAGTCTGCGCTTCCCTGGGTGTGTCACATTGTCAGAGTGGGGTCAGTCTGCTCTTCCCTGGGTGTGTTACATTGACAGAGTGAGGTCAGTCTGCTCTTACCTGGTTTTGTTACATTGACAGAGTGGGGTCAGTCTTCTCTTCCCTGGGTGTGTTAAATTGACAGTGTTGGGTCAGTCTGCTCTTCCCTGGGTGTGTTACATTGACAGATTGGGGTCAGTCTGCTCTTCCCTGAGTGTGTTACATTGACAGAGTTGTGTCAGTCTGTTCTTCCTTGGGTGTGTTAAATTGACAGTGTTGGGTCAGTCTGCTCTTCCCTGGGTGTGTTAGATTGACAGAGTGGCGTCAGTCTGTTCTTCCCTGGGAGTGTTACAGTGACACGGTGGTGTCAGTCTGCTCTCCCCTGGGTGTGTTACATTGACAGAGTGGGGTCAGTCTGCTCTTCCCTGGGTGTTTTAAATTGACAGAGTGGGGTCAGTATGTTCTTCCCTTGGTGTGTTACATTGACAGAGTGGTATCTGTCTGCTATTCCCTGGGTGTGTTTCATTGACAGAGTGGGATCAGTCCGTTCTCCCATTGTGTGTTACATTGACAGAGTGCGGTCAGTCTGCTCTTCCCTGGGTGTGTTACAATGACAGAGTGGTGTCAGTGTGCACATCACTGGGTGGGTTACATTGACAGAGTGGGGTAAGTCTGCAGTTCACTGTGTGAGTAATTTTGCAGAAGAGGACATTCTGCTCTTCTCTGGGTGGGTTACATTGAAAGAGTGAGGTCAGTCTGCTCTTCCCTGGGTTTGTTACATTGACAGAGTTTGGTCAGTCTGCTCTTCCCTGGGTGTGTTACATTGACAGATTGGGGTCAGTCTGCTCTTCCCCAAGTTTGTTACATTGACACAGTGGGGTCAGTCTGCTCTTCCCTGGGTGTGTTACATTGACAGAGTGGGGTCAATCTGCTCTTCCCTGGGTGTGTTTCATTGACAGTGTGGGTTCAGTTTGCTCTTCCCTGGGTGTGTTACATTGACAGAGTGGCGTCAGTCTGTTCTCCCAGGGTTTGTTACATTGACAGAGTGGGGTCAGTCTGTTCTTCCCTGGGTGTGTTACATTGACAGAGTGAGGTCAGTCTGCTCTTCCCTGGGAGGGTTACATTGACAGAGTGGGGTCAGTCTTCTCTTCCCTGGGTGTGTTACATTGACAGATTGGGGTCAGTCTGCTCTTCCCCAAATTGGTTACATTGACACAGTGGGGTCAGTCTGTTTTTCCCTGGGTGTGTGACATTGACAGATTGGGGTCAGTCTGCTCTTCCCTGGCTGTGTGACTTTGACAGAGTGAGGTCAGTCTGCTCATTTATGGGTGGGTTACATTGACAGAGTGGGGTCAATCTGCTCTTCCCTGGGTGTGTTACATTGTCAGAGTGGGGTCAGTCTGCCCTTCCCTGGGAGGGTTACATTGACAGAGTGCGGTCAGTCTTCTCTTCCCTGGGTGTGTTACATTGACTGATTGGGGTCAGTCTGCTCTTCCCCAAGTGTGTTACATTGACACTGTGGGGTCATTCTGCTCTTCCCTTGGTGTGTTACAATGACAGAGTGGGGTCAGTGCGCACTTCCCTGGGTGTGTTACATTGACAGAGTGGGGGTCAGTCTGCTCTTCCTTGGGTGTGTTAAATTAACAGTGTTGGGTCAATCTGCTCTTCCCTGGGTGTGTTACATTGACAGAGTGGCGTCAGTCTGTTCTTCCCTGGGAGTTTTACAGTAACAGGGTGGTGTCAGTCTGCTCTCCCCTAGGTGTGTTATATTGACAGAGTGGGGTCAGTCTGCTCTTCCCTGGGTGTGTTAAATTGACAGAGTGGGGTCAGTCTGTTCTTCCCTTGGTGTGTCACATTGACAGAGTGATATCTGTCAGCTCTTCCCTGGGTGTGTTACATTGACACAGTGGGGTCAGTCTGCTCTTCCCTGGGTGTGTTACATTGACAGAGAGGGGTCAATCTGCTCTTCCCTGGGTGTGTTTCATTGACAGTGTGGGGTCAGTTTGCTCTTCCCTGGGTGTGTTACATTGACAGAGTGGTGTCAGTCTGCTCTTCCCTGGGTGTGTTACATTGACAGAGTGGCGTCAGTCTGCTCTTCCCTTGCGATGTTACAATGACAAAGTGGGGTCAGTGTGCCCTTCCCTGTGTGTGTTACATTGACAGAGTGGGGGTCAGTCTGCTCTTCCCAGGGTGTGTTACATTGACAGAGTGTGGTCAGTCTGCTCTTCTCAGGGCGTGTCACATTGACAGAGTGGGGTCAGTCTGCTCTTTTATGGGTGGGTTACATTGACAGAATGAATTCAGTCTGCTCTTCCCTGCGTGTGTTACATTGACAGAGTGTGGTCAGTCTGATCTTCCCTGGTTGTGTTACATTGACAGAGTGAGTTCAGTCTTCTCTTCCCTGGGAGGGTTAAATTGACAGAGTGGGGTCAGCTTGCTCCTCCGTGGGTGTGTTACATTGACAGAGTGGGGTCAGTCTGTTCTTCCCTGGGTGTTTTACATTGACAGAGTGGGATCAGTCTGCTCTTCTCTGTGTGTGTAACATTGACAGAGTGGGGTCAGTCTGCTCTTCCCTGGAGGGTTACACTGACAGAGTGGGGTCAGTCTTCTCTTCCCTGGGTGTGTTACATTGACAGAGTGGGGTCAGTCTGCTCTTCCCTGGGTGTTTTACATTGACAGAGTGGGGACAGTCTGCTCTTTTATGGGTGGGTTACATTGACAGAGTGGGGTCAGTCTGATCTTCCCTGGTTGTGTTACATTGACAGAGTGAGTTCAGTCTGCTCTTCCCTGGGTGTGTTACATTGACAGAGTGGGGTCAGTCTGCTCTTCCCTGGGAGGGTGACATTGACAGAGTGGGGTCAGTCTTCTCTTCCCTGGGTGTGTTACATTGTCAGATTGGGGTCAGTCTGCTCTTCCCCAAGTTTGTTACATTGACACAGTGGGGTCAGTCTGTTCTTCCCTGGGTGTGTTACATTGACAGAGTGGGGTCAGTCTGCTCTTCCCTGGCTGTGTTACATTGACAGAGTGGGGTCAGTCTGCTCTTCCCTGGGTGTGTTACATTGACAGAGTGGGGTCAGTCTGCTCTTCCCAGGGTGTGTTACATTGACAAAGTGGGTTCAGTCTGCTCTTCCCTGGGTGTGTTACATTGACAGAGTGGGGTCAATCTGCTCTTCCCTGGGTGGGTAACATTGACAGAGTGTGGTCAGTCTGCTCTTCCCAGGGCGTGTCACATTGACAGAGTGGGGCCAGTCTGCTCTTTTATGGGTGTGTTACATTGACAGAGTGGGGTCAGTCTGCTCTTCCCTGGGTGTGTTACATTGACAGAGTGGGGTCAGTCTGTTCTCCCAGGGTTTGTTACATTGACAGAGTGGGGTCAGTCTGCTCTTCCCTGTGTGTGTTACATTGACAGAGAGGGGGTCAGTCTGCTCTTCTCAGGGCGTGTCACATTGACAGAGTGGGGTCAGTCTGCTCTTTTATGGGTGCGTTACATTGACAGAGTGGGGTCAGTCTGCTCTTCCCTGGGTGTGTTACATTGACAGAGTGTGGTCAGTCTGATCTTCCCTGGGTGTGTTACATTGACAGAGTGAGTTTAGTCTGCGCTTTCCTGGGTGTGTTACATTGTCAGACTGGGGTCAGTCTGCTCTTCCCTGGGTGTGTTACATTGACAGAGTGAGGTCAGTCTGATCTTCCCTGGTTGTGTTACATTGCCAGAGTGTGGTCAGTCTGCTCTTCCCTGGGTGTGTTTCATTGACAGAGTGGGGTCGGTCTGCTCTTCCCTGGGTGTGTTACATTGACAGAGTTGGGTCAGTGTGCTCTTCCCAGGGCGTGTCACATTGTCAGAGTGGGGTCAGTCTGCTCTTTTATGGGTGTGTTACATTGACAGAGTGAGGTCAGTCTGCTCTTCCCTGGTTTTGTTACATTGACAGAGTGGGGTCAGTCTGCTCTTCCCTGGGTGTGTTAAATTGACAGTGTTGGGTCAGTCTGCTCTTCCCTGGGTGTGTTACATTGACAGATTGGGGTCAGTCTGCTCTTCCCTGAGTGTGTTACATTGACAGAGTTGTGTCAGTCTGTTCTTCCTTGGGTGTGTTAAATTGACAGTGTTGGGTCAGTCTGCTCTTCCCTGGGTTTGTTACATTGACAGAGTGGGGTCAGTCTTCTCTTCCCTGGGTGTGTTACATTGACAGATTGGGGTCAGTCTGCTCTTCCACAAGTTTGTTACATTGACACAGTGGGGTCAGTCTGCTCTTCCCTGGGTGTGTTACATTGACAGAGAGGGGTCAATCTGCTCTTCCCTGGGTGTGTTTCATTGACAGTGTGGGGTCAGTTTGCTCTTCCCTGGGTGTGTTACATTGACAGAGTGGTGTCAGTCTGCCCTTCCCTGGGTGTGTAACATTGACAGAGTGGCGTCAGTCTGTTCTCCCAGGGTTTGTTACATTGACAGAGTGGAGTCAGTCTGTTCTTCCCTGGGTGTGTTACATTGACAGAGTGTGTTCAGTCTGCTCTTCCCTGGGTGTGTTTCATTGACAGAGTGGGGTCAGTCTGTTCTCCCAGGGTTTGTTACATTGACAGAGTGGGGTCAGTCTGCTCTTCCCTTGCGATGTTACAATGACAGAGTGGGGTCAGTGTGCACTTCCCTGTGTGTGTTACATTGACAGAGTGGGGGTCAGTCTGCTCTTCCCAGGGTGTGTTACATTGACAGAGTGTGGTCAGTCTGCTCTTCTCAGGGCGTGTCACATTGACAGAGTGGGGTCAGTCTGCTCTTTTATGGGTGGGTTACATTGACAGAATGAATTCAGTCTGCTCTTCCCTGCGTGTGTTACATTGACAGAGTGTGGTCAGTCTGATCTTCCCTGGTTGTGTTACATTGACAGAGTGAGTTCAGTCTTCTCTTCCCTGGGAGGGTTACATTGACAGACTGGGGTCAGCTTGCTCCTCCCTGGGTGTGTTACATTGACAGAGTGGGGTCAGTCTGTTCTTCCCTGGGTGTTTTACATTGACAGAGTGGGATCAGTCTGCTCTTCTCTGTGTGTGTAACATTGACAGAGTGGGGTCAGTCTGCTCTTCCCTGGAGGGTTACATTGACAGAGTGGGGTCAGTCTTCTCTTCCCTGGGTGTGTTACATTGACAGAGTGGGGTCAGTCTGCTCTTCCCTGGGTGTTTTACATTGACAGAGTGGGGACAGTCTGCTCTTTTATGGGTGGGTTACATTGACAGAGTGGGGTCAGTCTGATCTTCCCTGGTTGTGTTACATTGACAGAGTGAGTTCAGTCTGCTCTTCCCTGGGTGTGTTACATTGACAGAGTGGGGTCAGTCTGCTCTTCCCTGGGAGGGTGACATTGACAGAGTGGGGTCAGTCTTCTCTTCCCTGGGTGTGTTACATTGTCAGATTGGGGTCAGTCTGCTCTTCCCCAAGTTTGTTACATTGACACAGTGGGGTCAGTCTGTTCTTCCCTGGGTGTGTTACATTGACAGAGTGGGGTCAGTCTGCTCTTCCCTGGCTGTGTTACATTGACAGAGTGGGGTCAGTCTGCTCTTCCCTGGGTGTGTTACATTGACAGAGTGGGGTCAGTCTGCTCTTCCCAGGGTGTGTTACATTGACAAAGTGGGTTCAGTCTGCTCTTCCCTGGGTGTGTTACATTGACAGAGTGGGGTCAATCTGCTCTTCCCTGGGTGGGTAACATTGACAGAGTGGGGTCAGTCTGCTCTTCCCTGGGTGTGTTACATTGACAGAGTGGGGTCAGTCTGTTCTCCCAGGGTTTGTTACATTGACAGAGTGGGGTCAGTCTGCTCTTCCCTGTGTGTGTTACATTGACAGAGAGGGGGTCAGTCTGCTCTTCTCAGGGCGTGTCACATTGACAGAGTGGGGTCAGTCTGCTCTTTTATGGGTGCGTTACATTGACAGAGTGGGGTCAGTCTGCTCTTCCCTGGGTGTGTTACATTGACAGAGTGTGGTCAGTCTGATCTTCCCTGGGTGTGTTACATTGACAGAGTGAGTTTAGTCTGCGCTTTCCTGGGTGTGTTACATTGTCAGACTGGGGTCAGTCTGCTCTTCCCTGGGTGTGTTACATTGACAGAGTGAGGTCAGTCTGATCTTCCCTGGTTGTGTTACATTGCCAGAGTGTGGTCAGTCTGCTCTTCCCTGGGTGTGTTTCATTGACAGAGTGGGGTCGGTCTGCTCTTCCCTGGGTGTGTTACATTGACAGAGTTGGGTCAGTGTGCTCTTCCCAGGGCGTGTCACATTGTCAGAGTGGGGTCAGTCTGCTCTTTTATGGGTGTGTTACATTGACAGAGTGAGGTCAGTCTGCTCTTCCCTGGTTTTGTTACATTGACAGAGTGGGGTCAGTCTGCTCTTCCCTGGGTGTGTTAAATTGACAGTGTTGGGTCAGTCTGCTCTTCCCTGGGTGTGTTACATTGACAGATTGGGGTCAGTCTGCTCTTCCCTGAGTGTGTTACATTGACAGAGTTGTGTCAGTCTGTTCTTCCTTGGGTGTGTTAAATTGACAGTGTTGGGTCAGTCTGCTCTTCCCTGGGTTTGTTACATTGACAGAGTGGGGTCAGTCTTCTCTTCCCTGGGTGTGTTACATTGACAGATTGGGGTCAGTCTGCTCTTCCCCAAGTTTGTTACATTGACACAGTGGGGTCAGTCTGCTCTTCCCTGGGTGTGTTACATTGACAGAGAGGGGTCAATCTGCTCTTCCCTGGGTGTGTTTCATTGACAGTGTGGGGTCAGTTTGCTCTTCCCTGGGTGTGTTACATTGACAGAGTGGTGTCAGTCTGCCCTTCCCTGGGTGTGTAACATTGACAGAGTGGCGTCAGTCTGTTCTCCCAGGGTTTGTTACATTGACAGAGTGGAGTCAGTCTGTTCTTCCCTGGGTGTGTTACATTGACAGAGTGTGTTCAGTCTGCTCTTCCCTGGGTGTGTTTCATTGACAGAGTGGGGTCAGTCTGTTCTCCCAGGGTTTGTTACATTGACAGAGTGGGGTCAGTCTGCTCTTCCCTTGCGATGTTACAATGACAGAGTGGGGTCAGTGTGCACTTCCCTGTGTGTGTTACATTGACAGAGTGGGGGTCAGTCTGCTCTTCCCAGGGTGTGTTACATTGACAGAGTGTGGTCAGTCTGCTCTTCTCAGGGCGTGTCACATTGACAGAGTGGGGTCAGTCTGCTCTTTTATGGGTGGGTTACATTGACAGAATGAATTCAGTCTGCTCTTCCCTGCGTGTGTTACATTGACAGAGTGTGGTCAGTCTGATCTTCCCTGGTTGTGTTACATTGACAGAGTGAGTTCAGTCTTCTCTTCCCTGGGAGGGTTACATTGACAGACTGGGGTCAGCTTGCTCCTCCCTGGGTGTGTTACATTGACAGAGTGGGGTCAGTCTGTTCTTCCCTGGGTGTTTTACATTGACAGAGTGGGATCAGTCTGCTCTTCTCTGTGTGTGTAACATTGACAGAGTGGGGTCAGTCTGCTCTTCCCTGGAGGGTTACATTGACAGAGTGGGGTCAGTCTTCTCTTCCCTGGGTGTGTTACATTGACAGAGTGGGGTCAGTCTGCTCTTCCCTGGGTGTTTTACATTGACAGAGTGGGGACAGTCTGCTCTTTTATGGGTGGGTTACATTGACAGAGTGGGGTCAGTCTGATCTTCCCTGGTTGTGTTACATTGACAGAGTGAGTTCAGTCTGCTCTTCCCTGGGTGTGTTACATTGACAGAGTGGGGTCAGTCTGCTCTTCCCTGGGAGGGTGACATTGACAGAGTGGGGTCAGTCTTCTCTTCCCTGGGTGTGTTACATTGTCAGATTGGGGTCAGTCTGCTCTTCCCCAAGTTTGTTACATTGACACAGTGGGGTCAGTCTGTTCTTCCCTGGGTGTGTTACATTGACAGAGTGGGGTCAGTCTGCTCTTCCCTGGCTGTGTTACATTGACAGAGTGGGGTCAGTCTGCTCTTCCCTGGGTGTGTTACATTGACAGAGTGGGGTCAGTCTGCTCTTCCCAGGGTGTGTTACATTGACAAAGTGGGTTCAGTCTGCTCTTCCCTGGGTGTGTTACATTGACAGAGTGGGGTCAATCTGCTCTTCCCTGGGTGGGTAACATTGACAGAGTGTGGTCAGTCTGCTCTTCCCAGGGCGTATCACATTGACAGAGTGGGGCCAGTCTGCTCTTTTATGGGTGTGTTACATTGACAGAGTGGGGTCAGTCTGCTCTTCCCTGGGTGTTTTACATTGACCGAGTGGGGACAGTCTGCTCTTTTATGGGTGGGTTACATTGACAGAGTGGGGTCAGTCTGCTCTTCCCTGGGAGGGTGACATTGACAGAGTGTGGTCAGTCTTCTCTTCCCTGGGTGTGTTACATTGTCAGATTGGGGTCAGTCTGCTCTTCCCCAAGTTTGTTACATTGACACAGTGGGGTCAGTCTGTTCTTCCCTGGGTGTGTTACATTGACAGAGTGTGGTCAGTCTGCTCTTCCCTGGCTGTGTTACCTTGACAGAGTGGGGTCAGTCTGCTCTTCCCTGGGTGTGTTACATTGACAGAGTGGGGTCAGTCTGCTCCTCCCAGGGTGTGTTACATTGACAAAGTGGGTTCAGTCTGCTCTTCCCCAAGTTTGTTACATTGACAGAGTGTGGTCAGTCTGCTCTTCTCAGGGCGTGTCACATTGACAGAGTGTGGTCAGTCTGCTCTTCCCAGGGCGTGTCACACTGACAGAGTGGGGCCAGTCTGCTCTTTTATGGGTGTGTTACATTGACAGAGTGGGGTCAGTCTGCTCTTCCCTGGGTGTGTTACATTGACAGAGTGGGGTCAGTCTGTTCTCCCAGGGTTTGTTACATTGACAGAGTGGGGTCAGTCTGCTCTTCCATGTGTGTGTTACATTGACAGAGAGGGGGTCAGTCTGCTCTTCCCAGGGTGTGTTACATTGACAGAGTGTGGTCAGTCTGCTCTTCTCAGGGCGTGTCACATTGACAGAGTGGGGTCAGTCTGCTCTTTTATGGGTGCGTTACATTGACAGAGTGGGGTCAGTCTGCTCTTCCCTGGGTGTGTTACATTGGCAGAGTGTGGTCAGTCTGATCTTCCCTGGTTGTGTTACATTGACAGAGTGAGTTTAGTCTGCGCTTCCCTGGGTGTGTTACATTGTCAGAGTGGGGTCAGTCTGCTCTTCCCTGGGTGTGTTACATTGACAGAGTGAGGTCAGTCTGCTCTTCCCTGGGTGTGTTTCATTGACAGAGTGGGGTCGGTCTGCTCTTCCCTGGGTGTGTTACATTGACAGAGTTGGGTCAGTGTGCTCTTCCCAGGGCGTGTCACATTGACAGAGTGGGGTCAGTCTGCTCTTTTATGTGTGCGTTACATTGACAGAGTGGGGTCAGTCTGCTCTTCCCTGGGTGTGTTACATTGACAGAGTGTGGTCAGTCTGATCTTCCCTGGTTGTGTTACATTGCCAGAGTGAGTTTAGTCTGCGCTTCCCTGGGTGTGTTACATTGTCAGAGTGGGGTCAGTCTGCTCTTCCCTGGGTGTGTTACATTGACAGAGTGAGGTCAGTCTGCTCTTCCCTGGTTTTGTTACATTGACAGAGTGGGGTCAGTCTTCTCTTCCCTGGGTGTGTTAAATTGACAGTGTTGGGTCAGTCTGCTCTTCCTTGGGTGTGTTACAATGACAGATTGGGGTCAGTCTGCTCTTCCCTGAGTGTGTGACATTGACAGAGTTGTGTCAGTCTGTTTTTCCTTGGGTGTGTTAAATTGACAGCGTTGGGTCAGTCTGCTCTTCCCTGGGTGTGTTACATTGACAGAGTGGCGTCAGTCTGTTCTTCCCTGGGAGTGTTACAGTGACACGGTGGTGTCAGTCTGCTCTCCCCTGGGTGTGTTACATTGACAGAGTGGGGTCAGTCTGCTCTTCCCTGGGTGTTTTAAATTGACAGAGTGGGGTCAGTATGTTCTTCCCTTGGTGTGTTACATTGACAGAGTGGTATCTGTCTGCTCTTCCCTGGGTGTGTTACATTGACAGAGTGGTGTCAGTCTGTTCTCCCATTGTGTGTTACATTGACAGAGTGCGGTCAGTCTGCTCTTCCCTGGGTGTGTTACAATGACAGAGTGGTGTCAGTGTGCACATCACTGGGTGGGTTACATTGACAGAGTGGGGTAAGTCTGCAGTTCACTGTGTGAGTAATTTTGCAGAAGAGGACATTCTGCTCTTCTCTGGGTGGGTTACATTGAAAGAGTGAGGTCAGTCTGCTCTTCCCTGGGTTTGTTACATTGACAGAGTTTGGTCAGTCTGCTCTTCCCTGGGTGTGTTACATTGACAGATTGGGGTCAGTCTGCTCTTCCCCAAGTTTGTTACATTGACACAGTGGGGTCAGTCTGCTCTTCCCTGGGTGTGTTACATTGACAGAGTGGGGTCAATCTGCTCTTCCCTGGGTGTGTTTCATTGACAGTGTGGGGTCAGTTTGCTCTTCCCTGGGTGTGTTACATTGACAGAGTGGTGTCAGTCTGCTCTTCCCTGGGTGTGTTACATTGACAGAGTGAGGTTAGTCTGCCCTTCCCTGGGTGTGTTACATTGACAGAGTGGCGTCAGTCTGTTCTCCCAGGGTTTGTTACATTGACAGAGTGGGGTCAGTCTGTTCGTCCCTGGGTGTGTTACATTGACAGAGTGAGGTCAGTCTGCTCTTCCCTGGGAGGGTTACATTGACAGAGTGGGGTCAGTCTTCTCTTCCCTGGGTTTGTTACATTGACAGATTGGGGTCAGTCTGCTCTTCCCCAAATTGCTTATATTGACACAGTGGGGTCAGTCTGTTTTTCCCTGGGTGTGTGACATTGACAGATTGGGGTCAGTCTGCTCTTCCCTGGCTGTGTGACATTGACAGAGTGAGGTCAGTCTGCTCTTTTATGGGTGGGTTACATTGACAGAGTGGGGTCAATCTGCTCTTCCCTGGGTGTGTTACATTGTCAGAGTGGGGTCAGTCTGCTCTTCCCTGGGAGGGTTACATTGACAGAGTGCGGTCAGTCTAATCTTCCCTGGGTGTGTTACATTGACTGATTGGGGTCAGTCTGCTCTTCCCCAAGTGTGTTACATTGACACTGTGGATTCATTCTGCTCTTCCCTTGGTGTGTTACAATGACAGAGTGGGGTCAGTGCGCACTTCCCTGGGTGTGTTACATTGACAGAGTGGGGGTCAGTCTGCTCTTCCTTGGGTGTGTTAAATTAACAGTGTTGCGTCAATCTGCTCTTCCCTGGGTGTGTTACATTGACAGAGTGGCGTCAGTCTGTTCTTCCCTGGGAGTTTTACAGTAACAGGGTGGTGACAGTCTGCTCTCCCCTGGTTGTGTTACATTGACAGTGTGGGGTCAGTCTGCTCTTCCCTGGGTGTGTTAAATTGACAGAGTGGGGTCAGTCTGTTCTTCCCTTGGTGTGTTACATTGACAGAGTGGTATCTGTCTGCTCTTCCCTGGGTGTGTTACTTTGACAGAGTGGGGTCAGTCTGTTCTCCCATTGTGTGTTACATTGACAGAGTGGGGTCAGTCTGCTCTTCCCTGGGTGTGTTACAATGACAGAGTGTGGTCAATGTGCACTTCACTGGGTGGGTAACATTGACAGAGTGGGGAAGTCTGCAGTTCACTGTGTGAGTAACTTTGCAGAAGAGGTCATTCTGCTCTTCTCTGGGTGGGTTACATTGACAGAGTGAGGTCAGTCTGCTCTTCCCTGGGTTTGTTACATTGACAGAGTTTGGTCAGTCTGCTCTTCCCTGGGTTTGTTACATTGACAGATTGGGGTCAGTCTTCTCTTTCCTGGGTGTGTTACATTGACAGATTGGGGTCAATCTGCTCTTCCCTGAGTGTGTTACATTGACAGAGTGGGGTCAGTCTTTTCTTCATTGGGTGTGTTAAATTGACAGTGTTGGGTCAGTCTGCTCTTCCCTGGGTGTGTTACATTGACAGAGTGGCGTCAGTCTGTTCTGCCCTGCGAGTGTTACAGTGACAGGGTGGTGTCAGTCTGCTCTCCCCTGGGTGTGTTACATTGACAGAGTGGGGGTCAGTCTGCTTTTCCCACTGTGTGTGTCATTGACAGAGTGTGGTCAGTCTGCTCTTCCCAGGACGTGTCACATTGACAGAGTGGGGTCAGCCTGCTCTTTTATGGGTGGGTTACATTGAAAGAGTGAGGTATGTCTGCTCTTCCCTGGGTGTGTTCCATTGACAGAGAGGGGTCAGTCTGCTCTTCCCTGGGTGTGTTACATTGACAGAGTGAGGTCAGTCTGCTCTTCCCTGGGTTGGTTACATTGACAGAGTGGGGTCAGTCTTCTCTTCCCTGGGTGTGTTACATTGACAGATTGGGGTCAGTCTGCTCTTCCCTGAGTGTGTTACATTGACAGGGTGGGGAAATTCTTTACTTCCTTGGGTGTGTTAAATTGACAGTGTTGGGTCAGTCTGCTCTTCCCTGGGTGTGTTACATTGACAGAGTGGGGTCAGTCTGTTCTTCCCTTGGTGTGTTTCATTGACAGAGTGGTATCTGTCTGCTCTTCCCTGGGTGTGTTACATTGACAGAAGCGTCAGTCAGTTCTCCCATTGTGTGTTACATTGACAGAGTGGCGTCAGTCTGCTCTTCCCTGGGTGTGTTACAAAGACAGAGTGGGGTCAATGTGCACTTCACTGGGTGGGTTACATTGACAGAGTGGGGTAAGTCTGCAGTTCACTGTGTGAGTAACTTTGCAGAAGAGGTCATTCTGCTCTTCTCTGGGTGTGTTACGTTGACAGAGTGAGGTCAGTATGCTCTTCCCTGGGTTTGTTACATTGACAGAGTTTGGTCAGTCTGCTCTTCCCTGGGTGTGTTACATTGACACAGTTGGGTCAGTGTGCTCTTCCCAGGGCGTGTCACATTGACAGAGTGGGGACAGTCTGCTCTTTTATGGGTGGGTTACATTGACAGAGTGGGATCAGTCTGCTCTTCCCTGGGTGTGTTACATTGACAGAGTGGGGTCAGTCTGATCTTCCCTGGTTGTGTTACATTGACAGACTGAGTTCAGTCTGCTCTTCCCCAAGTTTGTTACATTGACACAGTGGGGTCAGTCTGTTCTTCCCTGTGTGTGTCACATTGACAGAGTGGGGTCAGTCTGCTCTTCCCTGGCTGTGTTACATTGACAGAGTGGGGTCAGTCTGCTCTTCCCTGGGTGTGTTACATTGACAGAGTGGGGTCAGTCTGCTCTTCCCTGGGTGTGTTACATTGACACAGTGGGGTCAGTCTGCTCTTCCCTGGGTGTGTTACATTGACAGAGTGGGGTCAATCTGCTCTTCCCTGGGTGGGTAACATTGACAGAGTGGGGTCAGTCTGCTCTTCCCTGGGTGTGTTTCATTGACAGAGTGGGGTCAGTCTGCGCTTCCCTGGGCGTGTCACATTGACAGAGTGGGGTCAGTCTGCTCTTTTGTGGGTGGGTTACATTGACAGAGTGGTGTCAGTCTGCTCTTCCCTGGGTGTGTTACATTGGCAGAGTGAGGTCAGTCTGCTCTTCCCTGGGTTTGTTACATTGACACTGTGGGGTCAGTCTGCACTTCCCTGGGTGTGTTACATTGACAGAGTGGGGTCAGTCTGCTCTTCCCTGGGTGTGTTACATTGACAGAGTGGGGTCAGTCTGCAATTCGCTGGGTGTGTTACATTGACAGAGTGAGGTCAGTCTGCTCTTCCCTGGGTTTGTTACATTTACAGAGTGTGGTCAGTCTACTCTTCCCTGGGTGTGTTACATTGACAGAGTGGGGTAAGACTGCAGTTGACTGTGTGAGTAATTTTGCAGAAGCGGTTATTCTGCTCTTCTCTGGGTGGGTTACATTGACAGAGTGAGGTCAGTCTGCTCTTCCCTGGGTGTGTTACAGTGACAGAGTGAGTTCAGTCTGCTCTTCCCTGGGTGTGTTACATTGACAGAGTGGGGTCAGTCTGCTCTTCCCTGGGTGTGTTACATTGGCAGAGTGAGGTCAGTCTGCTCTTCCCTGGGTGTGTTACATTGACAGAGTGGGGTCAGTCTGATCTTCCCTGGTTGTGTTACATTGACAGACTGAGTTCAGTCTGCTCTTCCCCAAGTTTGTTACATTGACAGAGTGGGGTCAGTCTGTTCTTCCCTGTGTGTGTCACATTGACAGAGTGGGGTCAGTCTGCTCTTCCCTGGCTGTGTTACATTGACAGAGTGGGGTCAGTCTGCTCTTCCCTGGGTGTGTTACATTGACAGAGTGGGGTCAGTCTGCTCTTCCCTGGGTGTGTTACATTGACACAGTGGGGTCAGTCTGCTCTTCCCTGGGTGTGTTACATTGACAGAGTGGGGTCAATCTGCTCTTCCCTGGGTGGGTAACATTGACAGAGTGGGGTCAGTCTGCTCTTCCCTGGGTGTGTTTCATTGACAGAGTGGGGTCAGTCTGCGCTTCCCTGGGCGTGTCACATTGACAGAGTGGGGTCAGTCTGCTCTTTTGTGGGTGGGTTACATTGACAGAGTGGTGTCAGTCTGCTCTTCCCTGGGTGTGTTACATTGGCAGAGTGAGGTCAGTCTGCTCTTCCCTGGGTTTGTTACATTGACACTGTGGGGTCAGTCTGCACTTCCCTGGGTGTGTTACATTGACAGAGTGGGGTCAGTCTGCTCTTCCCTGGGTGTGTTACATTGACAGAGTGGGGTCAGTCTGCAATTCGCTGGGTGTGTTACATTGACAGAGTGAGGTCAGTCAGCTCTTCCCTGGGTTTGTTACATTTACAGAGTGTGGTCAGTCTACTCTTCCCTGGGTGTGTTACATTGACAGAGTGGGGTAAGACTGCAGTTGACTGTGTGAGTAATTTTGCAGAAGCGGTTATTCTGCTCTTCTCTGGGTGGGTTACATTGACAGAGTGAGGTCAGTCTGCTCTTCCCTGGGTGTGTTACAGTGACAGAGTGAGTTCAGTCTGCTCTTCCCTGGGTGTGTTACATTGACAGAGTGGGGTCAGTCTGCTCTTCCCTGGGTGTGTTACATTGGCAGAGTGAGGTCAGTCTGCTCTTCCCTGGGTGTGTTACATTGACAGATTGGGGTCAGTCTTCTCTTCCCTGGGTGTGTTACATTGACAGATTGGGGTCAGTCTGCTCTTCCCTGAGTGTGTTACATTGACAGAGTGGGGTCAGTCTGTTCTTCCCAGGGTGTGTTACATTGACAGAGTGGGGTCAGTCTGCTCTTCCCTGGGTGTGTTACATTGACAGAGTGGGGTCAGCCTGCTCTTCCCTGAGTGTGTTACATTGACAGAGTGATGTCAGTCTGTTCTTCCTTGGGTGTGTTAAATTGACAGTGTTGGGTCAGTCTGCTCTCCCCTGGGTGTGTTACATTGACAGAGTGGTATCTGTCTGCTCTTCCCTGGGTGTATTACAATGACAGAGTGGGGTCAGTGTGCACATCACTGGGTGTGTTACATTGACAGAGTGAGGTCAGTCTGCTCTTCCCTGGGTTTGTTACATTGACAGAGTTTGGTCAGTCTGCTCTTCCCTGGGTGTGTTACATTGACAGAGTTGGGTCAGTGTGCTCTTCCCAGGGCGTGTCACATTGACAGAGTGGGGTCAGTCTGCTCTTTTATGGGTGTGTTACTTTGACAGAGTGAGTTTAGTCTGCTCTTCCCAGGGCGTGTCACATTGACAGAGTGGGGTCAGTCTGCTCTTTTATGGGTGGATTACATTGACAGAGTGGGGTTAGTCTGCTCTTCCCTGGGTGTGTAACATTGGCAGAGTGAGGTCAGTCTGCTCTTCCCTGGGTTTGTTACATTGACACAGTGGGGTCAGTCTGCTCTTCCCTGGGTGTGTTACACTGAGAGATTGGGGTTAGTCTGCTCTTCCCCAAGTTTGTTACATTGACAGAGTGGGGTCAGTCTGCACTTCCCTGGGTGTGTTACATTGACAGAGTGAGGTCAGTCTGCTCTTCCCTGGGTTTGTTACATTTACAGAGTATGGTCTGTCAACTCTTCCCTGGGTGTGTTACATTGACAGAGTGAGGTCAGTCTGCTCTTCCCTTGGTGTGTTACATTGACAGAGTGGGGTAAGTCTGCAGTTCACTGTGTGATTAATTTTGCAGAAGAGGACATTCTGCTCTTCTCTGGGTGGGTTACATTGACAGAGTGAGGTCAGTCTGCTCTTCCCTGGGTTTGTTACATTGACAGAGTTGGGTCAGTCTGCTCTTCCCTGGGTGTGTTACATTGACAGAGTTCGGTCAGTGTGCTCTTCCAGGGAGTGTTACATTGACAGAGTGGGGTCAGTCTGCGCTTCCCTGGGTGTGTTAAATTGACAGAATGAGGTTAGTCTGCTCTTCCCAGGGCGTGTCACATTGACAGAGTGGGGTCAGTCTGCTCTTTTATGGGTGGGTTACATTGACAGAGTGGTGTCAGTCTGCTCTTCCCTGGGTGTGTTGCATTGGCAGAGTGAGGTCAGTCTGCTCTTCCATGGGTTTGTTACATTGACTGTGTGCGGTCAGTCTGCTCTTCCCTGGGTGTGTTACATTGACAGAGTGGGGTCAGTCTGCTCTTCCCTGGGTGTGTTACATTGACAGAGTGGGGTCAGTCTGCAATTCCCTGGGTGTGTTACATTGACAGAGTGGGGTCAGTCTGCTCTTCCCTGGGTTTGTTACATTTACAGAGTGTGGTCAGTCTACTCTTCCCTGGGTGTGTTACATTGACAGAGTGGGGTCAGTCTGCAATTCCCTGGGTGTGTTACATTGACAGAGTGGGGTCAGTCTGCTCTTCCCTGGGTTTGTTACATTTACAGAGTGTGGTCAGTCTACTCTTCCCTGGGTGTGTTACATTGACAGAGTGGGGTAAGACTGCAGTTGACTGTGTGAGTAATTTTGCAGAAGCGGTTATTCTGCTCTTCTCTGGGTGGGTTACATTGACAGAGTGAGGTCAGTCTGCTCTTCCCTGGGTTTGTTAAATTGACAGAGTGGGGACAGTCTGCTCTTCCCTGGGTGTGTTACAGTGACAGGGTGGGTTCAGTCTGCTCCTCCATGGGTGTGTTACATTGACAGAGTGGGGTAAGACTGCAGTTGACTGTGTGAGTAATTTTGCAGAACCGGTCATTCTGCTCTTCTCTGGGTGGGTTACATTGACAGAGTGAGGTCAGTCTGCTCTTCCCTGGGTTTGTTAAATTGACAGGGTGAGTTCAGTCTGCTCTTCGCTGGGTGTGTTACATTGACAGAGTGGGGTCAGTCTGCTCTTCCCTGGGTGTGTTACATTGACAGAGTGAGGTCAGTCTGCTCTTCCCTGGGTTTGTTACATTGACAGATTGGGGTCAGTCTTCTCTTCCCTGGGTGTGTTACATTGACAGATTGGGGTCAGTCTGCTCTTCCCTGAGTGTGTTACAGTGACAGGGTGGTGTCAGTCTGCTCTCCCCTGGGTGTGTTAAAGTGACAGAGTGGGGTCAGTCTGCTCTTCCCTGGGTGTGTTACATTGACAGAGTGGGGTCAGTCTGCTCTTCCCTGGGTGTGTTACATTGACAGAGTGGGGTCAGTCTGCTCTTCCCTGAGTGTGTTACATTGACAGAGTGGTATCTGTCTGCTCTTCCCTGGGTGTGTTACAATGACAGAGTGGGGTCAGTGTGCACATCACTGGGTGGGTTACATTGACAGAGTGGGGTAAGTCTGCAGTTCACTGTGTGAGTAATTTTGCGGAAGAGGACATTCTGCTCTTCTCTGGGTGGGTTACATTGACAGAGTGAGGTCAGTCTGCTCTTCCCTGGGTTTGTTACATTGACAGAGTTTGGTCAGTCTGCTCTTCCCTGGGTGTGTTACATTGACAGAGTTGTGTCAGTGTGCTCTTCCCAGGGCGTGTCACATTGACAGAGTGGGGTCAGTCTGCTCTTTTATGGGTGTGTTACATTGACAGAGTGAGGTTAGTCTGCTCTTCCCAGGGCGTGTCACATTGACAGAGTGGGTTCAGTCTGCTCTTCCCTGGGTGTGTAACATTGGCAGAGTGAGGTCAGCCTGCTCTTCCCTGGGTTTGTTACATTGACACAGTGGGGTCAGTCTGCTCTTCCCTGGGTGTGTTACATTGAGAGATTGGGGTTAGTCTGCTCTTCACCAAGTTTGTTACATTGACAGAGTGGGGTAAGTCTGCAGTTCACTGTGTGATTAATTTTGCAGAAGAGGACATTCTGCTCTTCTCTGGGTGGGTTACATTGACAGAGTGAGGTCAGTCTGCTCTTCCCTGGGTGTGTCACATTGACAGAGTGGGGTCAGTCTGCGCTTCCCTGGGTGTGTTACATTGACAGAATGAGGTTAGTCTGCTCTTCCCAGGGCGTGTCACATTGACAGAGTGGGGTCAGTCTGCTCTTTTATGGGTGGGTTACATTGACAGAGTGGTGTCAGTCTGCTCTTCCATGGGTGTGTTTCATTGGCAGAGTGAGGTCAGTCTGCTCTTCCCTGGGTTTGTTACATTGACACAGTGGGGTCAGTCTGCACTTCCCTGGGTGTGTTACATTGACAGAGTGGGTTCAGTCTTCTCTTCCCTGGGTGTGTTACATTGACAGAGTGGGGTCAGTCTGCAATTCCCTGGGTGTGTTACATTGACAGAGTGGGGTCAGTCTGCTCTTCCCTGGGTTTGTTACATTTACAGAGTGTGGTCAGTCTGCTCTTCCCTGGGTGTGTTACATTGACAGAGTGAGGTCAGTCTGCTCTTCCCTGGGTTTGTTACATTTACAGAGTGTGGTCAGTCTACTCTTCCCTGGGTGTGTTACATTGACAGAGTGGGGAAGTCTGCAGTTCACTGTGTGAGTAACTTTGCAGAAGAGGTCATTCTGCTCTTCTCTGGGTGTGTTACATTGACAGAGTGAGGTCAGTCTGCTCTTCCCTGTTTTTGTTACATTGACAGAGTTGGGTCAGTGTGCTCTTCCCAGGGCGTGTCACATTGACAGAGTGGGGACAGTCTGCTCTTTTATGGGTGGGTTACATTGACAGAGTGGGGTCAGTCTGCTCTTCCCTGAGTGTGTTACATTGACAGAGTGGGGTCAGTCTGATCTTCCCTGGTTGTGTTACATTGACAGAGTGAGTTCAGTCTGCTCTTCCCTGGGTGTGTTATATTGACAGAGTGGGGTCAGTCTGCTCTTCCCTGGGAGGGTTACATTGACAGAGTGGGGTCAGTCTTCTCTTCCCTGGGTGTGTTACATTGACAGATTGGGGTCCGTCTGCTCTTCCCCAAGGTTGTTACATTGACACAGTGGGGTCAGTCTGCTCTTCCCTGGCTGTGTTACATTGACAGAGTGGGGTCAGTCTGCTCTTCCCTGGGTGTGTTACATTGACAGTGTGGGGTCAGTCTGCTCTTCCCTGGGTGTGTTACATTGACAGAGTGGGGTCAGTCTGCTCTTCCCTGGGTGTGTTACATTGACAGAGTGGGGTCAGTCTGCTCTTTACTGGGTGGGTTACATTGACAGATTGGGGTCAGTCTATTCTTCCCTGGGTTTGTTACATTGACAGAGAGGGGTCAGTCTGCCCTTCCCTGGGCGTGTTACATTGACAGAGTGGGTGTCAGTCTGCTCTTCCCTGGGTTTGTTACTTTGATAGGGTGGGGTCAGTGTGCACTTCCCTGGGTGTGTTACATTGACAGAGTGGGGTCAGTCTGCTCTTCCCTGGGTGTGTTACATTGACAGAGTGGGGTCAGCCTGCTCTTCCCTGTGTGTGTTACATTGACAGATTGGGGTCAGTCTGCACTTCCCTGGGTGTGTTACATTGACAGAGTGGGGTCAGTCTGCTCTTCCCTGTGTGTGTTACATTGACAGAGTCGGGTCAGTGTGCACTTCCCTGGGTGTGTTACATTGACAGAGTGGGGTCAGTCTGCTCTTCCCTGGGTGTGTCACATTGACAGAGTGGGGTCAGCCTGCTCTTCCCTGGGTGTGTTATATTGACAGAGTCGGGTCAGTCTGCACTTCCCTGGGTGTGTTACATTGACAGAGTGGGGTCAGTCTGCTCTTTCCTGGGTGGGTTACATTGACAGATTGGGGTCAGTCTGTTCTTCCCTGGGTTTGTTACATTGACAGAGAGGGGTCAGTCTGCCCTTCCCTGGGTGTGTTACATTGACAGAGTGGGGGTCAGTCTGCTCTTCCCTGGGTTTGTTACTTTGATAGGGTGGGGTCAGTGTGCACTTCCCTGGGTGTGTTACATTGACAGAGTGGGGTCAGTCTGCTCTTCCCTGGGTGTGTTACATTGACAGAGTGGGGTCAGCCTGCTCTTCCCTGTGTGTGTTACATTGACAGATTGGGGTCAGTCTGCACTTCCCTGGGTGTGTTACATTGACAGAGTGGGGTCAGTCTGCTCTTCCCTGTGTGTGTTACATTGACAGAGTCGGGTCAGTGTGCACTTCCCTGGGTGTGTTACATTGACAGAGTGGGGTCAGTCTGCTCTTCCCTGGGTGTGTCACGTTGACAGAGTGTGGTCAGCCTGCTCTTCACTGGGTGTGTTATATTGACAGAGTCTGGTCAGTCTGCACTTCCCTGGGTGTGTTACATTGACAGAGTGGAGTCAGTCTGCTCTTCCCTGGGTGTGTTACATTGACAGAGTGGGGTCAGTCTGCCCTTCCCTGGGTGTGTTGCATTGACAGAGTGGGGGTCAGTCTGCTCTTCCCTGGGTTTGTTACTTTGACAGAGTGGGGTCAGACTTCTCTTCCCTGGGTGTGTTACATTGACAGATTGGGGTCAGTGTGCACTTCCCTGGGAGTGTTACAGTGACAGAGTTGGGTCAGTCTGCTCTTCAGTGCATGGGTCAGGTGACGGTTTACCTCTTTCATTGGGGCGGATGTCAAGGAGCATCTTAAACCGGAGAGGGATCGGGGGGGAATTGGAGCTGTTTAGAGAGAGAGTACAGAAGGTAAGACAGCTCCGCTGAAAGCACGGTAGTTAATGCTGCCCCGATTAAAATATTGAAGATGGCAGAGGGGCAGATGAGCTGAGACAGGGTGGGAGCTGGGAGATATTGATGATGTGGAAGGACAGTGTGTGTATCTGTTCACATTCTGTCAGTCTGACTAATAGCAGTCATTCCTGACACTGGATTCACTGAGGGGTGAAGGCTACGTGAACAGAGTAGACTGTCCCTGTTATTGTGTTCCTGACTCTCCAGCTCCCACTCTGTTAGTGACCTCTCAGTCTCCCGGGAAATGGGCTGTTTCTCAATTGTGCCGGATTCCTGGCCTTTATCCTTGACCGAGCTGAGAGTTGATGGTCTGAGGAATATCATTCCCAAATGACTCCTGTCCAAGATAATACCGATTAATGTGTCTGTGTATCCTCCAGTAATCTGTAAACATCATTGGTCAGGGCTGGAGGGACATGGATTGATGACATTGAGGATGTTATGAACCAGACCAAACTCCTCTGCCTTAAGGAAATGGTCTCGACCCCTTTTCCTGATTTCCTGAAGGGAAGTGTAAGGCGTTACAATGTGATTGGTCAAACTGCCAGGCTTGGATCAAAACACACTTTACTCCACACTATCGTTGGAACACAAACATAAGGAAGAGAGATTGGACAAACCGAACTCGATTGGAAAACTTAACTAAATGAACATTATTTAACTATAAACAGCAACTGTTCGGATATAGTAACATTCCATAAACCACACAATTCTGGTCTTTCTGCTATCGGGAGAATGGGGTGAAACTTGTAAAGATTCAGAAAAGATTTCCAAGGATGTTTGCAGAGTCAGGATTTCTGATTGTTTTGAGGCTGGAGTTTATTTTATCCTTGTGTAGATTTGACACATTAACCCTCCCTCCCCACCACTACAGAAGCTGTTGGAACTGTTCAGTGTTTCCAGTGGCTTCTGTAATTATTTCAGGTTCCTGACTGGAGCAGTCTCTCACTTTTCGAACAAAACAAACCCATCCTTGTGCTGCAACCAATATTTCAATAAGAAATGGGAAGCAGCAGAGGGGAAAGCTTCTGAGATGCCGAGCAATGCTGCCCGGTTCCACACTGCAATTCACAGGAACCATCACCAGGAAAAGCAAGGAGCAATCTGACAGATCCGGTTTACCACAGAATGAAAGATTTATTTCCTCGATTTATCCCAGTGCCTTACCTTTAAAAGGCTGTTTACAAACCACAACACTGCAATGGCTGGGAATCGGACCCAGGTCAACTGCTTGGAAGACAGCTCTGCTCCCCACTATCCCACCATCACCGTCCTAACAGCTCCCTCCCCATTCCCAAACACACTTAACAAGGCCGTGATCATCACCAACTGGATTGGGGCTGAAATCCAAACATACACATCCTCTGTATCTAACCCAGTGATGGCGCTCTCCTGATTGAGTTTGATGTGAACAGGATGGGGGAAGTGGGGGATTTAATCAGTACCTAACGCCGAGCTCAAAATGGCCTGGGAATTTGAAATGCTGCAGTGTGGAGGGAGATTTACTCTGTATCTGACCCCATTCTCTACCTGCCCTGGGGATTTAAATGGAGACAGTTTAATGGGAGCTTTATTTTGTCTGGAACCCTGTGCTCCCTCTGCCCTGGGAGTGTTTGCTGGGATCACTGTCTAACCTCTGTGATATGGATCCTATGAAGATTGATGGGAGACAGTGTAAATGGAATTGTCAGGATCCAATTCCTTCACGTGGATGAGAGAAGGTGGGAAAAAATGATACCAGTGGGACTGAAGGGTCAGTAGCAGAATGAAGACACCATTGGCTCAGAGAGAGTAGACAGGAGAGAGGGTCATGAGGGTTTCAGACTGGAGGGAGCTACAGGCACATACAAGTTGGGAACTGTTTTCAGTAAAAGACAATTGATCCCAGGTCACTGCAGAGTGGAAGAATCTGATGCCTTTCCCTCACTATCCCCCTCCAATCCCTGGGAAGATCTGCTCCCACACCATGTTCCATCCCAACTGCTGACTGTGTTACATACATTAATACATTGGAGCTGGGCAGAGGTGCTTTTAACCCTGGGATCTTGCTGTGTAACTTGCCTCCAAAATGCTCTTGCTCCCCCTTTCAACTAATCTTTTCCCTCTTTTATCCCGAGGAACCTTTGTTTGGAAAGCTGCAACGTGAAGATCCAAAATGTTCGAGTCCAGGAAAGAACAACCTCCAGAGGGGGAGCACTGGCCTGAGGCCTGAGGCCTGGTCGACAGGCTGCACCCCGTGGGGGCCCACAGTGAGTTGTGTGTTTATTTACCCCGAGGTTTAATCTCCTCTGGGGGACCCTGGGTTTTAGGGGCCTCTGGGTAACTGGCTCCTGTCAGATTGTGGCCCTGTCATTTTTAAAACAGGTTTGAAGCCTGGGGTTAAAGTTTGTCAATCCCCAGGATCTGAGAGGTAGGACTCTCTTAGGGTGGAATTAAAACCCAAATGCTGTGACCCTCTCTAAAGACTCCCTCTCTCACCCTTCTCTCTCACCCCTCTCTCTCTCACACCCCTCTCTCTCACCCTCCCTCTCTCATCCCGTCCCTCTTCCCCCTCCCACTCTCATCCCTCCTCTCTCACACTCTCCCTATCTCACCCCTCTCTCACAGCCCCTCCTGCTCTCACCCACGCTCTCTTGCACCCCCTATCTCTCTCACCCCCTTCTCTCTCACTGCCTCTCTCTCACACACCCCCTTTCTCTCTCACCTTGTTATCTCTCTCTCCCTCACTCTCTCTCACCCCCTCTCTCTCCACCCTGCTCTCTCACTCTCACCCCTCCCTCTGTCATCCCTCACCCTCTCTCCCCTTTACACCCTCTCTCTCCCCCGCCCTCTCTCTCATCCCCTCATGTCTCTCGCTCACTTTTTCTCTCTCTCATTCCCCTTCCCTCTCGCACTCTGTCTCACACTCCCACTCTCTTTCTCTCTCGCACCCTCTTTCTCTTGTTCACCCCATTTCTCCATCTCTTTTGACCCCTTTCTTCCTCCCTCCTTCTTGCTCCCGCTCTGTCTCTCTCTAGCGCCCACTCTCTCATCCCATCTCCCTCACACCCCTCTAACTGTCTCATCTGTTCACTCGCTCTCTCTCTCTGTCTCTCTCTCTCTCAACCCATCATTCACTGTCTATCTCACCCTCTCTCTCACCTCTTTAACTCTCTCTCTCTCGCGTCCCATCTCTCTCATCCCTCTTTATCTTGCTGTCCCCCTTTCTCTCTCACCCTTTCTCTATCTCTCCTCCTTTCTCTCAATCCCTCTCTCTCACCCCCTCTCTCTCCCACTCTCTCTCCCACCTCCTCTCTCTCACCCCCTCACATTCACTCTTTCTCTGACCTTCTCTCTCTCTTTCTCTTCCCCCTCTCTCTTTCTCCCCCTCTCTCCTTTTCTCAGACCTCTCTCCCTTTCTCACCCCTCTCTCCCTCACCCCTTTCTCTCTTACCCCCTCTCTCTCAACCCCTCTCTCTCACCCTCTCTCTCTCACCCCCGCATCCCCCTCTCTCCCCCCTCTATCCCCCCTCTCTCCCCCGCTCTCTCACCCCCTCTCTCCCCCTCTCCTCCATCTCTCCCCCTCTCTGCCATCTCTCTACCCCCTCTCTGTGCCCTCTCTCTGCCCCCAATCCCACCCCCTCTCCCTCTCCCCCTCCCTCCTCCTCCCTCGCCCCCTCTCTCTCATCCTCTCTCCCCTCCTCTCTCGCCCCTCTGTCTCGCACCCCTCTCTCACCCCCCCTCTCTCTCTCACATTCTCTCTCTCTGTCTCACTCTTCTGCTCGCTCTCTTCCTCTTGCGGTCTCTCTCTCACTCTCTCACCCTCTTCTCACGTTCTCTCTCTCTCCCTGCCTCTCTCCCTCTCTCTTGCCTCCCGCTCTCTCTTATCTCAAGGTCTCTCTCGTTCGCTCTCTCGCTCGTGCTCTCTCTCTCTCTGTCGCTCATGCTCTCTCTGTCTGTCACTCTCACTCTTGCTCTATCTCTCTCTGTCTGTCGCTCTCTCTCTCTCCATCTCTCTCTCTCAGTCCTCCCCCTCACCTCCTTTCTCTTGCAACCCATCTTTCTCAACCCCTCTCCCCGTCTCTCTCTAACCCTCTCTCTCTCTCTCACCCCCTCTTTCCCCAGTCTCTCTCTTAACCTCTCTCTCTCAAAACCTCTCTCACCCCCTCTCTCTCAACCTCTCTCTCCCCCCTCTCAACCCCCCTCTCTCAATTGCTCTCTCACCCCTCTCATTCTCACCCTCTCTCTCTTCCCCTCTCTCCCACCCTCTCTCTCTCACTCCCGTCGCTCTCTCTCTCAAGCCCCCCCTCTCTCTCTCACATCTATCTCCCTCTCACCCCCCTCTCTCACTCCCCTCTCTCTCTGTCACCCCTCTCTCTCCCACCCCAATCTCTTTCACATCCCCCTCTCTCTCTCACACACACACTCTCACACACCCTCGCTCTCTCACCCCCTCCCTCTCTCCCACCATCTCTCTGCCTCTTTCTCATCCCCTCTCTCTCCTTCTCGCTCTCTCTCTCTCACCTACTCTCTCTCTCCCACCTCCTCTCTGTCACTCACTCCCACCTCTCCCTCTCACCGCCCTCTCCCCCTCTCTCTCTCCCCCTCTATCTCACCTCCTCTCTCTCACCCCTCTCTCTCGCACCCCTCTCTCACCCCCCTCTCTCTCACATTCTCTCTCTCTGTCTCACTCGTCTGCTTGCTCTCTTCCTCTTGCGGTCTCTCTCTCACTTTCTCACCCGCTTCTCACGCTCTCTCTCTCTCTCCCTGCCTCGATCCCACTCTCTTGCCTCCCGCTCTCTCTTATCTCACGGTCTCTCTCGTTCGCTCTCTCTCACTCGTGCTCTCTCTCTGTCGCTCATGCTCTCTCTGTCTGTCACTCTCACTCTCTCTCTCCCTCTCTCTCAGTCCACCCTATCTCTCTCACCTCTTCGCTCTCACTCTTGCTCTATCGTTCTCTCTGTCTGTCACTCTCTCACCCCTCACTCTAACTCCCTCTCTCTCTCAGCCCCCCTCACCACCCCTTCTCTCGACACCCCTCAATCTCCAATCCCCTCACTCTCTCACGCCCCTCCGTCTCTCACCCCCCTCTCTCTCAATCCCTCGCTCTCTCTCACATCCAACTCTCTCTCACCCTTCTCTCTCAACCCCCCTCTCTCTCCCCTCTCTCTTCCTCACCCCTCTCTCCCACCCCAATCTCTTTCACAACCCCCCTCTCTCTCACACACACTGTCACAGACCCTCGCTCTCTCACCCCCTCCCTCTCTCCCACCATCTCTCTGCCTCGTTCTCATCCCCTTACTCTCCTTCTCACTCCCTCTCTCTCTCACCACCCCCTCTCTCAACCCCCCCCACTCTCTCATTCCCTCAGTCTCTCACCCCCTCTCTCTCAACCCCTTGCTCTCTAAACCGCCCCACTCTCACCCCCCTCTCTCTCACTCCCCCTCTCTCTCACCACCCCCTCTCTCAACCCCCCACACTCTCTCATTCCCTCAGTCTGTCACCCCCTCTCTCTCAACCCCTTGCTCTCTAACACCCCCTCCCTCTCCATCTCCCTCTGTCTCTCACACCCCCTCTCTCTCCATCCCATCTCACTCTCACACCCACTCTCTCTCACACACCCCCTATCTCTCAACCCCACTCCCTCACCCCCTCTGTCTCACCCATCTCTCTCCCCCTCCCGTTCTCTCCACTCTCTCGCTCCCCCCTCTCTCGCCCTCCCCTCTCTCTCACCCTCCCCTCTCTCTCGCCCTCCCCACTCTCTCTCCCTCCCCTCACTCGCCCTCCCCTCTTTCGCCCTCCCCTCTCACTCGCCCACCCCTCACTGGCCCTCCCATCTCTCTCCGTCCCCCTCACTCTCCTTCCCCTCTCTTGCCCTCCCCTCCCTCTCACTCTCCCTCCCCTCTCAATCTCCCTCCCCTCTTACTCTCCCTCCCCCTCCACCCACCCAGCCTCCACTCTCTCTCCCACCCGCTCTCTCCCACGCTCTCTCCCCTCTTCTCTCTACCCCCTCCCCCTCTCACCTGTCTCACACCCTCCACTCCCCCTCCTCTCTCTCCTCCCTCCTCTCTCTTCCTTCCTCTCTGACCCTCCTCTCTCCCCTCCTCTCTTTCCTCCTCTCTCCCCCTCCTCTCTCCCCTACTCTTTCTCCTCATTGCTCTCCTTCTCTATCTCTCCCTTATCCTCTCTCCCCTCCTCTCTCTTCCCACCTCTCTCTTCCCTCCTCTCGCCTCCTCTCTCTCCCACTCTCTCTCTTGCTCTCTCTCTCACACTCTCTCTCCCCTCTCTCTCTGCACTCTCTCCCCTCTCTCTCCTTCCCCTCTTTCTCTCCCCGAACTTTCTCTCCCCCCACTCTCTCTCTCTGCCCACTCTCTGTGCCTCATCTCTCTGTCCTCTCCCTACCGTCCCCCCGTCCCCCTCTGTCCCCACTCTCTGCATCCCCCATTCTCTGTCCCCCTCTCTCTGACCCCTTCTCTCTTCCCCACTCTGTACCCCTCTCTCTGCCCCCGACTCTCTGTCCCCCTCTATCTCCCCCACTCTCTGTGCCCCTGCTCTGTAGTCCTCTCTCTGTCCCCCTCTCTCTCTGTCCCCCTCTCGCTCTGTCCCCCTCTCTCTGTCCCCTCTCTCTGTCCCCCTCTCTCTGTCCCCTCTCTCTGTCCCCCTCTCTCTGTCCCCCTCTCTCTGTCCCCCCCTCTCTCTGTCCCCCTCTCTCTCTGTCCCCCTCTCGCTCTGTCCCCCTCTCTCTGTCCCCCTCTCTCTGTCCCCCTCTCTCTTTCCCCCTCTCTCTGTCCCCCTCTCTCTGTCCCCCCTCTCTCTGTACCCCTCTCTCTGCCCCCGACTCTCTGTCCCCCTCTATCTCCCCCACTCTCTGTGCCCCTGCTCTGAAGTCCTCTCTCTGTCCCCCTCTCTCTCTGTCCCCCTCTCTCTCTGTCCCCCTCTCTCTGTCCCCCTCTCTCTGTGCCCCTCTCTCTCCCACCCGCCTCACTATCCCCCCTCTTTGTCCTCCTCTCTCTCTGTTCCCCTCTCTCTCAGTCCGGCTCTCTCTGTTCCCCCTATCTCTGTCGCCCTCTCTCTCCCACCGCCTCTCTCAGACCCCCTCTCCCTCCCACCACATCTCTCTCTGTCCCCCTCTCTCTGTCTCCCCCTCTCTCTGTCCACCCTGTCTCTGTCCCACCTCTCTCTGTCCACTCTCTCTGTCCCCCTCTCTCTGTCCCCTCCACCTCTACCCCGCTCTCTGCCCCCCTCTCAGTCGCCCTCTCTCTGCACCGTCTCTCTCTGCCCCCAGTCTGACCCCCTCTCTCTCTCTGTCCCTCACTCTCTCCATCTCCCCACTCTTTGTCCCCCACTCTCTGTCCCCCTCTCTCTGACCCCCTCTATCTCCCCCACTCTCTGTGCCCCTCTCTCTATCGCCCTCTCTCTGCCCCCTCCCCTTCCACCCGCCTCTCTCTGTCCCCCCCTTTCTCTCTCCCCCTCTGTGTCCCCCCTCTGTCCCCCCTCTCTGCCCCCTCAATCTCCCCCTCCCTCTAACCCCCTCTACCTCCCCCTCTTTTTGTCCTCCTCTATCTTCCCCACTCTCAGTACCCCCCTCTCTTTACCCCTCCCTCTGACCCCCTCTACCTCGCCCTCTTTTTGTCCCCCTCTATCTCCCCACTCTCAGTACCCCACTATCTGTCCCCCTCCCTCTGACCATCTCTACCTCCCCCTCTTTTTCCCCCTCTTTTTGTCCCCCTCTATCTCCCCGACTCTCAGTACCCCCCTCTCTGTCCCACTCTCTGTCCCCCTCTCCGTGCCCCCCTCTCTGTGCCCCCCTCTCCGTGCACCCCTCTCCGTGCCCCCCTCTCTGTCCCCCTCTCTCTGTCCCCCTCTCTCTGTCCCCCTCTCTCTTCCACCCGCCTCGCTATCCCCCCTCTTTGTCCCCCCCCCCCCCCCCTGTCCCCCTCTCTCTCAGTTCGGCTCTCTCATACCCCTTCTCTCACCCACCGCATCTCTCTCTGTCCCCCTCTCTCTGTCCCCCCTCTCTCTGTCCACCCTCTCTCTGTCCCCCTCTCTCTGTCCCCCTCTCTCTGTCCCCCTCTCTCTGTCCCCCCTCTCCCTGTCCCCCCTCTCTCTGTCCCCCCTCTCTGTCCCCCTCTCTCTGTCCCCTCTTTCTCTCCCCTGCTCTCTGCCACCCCCTCTGTCGCCCTGTCTCTGCTCCGTCACTCTCTGCCCCTCTCTCTAACCCCCCCTCTCTCTCTCTCCCCCACTCTCTCCATCCCCCCCATTCTCTGTCCCCCTCTCTGACCCTGTCTCTCTGACCCCCTCTCTCTCCTCCACTCTGTACCCATCTCTCTGTCCCCCACTCTATATTGCCCTCTCTCTCTGTCACCCTGTCTCTGAGCCCCGCTATCTCCCACCTCTCTCTGTCCCCCCTCTCTCTATCCCCTCTCTCTCTGTCCCCCTCTCTCTCTGCCCCCTCTGTCTCTCTGTCCCCTCTCTCTCTGTCCCCTCTCTCTCTGTCACCCTGTCTCTGTCGCCATTTCTCAGCCCCCCTCTCTCACTGTCCCCCTCTGTCTCTGACCCCCTCTCTTGCTGTCCCCCTCTATATCACCCTCTCTCTGTCCCCCTCTCTCTGACCCCCTCGATCTCCTCCACATTCTGTGCCCCTCTCTCTGTCGCCCTCTCTCTGTCACCCTCTCTCTGTACCCCCTCTCTCTCTCTGTCCCCCCCTCTGTCTCCCCCTCTCTCTCTGTCCCCCTCTATCTCCCCCTCTCTCTGACCCCCTCTATCACCCCCTCTTTTTGTCCTACTCTCTGTCCACCTCTATCTCCCCCACTCGCTGTACCACTATCTCTGTACTCTTCGCTCTGAACCCCTCTATCTACCCCTCTCTCTGTGCCTCTCTCTCTGTCCCCCTCCCTTTGTCAACCTCTATCTCCCCTTTCTCTGTCCCCCTCTCTCTGTCCCCCTCTCTCTCCCACCAGCCTCTCTCTGACCCCCTCTCTCTCCCACCCGCCTCTCCCTCTCTGTCCCTCTCTCTGTCCCCCCCCCTCTCTGTTCCCCCCTCTCTGTCCCCCCTCTCTCTGTCCCCCCTCTTTCGGTCCACCCCTCTTTCTGTCCCTCCCTCTCTCTGTCCCCCTCTCTCTGACCCGCTCTCTCTGACCCTCTCTAGCTCCCCCACTCTCTGTGCTCGTCTCTCTGTCGCCCTCTCTCTGCCCTCCTCTCCCTTCCACCTGCCTCTCTCTTCCCCCCCTCGCTCTGACCCCCTCTCTCTCTGTCCCCCTCTCTCTCTGTCCCCCCCTCTCTCTGTCCCCCCCTCTCTCTGTCCCACCTCTCTCTGTCCCCCCTCTGTCTGTCCCCCCTCTCTCTCTGTCCCCCCCTCTGTCCCCCTCTCGCTCTGTCCCCCCCTCTCTCTGCCCCCTCTCTCTCTGCCCCGCTCTCTCTCTGTCCCCCTCTCTCTCTCTGTCCCCCTCTCTGTCCCCCACTCTGTGCCCCCCTCTCTGTGCCCCCCTCTCTGTGTCCCCCTTTCTGTTCCCCCTCTCTCTGTCCCGCTCACTCTGTCGCCCTCTCTCTGTCCCCCTCGCTCTCTGCCTCCTCTCTCTGTCCCCCTCTCTCTGTCCCCCTCTATCTGTCCTCCTCTCTCTGTCCCCTCTATCTCTACCCCGCTCCCTGCGCCCCTCTCTTTCGCCCTCTCTCTGCTCCGTCTCTCCCTGTCCCCCTCTCTGACCCCCTCTCTCTCTCTCTCTCTCTGTCCCACACTCTCTCCATCTCCCCACTGTCTGTCTCCCCCTCTCTCTGACCCCATCTATCTCCCCCACTCTCGGTGCCTCTCTCTGTCGCCCTCTCTCTGCCCCTCTCTCCCTTCTACCTGCCTCTCTCTGTCCTCCTCTCTCTCTGTCCTCCTCTCTCTCTGACCGCCTCTCTCTGTCCTTCTCTCTCTGTCCACATCTCTCTCTGTCCCTCTCTCTCTCTGTTCCCCTCTCCCTCTGTCCCCACCTCTCTCCGTCCCCCCAACTCTCCGTCCCCCCCACTCTCTGTCCCCCTCTCTCTGTCGCCCTCTCTCTG